>NW_027476168.1:0-633018 GCF_051020955.1 Megalopta genalis
GCTTCAAATACATACGAAACAATCGAGTTAGCATCAAATTTATGCGAAACATATGATTTTGCTTCAAATCAATGCGAAGTTGAAGGCTTAGCTTTATATTCAGGCGAAACGAGTGATTTAGTTTCAATTACTTGCGAATATAAGTGATATAGCTTCAAATGCAGGCGAAACAAACGAGTGAGCTTTAAATCCAAGCGTAACACATGATTTAGCTTCAAATCAATGCGTTGTAGAAGGTTTAGCTTCAAATCCATGCAAAACACGTGATTTATCTACCTATTAATGCGAAGTAGAAGGCTTAGCTTCAAATCCATGTGAATCAAATGGTTTAGCTACAAATACTTGTGATATACGTTATTTAGATTTAACTGCATGCGCAACGATGAGTTAGCTTCTAATCCATGCGATACACATGATTTAGCTGCAAATCAATGCGATGTTGAAGGTTAGCTTCAAATCCACGCGAAACAAATGATTTAGCTTCAAACACTTGGGGTATAAGTGATATAGCTTCAAATGCAGACTAATCAAACGAGTTAGCTTCAAAATCAACGCGATACACATGATTTAGCTTCAAATCATTTCGAAGGACAAGGCTTAGATTCAAATCCATGCGAAACAAATGATTTAGCTTGAAATGAAAGCGAAGTAGATGGCTTAGCTTCAAATCCATGCAAAACAAATGGTTTAGCTACAAGTGCTTGTGATATACATTATTTAGCTACAACTGCATGCGAAACAAACGAGTTAGCTTCAAATCCATGCGAAACACATAATTTAGCTTCAAATTCATTGCGAAACACATGGTTTAGCTTAATATTCAAGCGAAACAGATGGTATAGATTCAGAAACTTGTGATAAACATGATTTAGCTTCTAATGCAGGCGAAACAAACGAGTTAGCTTCAAATCCATGCCAAATACATGTTTTAACTTCAAATCAATGTGAAGTGGATGGCCTAGCTTCAAATCTATGCGACACAAATGAAATAGCTTTAAATGCTTGCGATATAAATGATATAGCTACAACTCCATGCGAAACAAACGATTTATCTTCAAATCCATGCGAAACACATGATTCAGCTTCAATTTCATGAGAAACACATGGTTTAGCTTCATATTCTTGGAAACAAATGGTTTAGATTCAGATACTTGTGATAAACATGATTTAGCTTCAACTGCATGCGAAACAAACGAGTTAGCTTCAAATCCAAACGAAACACTTGATTTAGTCTTAAATCAACGCGATGTAGATGGTTTAGCTTAAAATCCGTGAGACACGAATGGTTTAGCATCACATACTTGCGATTTAAGTGATATAGCTCGAAATGCAAGCGAAATAAACGAGTTAGCTTCAAATACATGCGAAACACATGATTTAGCTTCAAACCAATGCGAAGTAGAAGGCTTAGCTTCAAATCCATGCGAAACACATGATTTAGCTGCAAATCAATGCGATGTAGAAGGTTTAGTTTCAAATCCATGGGAAACAAATGATTTAGCTTCAGATGCTTGCGATATAAGTGATATAGCTTCAAATGCTGACGAAACAAAAGGGTTAGCTTCAACTCCATGCGAAACACACGATTTAGCTTCAAATCAATAAGATGTAGCATGTTTAGCTTCAATTCCATGAAACACAAATGATTTAGCGTCAGATACTTGCGACATAAGTGATATAGCTTCAAATGCAGGGGAAACAAACGAGTTAGCTTCAAATCCATGCAAAATACATGATTAAGCTTCAAATTAATGCGATGTAGATTGTTTAGCTTCAAATCCATTCGAAGCAAATGGTTTCGGTACAAATACCTGTGATATACGTTATTAAGATTTAACTGCATGCGAAACGAACGGGTTAGCTTCAAATCCAAGCGAAACACACGATTAAGCTTCAAATCAATGCTATGTAGAAGATTTAGCTTAAAAAACAATGCGACACAAATGAATTAGATCCAGATACTTGCGATATGAGTGACTTAGCTTCAAATGCAGACGGAACAAACGAGTTAGCTTCAAATCCAAGCGAAACAGATGATTTAGCTTCAGATACTTGCGATGTAAGTGATATAGTTTCAAATGCTGTCGAAACAAAAGGGTTAGCTTCAACTCCATGCGAAACACATAATTTAGATTCAAATCAATGCGGTGTAGAAGGTTTAGCTTCAAATTCAAGCGTAACACATGATTTAGCTTCAAATACTTGCGATATAAGTGATATAGCTTCGAATAGAGGCGAAAGGATCGAGTTAGCTTCAAATCCATGCGAAACACATGACTCAGCTGCAAATCAATTCAATGTAGAAGGATTAGCTTCAAATCCATGAGAAACACATTATTTAGCTGCAAATCAGTGCGAAGTAGAAGGCTCGGGTTCAAATCAATGCAATTCAAATGGTTCATCTTCAAATACTTGTGAAAGACATGATTTAGCTTCAACTGCATGCGAACGAAACGAGTTAGCTTCAAATCAATGCGAAGTGTGAGGTTTATCTTCCAATACATGGGAAACAAATGGTTTAGCTTCAAATACTTGTAAATACATAATTTTGCTTCAAATGCAGGCGAAACAAACGAGTGATCTTCAAATCCAACCAAACACACGATTTAGCTTCAAATCAATGCGAAATAGAAGCCTTAGCATCAAATCCATGCGACACAAATTATTTAGCTTCTTATACTTGCGATATAAGTGATATAGATTCAAATGCAGGCGAAACAAACGAGTGATATTCAAATCCAAGCGTAACACATGATTTAACTTCAAATCAATGGGAAGTAGAAGATGTACCTTCAAATCCATGCGAAACAAATGGTTTAGCTTCAAATACTTGTGGTATACATGATTTACATTCAACTGCATGCGAAACAAACGATTTAGCTTCACACCCAAGGGAAACACATGATTTAAATTCATATCAATGCGAAGTAGAAGGCATAGCATCAAATCCATGGTACACAAATTATTTAGCTTCTTATACTTGCGATATAAGTGATATAGCTTCAAATGCATGCGAAACAAACGAGTTAGCTTCAAATCCAAGCGAAACACATGATTTAGCTTCAAATCAATGCGAAATAGAAGGCTTAGCATCAAATCCATGCGACACAAATTATTTAGCTTCATATACTTGCGATATAAGTGATATAGCTTCAAATGCAGCCGAAACAAACGAGTGATCTTCAAATCCAAGCGCAACACATGATTTAACTTCAAATCAATGCGAAGTAGAAGATTTAGGTTAAAATACATGCGAAACGAATGGTTCAGCTTCAAATACTTGTAATATACATGATTTACCTTCAACTGCATGCGAAACAAACGAGTTAGCTTCAAATCCAAGCAAAACACATGATTTAGCTTCAAATCAATGCGAAATAGAAGCCTTAGCATCAAATCCATGCGACACAAATTATTTAGCTTCATATACATGTGATACAAGTGATATAGCTAAAAATGCAGGCGAAACACACGAGTGATCTTCAAATCCAAGCGCAACACATGATTTAACTTCAAATCAATGGGAAGTAGAAGGCTTAGCATCAATTCCATGCAACGCAAGTTAATTAGCTTCTCATACTTGCGATATAAGTGATCTATCTTCAAATGCAGGCGAAACAAACGAGTGAGCTTTAAATCCAATCGTAACACATGATTTAACTTCAAATCAATGGGAAGTATAAGATTTACCTTCAAATCCATGCGAAACAAATGGTTTAGCTTCAAATACTTGTGATATACATGATTTTGCTTCAGCTGCATGCGACACAAACGACTTAGCTTCACACACAAGGGAAACACATGATTTAACTTCAAATCAATGCGAAGTAGAAGGCTTAGCATCAAATCCATGCAACACAAATTATTTGGCTTCTTATACTTGCGATATAAGTGATATAGCTTCAAATGCAGGCGAAACAAACGAGTGAGCTTTAAATCCAAGAGTAATATATGATTCAACTTCAAATCAATGGGAAGTAGAAGATTTACCTTCAAATCCATGCGAAACAAATGGTTTAGCATCAAATACTTGTGATATACATGATTTTGCTTCAGCTGCATGCGACACAAACGACTTAGCTTCACACCCAAGGGAAACACATGATTTAACTTTAAATCAATGCGAAGTAGAAGGCTTAGCTCCAAATCAATGGGAAACTAATGGTTTAGCTTCAAATACTTGTGATATACATAATTTATATTCAACTGCATGCAAAACAAACGAGTTAGCTTCATATCCAAGAGAAACACATGATTTAACTTCAACTCAATGCGAAGTAGAAGGCTTAGCATCAAATCCATGCAACGCAAGTTAATTAGCTTCTCATACTTGCGATATAAGTGATCTATCTTCAAATGCAGGCGAAACAAACGAGTGAGCTTTAAATCCAATCGTAACACATGATTTAACTTCAAATCAATGGGAAGTATAAGATTTACCTTCAAATCCATGCGAAACAAATGGTTTAGCTTCAAATACTTGTGATATACATGATTTTGCTTCAGCTGCATGCGACACAAACGACTTAGCTTCACACACAAGGGAAACACATGATTTAACTTCAAATCAATGCGAAGTAGAAGGCTTAGCATCAAATCCATGCAACACAAATTATTTGGCTTCTTATACTTGCGATATAAGTGATATAGCTTCAAATGCAGGCGAAACAAACGAGTGAGCTTTAAATCCAAGAGTAATATATGATTCAACTTCAAATCAATGGGAAGTAGAAGATTTACCTTCAAATCCATGCGAAGCAAATGGTTTAGCATCAAATACTTGTGATATACATGATTTTGCTTCAGCTGCATGCGACACAAACGACTTAGCTTCACACACAAGGGAAACACATGATTTAACTTCAAATCAATGCGAAGTAGAAGGCTTAGCATCAAATCCATGCAACGCAAGTTAATTAGCTTCTCATACTTGCGATATAAGTGATCTATCTTCAAATGCAGGCGAAACAAACGACTTAGCTTCACACACAAGGGAAACACATGATTTAACTTCAAATCAATGCGAAGTAGAAGGCTTAGCATCAAATCCATGCAACACAAATTATTTAGCTTCTTATACTTGCGATATAAGTGATATAGCTTCAAGTGCAGGCGAAACAAACGAGTGAGCTTTAAATCCAAGAGTAATATATGATTCAACTTCAAATCAATGGGAAGTAGAAGATTTACCTTCAAATCCATGCGAAACAAATGGTTTAGCATCAAATACTTGTGATATACATGATTTTGCTTCAGATGCATGCGACACAAACGACTTAGCTTCACACCCAAGGGAAACTCATGATTTAACTTCAAATCAATGCGAAGTAGAAGGCTTAGCTCCAAATAAATGGGAAACTAATGGTTTAGCTTCAAATACTTGTGATATACATAATTTATATTCAACTGCATGCAAAACAAACGAGTTAGCTTCATATCCAAGGGAAACACATGATTTAACTTCAAATCAATGCGAAGTAGAAGGCTTAGCATCAAATCCATGCAACACAAATTATTTAGCTTCATATACTTGCGATATAAGTGATATAGCTTCAAATGCAGCCGAAACAAACGAGTGATCTTCAAATCCAAGCGCAACACATGATTTAACTTCAAATCAATGCGAAGTAGAAGATTTAGGTTCAAATACATGCGAAACGAATGGTTCATCTTCAAATACTTGTGGAAGACATGATTTAGCTTCAACTGCATGCGAAACACATGATTTAGCTGCAAATCAATGCGATGTAGAAGGTTTAGCTTCAAATCCATGCAAAACACGTGATTTAACTTTCAATTAATGCGAAGTAGTAGGTTTAGCTTCAAATCCATGCGAATCAAATGTTTTAGCTTCCAATACTTGTGATATACGTTATTTAGATTTAACTGCATGCGAAATAAACGAGTTAGCTTCAAAATCCATGCGATACACAAGATTGAGCTTCAAATCAATGCGATGTAGTATGTTCAGCTTCAAATCGATGCGACACATTCGATTTAGCTTCAAATAGTTGCGATCTAAGTGATATAGCTTCAAAAGCTGTAGGAACAAACGAGGTAGCTTCAATTCCATGCGAGAAACATGATTTAGCTTCAAATCAATGCGATGTAGAAGTTTTAGCTTCAAAACAATAAGAGGTAGAAGGTTTAGCTTCAAATCAATAGAATGTAGAAGGTTTAGCTTCAAATCAATGCGATGTAGAAGGTTTAGCTTCAAATCCATACGAAACACATGATTTAGCTTCAAGTCAATTCGAAGGACAAGGCTTAGATTCAAATCCATGCGAAACAAATGATTTAGCTTCAAATCAATGCGATGTAGAAGGTTTAGCTTCAAAATCCATGCGATGTAGAAGGTTCAGCTTCAAATCCATGCGACACATATGATTTAGCTTCAAATACTTGCGATATAAGTGATATAGCTTGAAAAGCTGGAGGAACAAACGAGGTTGCTTCAATTCTATGCGAAACAAATGATTTAGCTTCAAATCAATGCCAAGTAGAAGGCGTAGCTTCAAATCCATGCGAAACAAATGGTTTAGCTACAAATACTTGTGATATACATTATTTAGCTACAACTGCATGCGAAACTAACGAGTAAGCTTCAAATCTATGCGACACATATGATTTAGCTTCAAATACTTGCGATATAAGTGATATAGCTTCAAAAGCTGTAGGAACAAACGATGTAGCTTCAAATCCATGCGAAACACATGATTCAGCTGCAAATCAATGCGATGTAGAAGGTTTAGCTACAAATCCATGCGAGACACATTATTTAGCTGCAAATCAGTGCGAAGTAGAAGGCTCGGGTTCAAATCAATGCGATTCAAATGGTTCATATTCAAATACTTGTGAAAGACATGATTTAGCTTCAACTGCATGCGAAACACATGATTTAGCTTCAAATCAATGCGATGTAGAAGGTTTTGCTTCAAATCCATGCAAAACACGTGATTTATCTTCCAATTAATGCGAAGTAGAAAGCCTAGCTTCAAATCCATGCGAATCAAACGGTTTAGATTCACATACTTGTGATATACGTTATTTAGATTTAACTGCATGCGCAACGAACGAGTTAGCTTCAAATCCATGCGAAACACATGATTTAGCTGCAAATCAATGCGATGAAGAAGGATTAGCTTCAAATCCATGCGAAACAAATGATATAGCTTCAAACGCTTGGGGTGTTAGTGATATAGCTTCAAATGAAGACTAATCAAACGAGTTAGCTTCAAAATCCACGCGATACACATGATTTAGCTTCAAATACTAGCGATATAAGTGATGTAGATTCAACTGCACGCGAAACGAACGTGGTATCTTCAAATCCATGCGAAACACATGATTTAGCTGCAAATCAATGCGATGTAGAAGGTTTATCTTCAAATCCATGCGATACACATGATTAATATTCAAATCAATGCGATGTAGATAGTTTGCTTCAAATCCATGCGATACACAAGATTTAGCTTCAAATCAATGCGATGCAGTAGGTTCAGCTTCAAATCCATGCGATATAAGTGATATAGCTTCAAAAGCAGGAGGAACAAACGAGGTAGCTTCAATTCCATGCAAGACAAATGCTTTAGCTTCAAATCAATGCGAAGTAGAAGGCGTAGCTTCAAATCCATGCGAAAGAAATGGTTTAGCTACAAATACTTGTGATATACATTATTTAGGTACAACTGCTTGCGAAACTAACGAGTTAGCTTCAAATCTATGCGAAACACACGATTTATCTTCAAATCAATGCGATGTAGAAGGTTTAGCTTCAAATCCATGCGATACACAAAATTTAGCTTCAAATGAATGCGATGTAGTAGGTTCAGCTTCAAATCCATGCGACACATATGATTTAGCTTCAAATACTTGCGATATAAGTGATATAGCTTCAAAAGCTGTAGGAACAAACGAGGTAGCTTCAAATCCATGCGATATACAAGATTTAGCTTCAAATCAATGCAATGTAGTAGGATCAGCTTCAAATCCATACGATATAAGTGATATAGCTTCAAAAGCAGGAGGAACAAACGAGGTAGCTTCAATTCCATGCAAGACAAATGCTTTAGCTTCAAATCAATGCGAAGTAGAAGGCGTAGCTTCAAATCCATGCGAAAAAAATGGTTTAGCTACAAATACTTGTGATATACATTATTTAGCTACAACTGCTTGCGAAACTATCGAGTTAGCTTCAAATCTATGCGAAACACACGATTTATCTTCAAATCAATGCGATGTAGAAGGTTTAGCTTCGAATCAATAAGAGATAGAAGGTTTAGCTTCAAATCAATAGAATATAGAAGGTTTAGCTTCAAATCAATGCGATATAGAAGGTTTAGCTTCAAATCCATACGAAACACATGATTTAGCTTCAAATCAATTCGAAGGGCAAGGCTTAGATTCAAATCCATGCGAAACAAATGATTTAGCTTCAGATGAATGCGAAGTAGAAGGCTCAGCTTCAAATCCATGCGGCACATATGATTTAGCTTTAAATACTTGCGATATAAGTGACATAGTTTCAAAAGGAGGCGAAACGAACGAGTTAGCTTCAAATCCATGCGAAACACATGATTTAGCTGCAAATCAATGTGATGTACAAGGTTTAGCTTCAAATCCATGCGATACACAAGATTTAGCTTCAAATCAATGCGATGTAGAAGGTTTGCTTCAAATCAATAAGAGGTAGATGGTTTAGCTTCAAATCAATAGAATATAGAAGGTTTAGCTTCAAATAAATGCGATGTAGAAGGTTTAGCTTCAAATCCATACGACACACATGATTTAGATTCAAATCAAATCGAAGGACAAGTCATAGATTCAAATCCATGCGAAACAAACGATTTAGCTTCGAATCAATGCGAAGTAGAAGGCGTAGCTTCAAATCCATGCGAAACAAATGGTTTAGCTACAAATACTTATGATATACATTATTTAGCTACAACTGCATGCGAAACTAACGAGTTAGCTTCAAATCCATGCGATACACATGATTTAGCTTCAAATCAATGCGATGTGGAAGGTTCAGCTTCAAATCCATGCGATACACAAGATTTAGCTTCAAATCAATGCGATGAAGAAGGTGTAGCTTCAAATCCATGCGAAACAAATGATATAGCTTCAAACACTTGGGGTGTAAGTGATATAGCTTCAAATGAAGACTAATCAAACGAGTTAGCTTCAAAATCCACGCGATACACACGATTTAGCTTCAAATACTAGCGATATAAGTGATGCAGATTCAACTGCAGGCGAAACGAACGAGTTAGCTTCAAATCCATGCGAAACACATGATTTAGCTGCAAATCAATGCGATGTAGAAGGTTTAGCTTCAAAACAATAAGAGGTAGAAGGTTCAGCTTCAAATCAATAGGATGTAGAAGGTTTCGCTTCAAATCAATCCGATGTAGAAGGTTTAGCTTCAAATCCATACGAAACACATGATTTAGCTTCAAATCAATTCGAAGGACAAGGCTTAGATACAAATCCATGCGAAACAAATGATTTAGCTGCAAAGCAATGCGATGTAGAAGGTTCAGCTTCAAATCCATGCGAAACAAATGATATAGCTTCAAACACTTCGGGTATAAATGATATAGTTTCAAATGAAGAATAAACAAACGAGTTAGCTTCAAAATCCACGCGATACACATGATTTAGCTTCAAATATTAGCGATGTAGAAGGTTTAACTTCAAATCCATGCGATACACAAGATTTAGCTTCAAATCAATGCGATGTAGTAGGTTCAGCTTCAAATCCATGCGACACATCTGATTTAGCTTCAAATACATGCGATATAAGTGATATAACTTCAAAAGCTGTAGGAACAAGCGAGGTAGCTTCAATACCATGCGAGAAACATGATTTAGCTTCAAATCAATGCGGTGTAGAAGGTTTAGCTTCAAATTCACGCGAAACATATGATTTAGCTTCAAACACTTGGGGTATAAGTGATATAGCTTCAAATGCAGACTAATCAACCGATTTAGCTTCAAAATCCACGCGTTACACATGATTTAGCTGCAAATACTAGCGATATAAGTGATGTAGATTCAACTGCAGGCGAAACGAACGAGTTAGCTTCAAATCCATGCGAAACACATGATTTAGCTGCAAATCAATGCGATGTAGAAGGTTTAGCTTCAAAACAATAAGAGGTAGAAGGTTCAGCTTCAAATCAATGGGATGTAGAAGGTTTCGCTTCAAATCAATCCGATGTAGGTTTAGCTTCAAATCCATACGAAACACATGATTTAGCTTCAAATCAATTCGAAGGACAAGGCTTAGATACAAATCCATGCGAAACAAATGATTTAGCTTCAAATCAATGCGATGTAGAAGGTTTAGCTTCAAATCCATGCGATACACAAGATTTAGCTTCAAATCAATGCGATGTAGTAGGTTCAGCTTCAAATCCATGCGGCACATATGATTTTGCTTTAAATACTTGCGATATAAGTGACATAGTTTCAAATGGAGGCGAAACGAACGAGTTAGCTTCAAATCCATGCGAGACACATGATTTAGCTTCTAATCAATGCGATGTAGAAGGCTTAGCTTCAAATCCACACGAAACAAATGATTTAGCTTCAAACACTTGGGGTATAAGTGATATAGCTTCAAATGCAGACTAATCAAACGAGTTAGCTTCAAAATCCACGCGATACACATGATTTAGCTCCAAACACTTGCGATATAAGTGATATAGCTTGAAAAGCTGGAGGAACAAACGAGGTTGCTTCAATTCCATGCGAAACACATGATTTAGCTTCAAATCAATGCGAAGTGGAAGGCGTAGCTTCAAATCCATGCAAAACAAATGGTTTAGCTACGAATACTTGTGATATACATTATTTAGCTACAACTGCATGCGATACACACGATTTAGCTTCGAATACTTGCGATATAAGTGATATAGCTTCAAATACAGGCGAAACGAACGAGTTAGCTTCAAATCCATGCGATGGACATGATTCAGCTGCAAATCAATGCGATGTAGAAGTTTTAGCTTCAAATCCATGCGAATCAAATGGTTTAGCTTCAAATACTTGTGATATACGTTATTTAGATTTAACTGCGTGCGCAACGAACGAGTTAGCTTCAAATCCATGCGAAACACATTATTTAGCTTCAAATCAATGCGATGTAGAAGGTTTAGCTTCAAATCCATACGAAACACATGATTTAGCTTTAAATCAATTCGAAGGACAAGGCATATATTCAAATCCATGCGAAACAAATAATTTAGCTTCAAATCAATGCGATGTAGAAGGTTTAGCTTCAAATCCATGCGAAACAAATGATATAGCTTCAAACACTTGGGGCATAAATGATATAGCTTCAATTGAAGACTAATCAAACGAGTTAGCTTCAAAATCCACGCGATACACATTATTTAGCTTCAAATCAATGCGATGTAGAAGGTTTAGCTTCAAATCCATACGAAACACATGATTTAGGTTTAAATCAATTCGAAGGACAAGGCATATATTCAAATCCATGCGAAACAAATAATTTAGCTTCAAATCAATGCGATGTAGAAGGTTTAGCTTCAAACCCATACGAAACACATGATTTAGCTTCAAATCCATTCGAAGGACAAGGCTTAGATTCAAATCCATGCGAAACAAATGATTTAGCTTCAAATCAATGCGATGTAGAAGGTTTAGCTTCAAATACTTGCGATATAAGTGATCTAGCTTCAAATACAGGCGAAACGAACGAGTTAGCTTCAAATCCATGCGAATCACATGATTCAGCTGCAAATCAATGCGATGTAGAAGGTTCAGCTTCAAATCCATGCGAAACAAATGATATAGCTTCAAACACTTCGGGTATAAATGATATAGTTTCAAATGAAGACTAATCAAACGAGTTAGCTTCAAATCCATGCAAAATACATGATTAAGCTTCAAATTAATGCGATGTAGATTGTTTAGCTTCAAATCCATTCGAAGCAAATGGTTTCGGTACAAATACCTGTGATATACGTTATTAAGATTTAACTGCATGCGAAACGAACGGGTTAGCTTCAAATCCAAGCGAAACACACGATTAAGCTTCAAATCAATGCTATGTAGAAGGTTTAGCTTAAAAAACAATGCGACACAAATGAATTAGATCCAGATACTTGCGATATGAGTGACTTAGCTTCAAATGCAGACGGAACAAACGAGTTAGCTTCAAATCCAAGCGAAACAGATGATTTAGCTTCAGATACTTGCGATGTAAGTGATATAGTTTCAAATGCTGTCGAAACAAAAGGGTTAGCTTCAACTCCATGCGAAACACATAATTTAGATTCAAATCAATGCGGTGTAGAAGGTTTAGCTTCAAATTCAAGCGTAACACATGATTTAGCTTCAAATACTTGCGATATAAGTGATATAGCTTCGAATACAGGCGAAAGGATCGAGTTAGCTTCAAATCCATGCGAAACACATGACTCAGCTGCAAATCAATTCAATGTAGAAGGATTAGCTTCAAATCCATGAGAAACACATTATTTAGCTGCAAATCAGTGCGAAGTAGAAGGCTCGGGTTCAAATCAATGCAATTCAAATGGTTCATCTTCAAATACTTGTGAAAGACATGATTTAGCTTCAACTGCATGCGAACGAAACGAGTTAGCTTCAAATCAATGCGAAGTGTGAGGTTTATCTTCCAATACATGGGAAACAAATGGTTTAGCTTCAAATACTTGTAAATACATAATTTTGCTTCAAATGCAGGCGAAACAAACGAGTGATCTTCAAATCCAAGCAAAACACACGATTTAGCTTCAAATCAATGCGAAATAGAAGCCTTAGCATCAAATCCATGCGACACAAATTATTTAGCTTCTTATACTTGCGATATAAGTGATATAGATTCAAATGCAGGCGAAACAAACGAGTGATCTTCAAATCCAAGCGTAACACATGATTTAACTTCAAATCAATGGGAAGTAGAAGATGTACCTTCAAATCCATGCGAAACAAATGGTTTAGCTTCAAATACTTGTGGTATACATGATTTACATTCAACTGCATGCGAAACAAACGATTTAGCTTCACACCCAAGGGAAACACATGATTTAAATTCATATCAATGCGAAGTAGAAGGCATAGCATCAAATCCATGGGACACAAATTATTTAGCTTCTTATACTTGCGATATAAGTGATATAGCTTCAAATGCATGCGAAACAAACGAGTTAGCTTCAAATCCAAGCGAAACACATGATTTAGCTTCAAATCAATGCGAAATAGAAGGCTTAGCATCAAATCCATGCGACACAAATTATTTAGCTTCATATACTTGCGATATAAGTGATATAGCTTCAAATGCAGCCGAAACAAACGAGTGATCTTCAAATCCAAGCGCAACACATGATTTAACTTCAAATCAATGCGAAGTAGAAGATTTAGGTTAAAATACATGCGAAACGAATGGTTCAGCTTCAAATACTTGTAATATACATGATTTACCTTCAACTGCATGCGAAACAAACGAGTTAGCTTCAAATCCAAGCAAAACACATGATTTAGCTTCAAATCAATGCGAAATAGAAGCCTTAGCATCAAATCCATGCGACACAAATTATTTAGCTTCATATACATGTGATACAAGTGATATAGCTAAAAATGCAGGCGAAACACACGAGTGATCTTCAAATCCAAGCGCAACACATGATTTAACTTCAAATCAATGGGAAGTAGAAGGCTTAGCATCAAATCCATGCAACGCAAGTTAATTAGCTTCTCATACTTGCGATATAAGTGATCTATCTTCAAATGCAGGCGAAACAAACGAGTGAGCTTTAAATCCAATCGTAACACATGATTTAACTTCAAATCAATGGGAAGTATAAGATTTACCTTCAAATCCATGCGAAACAAATGGTTTAGCTTCAAATACTTGTGATATACATGATTTTGCTTCAGCTGCATGCGACACAAACGACTTAGCTTCACACACAAGGGAAACACATGATTTAACTTCAAATCAATGCGAAGTAGAAGGCTTAGCATCAAATCCATGCAACACAAATTATTTGGCTTCTTATACTTGCGATATAAGTGATATAGCTTCAAATGCAGGCGAAACAAACGAGTGAGCTTTAAATCCAAGAGTAATATATGATTCAACTTCAAATCAATGGGAAGTAGAAGATTTACCTTCAAATCCATGCGAAACAAATGGTTTAGCATCAAATACTTGTGATATACATGATTTTGCTTCAGCTGCATGCGACACAAACGACTTAGCTTCACACCCAAGGGAAACACATGATTTAACTTCAAATCAATGCGAAGTAGAAGGCTTAGCTCCAAATCAATGGGAAACTAATGGTTTAGCTTCAAATACTTGTGATATACATAATTTATATTCAACTGCATGCAAAACAAACGAGTTAGCTTCATATCCAAGAGAAACACATGATTTAACTTCAAATCAATGCGAAGTAGAAGGCTTAGCATCAAATCCATGCAACGCAAGTTAATTAGCTTCTCATACTTGCGATATAAGTGATCTATCTTCAAATGCAGGCGAAACAAACGAGTGAGCTTTAAATCCAATCGTAACACATGATTTAACTTCAAATCAATGGGAAGTATAAGATTTACCTTCAAATCCATGCGAAACAAATGGTTTAGCTTCAAATACTTGTGATATACATGATTTTGCTTCAGCTGCATGCGACACAAACGACTTAGCTTCACACACAAGGGAAACACATGATTTAACTTCAAATCAATGCGAAGTAGAAGGCTTAGCATCAAATCCATGCAACACAAATTATTTGGCTTCTTATACTTGCGATATAAGTGATATAGCTTCAAATGCAGGCGAAACAAACGAGTGAGCTTTAAATCCAAGAGTAATATATGATTCAACTTCAAATCAATGGGAAGTAGAAGATTTACCTTCAAATCCATGCGAAGCAAATGGTTTAGCATCAAATACTTGTGATATACATGATTTTGCTTCAGCTGCATGCGACACAAACGACTTAGCTTCACACCCAAGGGAAACACATGATTTAACTTCAAATCAATGCGAAGTAGAAGGCTTAGCTCCAAATCAATGGGAAACTAATGGTTTAGCTTCAAATACTTGTGATATACATAATTTATATTCAACTGCATGCAAAACAAACGAGTTAGCTTCATATCCAAGGGAAACACATGATTTAACTTCAAATCAATGCGAAGTAGAAGGCTTAGCATCAAATCCATGCAACGCAAGTTAATTAGCTTCTCATACTTGCGATATAAGTGATCTATCTTCAAATGCAGGCGAAACAAACGACTTAGCTTCACACACAAGGGAAACACATGATTTAACTTCAAATCAATGCGAAGTAGAAGGCTTAGCATCAAATCCATGCAACACAAATTATTTAGCTTCTTATACTTGCGATATAAGTGATATAGCTTCAAGTGCAGGCGAAACAAACGAGTGAGCTTTAAATCCAAGAGTAATATATGATTCAACTTCAAATCAATGGGAAGTAGAAGATTTACCTTCAAATCCATGCGAAACAAATGGTTTAGCATCAAATACTTGTGATATACATGATTTTGCTTCAGCTGCATGCGACACAAACGACTTAGCTTCACACCCAAGGGAAACTCATGATTTAACTTCAAATCAATGCGAAGTAGAAGGCTTAGCTCCAAATCAATGGGAAACTAATGGTTTAGCTTCAAATACTTGTGATATACATAATTTATATTCAACTGCATGCAAAACAAACGAGTTAGCTTCATATCCAAGGGAAACACATGATTTAACTTCAAATCAATGCGAAGTAGAAGGCTTAGCATCAAATCCATGCAACACAAATTATTTAGCTTCTTATACTTGCGATATAAGTGATATAGCTTCAAATGCAGGCGAAACAAACGAGTGATCCTCAAATCCAAGCGTAACACATGATTTAACTTCAAATCAATGGGAAGTAGAAGATGTACCTCCAAATCCATGCGAAACAAATGGTTCAGCGTCAAATACTTGTGATATACATGATTTACCTTCAACTGCATGCGAAACAAACGAGTTAGCTTCAAATCCAAGCGAAACACATGATTTAGCTTCAAATCAATGCGAAATAGAAGGCTTAGCATCAAATCCATGCGACACAAATTATTTAGCTTCATATACTTGCGATATAAGTGATATAGCTTCAAATGCAGCCGAAACAAACGAGTGATCTTCAAATCCAAGCGCAACACATGATTTAACTTCAAATAAATGCGAAGTAGAAGATTTAGGTTCAAATACATGCGAAACGAATGGTTCATCTTCAAATACTTGTGGAAGACATGATTTAGCTTCAACTGCATGCGAAACACATGATTTAGCTGCAAATCAATGCGATGTAGAAGGTTTAGCTTCAAATCCATGCAAAACACGTGATTTAACTTTCAATTAATGCGAAGTAGAAGGTTTAGCTTCAAATCCATGCGAATCAAATGTTTTAGCTTCCAATACTTGTGATATACGTTATTTAGATTTAACTGCATGCGAAATAAACGAGATAGCTTCAAATCCATGCTATATACATGATTTAGCTTCAAATCAATGCGATGTAGAAGGTTTAGCTTCAAATCCATGCGATACACAAGATTTAGCTTCAAATCAATGCGATGTAGAAGGTTTAGCTTCAAATCCATGCGATACACATGATTTAGCTTCAAATACTTGTGATATAAGTGATATAGCTTCAAATACAGGCGAAACGAACGAGTTAGCTTCAAAATCCATGCGATACACAAGATTGAGCTTCAAATCAATGCGATGTAGTATGTTCAGCTTCAAATCGATGCGACACATTCGATTTAGCTTCAAATAGTTGCGATCTAAGTGATATAGCTTCAAAAGCTGTAGGAACAAACGAGGTAGCTTCAATTCCATGCGAGAAACATGATTTAGCTTCAAATCAATGCGATGTAGAAGTTTTAGCTTCAAAACAATAAGAGGTAGAAGGTTTAGCTTCAAATCAATAGAATGTAGAAGGTTTAGCTTCAAATCAATGCGATGTAGAAGGTTTAGCTTCAAATCCATACGAAACACATGATTTAGCTTCAAGTCAATTCGAAGGACAAGGCTTAGATTCAAATCCATGCGAAACAAATGATTTAGCTTCAAATCAATGCGATGTAAAAGGTTTAGCTTCAAAATCCATGCGATGTAGAAGGTTCAGCTTCAAATCCATGCGACACATATGATTTAGCTTCAAATACTTGCGATATAAGTGATATAGCTTGAAAAGCTGGAGGAACAAACGAGGTTGCTTCAATTCTATGCGAAACAAATGATTTAGCTTCAAATCAATGCCAAGTAGAAGGCGTAGCTTCAAATCCATGCGAAACAAATGGTTTAGCTACAAATACTTGTGATATACATTATTTAGCTACAACTGCATGCGAAACTAACGAGTAAGCTTCAAATCTATGCGACACATATGATTTAGCTTCAAATACTTGCGATATAAGTGATATAGCTTCAAAAGCTGTAGGAACAAACGATGTAGCTTCAAATCCATGCGAAACACATGATTCAGCTGCAAATCAATGCGATGTAGAAGGTTTAGCTACAAATCCATGCGAGACACATTATTTAGCTGCAAATCAGTGCGAAGTAGAAGGCTCGGGTTCAAATCAATGCGATTCAAATGGTTCATATTCAAATACTTGTGAAAGACATGATTTAGCTTCAACTGCATGCGAAACACATGATTTAGCTTCAAATCAATGCGATGTAGAAGGTTTTGCTTCAAATCCATGCAAAACACGTGATTTATCTTCCAATTAATGCGAAGTAGAAAGCCTAGCTTCAAATCCATGCGAATCAAACGGTTTAGATTCACATACTTGTGATATACGTTATTTAGATTTAACTGCATGCGCAACGAACGAGTTAGCTTCAAATCCATGCGAAACACATGATTTAGCTGCAAATCAATGCGATGAAGAAGGATTAGCTTCAAATCCATGCGAAACAAATGATATAGCTTCAAACGCTTGGGGTGTTAGTGATATAGCTTCAAATGAAGACTAATCAAACGAGTTAGCTTCAAAATCCACGCGATACACATGATTTAGCTTCAAATACTAGCGATATAAGTGATGTAGATTCAACTGCACGCGAAACGAACGTGGTATCTTCAAATCCATGCGAAACACATGATTTAGCTGCAAATCAATGCGATGTAGAAGGTTTATCTTCAAATCCATGCGATACACATGATTAATATTCAAATCAATGCGATGTAGATAGTTTGCTTCAAATCCATGCGATACACAAGATTTAGCTTCAAATCAATGCGATGTAGTAGGTTCAGCTTCAAATCCATGCGATATAAGTGATATAGCTTCAAAAGCAGGAGGAACAAACGAGGTAGCTTCAATTCCATGCAAGACAAATGCTTTAGCTTCAAATCAATGCGAAGTAGAAGGCGTAGCTTCAAATCCATGCGAAAAAAATGGTTTAGCTACAAATACTTGTGATATACATTATTTAGGTACAACTGCTTGCGAAACTAACGAGTTAGCTTCAAATCTATGCGAAACACACGATTTATCTTCAAATCAATGCGATGTAGAAGGTTTAGCTTCAAATCCATGCGATACACAAAATTTAGCTTCAAATGAATGCGATGTAGTAGGTTCAGCTTCAAATCCATGCGACACATATGATTTAGCTTCAAATACTTGCGATATAAGTGATATAGCTTCAAAAGCTGTAGGAACAAACGAGGTAGCTTCAAATCCATGCGATATACAAGATTTAGCTTCAAATCAATGCAATGTAGTAGGATCAGCTTCAAATCCATACGATATAAGTGATATAGCTTCAAAAGCAGGAGGAACAAACGAGGTAGCTTCAATTCCATGCAAGACAAATGCTTTAGCTTCAAATCAATGCGAAGTAGAAGGCGTAGCTTCAAATCCATGCGAAAAAAATGGTTTAGCTACAAATACTTGTGATATACATTATTTAGCTACAACTGCTTGCGAAACTATCGAGTTAGCTTCAAGTCTATGCGAAACACACGATTTATCTTCAAATCAATGCGATGTAGAAGGTTTAGCTTCGAATCAATAAGAGATAGAAGGTTTAGCTTCAAATCAATAGAATATAGAAGGTTTAGCTTCAAATCAATGCGATATAGAAGGTTTAGCTTCAAATCCATACGAAACACATGATTTAGCTTCAAATCAATTCGAAGGGCAAGGCTTAGATTCAAATCCATGCGAAACAAATGATTTAGCTTCAGATGAATGCGAAGTAGAAGGCTCAGCTTCAAATCCATGCGGCACATATGATTTAGCTTTAAATACTTGCGATATAAGTGACATAGTTTCAAAAGGAGGCGAAACGAACGAGTTAGCTTCAAATCCATGCGAAACACATGATTTAGCTGCAAATCAATGTGATGTACAAGGTTTAGCTTCAAATCCATGCGATACACAAGATTTAGCTTCAAATCAATGCGATGTAGAAGGTTTGCTTCAAATCAATAAGAGGTAGATGGTTTAGCTTCAAATCAATAGAATATAGAAGGTTTAGCTTCAAATAAATGCGATGTAGAAGGTTTAGCTTCAAATCCATACGACACACATGATTTAGATTCAAATCAAATCGAAGGACAAGTCATAGATTCAAATCCATGCGAAACAAACGATTTAGCTTCGAATCAATGCGAAGTAGAAGGCGTAGCTTCAAATCCATGCAACACAAATTATTTGGCTTCTTATACTTGCGATATAAGTGATATAGCTTCAAATGCAGGCGAAACAAACGAGTGAGCTTTAAATCCAAGAGTAATATATGATTCAACTTCAAATCAATGGGAAGTAGAAGATTTACCTTCAAATCCATGCGAAACAAATGGTTTAGCATCAAATACTTGTGATATACATGATTTTGCTTCAGCTGCATGCGACACAAACGACTTAGCTTCACACCCAAGGGAAACACATGATTTAACTTCAAATCAATGCGAAGTAGAAGGCTTAGCTCCAAATCAATGGGAAACTAATGGTTTAGCTTCAAATACTTGTGATATACATAATTTATATTCAACTGCATGCAAAACAAACGAGTTAGCTTCATATCCAAGAGAAACACATGATTTAACTTCAAATCAATGCGAAGTAGAAGGCTTAGCATCAAATCCATGCAACGCAAGTAAATTAGCTTCTCATACTTGCGATATAAGTGATCTATCTTCAAATGCAGGCGAAACAAACGAGTGAGCTTTAAATCCAATCGTAACACATGATTTAACTTCAAATCAATGGGAAGTATAAGATTTACCTTCAAATCCATGCGAAACAAATGGTTTAGCTTCAAATACTTGTGATATACATGATTTTGCTTCAGCTGCATGCGACACAAACGACTTAGCTTCACACACAAGGGAAACACATGATTTAACTTCAAATCAATGCGAAGTAGAAGGCTTAGCATCAAATCCATGCAACACAAATTATTTGGCTTCTTATACTTGCGATATAAGTGATATAGCTTCAAATGCAGGCGAAACAAACGAGTGAGCTTTAAATCCAAGAGTAATATATGATTCAACTTCAAATCAATGGGAAGTAGAAGATTTACCTTCAAATCCATGCGAAGCAAATGGTTTAGCATCAAATACTTGTGATATACATGATTATGCTTCAGCTGCATGCGACACAAACGACTTAGCTTCACACCCAAGGGAAACACATGATTTAACTTCAAATCAATGCGAAGTAGAAGGCTTAGCTCCAAATCAATGGGAAACTAATGGTTTAGCTTCAAATACTTGTGATATACATAATTTATATTCAACTGCATGCAAAACAAACGAGTTAGCTTCATATCCAAGGGAAACACATGATTTAACTTCAAATCAATGCGAAGTAGAAGGCTTAGCATCAAATCCATGCAACGCAAGTTAATTAGCTTCTCATACTTGCGATATAAGTGATCTATCTTCAAATGCAGGCGAAACAAACGACTTAGCTTCACACACAAGGGAAACACATGATTTAACTTCAAATCAATGCGAAGTAGAAGGCTTAGCATCAAATCCATGCAACACAAATTATTTAGCTTCTTATACTTGCGATATAAGTGATATAGCTTCAAATGCAGGCGAAACAAACGAGTGATCCTCAAATCCAAGCGTAACACATGATTTAACTTCAAATCAATGGGAAGTAGAAGATGTACCTCCAAATCCATGCGAAACAAATGGTTCAGCGTCAAATACTTGTGATATACATGATTTACCTTCAACTGCATGCGAAACAAACGAGTTAGCTTCAAATCCAAGCGAAACACATGATTTAGCTTCAAATCAATGCGAAATAGAAGGCTTAGCATCAAATCCATGCGACACAAATTATTTAGCTTCATATACTTGCGATATAAGTGATATAGCTTCAAATGCAGCCGAAACAAACGAGTGATCTTCAAATCCAAGCGCAACACATGATTTAACTTCAAATCAATGCGAAGTAGAAGATTTAGGTTCAAATACATGCGAAACGAATGGTTCATCTTCAAATACTTGTGGAAGACATGATTTAGCTTCAACTGCATGCGAAACACATGATTTAGCTGCAAATCAATGCGATGTAGAAGGTTTAGCTTCAAATCCATGCAAAACACGTGATTTAACTTTCAATTAATGCGAAGTAGAAGGTTTAGCTTCAAATCCATGCGAATCAAATGTTTTAGCTTCCAATACTTGTGATATACGTTATTTAGATTTAACTGCATGCGAAATAAACGAGATAGCTTCAAATCCATGCTATATACATGATTTAGCTTCAAATCAATGCGATGTAGAAGGTTTAGCTTCAAATCCATGCGATACACAAGATTTAGCTTCAAATCAATGCGATGTAGAAGGTTTAGCTTCAAATCCATGCGATACACATGATTTAGCTTCAAATACTTGTGATATAAGTGATATAGCTTCAAATACAGGCGAAACGAACGAGTTAGCTTCAAAATCCATGCGATACACAAGATTGAGCTTCAAATCAATGCGATGTAGTATGTTCAGCTTCAAATCGATGCGACACATTCGATTTAGCTTCAAATAGTTGCGATCTAAGTGATATAGCTTCAAAAGCTGTAGGAACAAACGAGGTAGCTTCAATTCCATGCGAGAAACATGATTTAGCTTCAAATCAATGCGATGTAGAAGTTTTAGCTTCAAAACAATAAGAGGTAGAAGGTTTAGCTTCAAATCAATAGAATGTAGAAGGTTTAGCTTCAAATCAATGCGATGTAGAAGGTTTAGCTTCAAATCCATACGAAACACATGATTTAGCTTCAAGTCAATTCGAAGGACAAGGCTTAGATTCAAATCCATGCGAAACAAATGATTTAGCTTCAAATCAATGCCAAGTAGAAGGCGTAGCTTCAAATCCATGCGAAACAAATGGTTTAGCTACAAATACTTGTGATATACATTATTTAGCTACAACTGCATGCGAAACTAACGAGTAAGCTTCAAATCTATGCGACACATATGATTTAGCTTCAAATACTTGCGATATAAGTGATATAGCTTCAAAAGCTGTAGGAACAAACGATGTAGCTTCAAATCCATGCGAAACACATGATTCAGCTGCAAATCAATGCGATGTAGAAGGTTTAGCTACAAATCCATGCGAGACACATTATTTAGCTGCAAATCAATGCGATGTAGAAGGTTTTGCTTCAAATCCATGCAAAACACGTGATTTATCTTCCAATTAATGCGAAGTAGAAAGCCTAGCTTCAAATCCATGCGAATCAAACGGTTTAGATTCACATACTTGTGATATACGTTATTTAGATTTAACTGCATGCGCAACGAACGAGTTAGCTTCAAATCCATGCGAAACACATGATTTAGCTGCAAATCAATGCGATGAAGAAGGATTAGCTTCAAATCCATGCGAAACAAATGATATAGCTTCAAACGCTTGGGGTGTTAGTGATATAGCTTCAAATGAAGACTAATCAAACGAGTTAGCTTCAAAATCCACGCGATACACATGATTTAGCTTCAAATACTAGCGATATAAGTGATGTAGATTCAACTGCACGCGAAACGAACGTGGTATCTTCAAATCCATGCGAAACACATGATTTAGCTGCAAATCAATGCGATGTAGAAGGTTTATCTTCAAATCCATGCGATACACATGATTAATATTCAAATCAATGCGATGTAGATAGTTTGCTTCAAATCCATGCGATACACAAGATTTAGCTTCAAATCAATGCGATGTAGTAGGTTCAGCTTCAAATCCATGCGATATAAGTGATATAGCTTCAAAAGCAGGAGGAACAAACGAGGTAGCTTCAATTCCATGCAAGACAAATGCTTTAGCTTCAAATCAATGCGAAGTAGAAGGCGTAGCTTCAAATCCATGCGAAAAAATGGTTTAGCTACAAATACTTGTGATATACATTATTTAGGTACAACTGCTTGCGAAACTAACGAGTTAGCTTCAAATCTATGCGAAACACACGATTTATCTTCAAATCAATGCGATGTAGAAGGTTTAGCTTCAAATCCATGCGATACACAAAATTTAGCTTCAAATGAATGCGATGTAGTAGGTTCAGCTTCAAATCCATGCGACACATATGATTTAGCTTCAAATACTTGCGATATAAGTGATATAGCTTCAAAAGCTGTAGGAACAAACGAGGTAGCTTCAAATCCATGCGATATACAAGATTTAGCTTCAAATCAATGCAATGTAGTAGGATCAGCTTCAAATCCATACGATATAAGTGATATAGCTTCAAAAGCAGGAGGAACAAACGAGGTAGCTTCAATTCCATGCAAGACAAATGCTTTAGCTTCAAATCAATGCGAAGTAGAAGGCGTAGCTTCAAATCCATGCGAAAAAAATGGTTTAGCTACAAATACTTGTGATATACATTATTTAGCTACAACTGCTTGCGAAACTATCGAGTTAGCTTCAAGTCTATGCGAAACACACGATTTGTCTTCAAATCAATGCGATGTAGAAGGTTTAGCTTCGAATCAATAAGAGATAGAAGGTTTAGCTTCAAATCAATAGAATATAGAAGGTTTAGCTTCAAATCAATGCGATATAGAAGGTTTAGCTTCAAATCCATACGAAACACATGATTTAGCTTCAAATCAATTCGAAGGGCAAGGCTTAGATTCAAATCCATGCGAAACAAATGATTTAGCTTCAGATGAATGCGAAGTAGAAGGCTCAGCTTCAAATCCATGCGGCACATATGATTTAGCTTTAAATACTTGCGATATAAGTGACATAGTTTCAAAAGGAGGCGAAACGAACGAGTTAGCTTCAAATCCATGCGAAACACATGATTTAGCTGCAAATCAATGTGATGTACAAGGTTTAGCTTCAAATCCATGCGATACACAAGATTTAGCTTCAAATCAATGCGATGTAGAAGGTTTGCTTCAAATCAATAAGAGGTAGATGGTTTAGCTTCAAATCAATAGAATATAGAAGGTTTAGCTTCAAATAAATGCGATGTAGAAGGTTTAGCTTCAAATCCATACGACACACATGATTTAGATTCAAATCAAATCGAAGGACAAGTCATAGATTCAAATCCATGCGAAACAAACGATTTAGCTTCGAATCAATGCGAAGTAGAAGGCGTAGCTTCAAATCCATGCAACACAAATTATTTGGCTTCTTATACTTGCGATATAAGTGATATAGCTTCAAATGCAGGCGAAACAAACGAGTGAGCTTTAAATCCAAGAGTAATATATGATTCAACTTCAAATCAATGGGAAGTAGAAGATTTACCTTCAAATCCATGCGAAACAAATGGTTTAGCATCAAATACTTGTGATATACATGATTTTGCTTCAGCTGCATGCGACACAAACGACTTAGCTTCACACCCAAGGGAAACACATGATTTAACTTCAAATCAATGCGAAGTAGAAGGCTTAGCTCCAAATCAATGGGAAACTAATGGTTTAGCTTCAAATACTTGTGATATACATAATTTATATTCAACTGCATGCAAAACAAACGAGTTAGCTTCATATCCAAGAGAAACACATGATTTAACTTCAAATCAATGCGAAGTAGAAGGCTTAGCATCAAATCCATGCAACGCAAGTTAATTAGCTTCTCATACTTGCGATATAAGTGATCTATCTTCAAATGCAGGCGAAACAAACGAGTGAGCTTTAAATCCAATCGTAACACATGATTTAACTTCAAATCAATGGGAAGTATAAGATTTACCTTCAAATCCATGCGAAACAAATGGTTTAGCTTCAAATACTTGTGATATACATGATTTTGCTTCAGCTGCATGCGACACAAACGACTTAGCTTCACACACAAGGGAAACACATGATTTAACTTCAAATCAATGCGAAGTAGAAGGCTTAGCATCAAATCCATGCAACACAAATTATTTGGCTTCTTATACTTGCGATATAAGTGATATAGCTTCAAATGCAGGCGAAACAAACGAGTGAGCTTTAAATCCAAGAGTAATATATGATTCAACTTCAAATCAATGGGAAGTAGAAGATTTACCTTCAAATCCATGCGAAGCAAATGGTTTAGCATCAAATACTTGTGATATACATGATTTTGCTTCAGCTGCATGCGACACAAACGACTTAGCTTCACACCCAAGGGAAACACATGATTTAACTTCAAATCAATGCGAAGTAGAAGGCTTAGCTCCAAATCAATGGGAAACTAATGGTTTAGCTTCAAATACTTGTGATATACATAATTTATATTCAACTGCATGCAAAACAAACGAGTTAGCTTCATATCCAAGAGAAACACATGATTTAACTTCAAATCAATGCGAAGTAGAAGGCTTAGCATCAAATCCATGCAACGCAAGTAAATTAGCTTCTCATACTTGCGATATAAGTGATCTATCTTCAAATGCAGGCGAAACAAACGAGTGAGCTTTAAATCCAATCGTAACACATGATTTAACTTCAAATCAATGGGAAGTATAAGATTTACCTTCAAATCCATGCGAAACAAATGGTTTAGCTTCAAATACTTGTGATATACATGATTTTGCTTCAGCTGCATGCGACACAAACGACTTAGCTTCACACACAAGGGAAACACATGATTTAACTTCAAATCAATGCGAAGTAGAAGGCTTAGCATCAAATCCATGCAACACAAATTATTTGGCTTCTTATACTTGCGATATAAGTGATATAGCTTCAAATGCAGGCGAAACAAACGAGTGAGCTTTAAATCCAAGAGTAATATATGATTCAACTTCAAATCAATGGGAAGTAGAAGATTTACCTTCAAATCCATGCGAAGCAAATGGTTTAGCATCAAATACTTGTGATATACATGATTTTGCTTCAGCTGCATGCGACACAAACGACTTAGCTTCACACCCAAGGGAAACACATGATTTAACTTCAAATCAATGCGAAGTAGAAGGCTTAGCTCCAAATCAATGGGAAACTAATGGTTTAGCTTCAAATACTTGTGATATACATAATTTATATTCAACTGCATGCAAAACAAACGAGTTAGCTTCATATCCAAGGGAAACACATGATTTAACTTCAAATCAATGCGAAGTAGAAGGCTTAGCATCAAATCCATGCAACGCAAGTTAATTAGCTTCTCATACTTGCGATATAAGTGATCTATCTTCAAATGCAGGCGAAACAAACGACTTAGCTTCACACACAAGGGAAACACATGATTTAACTTCAAATCAATGCGAAGTAGAAGGCTTAGCATCAAATCCATGCAACACAAATTATTTAGCTTCTTATACTTGCGATATAAGTGATATAGCTTCAAGTGCAGGCGAAACAAACGAGTGAGCTTTAAATCCAAGAGTAATATATGATTCAACTTCAAATCAATGGGAAGTAGAAGATTTACCTTCAAATCCATGCGAAACAAATGGTTTAGCATCAAATACTTGTGATATACATGATTTTGCTTCAGCTGCATGCGACACAAACGACTTAGCTTCACACCCAAGGGAAACTCATGATTTAACTTCAAATCAATGCGAAGTAGAAGGCTTAGCTCCAAATCAATGGGAAACTAATGGTTTAGCTTCAAATACTTGTGATATACATAATTTATATTCAACTGCATGCAAAACAAACGAGTTAGCTTCATATCCAAGGGAAACACATGATTTAACTTCAAATCAATGCGAAGTAGAAGGCTTAGCATCAAATCCATGCAACACAAATTATTTAGCTTCTTATACTTGCGATATAAGTGATATAGCTTCAAATGCAGGCGAAACAAACGAGTGATCCTCAAATCCAAGCGTAACACATGATTTAACTTCAAATCAATGGGAAGTAGAAGATGTACCTCCAAATCCATGCGAAACAAATGGTTCAGCGTCAAATACTTGTGATATACATGATTTACCTTCAACTGCATGCGAAACAAACGAGTTAGCTTCAAATCCAAGCGAAACACATGATTTAGCTTCAAATCAATGCGAAATAGAAGGCTTAGCATCAAATCCATGCGACACAAATTATTTAGCTTCATATACTTGCGATATAAGTGATATAGCTTCAAATGCAGCCGAAACAAACGAGTGATCTTCAAATCCAAGCGCAACACATGATTTAACTTCAAATCAATGCGAAGTAGAAGATTTAGGTTCAAATACATGCGAAACGAATGGTTCATCTTCAAATACTTGTGGAAGACATGATTTAGCTTCAACTGCATGCGAAACACATGATTTAGCTGCAAATCAATGCGATGTAGAAGGTTTAGCTTCAAATCCATGCAAAACACGTGATTTAACTTTCAATTAATGCGAAGTAGAAGGTTTAGCTTCAAATCCATGCGAATCAAATGTTTTAGCTTCCAATACTTGTGATATACGTTATTTAGATTTAACTGCATGCGAAATAAACGAGATAGCTTCAAATCCATGCTATATACATGATTTAGCTTCAAATCAATGCGATGTAGAAGGTTTAGCTTCAAATCCATGCGATACACAAGATTTAGCTTCAAATCAATGCGATGTAGAAGGTTTAGCTTCAAATCCATGCGATACACATGATTTAGCTTCAAATACTTGTGATATAAGTGATATAGCTTCAAATACAGGCGAAACGAACGAGTTAGCTTCAAAATCCATGCGATACACAAGATTGAGCTTCAAATCAATGCGATGTAGTATGTTCAGCTTCAAATCGATGCGACACATTCGATTTAGCTTCAAATAGTTGCGATCTAAGTGATATAGCTTCAAAAGCTGTAGGAACAAACGAGGTAGCTTCAATTCCATGCGAGAAACATGATTTAGCTTCAAATCAATGCGATGTAGAAGTTTTAGCTTCAAATCCATACGACACACATGATTTAGATTCAAATCAAATCGAAGGACAAGTCATAGATTCAAATCCATGCGAAACAAACGATTTAGCTTCGAATCAATGCGAAGTAGAAGGCGTAGCTTCAAATCCATGCGAAACAAATGGTTTAGCTACAAATACTTATGATATACATTATTTAGCTACAACTGCATGCGAAACTAACGAGTTAGCTTCAAATCCATGCGATACACATGATTTAGCTTCAAATCAATGCGATGTGGAAGGTTCAGCTTCAAATCCATGCGATACACAAGATTTAGCTTCAAATCAATGCGATGAAGAAGGTGTAGCTTCAAATCCATGCGAAACAAATGATATAGCTTCAAACACTTGGGGTGTAAGTGATATAGCTTCAAATGAAGACTAATCAAACGAGTTAGCTTCAAAATCCACGCGATACACACGATTTAGCTTCAAATACTAGCGATATAAGTGATGTAGATTCAACTGCAGGCGAAACGAACGAGTTAGCTTCAAATCCATGCGAAACACATGATTTAGCTGCAAATCAATGCGATGTAGAAGGTTTAGCTTCAAAACAATAAGAGGTAGAAGGTTCAGCTTCAAATCAATAGGATGTAGAAGGTTTCGCTTCAAATCAATCCGATGTAGAAGGTTTAGCTTCAAATCCATACGAAACACATGATTTAGCTTCAAATCAATTCGAAGGACAAGGCTTAGATACAAATCCATGCGAAACAAATGAATTAGCTGCAAAGCAATGCGATGTAGAAGGTTCAGCTTCAAATCCATGCGAAACAAATGATATAGCTTCAAACACTTCGGGTATAAATGATATAGTTTCAAATGAAGAATAAACAAACGAGTTAGCTTCAAAATCCACGCGATACACATGATTTAGCTTCAAATATTAGCGATGTAGAAGGTTTAACTTCAAATCCATGCGATACACAAGATTTAGCTTCAAATCAATGCGATGTAGTAGGTTCAGCTTCAAATCCATGCGACACATCTGATTTAGCTTCAAATACATGCGATATAAGTGATATAGCTTCAAAAGCTGTAGGAACAAGCGAGGTAGCTTCAATACCATGCGAGAAACATGATTTAGCTTCAAATCAATGCGGTGTAAAAGGTTTAGCTTTCAAATTCACGCGAAACATATGATTTAGCTTCAAACACTTGGGGTATAAGTGATATAGCTTCAAATGCAGACTAATCAACCGATTTAGCTTCAAAATCCACGCGTTACACATGATTTAGCTGCAAATACTAGCGATATAAGTGATGTAGATTCAACTGCAGGCGAAACGAACGAGTTAGCTTCAAATCCATGCGAAACACATGATTTAGCTGCAAATCAATGCGATGTAGAAGGTTTAGCTTCAAAACAATAAGAGGTAGAAGGTTCAGCTTCAAATCAATGGGATGTAGAAGGTTTCGCTTCAAATCAATCCGATGTAGGTTTAGCTTCAAATCCATACGAAACACATGATTTAGCTTCAAATCAATTCGAAGGACAAGGCTTAGATACAAATCCATGCGAAACAAATGATTTAGCTTCAAATCAATGCGATGTAGAAGGTTTAGCTTCAAATCCATGCGATACACAAGATTTAGCTTCAAATCAATGCGATGTAGTAGGTTCAGCTTCAAATCCATGCGGCACATATGATTTTGCTTTAAATACTTGCGATATAAGTGACATAGTTTCAAATGGAGGCGAAACGAACGAGTTAGCTTCAAATCCATGCGAGACACATGATTTAGCTTCTAATCAATGCGATGTAGAAGGCTTAGCTTCAAATCCACACGAAACAAATGATTTAGCTTCAAACACTTGGGGTATAAGTGATATAGCTTCAAATGCAGACTAATCAAACGAGTTAGCTTCAAAATCCACGCGATACACATGATTTAGCTCCAAACACTTGCGATATAAGTGATATAGCTTGAAAAGCTGGAGGAACAAACGAGGTTGCTTCAATTCCATGCGAAACACATGATTTAGCTTCAAATCAATGCGAAGTGGAAGGCGTAGCTTCAAATCCATGCAAAACAAATGGTTTAGCCACGAATACTTGTGATATACATTATTTAGCTACAACTGCATGCGATACACACGATTTAGCTTCGAATACTTGCGATATAAGTGATATAGCTTCAAATACAGGCGAAACGAACGAGTTAGCTTCAAATCCATGCGATGGACATGATTCAGCTGCAAATCAATGCGATGTAGAAGTTTTAGCTTCAAATCCATGCGAATCAAATGGTTTAGCTTCAAATACTTGTGATATACGTTATTTAGATTTAACTGCGTGCGCAACGAACGAGTTAGCTTCAAATCCATGCGAAACACATTATTTAGCTTCAAATCAATGCGATGTAGAAGGTTTAGCTTCAAATCCATACGAAACACATGATTTAGCTTTAAATCAATTCGAAGGACAAGGCATATATTCAAATCCATGCGAAACAAATAATTTAGCTTCAAATCAATGCGATGTAGAAGGTTTAGCTTCAAATCCATGCGAAACAAATGATATAGCTTCAAACACTTGGGGCATAAATGATATAGCTTCAATTGAAGACTAATCAAACGAGTTAGCTTCAAAATCCAAGCGATACACATTATTTAGCTTCAAATCAATGCGATGTAGAAGGTTTAGCTTCAAATCCATACGAAACACATGATTTAGCTTTAAATCAATTCGAAGGACAAGGCATATATTCAAATCCATGCGAAACAAATAATTTAGCTTCAAATCAATGCGATGTAGAAGGTTTAGCTTCAAACCCATACGAAACACATGATTTAGCTTCAAATCCATTCGAAGGACAAGGCTTAGATTCAAATCCATGCGAAACAAATGATTTAGCTTCAAATCAATGCGATGTAGAAGGTTTAGCTTCAAATACTTGCGATATAAGTGATCTAGCTTCAAATACAGGCGAAACGCACGAGTTAGCTTCAAATCCATGCGAATCACATGATTCAGCTGCAAATCAATGCGATGTAGAAGGTTCAGCTTCAAATCCATGCGAAACAAATGATATAGCTTCAAACACTTCGGGTATAAATGATATAGTTTCAAATGAAGACTAATCAAACGAGTTAGCTTCAAAATCCACGCGATACACATGATTTAGCTTCAAATATTAGCGATGTAGAAGGTTTAGCTTCAAATCCATGCGATACACAAGATTTAGCTTCAAATCAATGCGATGTAGTAGGTTCAGCTTCAAATCCATGCGACACATCTGATTTAGCTTCAAATACTTGCGGTATAAGTGATATAGCTTCAAAAGCTGTAGGAACAAGCGAGGTAGCTTCAATACCATGCGAGAAACATGATTTAGCTTCAAATCAATGCGATGTAGAAGGTTTAGCTTCAAATTCACGCGAAACATATGATTTAGCTTCAAACAATTGGGGTATAAGTGATATAGCTTCAAATGCAGACTAATCAAACGATTTAGCTTCAAAATCCACGCGTTACACATGATTTAGCTGCAAATACTTGCGATATAAGTGGTGTAGATTCAACTGCAGGCGAAACGAACGAGTTAGCTTCAAATCCATGCGAAACACATGATTTAGCTGCAAATCAATGCGATGTAGAAGGTTTAGCTTCAAAACAATAAGAGGTAGAAGGTTTAGCTTCAAATCAATAGGATGTAGAAGGTTTCGCTTCAAATCAATCCGATGTAGAAGGTTTAGCTTCAAATCCATACGAAACACATGATTTAGCTTCAAATCAATTCGAAGGACAAGGCTTAGATACAAATCCATGCGAAACAAATGATTTAGCTTCAAATCAATGCGATGTAGAAGGTTTAGATTCAAATCCATGCGATACACAAGATTTAGCTTCAAATCAATGCGATGTAGTAGGTTCATCTTCAAATCCATGCGGCACATATGATTTAGCTTTAAATACTTGCGATATAAGTGACATAGTTTCAAATGGAGGCGAAACGAACGAGTTAGCTTCAAATCCATGCGATACACAAGATTTAGCTTCAAATCAATGCGATGTAGAAGGTTCAGCTTCAAATCCATGTGACACATATGATTTAGCTTCAAATAGTTGCGATATAAGTGATATAGCTTCAAAAGTTGGAGGAACAAACGAGGTGGCTTCAATTCCATGCGAAACAAATGATTTAACTTCAAATCGATGCGAAGGAGAAGGCTTAGCTTCAGATCCATGCGAAACACATGATTCAGCTGCAAATCAATGCGATGTAGAAGGTTCAGCTTCAAATCCATGCGAAACAAATGATATAGCTTCAAACACTTCGGGTATAAATGATATAGTTTCAAATGAAAACTAATCAAACGAGTTAGCTTCAAAATCCACGCGATACACATGATTTAGCTTCAAATATTAGCGATGTAGAAGGTTTAGCTTCAAATCCATGCGATACACAAGATTTAGCTTCAAATCAATGCGATGTAGTTGGTTCAGCTTCAAACCCATACGAAACACATGATTTAGCTTCAAATCAATTCGAAGGACAAGGCTTAGATTCAAATCCATGCGAAACAAATGATTTAGCTTCAAATCAATACGATGTAGAAGGTTTAGCTTCAAATCCATGCGATACACATGATTTAGCTTCAAATACTTGCGATATAAGTGATCTAGCTTCAAATACAGGCGAAACGAACGAGTTAGCTTCAAATCCATGCGAGTCACATGATTCAGCTGCAAAGCAATGCGATGTAGAAGGTTCAGCTTCAAATCCATGCGAAACAAATGATATAGCTTCAAACACTTCGGGTATAAATGATATAGTTTCAAATGAAGAATAAACAAACGAGTTAGCTTCAAAATCCTCGCGATACACATGATTTAGCTTCAAATCAATGCGATGTAGTAGGTTCAGCTTCAAATCCATGCGACACATCTGATTTAGCTTCAAATACTTGCGATATAAGTGATATAGCTTCAAAAGCTGTAGGAACAAGCGAGGTAGCTACAATACCATGCGAGAAACATGATTTAGCTTCAAATCAATGCGGTGTAGAAGGTTTAGCTTCAAATTCACGCGAAACATATGATTTAGCTTCAAACACTTGGGGTATAAGTGATATAGCTTCAAATGCAGACTAATCAACCGATTTAGCTTCAAAATCCACGCGTAACACATGATTTAGCTGCAAATACTAGCGATATAAGTGATGTAGATTCAACTGCAGGCGAAACGAACGAGTTAGCTTCAAATCCATGCGAAACACATGATTTAGCTGCAAATCAATGCGATGTAGAAGGTTAGCTTCAAAACAATAAGAGGTAGAAGGTTCAGCTTCAAATCAATAGGATGTAGAAGGTTTCGCTTCAAATCAATCCGATGTAGGTTTAGCTTCAAATCCATACGAAACACATGATTTAGCTTCAAATCAATTCGAAGGACAAGGCTTAGATACAAATCCATGCGAAACAAATGATTTAGCTTCAAATCAATGCGATGTAGAAGGTTTAGCTTCAAATCCATGCGATACACAAGATTTAGCTTCAAATCAATGCGATGTAGTAGGTTCAGCTTCAAATCCATGCGGCACATATGATTTTGCTTTAAATACTTGCGATATAAGTGACATAGTTTCAAATGGAGGCGAAACGAACGAGTTAGCTTCAAATCCACACGAAACAAATGATTTAGCTTCAAACACTTGGGGTATAAGTGATATAGCTTCAAATGCAGACTAATCAAACGAGTTAGCTTCAAAATCCACGCGATACACATGATTTAGCTCCAAACACTTGCGATATAAGTGATATAGCTTGAAAAGCTGGAGGAACAAACGAGGTTGCTTCAATTCCATGCGAAACACATGATTTAGCTTCAAATCAATGCGAAGTGGAAGGCGTAGCTTCAAATCCATGCAAAACAAATGGTTTAGCTACGAATACTTGTGATATACATTATTTAGCTACAACTGCATGCGATACACACGATTTAGCTTCGAATACTTGCGATATAAGTGATATAGCTTCAAATACAGGCGAAACGAACGAGTTAGCTTCAAATCCATGCGATGGACATGATTCAGCTGCAAATCAATGCGATGTAGAAGTTTTAGCTTCAAATCCATGCGAATCAAATGGTTTAGCTTCAAATACTTGTGATATACGTTATTTAGATTTAACTGCGTGCGCAACGAACGAGTTAGCTTCAAATCCATGCGAAACACATTATTTAGCTTCAAATCAATGCGATGTAGAAGGTTTAGCTTCAAATCCATACGAAACACATGATTTAGCTTTAAATCAATTCGAAGGACAAGGCATATATTCAAATCCATGCGAAACAAATAATTTAGCTTCAAATCAATGCGATGTAGAAGGTTTAGCTTCAAATCCATGCGAAACAAATGATATAGCTTCAAACACTTGGGCATAAATGATATAGCTTCAATTGAAGACTAATCAAACGAGTTAGCTTCAAAATCCACGCGATACACATTATTTAGCTTCAAATCAATGCGATGTAGAAGGTTTAGCTTCAAATCCATACGAAACACATGATTTAGCTTTAAATCAATTCGAAGGACAAGGCATATATTCAAATCCATGCGAAACAAATAATTTAGCTTCAAATCAATGCGATGTAGAAGGTTTAGCTTCAAATCCATGCGAAACAAATGATATAGCTTCAAACACTTGGGCATAAATGATATGGCTTCAATTGAAGACTAATCAAACGAGTTAGCTTCAAAATCCACGCGATACACATGATTTAGCTACAAATATTAGCGATATAAGTGATGTAGATTCAACTGCAGGCGAAACGAACGAGTTAGCTTCAAATCCATGCGAAACACATGATTTATCTGCAAATCAATGCGATGTAGAACGTTTAGTTTCAAATCCATGCGATACACAAAATTTAGCTTCAAATCAATGCGATATAGAAGGTTTAGCTTCAAATCCATGCAAAACACGTGATTTAACTTCTAATTAATGCGAAGTAGAAGGCTTAGATTCAAATCCATGCGAAACAAATGATTTAGCTTCAAATCAATGCGAAGTAGAAGGCGTAGCTTCAAATCCATGCGAAACAAATGGTTTAGCTACAAATACTTGTGATATACATTATTTAGCTACAACTGCATGCGAAACTAACGAGTTAGCTTGAAATCTATGCGAAACACACGATTTATCTTCAAATCAATGCGATGTAGAAGGTTTAGCTTCAAATCAATAAGAGGTAGAAGGTTTAGCTTCAAATCAATAAGAGGTAGAAGGTTTAGTTTCAAATCAATAGAATATAGAAGGTTTAGCTTCAAATCAATGCGATGTATAAGGTTTAGCTTCAAATCCATACGAAAGACATGATTTAGCTTCAAATGAATGCGAAGTAGAAGGCTTAGCTTCAAATACATGCGGCACATATGATTTAGCTTTAAACACTTCGGGTTTAAATGATATAGTTTCAAATGAAGACTAATCAAACGAGTTAGCTTCAAAATCCACGCGATACACATGATTTAGCTTCAAATATTAGCGATGTAGAAGGTTTAGCTTCAAATCCATGCGATACACAAGATTTAGCTTCAAATCAATGCGATGTAGTAGGTTCAGCTTCAAATCCATGCGACACATCTGATTTAGCTTCAAATACTTGCGATATAAGTGATATAGCTTCAAAAGCTGTAGGAACAAGCGAGGTAGCTTCAACACCATGCGAGAAACATGATTTAGCTTCAAATCAATGCGATGTAGAAGGTTTAGCTTCAAATTCACGCGAAACATATGATTTAGCTTCAAACACTTGGGGTATAAGTGATATAGCTTCAAATGCAGACTAATCAAACGATTTAGCTTCAAAATCCACGCGTTACACATGATTTAGCTGCAAATACTTGCGATATAAGTGGTGTAGATTCAACTGCAGGCGAAACGAACGAGTTAGCTTCAAATCCATGCGAAACACATGATTTAGCTGCAAATCAATGCGATGTAGAAGGTTTAGCTTCAAAACAATAAGAGGTAGAAGGTTTAGCTTCAAATCAATAGGATGTAGAAGGTTTCGCTTCAAATCAATCCGATGTAGAAGGTTTAGCTTCAAATCCATACGAAACACATGATTTAGCTTCAAATCAATTCGAAGGACAAGGCTTAGATACAAATCCATGCGAAACAAATGATTTAGCTTCAAATCAATGCGATGTAGAAGGTTTAGATTCAAATCCATGCGATACACAAGATTTAGCTTCAAATCAATGCGATGTAGTAGGTTCATCTTCAAATCCATGCGGCACATATGATTTAGCTTTAAATACTTGCGATATAAGTGACATAGTTTCAAATGGAGGCGAAACGAACGGGTTAGCTTCAAATCCATGCGATACACAAGATTTAGCTTCAAATCAATGCGATGTAGAAGGTTCAGCTTCAAATCCATGTGACACATATGATTTAGCTTCAAATAGTTGCGATATAAGTGATATAGCTTCAAAAGTTGGAGGAACAAACGAGGTGGCTTCAATTCCATGCGAAACAAATGATTTAACTTCAAATCGATGCGAAGTAGAAGGCTTAGCTTCAGATCCATGCGAAACACATGATTCAGCTGCAAATCAATGCGATGTAGAAGGTTCAGCTTCAAATCCATGCGAAACAAATGATATAGCTTCAAACACTTCGGGTATAAATGATATAGTTTCAAATGAAAACTAATCAAACGAGTTAGCTTCAAAATCCACGCGATACACATGATTTAGCTTCAAATATTAGCGATGTAGAAGGATTAGCTTCAAATCCATGCGATACACAAGATTTAGCTTCAAATCAATGCGATGTAGTTGGTTCAGCTTCAAACCCATACGAAACACATGATTTAGCTTCAAATCAATTCGAAGGACAAGGCTTAGATTCAAATCCATGCGAACAAATGATTTAGCTTCAAATCAATACGATGTAGAAGGTTTAGCTTCAAATCCATGCGATACACATGATTTAGCTTCAAATACTTGCGATATAAGTGATCTAGCTTCAAATACAGGCGAAACAAACGAGTTAGCTTCAAATCCATGCGAATCACATGATTCAGCTGCAAAGCAATGCGATGTAGAAGGTTCAGCTTCAAATCCATGCGAAACAAATGATATAGCTTCAAACACTTCGGGTATAAATGATATAGTTTCAAATGAAGAATAAACAAACGAGTTAGCTTCAAAATCCACGCGATACACATGATTTAGCTTCAAATATTAGCGATGTAGAAGGTTTAGCTTCAAATCCATGCGATACACAAGATTTAGCTTCAAATCAATGCGATGTAGTAGGTTCAGCTTCAAATCCATGCGACACATCTGATTTAGCTTCAAATACTTGCGATATAAGTGATATAGCTTCAAAAGCTGTAGGATCAAGCGAGGTAGCTTCAATACCATGCGAGAAACATGATTTAGCTTCAAATCAATGCGATGTAGAAGGTTTAGCTTCAAATTCACGCGAAACATATGATTTAGCTTCAAACACTTGGGGTATAAGTGATATAGCTTCAAATGCAGACTAATCAAACGATTTAGCTTCAAAATCCACGCGTTACACATGATTTAGCTGCAAATACTTGCGATATAAGTGGTGTAGATTCAACTGCAGGCGAAACGAACGAGTTAGCTTCAAATCCATGCGAAACACATGATTTAGCTGCAAATCAATGCGATGTAGAAGGTTTAGCTTCAAAACAATAAGAGGTAGAAGGTTTAGCTTCAAATCAATAGGATGTAGAAGGTTTCGCTTCAAATCAATCCGATGTAGAAGGTTTAGCTTCAAATCCATACGAAACACATGATTTAGCTTCAAATCAATTCGAAGGACAAGGCTTAGATACAAATCCATGCGAAACAAATGATTTAGCTTCAAATCAATGCGATGTAGAAGGTTTAGATTCAAATCCATCCGATACACAAGATTTAGCTTCAAATCAATGCGATGTAGTAGGTTCATCTTCAAATCCATGCGGCACATATGATTTAGCTTTAAATACTTGCGATATAAGTGACATAGTTTCAAATGGAGGCGAAACGAACGGGTTAGCTTCAAATCCATGCGATACACAAGATTTAGCTTCAAATCAATGCGATGTAGAAGGTTCAGCTTCAAATCCATGTGACACATATGATTTAGCTTCAAATAGTTGCGATATAAGTGATATAGCTTCAAAAGTTGGAGGAACAAACGAGGTGGCTTCAATTCCATGCGAAACAAATGATTTAACTTCAAATCGATGCGAAGGAGAAGGCTTAGCTTCAGATCCATGCGAAACACATGATTCAGCTGCAAATCAATGCGATGTAGAAGGTTCAGCTTCAAATCCATGCGAAACAAATGATATAGCTTCAAACACTTCGGGTATAAATGATATAGTTTCAAATGAAAACTAATCAAACGAGTTAGCTTCAAAATCCACGCGATACACATGATTTAGCTTCAAATATTAGCGATGTAGAAGGTTTAGCTTCAAATCCATGCGATACACAAGATTTAGCTTCAAATCAATGCGATGTAGTTGGTTCAGCTTCAAACCCATACGAAACACATGATTTAGCTTCAAATCAATTCGAAGGACAAGGCTTAGATTCAAATCCATGCGAAACAAATGATTTAGCTTCAAATCAATACGATGTAGAAGGTTTAGCTTCAAATCCATGCGATACACATGATTTAGCTTCAAATACTTGCGATATAAGTGATCTAGCTTCAAATACAGGCGAAACGAACGAGTTAGCTTCAAATCCATGCGAATCACATGATTCAGCTGCAAAGCAATGCGATGTAGAAGGTTCAGCTTCAAATCCATGCGAAACAAATGATATAGCTTCAAACACTTCGGGTATAAATGATATAGTTTCAAATGAAAACTAATCAAACGAGTTAGCTTCAAAATCCACGCGATACACATGATTTAGCTTCAAATATTAGCGATGTAGAAGGTTTAGCTTCAAATCCATGCGATACACAAGATTTAGCTTCAAATCAATGCGATGTAATTGGTTCAGCTTCAAACCCATACGAAACACATGATTTAGCTTCAAATCAATTCGAAGGACAAGGCTTAGATTCAAATCCATGCGAAACAAATGATTTAGCTTCAAATCAATACGATGTAGAAGGTTTAGCTTCAAATCCATGCGATACACATGATTTAGCTTCAAATACTTGCGATATAAGTGATCTAGCTTCAAATACAGGCGAAACGAACGAGTTAGCTTCAAATCCATGCGAATCACATGATTCAGCTGCAAAGCAATGCGATGTAGAAGGTTCAGCTTCAAATCCATGCGAAACATATGATTTAGCTTCAAACACTTGGGGTATAAGTGATATAGCTTCAAATGCAGACTAATCAAACGATTTAGCTTCAAAATCCACGCGTTACACATGATTTAGCTGCAAATACTTGCGATATAAGTGGTGTAGATTCAACTGCAGGCGAAACGAACGAGTTAGCTTCAAATCCATGCGAAACACATGATTTAGCTGCAAATCAATGCGATGTAGAAGGTTTAGCTTCAAAACAATAAGAGGTAGAAGGTTTAGCTTCAAATCAATAGGATGTAGAAGGTTTCGCTTCAAATCAATCCGATGTAGAAGGTTTAGCTTCAAATCCATACGAAACACATGATTTAGCTTCAAATCAATTCGAAGGACAAGGCTTAGATACAAATCCATGCGTAACAAATGATTTAGCTTCAAATCAATGCGATGTAGAAGGTTTAGATTCAAATCCATGCGATACACAAGATTTAGCTTCAAATCAATGCGATGTAGTAGGTTCATCTTCAAATCCATGCGGCACATATGATTTAGCTTTAAATACTTGCGATATAAGTGACATAGTTTCAAATGGAGGCGAAACGAACGGGTTAGCTTCAAATCCATGCGATACACAAGATTTAGCTTCAAATCAATTCGAAGGACAAGGCTTAGATTCAAATCCATGCGAAACAAATGATTTAGCTTCAAATCAATACGATGTAGAAGGTTTAGCTTCAAATCCATGCGATACACATGATTTAGCTTCAAATACTTGCGATATAAGTGATCTAGCTTCAAATACAGGCGAAACGAACGAGTTAGCTTCAAATCCATGCGAATCACATGATTCAGCTGCAAAGCAATGCGATGTAGAAGGTTCAGCTTCAAATCCATGCGAAACAAATGATATAGCTTCAAACACTTCGGGTATAAATGATATAGTTTCAAATGAAGAATAAACAAACGAGTTAGCTTCAAAATCCACGCGATACACATGATTTAGCTTCAAATATTAGCGATGTAGAAGGTTTAACTACAAATCCATGCGATACACAAGATTTAGCTTCAAATCAATGCGATGTAGTAGGTTCAGCTTCAAATCCATGCGACACATCTGATTTAGCTTCAAATACTTGCGATATAAGTGATATAGCTTCAAAAGCTGTAGGAACAAGCGAGGTAGCTTCAATACCATGCGAGAAACATGATTTAGCTTCAAATCAATGCGGTGTAGAAGGTTTAGCTTCAAATTCACGCGAAACATATGATTTAGCTTCAAACACTTGGGGTATAAGTGATATAGCTTCAAATGCAGACTAATCAACCGATTTAGCTTCAAAATCCACGCGTTACACATGATTTAGCTGCAAATACTAGCGATATAAGTGATGTAGGTTCAACTGCAGGCGAAACGAACGAGTTAGCTTCAAATCCATGCGAAACACATGATTTAGCTGCAAATCAATGCGATGTAGAAGGTTTAGCTTCAAAACAATAAGAGGTAGAAGGTTCAGCTTCAAATCAATAGGATGTAGAAGGTTTCGCTTCAAATCAATCCGATGTAGAAGGTTTAGCTTCAAATCCATACGAAACACATGATTTAGCTTCAAATCAATTCGAAGGACAAGGCTTAGATACAAATCCATGCGAAACAAATGATTTAGCTTCAAATCAATGCGATGTAGAAGGTTTAGCTTCAAATCCATGCGATACACAAGATTTAGCTTCAAATACTTGCGATATAAGTGATATAGCTTCAAAAGCTGTAAGAACAAACGAGGTAGCTTCAATTCCATGCGAGACACGTGATTTAGCTTCAAATCAATGCGATGTAGAAGGTTCAGCTTCAAATCCATGCAAAACACATGATTTAGCTTCAAATCAATTCGAAGTACAATGCTTAGATTCAAATCCATGCGAAACAAATGATTTAGTTTCAAATGAATGCGATGTAGAAGCTTTAGCTTCAAATCCATGCGATACACATGATTAAGCTTCAAATCAATGCGATGCAGATAGTTTGCTTCAAATCCATGCGACACACAAGATTTAGCTTTAAATCAATGCGATGTAGTAGGTTCAGCTACAAATCTATGCGATATAAGTGATATAGCTTCAAAAGCAGGAGGAACAAACGAGGTGGCTCCAATTCCATACGAAACAAATGATTTAGCTTCAAATCAATGCGAAGTAGAAGGCGTAGCTTCAAATCCATGCGAAACAAATGGTTTAGCTACAAATACTTGTGATATACATTATTTAGCTACAACTACATGCGTAACTAACGAGTTAGCTTCAAATCTATGCGAAACACACAATTTATCTTCAAATCAATAAGAGGTAGAAGGTTTAGCTTCAAATCAATAAGAGGTAGAAGGTTTAGCTTCAAATCAATAGAATATAGAAGGATTAGCTTCAAATCAATGCGATGTAGAAGGTTTAGCTTCAAATCCATACGAAAGACATGATTTAGCTTCAAATGAATGCGAAGTAGAAGGCTTATCTTCAAATCCATGCGGCACATATGATTTAGCTTTAAATACTTGCGATATAAGAGACATAGTTTCAAATGGAGGCGAAACGAACGAGTTAGCTTCAAATCCATGCGAAACACATGACCTAGCTGCAAATCAATGTGATGTAGAAGGTTTAGCTTCAAATCCATGCGATACACAAGATTTAGCTTCAAATCAATGCGATGTAGAAGGTTCAGCTTCAAATCCATGCGACACATATGATTTAGCTTCAAATACTTGCGATATAAGTGATATAGCTTCAAAAGCTGTAGGAACAAACGAGGTAGCTTCAATTCCATGCGAGACACGTGATTTAGATTCAAATCAATGCGATGTAGAAGGTTCAGCTTCAAATCCATGCAAAACACATGATTTAGCTTCAAATCAATTCGAAGTACAATGCTTAGATTCAAATCCATGCGAAACAAATGATTTAGCTTCAAATGAATGCGAAGTACAAGAATTAGCTTCAAATCCATGCAAAACAAATGGTTTAGCTACAAATACTTGTGATATACATTATTTAGCTACAACTGCATGCGAAACGAACGAGTTAGCTTCATATCCATGCGATACACATGATTTAGCTTCAAATCAATGCGATGTGGAAGGTTTAGCTTCAAATCCATGCGATACACAAGATTTAGCTTCAAATCAATGCGATGTAGAAGGTTCAGCATCAAATCCATACGAAACACATGATTTAGATTCAAATCAATTCGAAGTACAATGCTTAGATTCAAACCCATGCGAAACAAATGATTTAGCTTCAAATGAATGCGAAGTAGAAGGCTTAGCTTCAAATCCATGCAAAACAAATGATTTAGCTACAAATTCTTGTGATATACATTATTTAGCTACAACTGCTTGCGAAACGAACGAGTTAGCTTCAAATCCATGCGAGACACATGATTTAGCTTCTAATCAATGCGATGTAGAAGGCTTAGCTTCAAATCCACACGAAACAAATGATTTAGCTTCAAACACTTGGGGTATAAGTGATATAGCTTCAAATGCAGACTAATCAAACGAGTTAGCTTCAAAATCCACGCGATACACATGATTTAGCTCCAAACACTTGCGATATAAGTGATATAGCTTGAAAAGCTGGAGGAACAAACGAGGTTGCTTCAATTCCATGCGAAACACATGATTTAGCTTCAAATCAATGCGAAGTGGAAGGCGTAGCTTCAAATCCATGCAAAACAAATGGTTTAGCTACGAATACTTGTGATATACATTATTTAGCTACAACTGCATGCGATACACACGATTTAGCTTCGAATACTTGCGATATAAGTGATATAGCTTCAAATACAGGCGAAACGAACGAGTTAGCTTCAAATCCATGCGATGGACATGATTCAGCTGCAAATCAATGCGATGTAGAAGTTTTAGCTTCAAATCCATGCGAATCAAATGGTTTAGCTTCAAATACTTGTGATATACGTTATTTAGATTTAACTGCGTGCGCAACGAACGAGTTAGCTTCAAATCCATGCGAAACACATTATTTAGCTTCAAATCAATGCGATGTAGAAGGTTTAGCTTCAAATCCATACGAAACACATGATTTAGCTTTAAATCAATTCGAAGGACAAGGCATATATTCAAATCCATGCGAAACAAATAATTTAGCTTCAAATCAATGCGATGTAGAAGGTTTAGCTTCAAATCCATACGAAACACATGATTTAGCTTTAAATCAATTCGAAGGACAAGGCATATATTCAAATCCATGCGAAACAAATAATTTAGCTTCAAATCAATGCGATGTAGTAGGTTCAGCTTCAAATCCATGCGATATAAGTGATATAGCTTCAAAAGCAGGAGGAACAAACGAGGTAGCTTCAATTCCATGCAAGACAAATGCTTTAGCTTCAAATCAATGCGAAGTAGAAGGCGTAGCTTCAAATCCATGCGAAAAAATGGTTTAGCTACAAATACTTGTGATATACATTATTTAGGTACAACTGCTTGCGAAACTAACGAGTTAGCTTCAAATCTATGCGAAACACACGATTTATCTTCAAATCAATGCGATGTAGAAGGTTTAGCTTCAAATCCATGCGATACACAAAATTTAGCTTCAAATGAATGCGATGTAGTAGGTTCAGCTTCAAATCCATGCGACACATATGATTTAGCTTCAAATACTTGCGATATAAGTGATATAGCTTCAAAAGCTGTAGGAACAAACGAGGTAGCTTCAATTCCATGCGAGACACGTGATTTAGATTCAAATCAATGCGATGTAGAAGGTTCAGCTTCAAATCCATGCAAAACACATGATTTAGCTTCAAATCAATTCGAAGTACAATGCTTAGATTCAAATCCATGCGAAACAAATGATTTAGCTTCAAATGAATGCGAAGTACAAGAATTAGCTTCAAATCCATGCAAAACAAATGGTTTAGCTACAAATACTTGTGATATACATTATTTAGCTACAACTGCATGCGAAACGAACGAGTTAGCTTCATATCCATGCGATACACATGATTTAGCTTCAAATCAATGCGATGTGGAAGGTTTAGCTTCAAATCCATGCGATACACAAGATTTAGCTTCAAATCAATGCGATGTAGAAGGTTCAGCATCAAATCCATACGAAACACATGATTTAGATTCAAATCAATTCGAAGTACAATGCTTAGATTCAAACCCATGCGAAACAAATGATTTAGCTTCAAATGAATGCGAAGTAGAAGGCTTAGCTTCAAATCCATGCAAAACAAATGATTTAGCTACAAATTCTTGTGATATACATTATTTAGCTACAACTGCTTGCGAAACGAACGAGTTAGCTTCAAATCCATGCGAGACACATGATTTAGCTTCTAATCAATGCGATGTAGAAGGCTTAGCTTCAAATCCACACGAAACAAATGATTTAGCTTCAAACACTTGGGGTATAAGTGATATAGCTTCAAATGCAGACTAATCAAACGAGTTAGCTTCAAAATCCACGCGATACACATGATTTAGCTCCAAACACTTGCGATATAAGTGATATAGCTTGAAAAGCTGGAGGAACAAACGAGGTTGCTTCAATTCCATGCGAAACACATGATTTAGCTTCAAATCAATGCGAAGTGGAAGGCGTAGCTTCAAATCCATGCAAAACAAATGGTTTAGCTACGAATACTTGTGATATACATTATTTAGCTACAACTGCATGCGATACACACGATTTAGCTTCGAATACTTGCGATATAAGTGATATAGCTTCAAATACAGGCGAAACGAACGAGTTAGCTTCAAATCCATGCGATGGACATGATTCAGCTGCAAATCAATGCGATGTAGAAGTTTTAGCTTCAAATCCATGCGAATCAAATGGTTTAGCTTCAAATACTTGTGATATACGTTATTTAGATTTAACTGCGTGCGCAACGAACGAGTTAGCTTCAAATCCATGCGAAACACATTATTTAGCTTCAAATCAATGCGATGTAGAAGGTTTAGCTTCAAATCCATACGAAACACATGATTTAGCTTTAAATCAATTCGAAGGACAAGGCATATATTCAAATCCATGCGAAACAAATAATTTAGCTTCAAATCAATGCGATGTAGAAGGTTTAGCTTCAAATCCATGCGAAACAAATGATATAGCTTCAAACACTTGGGGCATAAATGATATAGCTTCAATTGAAGACTAATCAAACGAGTTAGCTTCAAAATCCACGCGATACACATGATTTAGCTACAAATATTAGCGATATAAGTGATCTAGATTCAACTGCAGGCGAAACGGACGAGTTAGCTTCAAATCCATGCGAAACACATGATTTATCTGCAAATCAATGCGATGTAGAACGTTTAGTTTCAAATCCATGCGAAACACATGACTTAGCTGCAAATCAATGTGATGTAGATGGTTTAGCTTCAAATCAATGCGATGTAGAAGGTTCAGCTTCAACTCCATGCAAAACACATGATTTAGCTTCAAATCAATTCGAAGTACAATGCTTTGATTCAAATCCATGCGAAACAAATGATTTAGCTTCAAATGAATGCGAAGTAGAAGGCTTAGCTTCAAATCCATGCAAAACAAATGATTTAGCTACAAATTCTTGTGATATACATTATTTAGCTACAACTGCTTGCGAAACGAACGAGTTAGCTTCAAATCCATGCGAGACACATGATTTAGCTTCTAATCAATGCGATGTAGAAGGCTTAGCTTCAAATCCACACGAAACAAATGATTTAGCTTCAAACACTTGGGGTATAAGTGATATAGCTTCAAATGCAGACTAATCAAACGAGTTAGCTTCAAAATCCACGCGATACACATGATTTAGCTCCAAACACTTGCGATATAAGTGATATAGCTTGAAAAGCTGGAGGAACAAACGAGGTTGCTTCAATTCCATGCGAAACACATGATTTAGCTTCAAATCAATGCGAAGTGGAAGGCGTAGCTTCAAATCCATGCAAAACAAATGGTTTAGCTACGAATACTTGTGATATACATTATTTAGCTACAACTGCATGCGATACACACGATTTAGCTTCGAATACTTGCGATATAAGTGATATAGCTTCAAATACAGGCGAAACGAACGAGTTAGCTTCAAATCCATGCGATGGACATGATTCAGCTGCAAATCAATGCGATGTAGAAGTTTTAGCTTCAAATCCATGCGAATCAAATGGTTTAGCTTCAAATACTTGTGATATACGTTATTTAGATTTAACTGCGTGCGCAACGAACGAGTTAGCTTCAAATCCATGCGAAACACATTATTTAGCTTCAAATCAATGCGATGTAGAAGGTTTAGCTTCAAATCCATACGAAACACATGATTTAGCTTTAAATCAATTCGAAGGACAAGGCATATATTCAAATCCATGCGAAACAAATAATTTAGCTTCAAATCAATGCGATGTAGAAGGTTTAGCTTCAAATCCATGCGAAACAAATGATATAGCTTCAAACACTTGGGGCATAAATGATATAGCTTCAATTGAAGACTAATCAAACGAGTTAGCTTCAAAATCCACGCGATACACATGATTTAGCTACAAATATTAGCGATATAAGTGATGTAGATTCAACTGCAGGCGAAACGAACGAGTTAGCTTCAAATCCATGCGAAACACATGATTTATCTGCAAATCAATGCGATGTAGAACGTTTAGTTTCAAATCCATGCGAAACACATGACTTAGCTGCAAATCAATGTGATGTAGAAGGTTTAGCTTCAAATCCATGCGATACACAAGATTTAGCTTCAAATCAATGCGATGTAGAAGGTTCAGCTTCAAATCCATGCGACACATATGATTTAGCTTCAAATACTTGCGATATAAGTGATATAGCTTCAAAAGCTGTAGGAACAAACGAGGTAGCTTCAATTCCATGCGAGACACGTGATTTAGATTCAAATCAATGCGATGTAGAAGGTTCAGCTTCAAATCCATGCAAAACACATGATTTAGCTTCAAATCAATTCGAAGTACAATGCTTAGATTCAAATCCATGCGAAACAAATGATTTAGCTTCAAATGAATGCGAAGTACAAGAATTAGCTTCAAATCCATGCAAAACAAATGGTTTAGCTACAAATACTTGTGATATACATTATTTAGCTACAACTGCATGCGAAACGAACGAGTTAGCTTCATATCCATGCGATACACATGATTTAGCTTCAAATCAATGCGATGTGGAAGGTTTAGCTTCAAATCCATGCGATACACAAGATTTAGCTTCAAATCAATGCGATGTAGAAGGTTCAGCTTCAAATCCATACGAAACACATGATTTAGATTAAAATCAATTCGAAGTACAATGCTTAGATTCAAACCCATGCGAAACAAATGATTTAGCTTCAAATGAATGCGAAGTAGAAGGCTTAGCTTCAAATCCATGCAAAACAAATGGTTTAGCTACAAATTCTTGTGATATACATTATTTAGCTACAACTGCTTGCGAAACGAACGAGTTAGCTTCAAATCCATGCGAGACACATGACTTAGCTTCTAATCAATGCGATGTAGAAGGCTTAGCTTCAAATCCACACGAAACAAATGATTTAGCTTCAAACACTTGGGGTATAAGTGATATAGCTTCAAATGCAGACTAATCAAACGAGTTAGCTTCAAAATCCACGCGATACACATGATTTAGCTCCAAACACTTGCGATATAAGTGATATAGCTTGAAAAGCTGGAGGAACAAACGAGGTTGCTTCAATTCCATGCGAAACACATGATTTAGCTTCAAATCAATGCGAAGTGGAAGGCGTAGCTTCAAATCCATGCAAAACAAATGGTTTAGCTACGAATACTTGTGATATACATTATTTAGCTACAACTGCATGCGATACACACGATTTAGCTTCGAATACTTGCGATATAAGTGATATAGCTTCAAATACAGGCGAAACGAACGAGTTAGCTTCAAATCCATGCGATGGACATGATTCAGCTGCAAATCAATGCGATGTAGAAGTTTTAGCTTCAAATCCATGCGAATCAAATGGTTTAGCTTCAAATACTTGTGACATACGTTATTTAGATTTAACTGCGTGCGCAACGAACGAGTTAGCTTCAAATCCATGCGAAACACATTATTTAGCTTCAAATCAATGCGATGTAGAAGGTTTAGCTTCAAATCCATACGAAACACATGATTTAGCTTTAAATCAATTCGAAGGACAAGGCATATGTTCAAATCCATGCGAAACATATGATTTATCTGCAAATCAATGCGATGTAGAACGTTTAGTTTCAAATCCATGCGACACATATGATTTAGCTTCAAATACTTGCGATATAAGTGATATAGCTTCAAAAGCTGTAGGATCAAACGAGGTAGCTTCAATTCCATGCGAGACACGTGATTTAGCTTCAAATCAATGCGATGTAGAAGGTTCAGCTTCAAATCCATGCAAAACACATGATTTAGCTTCAAATCAATTCGAAGTACAATGCTTAGATTCAAATCCATGCGAAACAAATGATTTAGTTTCAAATGAATGCGATGTAGAAGCTTTAGCTTCCAATCCATGCGATACACATGATTAAGCTTCAAATCAATGCGATGCAGATAGTTTGCTTCAAATCCATGCGACACACAAGATTTAGCTTAAATCAATGCGATGTAGTAGGTTCAGCTACAAATCTATGCGATATAAGTGATATAGCTTCAAAAGCAGGAGGAACAAACGAGGTGGCTCCAATTCCATACGAAACAAATGATTTAGCTTCAAATCAATGCGAAGTAGAAGGCGTAGCTTCAAATCCATGCGAAACAAATGGTTTAGCTACAAATACTTGTGATATACATTATTTAGCTACAACTGCATGCGTAACTAACGAGTTAGCTTCAAATCTATGCGAAACACACAATTTATCTTCAAATCAATAAGAGGTAGAAGGTTTAGCTTCAAATCAATAAGAGGTAGAAGGTTTAGCTTCAAATCAATAGAATATAGAAGGATTAGCTTCAAATCAATGCGATGTAGAAGGTTTAGCTTCAAATCCATACGAAAGACATGATTTAGCTTCAAATGAATGCGAAGTAGAAGGCTTATCTTCAAATCCATGCGGCACATATGATTTAGCTTTAAATACTTGCGATATAAGAGACATAGTTTCAAATGGAGGTGAAACGAACGAGTTAGCTTCAAATCCATGCGAAACACATGACTTAGCTGCAAATCAATGTGATGTAGAAGGTTTAGCTTCAAATCCATGCGATACACATGATTAAGCTTCAAATCAATGCGATGTAGATAGTTTCCTTCAAATCCATGCGACGCCCAAGATTTAGCTTCAAATCAATGCGATGTAGTAGGTTCAGCTTCAAATCCATGCGATATAAGTGATATAGCTTCAAAAGCAGGAGGAACAAACGAAGTAGCTTCAATTCCGTGCGAAACAAATGATTTAGCTTCAAATCAATGCGAAGTAGAAGGCGTAGCTTCAAATCCATGCGAAACAAATGGTTTAGCTACAAATACTTGTGATATACATTATTTAGCTACAACTGCATGCGAAACGAACGAGTTAGCTTCAAATCCATGCGAAACACATGATTTAGCTGCGAATCAATGCGATGTAGTAGGTTCAGCTTCAAATCCATGCGATATAAGTGATATAGCTTCAAAAGCAGCACGAACAAACGAGGTAGCTTCAATTCCATGCGAAACAAATGATTTAGCTTCAAATCAATGCGAAGTAGAAGGCGTAGCTTCAAATCCATGCGAAACAAATGGTTTAGCTACAAATACTTGTGATATACATTATTTAGCTACAACTGCATGCGAAACTAATGAGTTAGCGTCAAATCCATGCGAAACACACGATTTATCTTCAAATCAATGCGATGTAGAATGTTTAGCTTCAAATCAATAAGAGGTAGAAGGTTTAGCTTCAAATCAATAGAATATAGTAGGTTTAGCTTCAAATCAATGCGATGTAGAAGGTTTAGCTTCAAATTAATACGAAACACATGATTTAGCTTCAAATCAATTCGAAGGACAAGGCTTAGATTCAAATCCATGCGAAACAAATGATTTAGCTTCAAATGAATGCGAAGTAGAAGGCTTAGCTTCAAATCCATGCAAAACAAATGGTTTAGCTACAAATACTTGTGATACACATTATTTAGCTACAACTGCATGCGAAACAAACGAGTTAGCTTCAAATCCATGCGATGCACATGATTTAGTTTCAAATCAATGCGATGTAGAAGGTTTAGCTTCAAATCCATGCGATACAAAAGATTTAGCTTCAAATCAATGCGATGTAGAAGATTCAGCTTCAAATCCATGTGAAAGACATGATTTAGCTTGATATGAATGCGAAGTAGAAGGCTTAGCTTCAAATCCATTCGAAACAAATGGTTTAGCTTCAAATACTTGTGATATACATGACTTCGCTTCAACTGGATGCGAAACAAACGAGTTAGCCCCAAATCCAAGCGAAACACATGATTTAACTTCAAATCAATGCGGAGTAGAAGGCTTAGCTTCGAATCCATGAGAGAAAGTGATTTAGCTTCAGATTCTTACAATATAATTGACATAGCTTCAAATGCAGGCGGAACAAACGAGTTATCTTCAAATACATGCGAAACAAATGATTAAGCCTGATAACTTCATATAATTACGAAACAGATGATTTAGATTCAGATACTTGTGATAAACATAATTTAGCTTCAACTGCATGCGTACCAAATGAGTTAGCTTCAAATCCATGCGAAACACATGATTTAGCATCAAATCAATGCGAAGTACAAGGTTTAGCTTCAAATCCATGCCAAGCGAATCATTAAGTTTCAAATACTTGCGAATATAAGTGATATAGCTTCAAATGCAGGCGAAACAATCAAGCAAGCTTCAAATCCATGCGAATCACATGATTTATCTTCAAATCCATGCGAAGTAGAAGATTTAGCTTCAAATCCATGCGAAACAATTGATTTAGATTCAAATACTTGTGATATACATGATTTAGCTTTAACTGCATGCGAAACAAACGAGCTAACTTCAAATCCAAGCGAAAAACAAGATTTAGCTTCAAATCAATGCGATGTAGAAGATTTATCTTCAAATCCAAGCGAAACACATGATTTAACTTCAAATCAATGCGATGTAGATGGTATAGCTTCAAATCAACGCGAAACAAATGATTTAGCTTCAAACACTTGGGATATAATTGATATAGCTTCAAATGCAGACGAATCAAATGAGTTAGCTTCAAAATCCATGCGATACACATGATGTAGCTTCAAATCCATGCGAAGTAGAAGGATTAGCTTCAAATCCATGCGGAACAAACGATTGAGCTTCAAACACTTCGGATATAGCTTCATCTGCATGCGAAACACATGATTTAGCTGCAAATCAATGCGATGTAGAAGGTTTAGCTTCAAATCCATGCGAAACACATGATTTAGCTGCAAATCAACTCGAAGTACAAGGCTTAGATTCAAATCCATGCGACACAAATGATTTAGCTTCAGATACTTGCGATATAAGTGATACAACTTCAAATGCAGGGGAAACAAACGAGTTAGATTCAAATCCATGCAAAACACATGATTAAGCTTCAAATCAATGCGATGTAGAAGGCTTAGCTTCAAATCCATGCGAAACGAATGGTTTAGATTCAAATGCTTGCGAATATAAGTGATATAGCTTCAAATCTAGGCGAAACAATCAAGTAAGCTTCAAATCCGTGCGAAACACATGATTTAGCATCAAATAATTGTGGTATACATGATTTACATTCAGCTGCATGCGAAACAAACGATTTAGCTTCACACCCAAGCGTAACAAGTGATTTAGTTTCAAATCAATGCGAAGTAGAAGTCTTAGCTTCAAATCCTTGCGAAATAAATGGTTCAGAGTCAAGTACTTGTTTTATACATGGTGTAGCTTCAAATGCAGACGAAACAATCGAGTTAGCTTCAAATCAATGCGAAGTAGAAGACTTATCTTCAAATCCATGCGAAACAAATGGTTTAGCTTCAAATACTTGGTTTACACATGGTTTAGCTTCAAATGCAGGCGAAACAAACGAGTAAGCTACAAATCCAGGCGGAACACATGATTTAGGATCAAATCATGCGAAGTAGAATGCGTAGCTTCAAATACATAGGAAACAAATGATTTATCTTCAGATAATTTCGATATAAGTGATGTAGCTTCAAATGCACGCGAAACAATCGAGTTAGCTTCAAATCCATTCGAAACGCATGATTTAGCTTCAAATCAGTACGATGTAGAAGGCTTAGTTTCAAATGCGAGGGAAACACATGATAAAGATTCAAATACTTGCGGTATAAATGAAATAGCTTCAAATGCAGACGAAACAAACGAGTTATATTCTAATTCATGAGAAACACATGATTTAGCTTCAAATCAGTGCGACGTAGAAGGCTCAGATTCAAATCCATGCGAAACACATGATTTTGCTTCAAATCAATGCGATGTAGAAGGTTTAGCTTCAAATCCATGCCAAACACATGATTTAGAATCAAATCCAAGGGATGTAGAAGGTTTGGCTTCAAATCCATGCGAAACACATTATTTATCTGCAAATCAGTGCGAAGTAGAAGGCTCGGGTTCAAATCAATGCGATTCAAATGGTTCATCTTCAAATACTTGTGAAAGACATGATTTAGCTTCAACTGCAAGCGAAACTCATGATTTAGCTGCAAATCAATGCGATGTAGAAGGTTTAGCTTCAAATCCATGCGAAACAAATGGATTAGCTACAAGTACTTGTGATATACATTATTTAGCTACAACTCCAAGCGAAACGAACGAGTTAGCTTCAAATCCATGCGAAACACACAATTTAGCTTCAAATCAATGCGATGTAGAAGGTTTAGCTTCAAATCCAAGCGAAACACATGATTTAGCTTCAAATACTTGCGATATAAGTGATCTAGCTTCAAATACAGGCGAAACGAACGAGTTAGCTTCAAATCCATGCGAAACACATGATTAAGCTTCAAATCAATGCGATGTAGATGATTTGCTTCAAATCCATGCGATACACAAGACTTAGCTTCAAATCAATGCGATTTAGTAGGTTCAGCTTCAAATCCATGCGATACACTAGATTTAGCATCAAATCAATGCGATGAAGAAGGTTCTGCTTCAAATCCATACGACACATATGATTTAGCTTCAAATACTTGCGATATAAGTGATATAGCTTCAAAAGCTAGAGGAACAAACGAGGTAGCTTCAATTCCATGCGAAACAAATGATTTAGCTTCAAATCAATGCGAAGTAGAAGGCTTAGCTTTAAATCAATGCGAAACAAATGGTTTAGCTACAAATACTTGTGATATACATTATTTAGCTACAACTGCATGCGAAACAAACGAGTTAGCATCAAATCCATGCGAAACACATGATTAAGCTTCAAATCAATGCGATGTAAACGGTTTGCTTCAAATCCATGCGATACACAAGATTTAGCTTCAAATCAATGCGATGTAGTAGGTTCAGCTTCAAATCCATGCGAAACACATGATTCAGCTGCATATCAATGCGATGTAGAAGGTTCTGCTTCAAATCCATACGACACATATGATTTAGCTTCAAATACTTGCGATATAAGTGATATAGCTTCAAAAGCTGGAGGAACAAACGAGGTAGCTTCAATTCCATGCGAAACAAATGATTTAGCTTCAAATCAATGCGAAGTAGAAGGCTTAGCTTCAAATTCATGCGAAACAAATGGTTTAGCTACAAATACTTGTGATATACATTATTTAGCTACAACTGCATGCGAAACACATGATTAAGCTTCAAATCAATGCGATGTAGATGGTTTGCTTCATATCCATGCGATACACAAAATTTAGCTTCAAATCAATGCGATGTAGTAGGTTCAGCTTCAAATCCATGCGAAACACATTATTTATCTGCAAATCAGTGCGAAGTTGAAGGCTCAGGTTCAAATCCATGCGATTGAAATGGTTCATCTTCAAATGCTTGTGAAAGACATGATTTAGCATCAAATACTTGTGAAAGACGTGATTTAGCTTCAACTGCATGCGAAACACATTATTTAGCTGCAAATCAGTGGGAAGTAGAAGGCTCGGGTTCAAATCAATGCGATTCAAATGGTTCATTTTCAAATACTTGTGAAAGTCATGATTTAGCTTCAACTGCATGCGAAACACATGATTTAGAATCAAATCCATGGGATGTAGAAGGTTTAGCTTCAAATCCATGCGAAACAAATGATTTAGCTTCAAATCAATGCGAAGTAGAAGGCTTAGCTTCAAATTCATGCGAAACAAATGGTTTAGCTACAAATACTTGTGATATACATTATTTAGCTACAACTGCTTGCGAAAAAATCGAGTTAGCATCAAATCCATGCGAAACAAATGATTTAGCTTCAAATCAATGCGATGTAGAAGGTTTAGCTTCAAATCCACGCGAAACAAATGATTTAGCTTCAAACACTTGGGGTATAAGTGATATAGCTTCAAATGCAGTCTAATCAAACGAGTTAGCTTAAAAATCCACGCGATACACATGATTTATTTTCAAACACTTGCGATATAAGTGATGTAGATTCAACTGCACGCCAAACGAACGAGTTAGCTTCAAATCCATGCGAAACGCATGATATAGCTGCTAATCAATGTGATGTAGAAGGATTAGCTTCAAATCCATGCGATACACAAGATTTAGCTTCGAATCAATGCGATGTAGAAGGTTCAGCTTCAAATCCATGCGACACATATGATTTAGCTTCAAATACTTGCGATATAAGTGATATAGCTTCAAAAGCTGGAGGAACAAACGGGGAAGCTTCAATTCCATGCGAAACAAATGATTTAACTTCAAATCAATGCGAAGTAGAAGGCTTAGCTTCAGATCCATGCGATACACAAGATTTAGCTTCAAATCAATGCGATGTAGAAGGTTCAGCTTCAAATCCATGCGACACATATGATTTAGCTTCAAATACTTGCGATATAAGTGATATAGCTTCAAAAGCTGGAGAAACAAACGAGGAAGCTTCAATTCCATGCGAAACAAATGATTTAACTTCAAATCAATGCGAAGTAGTAGGCTTAGCTGCAGATCCATGCGAAACAAATGGATTAGCTACAAATACTTGTGATATACATTATTTAGCTACAACTGCATGCGGAACAAACGAGTTTGCTACAAATCCATGCGAGACACATGATTTAGCTTCAAGTCAATGCGATGTAGAAGGTTCAGCTTCAAATCCATGCGACACATATGATTTAGCTTCAAATACTTGCGATATAAGTGATATAGCTGCAAAAGCTGTAGGAACAAACGAGGTAGCTTCAAATCCATGCGAAACACATGATTCAGCAGCAAATCAATGTGATGTAGAAGGTTTTGCTTCAAATCCATGCAAAACACGTGATTTATCTTCCAATTAATGCGAAGTAGAAGGCTTAGCTTCAAATCCGTGCGAATCAAATGGTTTAGCTTCACATACTTGTGATATACGTTATTTAGCTACAACTGCTTGCGAAACTAACGAGTTAGCTTCAAATCTATGCGAAACACACGATTTATCTTCAAATCAATGCGATGTAGAAGGTTTAGCTTCAAATCCATGCGATACACAAAATTTAGCTTCAAATGAATGCGATGTAGTAGGTTCAGCTTCAAATCCATGCGACACATATGATTTAGCTTCAAATACTTGCGATATAAGTGATATAGCTTCAAAAGCTGTAGGAACAAACGAGGTAGCTTCAAATCCATGCGAAACACATGATTTAGCTGCAAATCAATGTGATGTACAAGGTTTAGCTTCAAATCCATGCGATACACAAGATTTAGCTTCAAATCAATGCGATGTAGAAGGTTCAGCTTCAAATCCATGCGACACATATGATTTAGCTTCAAATACTTGCGATATAAGTGATATACCTTCAAAAGCTGGAGGAACAAACGAGGTGGCTTCAATTCCATGCGAAACAAATGATTTAGCTTCTAATCAATGCGAAGTAGAAGACGTAGCTTCAAATCCATGCGAAACAAATGGTTTAGCTACAAATACTTGTGATATAGATTATTTAGCTACAACTGCATGCGAAACTAACGAGTTAGTTTCAAATCCATGCGAAACACACGATTTATCTTCAAATCAATGCGATGTAGAAGGTTTGCTTCAAATCAATAAGAGGTAGATGGTTTAGCTTCAAATCAATAGAATATAGAAGGTTTAGCTTCAAATAAATGCGATGTAGAAAGTTTATCTTCAAATCCATACGACACACATGATTTAGATTCAAATCAATTCGAAGGACAAGGCATAGATTCAAATCCATGCGAAACAAACCATTTAGCTTCAAATGAATGCGAAGTAGAAGGCTTGGCTTCAAATCCATGCAAAACAAATGGTTTAACTACAAATACATGTGATATACATTATTTAGCTACAACTGCATGCGAAACAAACGAGTTAACTTCAAATCCATGCGATACACATGATTTAGTTTCAAATCAATGCGATGTAGAAGGTTTAGCTTCAAATCCATGCCATACACAAGATTTAGCTTCATATCAATGCGATGTAGTAGGTTCAGCTTCAAATCCATGCGACACATATGATTTAGCTTCAAATACTTGCGATATAAGTGATATAGCTTCAAAAGCTGTAGGAACAAACGAGGTAGCTTCAATTCCATGCGAGACACATGATTTAGCTTCAAATCAATGCGATGTAGAAGGTTCAGCTTCAAATCCATACGAAACACATGATTTAGCTTCAAATCAAATCGAAGTACAATGCTTAGATTCAAATCCATGCGAAACAAATGCTTTAGCTTCAAATCAATGCGAAGTAGAAGGCGTAGCTTCAAATCCATGCGAAACAAATGGTTTAGCTACAAATACTTGTGATATACATTATTTAGCTACAACTGCATGCGAAACTAACGAGTTAGCTTCAAATCCATGCGATACACATGATTTAGCTTCAAATCAATGCGATGTGGAAGGTTTAGCTTCAAATCCATGCGATACACAAGATTTAGCTTCAAATCAATGCGATGTAGTAGGTTCAGCTTCAAATCCATGCGACACATATGATTTAGCTTCAAATACTTGCGATATAAGTGATATAGCTTCAAAAGCTGTAGGAACAAACGAGGTAGCTTCAATTCCATGCGAGACACATGATTTAGCTTCAAATCAATGCGATGTAGTAGGTTCAGCTTCAAATCCATGCGAGACATATGATTTAGCTTCAAATACTTGCGATATAAGTTATATAGCTTCAAAAGCTGTAGGAACAAACGAGGTAGGTTCAATTCCATGCGAGACACATGATTTAGCATCAAATCAATTCGAAGGACAAGGCTTAGATTCAAATCCATGCGAAACAAATGATTTATCTTCAAATGAATGCGAAGTAGAAGGCTTGCCTTCAATTCCATGCGAAACACATGATTTAGCTGCAAATCAATGTGATGTAGAAGGTTTAGCTTCAAATCCATGCGATACACAAGATTTAGCTTCAAATGAATGCGATGTAGTAGGTTCAGCTTCAAATCCATGCGACATATATGATTTAGCTGCAAATCAGTGCGAAGTAGAAGGCTCGGGTTCAAATCAATGCGATTCAAATGGTTCATATTCAAATACTTGTGAAAGACATGATTTAGCTTCAACTGCATGCGAAACACATGATTTAGCTTCAAATCAATGCGATGTAGAAGGTTTTGCTTCAAATCCATGCAAAACACGTGATTTATCTTCCAATTAATGCGAAGTAGAAGGCTTAGCTTCAAATCCGTGCGAATCAAATGGTTTAGCTTCACATACTTGTGATATACGTTATTTAGATTTAACTGCTTGCGAAACGAACGTGTTATCTTCAAATCCATGCGAAACACATGATTTAGCTGCAAATCAATGCGATGTAGAAGGTTTATCTTCAAATCCATGCGATACACATGATTAAGATTCAAATCAATGCGATGTAGATAGTTTGCTTCAAATCCATGCGATACACAAGATTTAGCTTCAACTCAATGCGATGTAGTAGGTTCAGCTGCAAATCCATGCGATATAAGTGACATAGCTTCAAAAGCAGGAGGAACAAACGAGGTAGCTTCAATTCCATGCAAGACAAATGCTTTAGCTTCAAATCAATGCGAAGTAGAAGGCGTAGCTTCAAATCCATGCGAAAAAAATGGTTTAGCTACAAATACTTGTGATATACATTATTTAGCTACAACTGCTTGCGAAACTAACGAGTTAGCTTCAAATCCATGCGAAACAAATGATACAGCTTCAAACGCTTGGGGTGTAAGTGATATAGCTTCAAATGAAGACTAATCAAACGAGTTAGCTTCAAAATCCACGCTATACATATGATTTAGCTCCAAATACTAGCGATATAAGTGATGTAGATTCAACTGCAGGCGAAACGAACGTGTTATCTTCAAATCCATGCGAAACACATGATTTAGCTGCAAATCAATGCGATGTAGAAGGTTTATCTTCAAATCCATGCGATACACATGATTAAGATTCAAATCAATGCGATGTAGATAGTTTGCTTCAAATCCATGCGATACACAAGATTTAGCTTCAAATCAATGCGATGTAGTAGGTTCAGCTTCAAATCCATGCGATATAAGTGATATAGCTTCAAAAGCAGGAGGAACAAACGAGGTAGCTTCAATTGCATGCAAGACAAATGCTTTAGCTTCAAATCAATGCGAAGTAGAAGGCGTAGCTTCAAATCCACGCGAAAAAAATGGTTTAGCTACAAATACTTGTGATATACATTATTTAGCTACAACTGCTTGCGAAACTAACGAGTTAGCTTCAAATCTATGCGAAACACACGATTTATCTTCAAATCAATGCGATGTAGAAGGTTTAGCTTCAAATCCATGCGATACACAAAATTTAGCTTCAAATGAATGCGATGTAGTAGGTTCAGCTTCAAATCCATGCGACACATATGATTTAGCTTCAAATACTTGCGATATAAGTTATATAGCTTCAAAAGCTGTAGGAACAAACGAGGTAGCTTCAAATCCATGCGAAACACATGATTTAGCTGCAAATCAATGTGATGTACAAGGTTTAGCTTCAAATCCATGCGATACACAAGATTTAGCTTCAAATCAATGCGATGTAGAAGGTTCAGCTTCAAATCCATGCGACACATATGATTTAGCTTCAAATACTTGCGATATAAGTGATATACCTTCAAAACCTGGAGGAACAAACGAGGTGGCTTCAATTCCATGCGAAACAAATGATTTAGCTTCTAATCAATGCGAAGTAGAAGACGTAGCTTCAAATCCATGCGAAACAAATGGTTTAGCTACAAATACTTGTGATATAGATTATTTAGCTACAACTGCATGCGAAACTAACGGGTTAGTTTCAAATCCATGCGAAACACACGATTTATCTTCAAATCAATGCGATGTAGAAGGTTTGCTTCAAATCAATAAGAGGTAGATGGTTTAGCTTCAAATCAATAGAATATAGAAGGTTTAGCTTCAAATAAATGCGATGTAGAAAGTTTATCTTCAAATCCATACGACACACATGATTTAGATTCAAATCAATTCGAAGGACAAGGCATAGATTCAAATCCATGCGAAACAAACGATTTAGCTTCAAATGAATGCGAAGTAGAAGGCTTGGCTTCAAATCCATGCAAAACAAATGGTTTAACTACAAATACATGTGATATACATTATTTAGCTACAACTGCATGCGAAACAAACGAGTTAACTTCAAATCCATGCGATACACATGATTTAGTTTCAAATCAATGCGATGTAGAAGGTTTAGCTTCAAATCCATGCCATACACAAGATTTAGCTTCATATCAATGCGATGTAGTAGGTTCAGCTTCAAATCCATGCGACACATATGATTTAGCTTCAAATACTTGCGATATAAGTGATATAGCTTCAAAAGCTGTAGGAACAAACGAGGTAGCTTCAATTCCATGCGAGACACATGATTTAGCTTCAAATCAATGCGATGTAGAAGGTTCAGCTTCAAATCCATACGAAACACATGATTTAGCTTCAAATCAAATCGAAGTACAATGCTTAGATTCAAATCCATGCGAAACAAATGCTTTAGCTTCAAATCAATGCGAAGTAGAAGGCGTAGCTTCAAATCCATGCGAAACAAATGGTTTAGCTACAAATACTTGTGATATACATTATTTAGCTACAACTGCATGCGAAACTAACGAGTTAGCTTCAAATCCATGCGATACACATGATTTAGCTTCAAATCAATGCGATGTAGAAGGTTTAGCTTCAAATCCATGCCATACATAAGATTTAGCTTCAAATCAATGCGATGTAGTAGGTTCAGCTTCAAATCCATGCGAGACATATGATTTAGCTTCAAATACTTGCGATATAAGTGATATAGCTTCAAAAGCTGTAGGAACAAACGAGGTAGCTTCAATTCCATGCGAGACACATGATTTAGCATCAAATCAATTCGAAGGACAAGGCTTAGATACAAATCCATGCGAAACAAATGATTTAGCTTCAAATGAATGCGAAGTAGAAGGCTTAGCTTCAGATCCATGCAAAACGTAGAAGGTTAAGATACAAATACTTGTGATATACGTCATTTAGCTACAATTGCATGCGAAACGAACGAGTTAGCTTCAAATCCATGCGAAACACATGATTTAGCTGCAAATCAATGCGATGAAGAAGGTATAGCTTCAAATCCATGCGAAACAAATGATATAGCTTCAAACACTTGGGGTGTAAGTGATATAGCTTCAAATGAAGACTAATCAATCGTGTTAGTTTCAAAATCCATGCGATACACATGATCTAGCTTCAAATCAATGCGAAGTAGAAGGCTTAGCATCAGATCCATGCGATACACAAGATTTAGCTTCAAATCAATGCGATGTAGTAGGTTCAGCATTAAATGCATGCGATATAAGTGACATAGCTTCAAAAGCTGCAGGAACAAACGAGGTGGCTTCAATTCCATGCGAAACAAATGGTTTAGCTTCAAATCAATGCGAAGTAGAAGGCGTAGCTTCAAATCCATGCGAAACAAATGGTTTAACTACAAATACTTGTGATATACATTATTTAGCTACAACTGCATGCGAAACAAACGAGTTAACTTCAAATCCATGCGATGCACATGATTTAGCTTCAAATCAATGCGATGTAGAAGGTTTAGCTTCAAATCCATGCCATACATAAGATTTAGCTTCAAATCAATGCGATGTAGTAGGTTCAGCTTCAAATCCATGCGACACATATGATTTAGCTTCAAATACTTGCGATATAAGTGATATAGCTTCAAAAGCTGTAGGAACAAACGAGGTAGTTTCAATTCCATGCGAGACACATGATTTAGCTTCAAATCAATGCGATGTAGAAGGTTTAGCTTCAAATTCAAGCGTAACACATGATTTAGCTTCAAATACTTGCGATATAAGTGATATAGCTTCGAATACAGGCGAAACGATCGAGTTAGCTTCAAATCCATGCGAAACACATGACTCAGCTGCAAATCAATTCAATGTAGAAGGTTTAGCTTCAAATCCATGAGAAACACATTATTTAGCTGCAAATCAGTGCGAAGTAGAAGGCTCGGGTTCAAATCAATGCAATTCAAATGGTTCATCTTCAAATACTTGTGAAAGACATGATTTAGCTTCAACTGCATGCGATACACATGATTTAGCTTCAAATCAATGCGATGTAGAAGGTTTAGCTTCAAATCCATGCAAAACACGTGATTTATCATCCAATTAATGCGAAGTAAAAGGCTTAACTTCAAATCCATGCGAATCAAATGGTTTAGCCACAAATCCTTGTGATATACGTTATTTAGATTTAACTGCATGTTAAACGAACGAGTTAGCTTCAAATCCATGCGAAACACATGATTTAGCTTCAAATCAACTCGAAGTACAAGGCTTAGATTCAAATCCATGCGAAACAAATGGTTTAGCTACAAATACTTGTGATATACGTAATTTAGATTTAACTGCATGCGCAACGAACGAGTTAGTTTCAAATCCATGCGGAACACATGATTTAGCTGCAAATCAATGCGATGTAGAAGGTTTAGCTTCAAATCCATGGGAAACAAATGATTAAGCTTCAGATGCTTGCGATATAAGTGATATAGCATCAAATGCATCCGAAACAAACAAGTTAGCTTCATATCCATGCGAAACAAATGATTTACCTTCAAATGCTTGCGGTATAAATGATATAGCTTCAACTGCAGGCGAAGCAAACGAGTTAGATTCAAATCCATGCGAAACACATGATTTAACTTCAGATCAATGCGAAGTAGAAGGCTTATCTGCAAATCAATGCGATACAAATTGTTTAGCTTCAAATACTTGGGATATACATGATTTAGCTTCAACTGCACTCGAAACAAACGAGTTAGCTTCAAATACATGCCAAACACATGATTTAGCTTCAAATCAATGCGAAGTAGAAGGCTTATCTTCAAATCCATGCGATAGAAATTGTTTAGCTTCAAATACTTGGGATATGCATGATTTAGCTTCAACTGCACTCGATACAAACGAGTTAGCTTCAAATACATGCGAAACACATGATTTAGATTCAAATCAAAGCGATGTTCAGCTTCAAATCCATGCGACACATATTATTTAGCTTCAAATACTTGCGATATAAGTGATATAGCTTCAAAAGCTGGAGGAACAAACGAGGTAGCTTCAAATCCATGCGAAACATATGATTCAGCTGCAAATCAATGCGATGTAGAAGGTTTAGCTTCAAATCCATGCGATACACATGATTTAGCTTCAAATCAATGTGATGTAGAAGGTTTAGCTTCAAATCCATGCCATACACAAGATTTAGCTTCATATCAATGCGATGTAGTAGGTTCAGCTTCAAATCCATGCGACACATATGATTTAGCTTCAAATACTTGCGATATAAGTGATATAGCTTCAAAAGCTGTAGGAACAAACGAGGTAGCTTCAATTACATGCGAGACACATGATTTAGCTTCAAATCAATGCTATGTTGAAGGTTCAGCTTCAAATCCATACGAAACACATGTTTTAGATTCAAATCAAATCGAAGTACAATGCTTAGATTCAAATCCATGCGAAACAAATGCTTTAGCTTCAAATCAATGCGAAGTAGAAGGCTTGCCTTCAAATCCATGCAAAACAAATGGTTTAGCTACAAATCAATGCGATGTAGTAGGTTCAGCTTCAAATCCATGCGACACATATGATTTAGCTTCAAATACTTGCGATATAAGCGATATAGCTTTAAAAGCTGTAGGAACAAACGAGGTAGCTTCAATTCCATGCGAGACACATGATTTAGCTTCAAATCAATGCGATGTAGAAGGTTCAGCTTCAAATCCATACGAAACACATGATTTAGCTTCAAATACTTGCGATATAAGTGATATAGTTTCGAATACAGGCGAAACGAACGAGTTAGCTTCAAATCCATGCGAAACACATGATTTATCTGCAAATAAATGCGATGAAGAAGGTTTTCCTTCAAATCCATGCGAAACAAATGATATAGTTTCAAACACTTGTGGTGTAAGTTATATAGCTTCAAATGAAGGCTAATCAAACGAGTTAGCTTCAAAATCCACGCGATACACATGATTTAGCTTCAAATACTAGCGATATAAGTCATGTAGATTCAACTGCAGGCGAACCGAACGAGTTAGTTTAAAATCCATGCGATATAAGTGAGATAGCTTCGAATACAAGCGAAACGAACGAGTTAGCTTCAAATCCATGCGAAACACATGATTTAGCTTCAAATCAATGCGATGTAGAAGGTTTAGCTTCAAATCCATGCAAAACAAGTGATTTATCTTCCAATTAATGCGAAGTAGAAGGCTTAGCTTCAAATCCATGCGAATCAAATGGTTTAGCTTCAAATACTTGTGATATACGTTATTTAGATTTAACTGCATGCGCAACGAACGAGTTAGCTTCAAATCGATGCGAAACACATGATTTAGCTGCAAATCAATGCGATGAAGAAGATTTAGCTTCAAATCCATGCGAATCAAATGATATAGCTTCAAACACATGGGGTGTAAGTGATATAGCTTCAAATGAAGACTAATCAATCGTGTTAGCTTCAAAATCCATGCGATCCACATGATTTAGCTTCAAATCAATGCGATGTAGAAGGCTTATCTTCAAATCCATGCGATAGAAATTGTTTAGCTTCAAATACTTGGGATATGCATGATTTAGCTTCAAATCAATGCGATGTAGTAGGATCAGATTCAAATCCATGCGATATAAGTGATATAGCTTCAAAAGCAGGAGGAACAAACGAGATAGCTTCAATACCATGCAAGACAAATGCTACAGCTTCAAATCAATGCGAAGTAGAAGGCGTAGCTTCAAATCCATGCGAAAAAAATGGTTTAGCTACAAACACTTGTGATATACATTATTTAGCTACAACTGCTTGCGAAACTAACGAGTTAGCTTCAAATCTATGCGATATAAGTGATATAGCTTCGAATACAGGCGAAACGAACGAGTTAGCTTCAAATCCATGCAAAACACATGATTTAGCTTCAAATCAATGCGATGTAGAAGGTTTAGCTTCAAATCCATGCAAAACAAGTGATTTATCTTCCAATTAATGCGAAGTAGAAGGCTTAGCTTCAAATCCATGCGAATCAAATGATTTAGCTTCAAATACTTGTGATATACGTTATTTAGATTTAACTGCATGCGCAACGAACGAGTTAGCTTCAAATCGATGCGAAACACATGATTTAGCTGCAAATCAATGCGATGAAGAAGATTTAGCTTCAAATCCATGCGAAACAAATGATTTAGCATCAGATACTTCTGATATAACTGATATAGCTTCAAATGCAGGGGAAACAAACGAGTTAGCATCAAACCCATGCAAAACACATGATTTAGCTGCAAGTCAATGCGATGTAGAAGGTTTAGCTTCAAAACAATAAGAGGTAGAAGGTTTAGCTTCAAATCAATAGAATGTAGAAGGTTTAGCTTCAAATCAATGCGATGTAGAAGGTTTAGCTTCAAATCCATACGAAACACATGATTTACCATCAAATCAATTCGAAGGACAAGGCTTAGATTCAAATCCATGCGAAACAAATGATTTAGCTTCAAATCAATACGATGTAGAAGGTTTAGCTTCATATCCATGCGATACACAAGATTTAGCTTCAAATCAATGCGATGTAGTAGGTTCAGCTTCAAATCCATGCTATATACATGCTTTAGCTTCAAATCAATGTGATGTAGAAGGTTTAGCTTCAAATCCATGCGATACACAAGATTTAGCTTCAAATCAATGCAATGTAGTAGGTTCAGCTTCAAATCCATGCGACACATATGATGTAGCTTCAAATACTTGCGATATAAGTGATATAGCTTCAAAAGCTGTAGGAACAAACGAGGTAGCTTCAATTCCATGCGAGACACATGATTTAGCTTCAAATCAATGCGATGTAGAAGGTTTAGCGTCAAATCCATGCCATACACAAGATTTAGCTTCAAATCAATGCGATGTAGAAGGTTTAGCTTCAAATCCATTCGAAACACATGATTTACCTTCAAATCAATTCGAAGGACAAGGCTTAGATTCAAATCCATGCGAAACAAATGATTTAGCTTCAAATCAATACGATGTAGAAGGTTTAGCTTCAAATCCATGCGATACACAAGATTTAGCTTCAAATCAATGCGATGTAGAAGGTTCAGCTTCAAATCCATGCGACACATATGATTTAGCTTCAAATACTGGCGATAGAAGTGATATAGCTACAAAAGCTGGAGGAACAAACGAGGTGGCTTCAATTCCATGCGAAACAAATGGATTAGCTTCAAATCAATGCGAAGTAGAAGGCGTAGCTTCAAATCCATGCGAAACAAATGGTTTAACTACAAATACTTGTGATATACATTATTTAGCTACAACTGCATGCGAAACAAACGCGTTAACTTCAAAACCATGCGATGCACATGATTTAGATTCAAATCAATGCGATGTTCAGCTTCAAATCCATGCGACACATATTATTTAGCTTCAAATACTTGCGATATAAGTGATATAGCTTCAAAAGCTGGAGGAACAAACGAGGTGGCTTCAATTCCATGCGAAACAAATGGTTTAGCTTCAAATCAATGCGAAGTAGAAGGCGTAGCTTCAAATCCATGCGATACACAAGATTTAGCTTCAAATCAATGCGATGTAGTAGGATCAGATTCAAATCCATGCGATATAAGTGATATAACTTCAAAAGCAGGAGGAACAAACGAGGTAGCTTCAATACCATGCAAGACAAATGCTTTAGCTTCAAATCAATGCGATGTAGAAGGCGTAGCTTCAAATCCATGCGAAAAAAATGGTTTAGCTACAAACACTTGTGATATACATTATTTAGCTACAACTGCTTGCGAAACTAACGAGTTAGCTTCAAATCTATGCGATATAAGTGATATAGCTTCGAATACAGGCGAAACGAACGAGTTAGCTTCAAATCCATGCGAAACACATGATTTAGCTTCAAATCAATGCGATGTAGAAGGTTTAGCTTCAAATCCATGCAAAACAAGTGATTTATCTTCCAATTAATGCGAAGTAGAAAGCTTAGCTTCAAATCCATGCGAATCAAATGATTTAGCTTCAAATACTTGTGATATACGTTATTTAGATTTAACTGCATGCGCAACGAACGAGTTAGCTTCAAATCGATGCGAAACACATGATTTAGCTGCAAATCAATGCGATGAAGAAGATTTAGCTTCAAATCCATGCGAAACAAATGATTTAGCATCAGATACTTCTGATATAACTGATATAGCTTCAAATGCAGGGGAAACAAACGAGTTAGCATCAAACCCATGCAAAACACATGATTTAGCTGCAAGTCAATGCGATGTAGAAGGTTTAGCTTCAAAACAATAAGAGGTAGAAGGTTTAGCTTCAAATCCATAGAATGTAGAAGGTTTAGCTTCAAATCAATGCGATGTAGAAGGTTTAGCTTCAAATCCATACGAAACACATGATTTACCATCAAATCAATTCGAAGGACAAGGCTTAGATTCAAATCCATGCGAAACAAATGATTTAGCTTCAAATCAATACGATGTAGAAGGTTTAGCTTCAAATCCATGCGATACACAAGATTTAGCTTCAAATCAATGCGATGTAGTAGGTTCAGCTTCAAATCCATGCTATATACATGCTTTAGCTTCAAATCAATGTGATGTAGAAGGTTTAGCTTCAAATCCATGCGATACACAAGATTTAGCTTCAAATCAATGCAATGTAGTAGGTTCAGCTTCAAATCCATGCGACACATATGATGTAGCTTCTAATACTTGCGATATAAGTGATATAGCTTCAAAAGCTGTAGGAACAAACGAGGTAGCTTCAATTCCATGCGAGACACATGATTTAGCTTCAAATCAATGCGATGTAGAAGGTTTAGCTTCAAATCCATGCCATACACAAGATTTAGCTTCAAATCAATGCGATGTAGAAGGTTTAGCTTCAAATCCATTCGAAACACATGATTTACCTTCAAATCAATTCGAAGGACAAGGCTTAGATTCAAATCCATGCGAAACAAATGATTTAGCTTCAAATCAATACGATGTAGAAGGTTTAGCTTCAAATCCATGCGATACACAAGATTTAGCTTCAAATCAATGCGATGTAGAAGGTTCAGCTTCAAATCCATGCGAAACAAATGATTTAGCTTCAAATCAATACGATGTAGAAGGTTTAGCTTCAAATCCATGCGATACACAAGATTTAGCTTCAAATCAATGCGATGTAGTAGGTTCAGCTTCAAATCCATGCTATATACATGCTTTAGCTTCAAATCAATGTGATGTAGAAGGTTTAGCTTCAAATCCATGCGATACACAAGATTTAGCTTCAAATCAATGCAATGTAGTAGGTTCAGCTTCAAATCCATGCGACACATATGATGTAGCTTCAAATACTTGCGATATAAGTGATATAGCTTTAAAAGCTGTAGGAACAAACGAGGTAGCTTCAATTCCATGCGAGACACATGATTTAGCTTCAAATCAATGCGATGTAGAAGGTTCAGCTTCAAATCCATACGAAACACATGATTTAGCTTCAAATACTTGCGATATAAGTGATATAGCTTCGAATACAGGCGAAACGAACGAGTTAGCTTCAAATCCATGCGAAACACATGATTTATCTGCAAATCAATGCGATGTAGAAGGTTTAGCTTCAAATCCATGCGAAACAAATGATATAGCTTCAAACACTTGTGGTGTAAGTGATATAGCTTCAAATGAAGGATAATCAAACGAGTTAGCTTCAAAATCCACGCGATACACATGATTTAGCTTCAAATACTAGCGATATAAGTCATGTAGATTCAACTGCAGGCGAACCGAACGAATTAGTTTCAAATCCATGCGAAACACACTATTTAGCTGCAAATCAATGCGATGTAGAAGGTTTAGCTTCAAGACAATAAGAGGTAGAAGGTATAGCTTCAAATCAATAGTATGTAGAAGGTTTAGCTTCAAGTCAATGCGATGTAGAAGGTTTAGCTTCAAATCCATACGAAACACATGATTTAGCTTCAAATCAATGCGATGTAGAAGGTTTAGCTTCAAATCCATGCAAAACACGTGATTTTTCTTCAAATTAATGCGAAGTAGAAGGCTTAGCTTCAAATCCATGCGAAAAAAATGGTTTAGCTACAAATACTTGTGATATACATTATTTAGCTACAACTGCTTGCGAAACTAACGAGTTAGCTTCAAATGAATGCGAAGTAGAAGGCTCAGCTTCAAATCCATGCGGCACATATGATTTAGCTTTAAATACTTGCGATATAAGTGATATAGCTTCAAAAGCTGTAGGAACAAACGAGGTAGCTTCAAATCCATGCGAAACACATGATTCAGCTGCAAATCAATGCGATGTAGAAGGTTTAGCTACAAATCCATGCGAGACACATTATTTAGCTGCAAATCAGTGCGAAGTAGAAGGCTCGGGTTCAAATCAATGCGATTCAAATGGTTCATATTCAAATACTTGTGAAAGACATGATTTAGCTTCAACTGCATGCGAAACACATGATTTAGCTGCAAATCAATGCGATGAAGAAGGATTAGCTTCAAATCCATGCGAAACAAATGATATTGAAACACCTTGTTTCTCTTCAAATCAATGCGAAACACGTGATTTAGCTTCAAATTCATGCGGAACTAATGATTTAGCTTCAAATACTTAAGATATAAATGATTTAGCTACAACTGGAAGCGAAACAAACGAGTTTGCTTCGAATCATGCGAAACACAAGATTTAGCTTCAAATCAAGGGCGGTGTAGAAGATTTAGCTTTAAATGCATGCGAAACACATGATTTAGCTTCAAATCAATGCGGAATAGAGGGTTTAGCTTCAAATGCATGCGAATCACCATGATTTAGCTTCAAATCAATGCGAAGTAGAAGGTTTAGCTTCAAATCCATAAGAAACAAATGAGTATACCATCAAATACTTGCGACATAAATGATTTAGCTTCAACTGGATGCGAAACAAGCGAGTCAGCTTTAAATGCATGCGAACACATGATTTAGCTTCAAATCAATGCGGAATAGAGGGTTTAGCTTCAAATGCATGCGAATCAACCATGATTTAGCTTCAATTCAATGCGAAGTAGAAGGTTAGCTTCAAATCCATAAGAAACAAATGATATACCATCAAATACTTGCGAACATAAATGATTTAGCTTCAACTGGATGCGAAACAAGCGAGTCAGCTTCAAATCCATGCGAATCAAATGTTCAGCTTCAAATACTTGTGATATACATGATTTACCTTCAACTGCATGCCAAACAAACGAGTTAGCTTCAAATCCAAGCGAAACACATAATTTAGCTTCAAATCAATGCGAAATAGAAGGCTTAGCATCAAATCCATGCGACACAAATTATTTAGCTTCATATACTTGCTATATAAGTGATATAGCTTCAAATGCAGCCGAAACAAACGAGTGATCTTCCAATCCAAGCGCAACACATGATTTAACTTCAAATCAATGCGAAGTAGAAAATTTAGGTTCAAATACATGCGAAACGAATGGTTCAGCTTCAAATACTTGTGATATACATGATTTACCTTCAACTGCATGCGAAACAAACGAGTTAGCTTCAAATCCAAGCAAAACACATGATTTAGCTTCAAATCAATGCGAAATAGAAGCCTTAGCATCAAATCCATGCGACACAAATTATTTAGCTTCATATACATGTGATACAAGTGATATAGCTTCAAATGCAGGCGAAACACACGAGTGAGCTTTAAATCCAAGCGTAACACATGATTTAACTTCAAATCAATGGGAAGTAGAAGGCTTAGCATCAAATTCATGCAACACAAATCATTTAGCTTCTTATACTTGCGATATAAGTGATATAGCTTCAAATGCAGGCTAAACAAACGAGTGATCCTCAAATCCAAGCGTAAGACATGATTTAGCTTCAAATCAATGGGAAGTAGAAGATGTACCTCCAAATCCATGCGATACAAATGGTTCAGCTTCAAATACTTGTGATATACATGATTTAGCTTCGACTGCATGCGAAACAAACGAGTTAGCTTCAAATCCAAGCGAAACACATGATTTAAATTCAAATCAATGCGAAGTAGAAGGCTCGGGTTCAAATCAATGCAATTCAAATGGTTCATCTTCAAATACTTGTGAAAGACATGATTTAGCTTCAACTGCATGCGATACACATGATTTAGCTTCAAATCAATGCGATGTAGAAGGTTTAGCTTCAAATCCATGCAAAACACGTGATTTATCTTCCAATTAATGCGAAGTAAAAGGCTTATCTTCAAATCCATGCGAATCAAATGGTTTAGCCACAAATCCTTGTGATATACGTTATTTAGATTTAACTGCATGTTAAACGAACGAGTTAGCTTCAAATCCATGCGAAACACATGATTTAGCTTCAAATCAACTCGAAGTACAAGGCTTAGATTCAAATCCATGCGAAACAAATGGTTTAGCTACAAATACTTGTGATATACGTAATTTAGATTTAACTGCATGCGCAACGAACGAGTTAGTTTCAAAACCATGCGGAACACATGATTTAGCTGCAAATCAATGCGATGTAGATGGTTTAGCTTCAAATCCATGGGAAACAAATGATTAAGCTTCAGATGCTTGCGATATAAGTGATATAGCGTCAAATGCATCCGAAACAAACAAGTTAGCTTCATATCCATGCGAAACAAATGATTTACCTTCAAATGCTTGCGGTATAAATGATATAGCTTCAACTGCAGGCGAAGCAAACGAGTTAGATTCAAATCCATGCGAAACACATGATTTAACTTCAGATCAATGCGAAGTAGAAGGCTTATCTGCAAATCCATGCGATACAAATTGTTTAGCTTCAAATACTTGGGATATACATGATTTAGCTTCAACTGCACTCGAAACAAACGAGTTAGCTTCAAATACATGCCAAACACATGATTTAGCTTCAAATCAATGCGAAGTAGAAGGCTTATCTTCAAATCCATGCGATAGAAATTGTTTAGCTTCAAATACTTGGGATATGCATGATTTAGCTTCAACTGCACTCGATACAAACGAGTTAGCTTCAAATACATGCGAAACAGATGATTTAGATTCAAATCAAACGAGTTAGCTTCAAAATCCACGCGATACACATGATTTAGCTTCAAATACTAGCGATATAAGTCATGTAGATTCAACTGCAGGCGAACCGAACGAATTAGTTTCAAATCCATGCGAAACACATTATTTAGCATCAGATACTTCTGATATAACTGATAAAGCTTCAAATGCAGGGGAAACAAACGAGTTAGCATCAAATCCATGCAAAACACATAATTTAGCTGCAAATCAATGCGATGTAGAAGGTTTAGATTCAAAACAATAAGAGGTAGAAGGTTTAGCTTCAAATCAATAGAATGTAGAAGGTTTAGCTTCTAATCAATGCGATGTAGAAGGTTTAGCTTCAAATCCATGCGATACACAAGATTTATATTCTAATCAATGCGATGTAGAAGGTTTAGCTTCAAATCCATGCGATACACAAGATTTAGATTCAAATCAATGCGATGTAGAAGGATCAGCTTCAAATCCAAGCGACACATATGATTTAGCTTCATATACTTGCGATATAAGTGATATAGCTTCAAAAGCTGGAGGAACAAACGAGGAATCTTCAATTCCATGCGAAACAAATGATTTAACTTCAAATCAATGCGAAGTAGAAGGCTTAGCTTCAGATCCATGCGATACACAAGATTTAGCTTCAAATCAATGCGATGTAGTAGGTTCAGCATTAAATCCATGCGATATAAGTGACATAGCTTCAAAAGCTGGAGGAACAAACGAGGTGGCTTCAATTCCATGCGAAACAAATGGTTTAACTACAAATACTTGTGATATACATTATTTAGCTACAACTGCATGCGAAAAAACGAGTTAACTTCAAATCCATGCGATGCACATGATTTAGCTTCAAATCAATGCGATGTAGAAGGTTTAGCTTCAAATCCATGCCATACATAAGATTTAGCTTCAAATCAATGCGATGTAGTAGGTTCAGCTTCAAATCCATGCGACACATATGATTTAGCTTCAAATACTTGCGATATAAGCGATATAGCTTTAAAAGCTGTAGGAACAAACGAGGTAGCTTCAATTCCATGCGAGACACATGATTTAGCTTCAAATCAATGCGATGTAGAAGGTTCAGCTTCAAATCCATACGAAACACATGATTTAGCTTCAAATACTTGCGATATAAGTGATATAGTTTCGAATACAGGCGAAACGAACGAGTTAGCTTCAAATCCATGCGAAACACATGATTTATCTGCAAATAAATGCGATGAAGAAGGTTTTCCTTCAAATCCATGCGAAACAAATGATATAGTTTCAAACACTTGTGGTGTAAGTTATATAGCTTCAAATGAAGGCTAATCAAACGAGTTAGCTTCAAAATCCACGCGATACACATGATTTAGCTTCAAATACTAGCGATATAAGTCATGTAGATTCAACTGCAGGCGAACCGAACGAGTTAGTTTCAAATCCATGCGATATAAGTGATATAGCTTCGAATACAGGCGAAACGAACGAGTTAGCTTCAAATCGATGCGAAACACATGATTTAGCTTCAAATCAATGCGATGTAGAAGGTTTAGCTTCAAATCCATGCAAAACAAGTGATTTATCTTCCAATTAATGCGAAGTAGAAGGCTTAGCTTCAAATCCATGCGAATCAAATGGTTTAGCTTCAAATACTTGTGATATACGTTATTTAGATTTAACTGCATGCGCAACGAACGAGTTAGCTTCAAATCGATGCGAAACACATGATTTAGCTGCAAATCAATGCGATGAAGAAGATTTAGCTTCAAATCCATGCGAATCAAATGATATAGCTTCAAACACATGGGGTGTAAGTGATATAGCTTCAAATGAAGACTAATCAATCGTGTTAGCTTCAAAATCCATGCGATCCACATGATTTAGCTTCAAATCAATGCGATGTAGAAGGCTTATCTTCAAATCCATGCGATAGAAATTGTTTAGCTTCAAATACTTGGGATATGCATGATTTAGCTTCAACTGCACTCGATACAAACGAGTTAGCTTCAAATACATGCGAAACACATGATTTAGATTCAAATCAATGCGATGTTCAGCTTCAAATCCATGCGACACATATTATTTAGCTTCAAATACTTGCGATATAAGTGATATAGCTTCAAAAGCTGGAGGAACAAACGAGGTGGCTTCAATTCCATGCGAAACAAATGGTTTAGCTTCAAATCAATGCGAAGTAGAAGGCGTAGCTTCAAATCCATGCGATACACAAGATTTAGCTTCAAATCAATGCGATGTAGTAGGATCAGATTCAAATCCATGCGATATAAGTGATATAGCTTCAAAAGCAGGAGGAACAAACGAGATAGCTTCAATACCATGCAAGACAAATGCTATAGCTTCAAATCAATGCGAAGTAGAAGGCGTAGCTTCAAATCCATGCGAAAAAAATGGTTTAGCTACAAACACTTGTGATATACATTATTTAGCTACAACTGCTTGCGAAACTAACGAGTTAGCTTCAAATCTATGCGATATAAGTGATATAGCTTCGAATACAGGCGAAACGAACGAGTTAGCTTCAAATCCATGCGAAACACATGATTTAGCTTCAAATCAATGCGATGTAGAAGGTTTAGCTTCAAATCCATGCAAAACAAGTGATTTATCTTCCAATTAATGCGAAGTAGAAGGCTTAGCTTCAAATCCATGCGAATCAAATGATTTAGCTTCAAATACTTGTGATATACGTTATTTAGATTTAACTGCATGCGCAACGAACGAGTTAGCTTCAAATCGATGCGAAACACATGATTTAGCTGCAAATCAATGCGATGAAGAAGATTTAGCTTCAAATCCATGCGAAACAAATGATTTAGCATCAGATACTTCTGATATAACTGATATAGCTTCAAATGCAGGGGAAACAAACGAGTTAGCATCAAACCCATGCAAAACACATGATTTAGCTGCAAGTCAATGCGATGTAGAAGGTTTAGCTTCAAAACAATAAGAGGTAGAAGGTTTAGCTTCAAATCAATAGAATGTAGAAGGTTTAGCTTCAAATCAATGCGATGTAGAAGGTTTAGCTTCAAATCCATACGAAACACATGATTTACCATCAAATCAATTCGAAGGACAAGACTTAGATTCAAATCCATGCGAAACAAATGATTTAGCTTCAAATCAATGTGATGTAGAAGGTTTAGCTTCAAATCCATGCGATACACAAGATTTAGCTTCAAATCAATGCGATGTAGTAGGTTCAGCTTCAAATCCATGCGACACATATGATGTAGCTTCAAATACTTGCGATATAAGTGATATAGCTTCAAAAGCTGTAGGAACAAACGAGGTAGCTTCAATTCCATGCGAGACACATGATTTAGCTTCAAATCAATGCGATGTAGAAGGTTTAGCGTCAAATCCATGCCATACACAAGATTTAGCTTCAAATCAATGCGATGTAGAAGGTTTAGCTTCAAATCCATTCGAAACACATGATTTACCTTCAAATCAATTCGAAGGACAAGGCTTAGATTCAAATCCATGCGAAACAAATGATTTAGCTTCAAATCAATACGATGTAGAAGGTTTAGCTTCAAATCCATGCGATACACAAGATTTAGCTTCAAATCAATGCGATGTAGAAGGTTCAGCTTCAAATCCATGCGACACATATGATTTAGCTTCAAATACTGGCGATAGAAGTGATATAGCTACAAAAGCTGGAGGAACAAACGAGGTGGCTTCAATTCCATGCGAAACAAATGGATTAGCTTCAAATCAATGCGAAGTAGAAGGCGTAGCTTCAAATCCATGCGAAACAAATGGTTTAACTACAAATACTTGTGATATACATTATTTAGCTACAACTGCATGCGAAACAAACGCGTTAACTTCAAAACCATGCGATGCACATGATTTAGATTCAAATCAATGCGATGTTCAGCTTCAAATCCATGCGACACATATTATTTAGCTTCAAATACTTGCGATATAAGTGATATAGCTTCAAAAGCTGGAGGAACAAACGAGGTGGCTTCAATTCCATGCGAAACAAATGGATTAGCTTCAAATCAATGCGATGTAGAAGGCGTAGCTTCAAATCCATGCGAAAAAAATGGTTTAGCTACAAACACTTGTGATATACATTATTTAGCTACAACTGCTTGCGAAACTAACGAGTTAGCTTCAAATCTATGCGATATAAGTGATATAGCTTCGAATACAGGCGAAACGAACGAGTTAGCTTCAAATCCATGCGAAACACATGATTTAGCTTCAAATCAATGCGATGTAGAAGGTTTAGCTTCAAATCCATGCAAAACAAGTGATTTATCTTCCAATTAATGCGAAGTAGAAAGCTTAGCTTCAAATCCATGCGAATCAAATGATTTAGCTTCAAATACTTGTGATATACGTTATTTAGATTTAACTGCATGCGCAACGAACGAGTTAGCTTCAAATCGATGCGAAACACATGATTTAGCTGCAAATCAATGCGATGAAGAAGATTTAGCTTCAAATCCATGCGAAACAAATGATTTAGCATCAGATACTTCTGATATAACTGATATAGCTTCAAATGCAGGGGAAACTAACGAGTTAGCTTCAAATCTATGCGATATAAGTGATATAGCTTCGAATACAGGCGAAACGAACGAGTTAGCTTCAAATCCATGCGAAACACATGATTTAGCTTCAAATCAATGCGATGTAGAAGGTTCAGCTTCAATTCCATGCGAAACTAATGATTTAGCTTCAAATCAATGCGAAGTAGAAGGCGTAGCTTCAAATCCATGCGAAACAAATGGTTTAGCTACAAATAGTTGTGATATACATTATTTAGCTACAACTGCATGCGAAACTAACGAGTTAGCTTCAAATCCATGCGAAACACACGATTTGTCTTCAAATCAATGCGATGTAGAAGGTTTAGCTTCAAATCAATAAGAGGTAGATGGTTTAGCTTCAAATCAATAGAATATAGAAGGCTTAGCTTCAAATAAATGCGATGTAGAAGGTTTAGCTTCAAATCCATACGACACACATGATTTAGATTCAAATCAATTCGAAGGACAAGGCTTAGATTCAAATCCATGCGAAACAAATGATTTAGCTTCAAATGAATGCGAAGTAGAAGGCTAGGCTTCAAATCCATGCAAAACAAATGGTTTAACTACAAATACTTGTGATATACCTTATTTAGCTACAACTGCATGCGAAACAAACGAGTTAACTTCAAATCCATGCGATACACATGATTTAGCTTCAAATCGATGCGATGTAGAAGGTTTAGCTTCAAATCGATGCGATGTAGAAGGTTTAGCTTCAAATCCATACGAAACACATGATATAGCTTCAAATCAATTCGAAGGACAAGACTTAGATTCAAATCCATGCGAAACAAATGATTTAGCTTCAAATGAATGCGAAGTAGAAGGCTTAGCTTCAAATCCATGCAAAACAAATGGTTTTGCTACAAATACTTGTGATATACATTATTTAGATACAACTGCATGCGAAACAAACGAGATACCTTCAAATCCATGCGATACACAAGATTTAGTTTCAAATCAATACGATGTAGAAGGTTTGCTTCAAATCCATGCGACACATATGATTTAGCTTCAAATACTTGCGATATAAGTGATATAGCTTCAAAAGCTGGAGGAACAAACGAGGTAGCTTCAATTCCATGCGAAACAAATGATTTAGCTTCAAATCAATGCGATGTAGAAGGTTTAGCTTCAAATCCATGCGATACACAAGATTTAGCTTCAAATCAATGCGATGTAGTAGGTTCAGATTCAAATCCTTGCGGCACATATGATTTAGCTTCAAATACTTGCGATATTAGTGATATAGCTTCAAAAACTGTAGGAATAAACAAGGTAGCTTCAAGTCCATGCGAGAAACATGATTTAGCTTCAAATCAATGCGATGTAGAAGGTTTAGCTTCAAATCCAAGCGTAACACATGATTTAGCTTCAAATACTTGCGATATAAGTGATATAGCATCAAATACAGGCGAAACGAACGAGTTAGCTTCAAATCCATGCGAACACATTATTTAGCTGCAAATCAGTGCGAAGTAGAAGGCTCGGGTTCAAATCAATGCGATTCAAATGGTTCATCTTCAAATACTTGTGAAAGACATGATTTAGCTTCAACAACATGCGAAACACATGTTTTAGCTCCAAATCCATGCGAAACAAATGATTTAGCTTCAAATCAATACGATGTAGAAGGTTTAGCTTCAAATCCATGCGATACACATGATTTAGCTTCAAATACTTGCGATATAAGTGATATAGCTTCAAATACAGGCGAAACGAACGAGTTAGCTTTAAATCCATGCGATACACATGATTTAGCTTCAAATCAATGCGATGTAAGAGGTTCAGCTTCAAATCCATGCGACACATATGATTTAGCTTCAAATACTTGCGATATAAGTGATATAGCTTTAAAAGCTGTAGGAACAAACGAGGTAGCTTCAATTCCACGCGATACACATGATTTAGCTTCAAACACTTGCGATATAAGTGATGTAGATTCAACTGCAGGCAAAACGAACGAGTTAGCTTCAAATCCATGCGAAACACATGATTCAGCTTCAAGTCAATGCGATGTAGAAGGATTAGCTTCAAATCCAAGCGAAACATATTATTTAGCTGCAAATCAGTGCGAAGTAGAAGGCTCGGGTTCAAATCAATGCGATTCAAATGGTTCATCTTCAAATACTTGTGAAAGACATGATTTAGCTTCAACTGCATGCGAAACACATGTTTTAGCTTCAAATCCATGCGAAACAAATGATTTAGCTTCAAATCAATACGATGTAGAAGGTTTAGCTTCAAATCCATGCGATACACATGATTTAGCTTCAAATACTTGCGATATAAGTGATATAGCTTCAAATACAGGCGAAACGAACGAATTAGCTTCAATTCCATGCTATATACATGATTTAGCTTCAAATCAATGCGATGTAGAAGGTTTAGCTTCAAATCCATGCGATACACAAGATTTAGCTTCAAATCAATGCGATGTAGAAGGTTTAGCTTCAAATCCATACGAAACACATGATTTAGCTTCAAATCAATTCGAAGGACAAGGCTTAGATTCAAATCCATGCGAAACAAATGATTTAGCTTCAAATGAATGCGAAGTAGAAGGCTTAGATTCAAATCCATGCAAAACAAATGGTTTAGCTACAAATACTTGTGATATACATTATTTAGCTACAACTGCATGCGAAATAAACGACATAGCTTCAAATCCATGCTATATACATGATTTAGCTTCTAATCAATGCGATGTAGAAGTTTTAGCTTCAAGACAATAAGAGGTAGAATGTTTAGCTACAAATCAATAGAATGTACAAGGTTTAGCTTCAAATCAATGCGCTGTAGAAGGTTTAGCTTCAAATCCATGCCATACATAAGATTTAGCTTCAAATCAATGCGATGTAGTAGGTTCAGCTTCAAATCCATGCGACACATATGATTTAGCTTCAAATACTTGCGATATAAGCGATATAGCTTTAAAAGCTGTAGGAACAAACGAGGTAGCTTCAATTCCATGCGAGACACATGATTTAGCTTCAAATCAATGCGATGTAGAAGGTTCAGCTTCAAATCCATACGAAACACATGATTTAGCTTCAAATACTTGCGATATAAGTGATATAGTTTCGAATACAGGCGAAACGAACGAGTTAGCTTCAAATCCATGCGAAACACATGATTTATCTGCAAATAAATGCGATGAAGAAGGTTTTCCTTCAAATCCATGCGAAACAAATGATATAGTTTCAAACACTTGTGGTGTAAGTTATATAGCTTCAAATGAAGGCTAATCAAACGAGTTAGCTTCAAAATCCACGCGATACACATGATTTAGCTTCAAATACTAGCGATATAAGTCATGTAGATTCAACTGCAGGCGAACCGAACGAGTTAGTTTCAAATCCATGCGATATAAGTGATATAGCTTCGAATACAGGCGAAACGAACGAGTTAGCTTCAAATCCATGCGAAACACATGATTTAGCTTCAAATCAATGCGATGTAGAAGGTTTAGCTTCAAATCCATGCAAAACAAGTGATTTATCTTCCAATTAATGCGAAGTAGAAGGCTTAGCTTCAAATCCATGCGAATCAAATGGTTTAGCTTCAAATACTTGTGATATACGTTATTTAGATTTAACTGCATGCGCAACGAACGAGTTAGCTTCAAATCGATGCGAAACACATGATTTAGCTGCAAATCAATGCGATGAAGAAGATTTAGCTTCAAATCCATGCGAATCAAATGATATAGCTTCAAACACATGGGGTGTAAGTGATATAGCTTCAAATGAAGACTAATCAATCGTGTTAGCTTCAAAATCCATGCGATCCACATGATTTAGCTTCAAATCAATGCGATGTAGAAGGCTTATCTTCAAATCCATGCGATAGAAATTGTTTAGCTTCAAATACTTGGGATATGCATGATTTAGCTTCAACTGCACTCGATACAAACGAGTTAGCTTCAAATACATGCGAAACACATGATTTAGATTCAAATCAATGCGATGTTCAGCTTCAAATCCATGCGACACATATTATTTAGCTTCAAATACTTGCGATATAAGTGATATAGCTTCAAAAGCTGGAGGAACAAACGAGGTGGCTTCAATTCCATGCGAAACAAATGGTTTAGCTTCAAATCAATGCGAAGTAGAAGGCGTAGCTTCAAATCCATGCGATACACAAGATTTAGCTTCAAATCAATGCGATGTAGTAGGATCAGATTCAAATCCATGCGATATAAGTGATATAGCTTCAAAAGCAGGAGGAACAAACGAGATAGCTTCAATACCATGCAAGACAAATGCTATAGCTTCAAATCAATGCGAAGTAGAAGGCGTAGCTTCAAATCCATGCGAAAAAAATGGTTTAGCTACAAACACTTGTGATATACATTATTTAGCTACAACTGCTTGCGAAACTAACGAGTTAGCTTCAAATCTATGCGATATAAGTGATATAGCTTCGAATACAGGCGAAACGAACGAGTTAGCTTCAAATCCATGCGAAACACATGATTTAGCTTCAAATCAATGCGATGTAGAAGGTTTAGCTTCAAATCCATGCAAAACAAGTGATTTATCTTCCAATTAATGCGAAGTAGAAGGCTTAGCTTCAAATCCATGCGAATCAAATGATTTAGCTTCAAATACTTGTGATATACGTTATTTAGATTTAACTGCATGCGCAACGAACGAGTTAGCTTCAAATCGATGCGAAACACATGATTTAGCTGCAAATCAATGCGATGAAGAAGATTTAGCTTCAAATCCATGCGAAACAAATGATTTAGCATCAGATACTTCTGATATAACTGATATAGCTTCAAATGCAGGGGAAACAAACGAGTTAGCATCAAACCCATGCAAAACACATGATTTAGCTGCAAGTCAATGCGATGTAGAAGGTTTAGCTTCAAAACAATAAGAGGTAGAAGGTTTAGCTTCAAATCAATAGAATGTAGAAGGTTTAGCTTCAAATCAATGCGATGTAGAAGGTTTAGCTTCAAATCCATACGAAACACATGATTTACCATCAAATCAATTCGAAGGACAAGGCTTAGATTCAAATCCATGCGAAACAAATGATTTAGCTTCAAATCAATACGATGTAGAAGGTTTAGCTTCATATCCATGCGATACACAAGATTTAGCTTCAAATCAATGCGATGTAGTAGGTTCAGCTTCAAATCCATGCTATATACATGCTTTAGCTTCAAATCAATGTGATGTAGAAGGTTTAGCTTCAAATCCATGCGATACACAAGATTTAGCTTCAAATCAATGCAATGTAGTAGGTTCAGCTTCAAATCCATGCGACACATATGATGTAGCTTCAAATACTTGCGATATAAGTGATATAGCTTCAAAAGCTGTAGGAACAAACGAGGTAGCTTCAATTCCATGCGAGACACATGATTTAGCTTCAAATCAATGCGATGTAGAAGGTTTAGCGTCAAATCCATGCCATACACAAGATTTAGCTTCAAATCAATGCGATGTAGAAGGTTTAGCTTCAAATCCATTCGAAACACATGATTTACCTTCAAATCAATTCGAAGGACAAGGCTTAGATTCAAATCCATGCGAAACAAATGATTTAGCTTCAAATCAATACGATGTAGAAGGTTTAGCTTCAAATCCATGCGATACACAAGATTTAGCTTCAAATCAATGCGATGTAGAAGGTTCAGCTTCAAATCCATGCGACACATATGATTTAGCTTCAAATACTGGCGATAGAAGTGATATAGCTACAAAAGCTGGAGGAACAAACGAGGTGGCTTCAATTCCATGCGAAACAAATGGATTAGCTTCAAATCAATGCGAAGTAGAAGGCGTAGCTTCAAATCCATGCGAAACAAATGGTTTAACTACAAATACTTGTGATATACATTATTTAGCTACAACTGCATGCGAAACAAACGCGTTAACTTCAAAACCATGCGATGCACATGATTTAGATTCAAATCAATGCGATGTTCAGCTTCAAATCCATGCGACACATATTATTTAGCTTCAAATACTTGCGATATAAGTGATATAGCTTCAAAAGCTGGAGGAACAAACGAGGTGGCTTCAATTCCATGCGAAACAAATGGTTTAGCTTCAAATCAATGCGAAGTAGAAGGCGTAGCTTCAAATCCATGCGATACACAAGATTTAGCTTCAAATCAATGCGATGTAGTAGGATCAGATTCAAATCCATGCGATATAAGTGATATAACTTCAAAAGCAGGAGGAACAAACGAGGTAGCTTCAATACCATGCAAGACAAATGCTTTAGCTTCAAATCAATGCGATGTAGAAGGCGTAGCTTCAAATCCATGCGAAAAAAATGGTTTAGCTACAAACACTTGTGATATACATTATTTAGCTACAACTGCTTGCGAAACTAACGAGTTAGCTTCAAATCTATGCGATATAAGTGATATAGCTTCGAATACAGGCGAAACGAACGAGTTAGCTTCAAATCCATGCGAAACACATGATTTAGCTTCAAATCAATGCGATGTAGAAGGTTTAGCTTCAAATCCATGCAAAACAAGTGATTTATCTTCCAATTAATGCGAAGTAGAAAGCTTAGCTTCAAATCCATGCGAATCAAATGATTTAGCTTCAAATACTTGTGATATACGTTATTTAGATTTAACTGCATGCGCAACGAACGAGTTAGCTTCAAATCGATGCGAAACACATGATTTAGCTGCAAATCAATGCGATGAAGAAGATTTAGCTACAAATCCATGCGATACAAATGATTTAGCATCAGATACTTCTGATATAACTGATATAGCTTCAAATGCAGGGGAAACAAACGAGTTAGCATCAAACCCATGCAAAACACATGATTTAGCTGCAAGTCAATGCGATGTAGAAGGTTTACCTTCAAAACAATAAGAGGTAGAAGGTTTAGCTTCAAATCCATAGAATGTAGAAGGTTTAGCTTCAAATCAATGCGATGTAGAAGGTTTAGCTTCAAATCCATACGAAACACATGATTTACCATCAAATCAATTCGAAGGACAAGGCTTAGATTCAAATCCATGCGAAACAAATGATTTAGCTTCAAATCAATACGATGTAGAAGGTTTAGCTTCAAATCCATGCGATACACAAGATTTAGCTTCAAATCAATGCGATGTAGTAGGTTCAGCTTCAAATCCATGCTATATACATGCTTTAGCTTCAAATCAATGTGATGTAGAAGGTTTAGCTTCAAATCCATGCGATACACAAGATTTAGCTTCAAATCAATGCAATGTAGTAGGTTCAGCTTCAAATCCATGCGACACATATGATGTAGCTTCTAATACTTGCGATATAAGTGATATAGCTTCAAAAGCTGTAGGAACAAACGAGGTAGCTTCAATTCCATGCGAGACACATGATTTAGCTTCAAATCAATGCGATGTAGAAGGTTTAGCTTCAAATCCATGCCATACACAAGATTTAGCTTCAAATCAATGCGATGTAGAAGGTTTAGCTTCAAATCCATTCGAAACACATGATTTACCTTCAAATCAATTCGAAGGACAAGGCTTAGATTCAAATCCATGCGAAACAAATGATTTAGCTTCAAATCAATACGATGTAGAAGGTTTAGCTTCAAATCCATGCGATACACAAGATTTAGCTTCAAATCAATGCGATGTAGAAGGTTCAGCTTCAAATCCATGCGAAACAAATGATTTAGCTTCAAATCAATACGATGTAGAAGGTTTAGCTTCAAATCCATGCGATACACAAGATTTAGCTTCAAATCAATGCGATGTAGTAGGTTCAGCTTCAAATCCATGCTATATACATGCTTTAGCTTCAAATCAATGTGATGTAGAAGGTTTAGCTTCAAATCCATGCGATACACAAGATTTAGCTTCAAATCAATGCAATGTAGTAGGTTCAGCTTCAAATCCATGCGACACATATGATGTAGCTTCAAATACTTGCGATATATGTGATATAGCTTTAAAAGCTGTAGGAACAAACGAGGTAGCTTCAATTCCATGCGAGACACATGATTTAGCTTCAAATCAATGCGATGTAGAAGGTTCAGCTTCAAATCCATACGAAACACATGATTTAGCTTCAAATACTTGCGATATAAGTGATATAGCTTCGAATACAGGCGAAACGAACGAGTTAGCTTCAAATCCATGCGAAACACATGATTTATCTGCAAATCAATGCGATGTAGAAGGTTTAGCTTCAAATCCATGCGAAACAAATGATATAGCTTCAAACACTTGTGGTGTAAGTGATATAGCTTCAAATGAAGGATAATCAAACGAGTTAGCTTCAAAATCCACGCGATACACATGATTTAGCTTCAAATACTAGCGATATAAGTCATGTAGATTCAACTGCAGGCGAACCGAACGAATTAGTTTCAAATCCATGCGAAACACACTATTTAGCTGCAAATCAATGCGATGTAGAAGGTTTAGCTTCAAGACAATAAGAGGTAGAAGGTATAGCTTCAAATCAATAGTATGTAGAAGGTTTAGCTTCAAGTCAATGCGATGTAGAAGGTTTAGCTTCAAATCCATACGAAACACATGATTTAGCTTCAAATCAATGCGATGTAGAAGGTTTAGCTTCAAATCCATGCAAAACACGTGATTTTTCTTCAAATTAATGCGAAGTAGAAGGCTTAGCTTCAAATCCATGCGAAAAAAATGGTTTAGCTACAAATACTTGTGATATACATTATTTAGCTACAACTGCTTGCGAAACTAACGAGTTAGCTTCAAATGAATGCGAAGTAGAAGGCTCAGCTTCAAATCCATGCGGCACATATGATTTAGCTTTAAATACTTGCGATATAAGTGATATAGCTTCAAAAGCTGTAGGAACAAACGAGGTAGCTTCAAATCCATGCGAAACACATGATTCAGCTGCAAATCAATGCGATGTAGAAGGTTTAGCTACAAATCCATGCGAGACACATTATTTAGCTGCAAATCAGTGCGAAGTAGAAGGCTCGGGTTCAAATCAATGCGATTCAAATGGTTCATATTCAAATACTTGTGAAAGACATGATTTAGCTTCAACTGCATGCGAAACACATGATTTAGCTGCAAATCAATGCGATGAAGAAGGATTAGCTTCAAATCCATGCGAAACAAATGATATTGAAACACCTTGTTTCTCTTCAAATCAATGCGAAACACGTGATTTAGCTTCAAATTCATGCGGAACTAATGATTTAGCTTCAAATACTTAAGATATAAATGATTTAGCTACAACTGGAAGCGAAACAAACGAGTTTGCTTCGAATCCATGCGAAACACAAGATTTAGCTTCAAATCAAGGCGGTGTAGAAGATTTAGCTTTAAATGCATGCGAAACACATGATTTAGCTTCAAATCAATGCGGAATAGAGGGTTTAGCTTCAAATGCATGCGAATCACCATGATTTAGCTTCAAATCAATGCGAAGTAGAAGGTTTAGCTTCAAATCCATAAGAAACAAATGATATACCATCAAATACTTGCGACATAAATGATTTAGCTTCAACTGGATGCGAAACAAGCGAGTCAGCTTTAAATGCATGCGAAACACATGATTTAGCTTCAAATCAATGCGGAATAGAGGGTTTAGCTTCAAATGCATGCGAATCACCATGATTTAGCTTCAAATCAATGCGAAGTAGAAGGTTTAGCTTCAAATCCATAAGAAACAAATGATATACCATCAAATACTTGCGACATAAATGATTTAGCTTCAACTGGATGCGAAACAAGCGAGTCAGCTTCAAATCCATGCGAATCAAATGGTTCAGCTTCAAATACTTGTGATATACATGATTTACCTTCAACTGCATGCCAAACAAACGAGTTAGCTTCAAATCCAAGCGAAACACATGATTTAGCTTCAAATCAATGCGAAATAGAAGGCTTAGCATCAAATCCATGCGACACAAATTATTTAGCTTCATATACTTGCTATATAAGTGATATAGCTTCAAATGCAGCCGAAACAAACGAGTGATCTTCCAATCCAAGCGCAACACATGATTTAACTTCAAATCAATGCGAAGTAGAAGATTTAGGTTCAAATACATGCGAAACGAATGGTTCAGCTTCAAATACTTGTGATATACATGATTTACCTTCAACTGCATGCGAAACAAACGAGTTAGCTTCAAATCCAAGCAAAACACATGATTTAGCTTCAAATCAATGCGAAATAGAAGCCTTAGCATCAAATCCATGCGACACAAATTATTTAGCTTCATATACATGTGATACAAGTGATATAGCTTCAAATGCAGGCGAAACACACGAGTGAGCTTTAAATCCAAGCGTAACACATGATTTAACTTCAAATCAATGGGAAGTAGAAGGCTTAGCATCAAATTCATGCAACACAAATCATTTAGCTTCTTATACTTGCGATATAAGTGATATAGCTTCAAATGCAGGCGAAACAAACGAGTGATCTTCAAATCCAACCCTAACACATGATTTAACTTCAAATCAATGGGAAGTAGAAGGCTTAGCATCAAATCCATGCAACGCAAGTTAATTAGCTGCTCATACTTGCGATATAAGTGATCTAGCTTCAAATGCAGGCTAAACAAACGAGTGATCCTCAAATCCAAGCGTAAGACATGATTTAGCTTCAAATCAATGGGAAGTAGAAGATGTACCTCCAAATCCATGCGATACAAATGGTTCAGCTTCAAATACTTGTGATATACATGATTTAGCTTCGACTGCATGCGAAACAAACGAGTTAGCTTCAAATCCAAGCGAAACACATGATTTAAATTCAAATCAATGCGAAGTAGAAGGCTCGGGTTCAAATCAATGCAATTCAAATGGTTCATCTTCAAATACTTGTGAAAGACATGATTTAGCTTCAACTGCATGCGATACACATGATTTAGCTTCAAATCAATGCGATGTAGAAGGTTTAGCTTCAAATCCATGCAAAACACGTGATTTATCTTCCAATTAATGCGAAGTAAAAGGCTTATCTTCAAATCCATGCGAATCAAATGGTTTAGCCACAAATCCTTGTGATATACGTTATTTAGATTTAACTGCATGTTAAACGAACGAGTTAGCTTCAAATCCATGCGAAACACATGATTTAGCTTCAAATCAACTCGAAGTACAAGGCTTAGATTCAAATCCATGCGAAACAAATGGTTTAGCTACAAATACTTGTGATATACGTAATTTAGATTTAACTGCATGCGCAACGAACGAGTTAGTTTCAAATCCATGCGGAACACATGATTTAGCTGCAAATCAATGCGATGTAGATGGTTTAGCTTCAAATCCATGGGAAACAAATGATTAAGCTTCAGATGCTTGCGATATAAGTGATATAGCGTCAAATGCATCCGAAACAAACAAGTTAGCTTCATATCCATGCGAAACAAATGATTTACCTTCAAATGCTTGCGGTATAAATGATATAGCTTCAACTGCAGGCGAAGCAAACGAGTTAGATTCAAATCCATGCGAAACACATGATTTAACTTCAGATCAATGCGAAGTAGAAGGCTTATCTGCAAATCCATGCGATACAAATTGTTTAGCTTCAAATACTTGGGATATACATGATTTAGCTTCAACTGCACTCGAAACAAACGAGTTAGCTTCAAATACATGCCAAACACATGATTTAGCTTCAAATCAATGCGAAGTAGAAGGCTTATCTTCAAATCCATGCGATAGAAATTGTTTAGCTTCAAATACTTGGGATATGCATGATTTAGCTTCAACTGCACTCGATACAAACGAGTTAGCTTCAAATACATGCGAAACAGATGATTTAGATTCAAATCAAACGAGTTAGCTTCAAAATCCACGCGATACACATGATTTAGCTTCAAATACTAGCGATATAAGTCATGTAGATTCAACTGCAGGCGAACCGAACGAATTAGTTTCAAATCCATGCGAAACACATTATTTAGCATCAGATACTTCTGATATAACTGATAAAGCTTCAAATGCAGGGGAAACAAACGAGTTAGCATCAAATCCATGCAAAACACATAATTTAGCTGCAAATCAATGCGATGTAGAAGGTTTAGATTCAAAACAATAAGAGGTAGAAGGTTTAGCTTCAAATCAATAGAATGTAGAAGGTTTAGCTTCTAATCAATGCGATGTAGAAGGTTTAGCTTCAAATCCATGCGATACACAAGATTTATATTCTAATCAATGCGATGTAGAAGGTTTAGCTTCAAATCCATGCGATACACAAGATTTAGATTCAAATCAATGCGATGTAGAAGGATCAGCTTCAAATCCAAGCGACACATATGATTTAGCTTCATATACTTGCGATATAAGTGATATAGCTTCAAAAGCTGGAGGAACAAACGAGGAATCTTCAATTCCATGCGAAACAAATGATTTAACTTCAAATCAATGCGAAGTAGAAGGCTTAGCTTCAGATCCATGCGATACACAAGATTTAGCTTCAAATCAATGCGATGTAGTAGGTTCAGCATTAAATCCATGCGATATAAGTGACATAGCTTCAAAAGCTGGAGGAACAAACGAGGTGGCTTCAATTCCATGCGAAACAAATGGTTTAACTACAAATACTTGTGATATACATTATTTAGCTACAACTGCATGCGAAAAAACGAGTTAACTTCAAATCCATGCGATGCACATGATTTAGCTTCAAATCAATGCGATGTAGAAGGTTTAGCTTCAAATCCATGCCATACATAAGATTTAGCTTCAAATCAATGCGATGTAGTAGGTTCAGCTTCAAATCCATGCGACACATATGATTTAGCTTCAAATACTTGCGATATAAGCGATATAGCTTTAAAAGCTGTAGGAACAAACGAGGTAGCTTCAATTCCATGCGAGACACATGATTTAGCTTCAAATCAATGCGATGTAGAAGGTTCAGCTTCAAATCCATACGAAACACATGATTTAGCTTCAAATACTTGCGATATAAGTGATATAGTTTCGAATACAGGCGAAACGAACGAGTTAGCTTCAAATCCATGCGAAACACATGATTTATCTGCAAATAAATGCGATGAAGAAGGTTTTCCTTCAAATCCATGCGAAACAAATGATATAGTTTCAAACACTTGTGGTGTAAGTTATATAGCTTCAAATGAAGGCTAATCAAACGAGTTAGCTTCAAAATCCACGCGATACACATGATTTAGCTTCAAATACTAGCGATATAAGTCATGTAGATTCAACTGCAGGCGAACCGAACGAGTTAGTTTCAAATCCATGCGATATAAGTGATATAGCTTCGAATACAGGCGAAACGAACGAGTTAGCTTCAAATCGATGCGAAACACATGATTTAGCTTCAAATCAATGCGATGTAGAAGGTTTAGCTTCAAATCCATGCAAAACAAGTGATTTATCTTCCAATTAATGCGAAGTAGAAGGCTTAGCTTCAAATCCATGCGAATCAAATGGTTTAGCTTCAAATACTTGTGATATACGTTATTTAGATTTAACTGCATGCGCAACGAACGAGTTAGCTTCAAATCGATGCGAAACACATGATTTAGCTGCAAATCAATGCGATGAAGAAGATTTAGCTTCAAATCCATGCGATTCAAATGATATAGCTTCAAACACATGGGGTGTAAGTGATATAGCTTCAAATGAAGACTAATCAATCGTGTTAGCTTCAAAATCCATGCGATCCACATGATTTAGCTTCAAATCAATGCGATGTAGAAGGCTTATCTTCAAATCCATGCGATAGAAATTGTTTAGCTTCAAATACTTGGGATATGCATGATTTAGCTTCAACTGCACTCGATACAAACGAGTTAGCTTCAAATACATGCGAAACACATGATTTAGATTCAAATCAATGCGATGTTCAGCTTCAAATCCATGCGACACATATTATTTAGCTTCAAATACTTGCGATATAAGTGATATAGCTTCAAAAGCTGGAGGAACAAACGAGGTGGCTTCAATTCCATGCGAAACAAATGGTTTAGCTTCAAATCAATGCGAAGTAGAAGGCGTAGCTTCAAATCCATGCGATACACAAGATTTAGCTTCAAATCAATGCGATGTAGTAGGATCAGATTCAAATCCATGCGATATAAGTGATATAGCTTCAAAAGCAGGAGGAACAAACGAGATAGCTTCAATACCATGCAAGACAAATGCTATAGCTTCAAATCAATGCGAAGTAGAAGGCGTAGCTTCAAATCCATGCGAAAAAAATGGTTTAGCTACAAACACTTGTGATATACATTATTTAGCTACAACTGCTTGCGAAACTAACGAGTTAGCTTCAAATCTATGCGATATAAGTGATATAGCTTCGAATACAGGCGAAACGAACGAGTTAGCTTCAAATCGATGCGAAACACATGATTTAGCTGCAAATCAATGCGATGAAGAAGATTTAGCTTCAAATCCATGCGAAACAAATGATTTAGCATCAGATACTTCTGATATAACTGATATAGCTTCAAATGCAGGGGAAACAAACGAGTTAGCATCAAACCCATGCAAAACACATGATTTAGCTGCAAGTCAATGCGATGTAGAAGGTTTAGCTTCAAAACAATAAGAGGTAGAAGGTTTAGCTTCAAATCAATAGAATGTAGAAGGTTTAGCTTCAAATCAATGCGATGTAGAAGGTTTAGCTTCAAATCCATACGAAACACATGATTTACCATCAAATCAATTCGAAGGACAAGGCTTAGATTCAAATCCATGCGAAACAAATGATTTAGCTTCAAATCAATGTGATGTAGAAGGTTTAGCTTCAAATCCATGCGATACACAAGATTTAGCTTCAAATCAATGCGATGTAGTAGGTTCAGCTTCAAATCCATGCGACACATATGATGTAGCTTCAAATACTTGCGATATAAGTGATATAGCTTCAAAAGCTGTAGGAACAAACGAGGTAGCTTCAATTCCATGCGAGACACATGATTTAGCTTCAAATCAATGCGATGTAGAAGGTTTAGCGTCAAATCCATGCCATACACAAGATTTAGCTTCAAATCAATGCGATGTAGAAGGTTTAGCTTCAAATCCATTCGAAACACATGATTTACCTTCAAATCAATTCGAAGGACAAGGCTTAGATTCAAATCCATGCGAAACAAATGATTTAGCTTCAAATCAATACGATGTAGAAGGTTTAGCTTCAAATCCATGCGATACACAAGATTTAGCTTCAAATCAATGCGATGTAGAAGGTTCAGCTTCAAATCCATGCGACACATATGATTTAGCTTCAAATACTGGCGATAGAAGTGATATAGCTACAAAAGCTGGAGGAACAAACGAGGTGGCTTCAATTCCATGCGAAACAAATGGATTAGCTTCAAATCAATGCGAAGTAGAAGGCGTAGCTTCAAATCCATGCGAAACAAATGGTTTAACTACAAATACTTGTGATATACATTATTTAGCTACAACTGCATGCGAAACAAACGCGTTAACTTCAAAACCATGCGATGCACATGATTTAGATTCAAATCAATGCGATGTTCAGCTTCAAATCCATGCGACACATATTATTTAGCTTCAAATACTTGCGATATAAGTGATATAGCTTCAAAAGCTGGAGGAACAAACGAGGTGGCTTCAATTCCATGCGAAGCAAATGGTTTAGCTTCAAATCAATGCGAAGTAGAAGGCGTAGCTTCAAATCCATGCGATACACAAGATTTAGCTTCAAATCAATGCGATGTAGTAGGATCAGATTCAAATCCATGCGATATAAGTGATATAACTTCAAAAGCAGGAGGAACAAACGAGGTAGCTTCAATACCATGCAAGACAAATGCTTTAGCTTCAAATCAATGCGATGTAGAAGGCGTAGCTTCAAATCCATGCGAAAAAAATGGTTTAGCTACAAACACTTGTGATATACATTATTTAGCTACAACTGCTTGCGAAACTAACGAGTTAGCTTCAAATCTATGCGATATAAGTGATATAGCTTCGAATACAGGCGAAACGAACGAGTTAGCTTCAAATCCATGCGAAACACATGATTTAGCTTCAAATCAATGCGATGTAGAAGGTTTAGCTTCAAATCCATGCAAAACAAGTGATTTATCTTCCAATTAATGCGAAGTAGAAAGCTTAGCTTCAAATCCATGCGAATCAAATGATTTAGCTTCAAATACTTGTGATATACGTTATTTAGATTTAACTGCATGCGCAACGAACGAGTTAGCTTCAAATCGATGCGAAACACATGATTTAGCTGCAAATCAATGCGATGAAGAAGATTTAGCTTCAAATCCATGCGAAACAAATGATTTAGCATCAGATACTTCTGATATAACTGATATAGCTTCAAATGCAGGGGAAACAAACGAGTTAGCATCAAACCCATGCAAAACACATGATTTAGCTGCAAGTCAATGCGATGTAGAAGGTTTAGCTTCAAAACAATAAGAGGTAGAAGGTTTAGCTTCAAATCCATAGAATGTAGAAGGTTTAGCTTCAAATCAATGCGATGTAGAAGGTTTAGCTTCAAATCCATACGAAACACATGATTTACCATCAAATCAATTCGAAGGACAAGGCTTAGATTCAAATCCATGCGAAACAAATGATTTAGCTTCAAATCAATACGATGTAGAAGGTTTAGCTTCAAATCCATGCGATACACAAGATTTAGCTTCAAATCAATGCGATGTAGTAGGTTCAGCTTCAAATCCATGCTATATACATGCTTTAGCTTCAAATCAATGTGATGTAGAAGGTTTAGCTTCAAATCCATGCGATACACAAGATTTAGCTTCAAATCATTGCAATGTAGTAGGTTCAGCTTCAAATCCATGCGACACATATGATGTAGCTTCTAATACTTGCGATATAAGTGATATAGCTTCAAAAGCTGTAGGAACAAACGAGGTAGCTTCAATTCCATGCGAGACACATGATTTAGCTTCAAATCAATGCGATGTAGAAGGTTTAGCTTCAAATCCATGCCATACACAAGATTTAGCTTCAAATCAATGCGATGTAGAAGGTTTAGCTTCAAATCCATTCGAAACACATGATTTACCTTCAAATCAATTCGAAGGACAAGGCTTAGATTCAAATCCATGCGAAACAAATGATTTAGCTTCAAATCAATACGATGTAGAAGGTTTAGCTTCAAATCCATGCGATACACAAGATTTAGCTTCAAATCAATGCGATGTAGAAGGTTCAGCTTCAAATCCATGCGAAACAAATGATTTAGCTTCAAATCAATACGATGTAGAAGGTTTAGCTTCAAATCCATGCGATACACAAGATTTAGCTTCAAATCAATGCGATGTAGAAGGTTCAGCTTCAATTCCATGCGAAACTAATGATTTAGCTTCAAATCAATGCGAAGTAGAAGGCGTAGCTTCAAATCCATGCGAAACAAATGGTTTAGCTACAAATAGTTGTGATATACATTATTTAGCTACAACTGCATGCGAAACTAACGAGTTAGCTTCAAATCCATGCGAAACACACGATTTGTCTTCAAATCAATGCGATGTAGAAGGTTTAGCTTCAAATCAATAAGAGGTAGATGGTTTAGCTTCAAATCAATAGAATATAGAAGGCTTAGCTTCAAATAAATGCGATGTAGAAGGTTTAGCTTCAAATCCATACGACACACATGATTTAGATTCAAATCAATTCGAAGGACAAGGCTTAGATTCAAATCCATGCGAAACAAATGATTTAGCTTCAAATGAATGCGAAGTAGAAGGCTAGGTTTCAAATCCATGCAAAACAAATGGTTTAACTACAAATACTTGTGATATACCTTATTTAGCTACAACTGCATGCGAAACAAACGAGTTAACTTCAAATCCATGCGATACACATGATTTAGCTTCAAATCGATGCGATGTAGAAGGTTTAGCTTCAAATCGATGCGATGTAGAAGGTTTAGCTTCAAATCCATACGAAACACATGATATAGCTTCAAATCAATTCGAAGGACAAGACTTAGATTCAAATCCATGCGAAACAAATGATTTAGCTTCAAATGAATGCGAAGTAGAAGGCTTAGCTTCAAATCCATGCAAAACAAATGGTTTTGCTACAAATACTTGTGATATACATTATTTAGATACAACTGCATGCGAAACAAACGAGATACCTTCAAATCCATGCGATACACAAGATTTAGTTTCAAATCAATACGATGTAGAAGGTTTGCTTCAAATCCATGCGACACATATGATTTAGCTTCAAATACTTGCGATATAAGTGATATAGCTTCAAAAGCTGGAGGAACAAACGAGGTAGCTTCAATTCCATGCGAAACAAATGATTTAGCTTCAAATCAATGCGATGTAGAAGGTTTAGCTTCAAATCCATGCGATACACAAGATTTAGCTTCAAATCAATGCGATGTAGTAGGTTCAGATTCAAATCCTTGCGGCACATATGATTTAGCTTCAAATACTTGCGATATTAGTGATATAGCTTCAAAAACTGTAGGAATAAACAAGGTAGCTTCAAGTCCATGCGAGAAACATGATTTAGCTTCAAATCAATGCGATGTAGAAGGTTTAGCTTCAAATCCAAGCGTAACACATGATTTAGCTTCAAATACTTGCGATATAAGTGATATAGCATCAAATACAGGCGAAACGAACGAGTTAGCTTCAAATCCATGCGAACACATTATTTAGCTGCAAATCAGTGCGAAGTAGAAGGCTCGGGTTCAAATCAATGCGATTCAAATGGTTCATCTTCAAATACTTGTGAAAGACATGATTTAGCTTCAACAACATGCGAAACACATGTTTTAGCTCCAAATCCATGCGAAACAAATGATTTAGCTTCAAATCAATACGATGTAGAAGGTTTAGCTTCAAATCCATGCGATACACATGATTTGGCTTCAAATACTTGCGATATAAGTGATATAGCTTCAAATACAGGCGAAACGAACGAGTTAGCTTCAAATCCATGCGATACACATGATTTAGCTTCAAATCAATGCGATGTAGAAGGTTTAGGTTCAAATCCATGCGAAACAAATGGTTTAGCCACAAATACTTGTGATATAAGTGATATAGCTTTAAAAGCTGTAGGAACAAACGAGGTAGCTTCAATTCCACGCGATACACATGATTTAGCTTCAAACACTTGCGATATAAGTGATGTAGATTCAACTGCAGGCAAAACGAACGAGTTAGCTTCAAATCCATGCGAAACACATGATTCAGCTTCAAGTCAATGCGATGTAGAAGGATTAGCTTCAAATCCAAGCGAAACATATTATTTAGCTGCAAATCAGTGCGAAGTAGAAGGCTCGGGTTCAAATCAATGCGATTCAAATGGTTCATCTTCAAATACTTGTGAAAGACATGATTTAGCTTCAACTGCATGCGAAACACATGTTTTAGCTTCAAATCCATGCGAAACAAATGATTTAGCTTCAAATCAATACGATGTAGAAGGTTTAGCTTCAAATCCATGCGATACACATGATTTAGCTTCAAATACTTGCGATATAAGTGATATAGCTTCAAATACAGGCGAAACGAACGAATTAGCTTCAATTCCATGCTATATACATGATTTAGCTTCAAATCAATGCGATGTAGAAGGTTTAGCTTCAAATCCATGCTATACACAAGATTTAGCTTCAAATCAATGCGATGTAGAAGGTTTAGCTTCAAATCAATAAGAGGTAGAAGGTTCTGCTTCAAATCAATAGAATATAGAAGGTTTAGCTTCAAATCAATGCGATGTAGAAGGTTTAGCTTCAAATCCATATGAAACACATGATTTAGCTTCAAATCAATTCGAAGGACAAGGCTTAGATTCAAATCCATGCGAAACAAATGATTTAGCTTCAAATGAATGCGAAGTAGAAGGCTTAGCTTCAAATCCATGCAAGACAAATGGTTTAGCTACAAATACCTGTGATATACATCATTTAGCTACAACTGCATGCTATACGAACGAGTTAGCTTCAAATCCATGCGATTCACAAGGTTTAGCTTCAAATCAATGCGATGTAGAAGGTTTAGCTTCAAATCCATGCGATACACAAGATTTAGCTTCAAATCAATGCGATGTTGAAGGTTTAGCTTCAAATCCATACGAAACACATGATGTAGCTTCAAATCAATTCGAAGGACAAGGCTTAGATTCAAATCCATGCGAAACAAATGATTTAGCTTCAAATGAATGCGAAGTAGAAGGCTTAGATTCAAATCCATGCAAAACAAATGGTTTAGCTACAAATACTTGTGATATACATTATTTAGCTACAACTGCATGCGAAATAAACGACATAGCTTCAAATCCATGCTATATACATGATTTAGCTTCTAATCAATGCGATGTAGAAGTTTTAGCTTCAAGACAATAAGAGGTAGAATGTTTAGCTACAAATCAATAGAATGTACAAGGTTTAGCTTCAAATCAATGCGATGTAGAAGGTTTAGCTTCAAATCCATACGAAACACATGATTTAGCTTCAAATCAATTCGAAGGACAAGGCTTAGATTCAAATCCGTGCGAAACAAATGATTTAGCTTCAAATCAATGCGATGTAGAACATTTAGCAACAAATCCATGCGATACACATGATTTAGCTTCAAATACTTGCGATATAAGTGATATGGCTTCAAATACAGGCGAAACGAACGAGTTAGATTCAAATCCATGCGAAAGACATGATTCAGCTGCAAATCAATGCGATGTAGAAGGTTTAGCTTCAAATCCATGCGAACACATTATTTAGCTGCAAATCAGTGCGAAGTAGAAGGCTCGGGTACAAATCAATGCGATTCAAATGGTTCATCTTCAAATACTTGTGAAAGACATGATTTAGCTTCAACTGCATGCGAAACACATGTTTTAGCTTCAAATCCATGCGAAACAAATGATTTAGCTTCAAATCAATACGATGTAGAAGGTTTAGCTTCAAATCCATGCGATACACATGATTTAGCTTCAAATACTTGCGATATAAGTGATATAGCTTCAAATACAGGCGAAACGAACGAGTTAGCTTCAAATCCATGCGATACACATGATTTAGCTTCAAATCAATGCGATGTAGAAGGTTTAGGTTCAAATCCATGCGAAACAAATGGTTTAGCCACAAATACTTGTGATATACATTATTTAGATACAACTGCATGCGAAACTAACGACTTAGCTTCAAATCCATGCGAAACACACGATTTATCTTCAAATCAATGCGATGTAGAAGGTTTAGCTTCAAATCAATAAGAGGTAGATGGTTTAGCTTCAAATCAATAGAATATAGAAGGTTTAGCTTCAAATAAATGCGATGTAGAAGGTTTAGCTTCAAATCCATACGACACACATGATTTATATTCAAATCAATTCGAAGGACAAGGCTTAGATTCAAATCCATGCGAAACAAACGATTTAGCTTCAAATGAATGGAAAGTAGAAGGCTTAGCTTCAAATCCATGCAAAACAAATGGTTTAGCTACAAATACTTGTGATATACATTATTTAGCTACAACTACATACGGAAAAAAGAGTTAGCTTCAAATCCATGCGATACACATGATTTAGCTTCAAATCAATGCGATGTAGAAGGTTTAGCTTCAAATCCATGCGATACACAAGATTTAGCTTCAAATCAATGCGATGTAGTAGGTTCAGCTTCAAATCCATGCGACACATATGATTTAGCTTCAAATACTTGCGATATAAGAGATATAGTTTCAAAAGCTGTAGGAACAAACGAGGTAGCTTCAATTCCATGCGAGACACATGATTAAGCTTCAAATCAATGCAATGTAGAAGGTTTAGCTTCATATCCATACGAAACACATGATTTAGCTTCAAATCAATTCGAAGGACAAGGCTTAGATTCAAATCCATGCGAAACAAAAGATTTAGCTTCAAGTAAATGAGAAGTAGAAGGCTTAGCTTAAAATCCATGCGAATGAAATGGTTTAGCTTCAAATACTTGTGATATACGTTATTTTGATTTAACTGCATGCGCAACAAACGAGTTAGCTTCAAATCCATGCGAAACACATGATTTAGCTGCAAATCAATGCGATGTAGAAGGTTTAGCTTCAAATCCATGCGAAACAAATGATATAGCTTCAAATACTTGCGATATAAGAGATATAGTTTCAAAAGCTGTAGGAACAAACGAGGTAGCTTCAATTCCATGCGAGACACATGATTAAGCTTCAAATCAATGCAATGTAGAAGGTTTAGCTTCATATCCATACGAAACACATGATTTAGCTTCAAATCAATTCGAAGGACAAGGCTTAGATTCAAATCCATGCGAAACAAAAGATTTAGCTTCAAATAAATGCGAAGTAGAAGGCTTAGCTTAAAATCCATGCGAATGAAATGGTTTAGCTTCAAATACTTGTGATATACGTTATTTTGATTTAACTGCATGCGCAACAAACGAGTTAGCTTCAAATCCATGCGAAACACATGATTTAACTGCAAATCAATGCGATGTAGAAGGTTTAGCTTCAAATCCATGCAAAACAAATGATTTAGCACAGGAACTTGCGACATGAGAGATATAGCTTCAAATACAGGGGAAACAAACGTGTTAGCACCAATTCTATGCGAAGCAAATGATTTAGCTACAAATACTTGTGATATACATTATGTACCTACAACTGTATGCGAAACAAACGAGTTAGCTTCAAATCCATGCGAAACACATCATTTAGCCTGCAAATAAATGCGATATAGAAGGTTTAGCTTCAAATACATGCGATACACAAGATTTAGCTTCAAATCAATGCGATGTAGTAGGTTCAGCTTCAAATCCATGCGATATAAGTGATGTAGCTTCAAAAGCAGGAGGAACAAACGAGTTAGCTTCAAATCCATACGAAACACATGATTTAGCTTGAAATCAATTCGAAGGACATGGATTAGATTCAAATCCATGCGCAACAAATGATTTAGCTTCAAATGAATGCGAAGTAAAAGGCTCAGCATCAAATTCATGCGAAACACATGATTAAGATTCACATCAAAGCGATGTAGATGGTTTGCTTCAAATCCATGCGATACACAAGACTTAGCTTCAAAGCAATGCGATGTAGTAGGTTCAGCTTCAAATCCATGCGATATAAGTGATATAGCTTCAAAATCAGGAGGAACAAACGAGGTAGCTTCAATTCCATGCGAAACAAATGATTTAGCTTCAAATCAATGCGAAGTAGAAGGCGTAGCTTCAAATCCATGCGAAACAACTGGTTTAGCTACAAATACTTGTGATATACATTATTTAGCTACGACTGCATGCGAAACTAACGAGTTAGCTTCAAATCCATGCGAAACACACGATTTGTCTTCAAATCAATGCGATGTAGAAGGTTTAGCTTCAAATCAATAAGAGGTAGATGGTTTAGCTTCAAATCAATAGAATATAGAAAGTTTAGCTTCAAATAAATGCGATGTAGAAGGTTTAGCTTCAAATCCATACGACACACATGATTTAGATTCAAATCAATTCGAAGGACAAGGCTTAGATTCAAATCCATGCGAAACAAATGATTTAGCTTCAAATGAATGCGAAGTAGAAGGCTTGGCTTCAAATCCATGCAAAACAAATGGTTTAGCTTCAAATACTTGTGACATACATTATTTAGCTACAACTGCATGCGAAACGAACGAGTTAGCTTCAAATCCATGCGATACACATGATTTAGCTTCAAATAAATGCGATGTAGAAGGTTTAGCTTCAAATCCATGCAAAACACGTGATTTATCTTCCAATTATTGCGAAGTAGAAGGCTTAGCTTCAAATCCATGCGAATCAAATGGTTTAGCTACAAATACTTGTGATATTCATTATTTAGCTACAACTGCATGCGAAACTAACGAGTTAGCTTCAAATCCATGCGAAAGACACGATATATCTTCAAATCAATGCGATGTAGAAGGTTTAGCTTCAAATCAATAAGAGGTATAAGGTTTAGCTTCAAATCAATAGAATATAGAAGGTTTAGCTTCAAATCAATGCGATGTAGAAGGTTTAGCTTCAAATCCATACGAAACACATGATTTAGCTTCAAATCAATTCGATGTACAATGCTTAGATTCAAATCCATGCGAAACAAATGATTTAGCTTCAAATGAATGCGAAGTAGAAGGCTTAGCTTCAAATCCATGCAAAACAAATGGTTTAGCTACCAATACTTGTGATATACATTATTTAGCTACAACTGCATGCGAAACTAACGATTTATCATCTAATCAATGCGATGTATAAGGTTTAGCTTCAAATCAATAAGAGGTAGATGGTTTAGCTTCAAATCAATAGAATATAGAAGGTTTAGCTTCAAATAAATGCGAAGTAGACGGTTTAGCTTCAAATCCATACGACACACATGATTTAGATTCAAATCAATTCGAAGGACAAGGCTTAGCTTCAAATCCATGCGAATCAAATGGTTTAGCTACAAATACTTGTGATATTCATTATTTAGCTACAACTGCATGCGCAACGAACGAGTTAGCTTCTAATCCATGCGAAACACATGATTGAGCTGCAAATCAATGCGATGGAGAAGGTTTAGCTTAAAATCCATGCGAAACAAATGATATAGCTACAAACACTTGGGGTGTAAGTGATATAGCTTCAAATGCAGACTAATCAAACGAGTTAGCTTCAAAATCCACGCGATACACATGATTTAGCTTCAATTACTTGCGATATAAGTGATGTAGGTTCAACTGCAGGCGAAACGAACGAGTTAGCTTCAAATCCATGCGAAACACATAATTTAGCTGCAAATCAATGTGATGTAGAAGGTTTAGCTTCAAATCCATGCGATACACAAGATTTAGATTCAAATCAATGCGATGTAGAAAGTTCAGCATCAAATCCATGCGACACATATGAATTAGCTTCAAGTACTTGCGATATAAGTGATATAGCTTCAAAAGCTGGAGGAACAAACGAGGAGGCTTCAATTCCATGCGAAACAAATGATTTAAATTCAAATCAATGCGAAGTAGAAGGCTTAGCTTCAGATCCATGCGATATACAAGATTTAGCTTCAAATCAATTCGATGTAGTAGGTTCAGTTTCAAATCCATGCGATATAAGTGATATAGCTTCAAAAGCTGGAGGAACAAACGAGGTAGCTTCAATTCCATGCGAAACAAATGATTTAGCTTCAAATCAATGCGAAGTAGAAGGCTCGGGTTCAAATCAATGCAATTCAAATGGTTCATCTTCAAATACTTGTGAAAGACATGATTTAGCTTCAAATCCATGCGATACACATGATTTAACTTCAAATCAATGCGATGTGGAAGGTTTAGCTTCAAATCCATGCGATACACAAGATTTAGATTCAAATCAATTCGAAGGACAAGGCTTATCTTCAAATCCATGCGAATCAAATGGTGTAGCTTCAAATACTTGTGATATACGTTATTTAGATTTAACTTAATGCGCAACGAACGAGTTAGCTTCTAATCCATGCGAAACACATGATTTAGCTGCAAATCAATGCGATGGAGAAGGTTTAGCTTAAAATCCATGCGAAACAAATGATATAGCTTCAAACACTTGTGGTGTAAGTGATATAGCTTCAAATGAAGACTAATCAAACGAGTTAGCTTCAAAATCCACGGGAAACACATGATTTAGCTTCAAATCAATTCGAAGGATAAGGCTTAGATTCAAATCCATGCGAAACAAATGATTTAGCTTCAAATGAATGCGAAGTAGAAGGCTTAGCTTCAAATCCATGCAAAACAAATGCTTTAGCTACAAATACTTGTGATATACATTATTTAGCTACAACTACATGCGAAACAAACGAGTTAGCTTCAAATACATGCGATACACATGATTTAGCTTCAAATCAATGCGATGTAGAAGGTTTAGGTTCAAATCCATGCGAAACAAATGGTTTAGCCACAAATACTTGTGATATACATTATTTAGATACAACTGCATGCGAAACTAACGACTTAGCTTCAAATCCATGCGAAACACACGATTTATCTTCAAATCAATGCGATGTAGAAGGTTTAGCTTCAAATCAATAAGAGGTAGATGGTTTAGCTTCATATCAATAGAATATAGAAGGTTTAGCTTCAAATAAATGCGATGTAGAAGGTTTAGCTTCAAATCCATACGACACACATGATTTATATTCAAATCAATTCGAAGGACAAGGCTTAGATTCAAATCCATGCGAAACAAACGATTTAGCTTCAAATGAATGGGAAGTAGAAGGCTTAGCTTCAAATCCATGCAAAACAAATGGTTTAGCTACAAATACTTGTGATATACATTATTTAGCTACAACTACATACGAAAAAAAGAGTTAGCTTCAAATCCATGCGATACACATGATTTAGCTTCAAATCAATGCGATGTAGAAGGTTTAGCTTCAAATCCATGCGATACACAAGATTTATCTTCAAATCAATGCGATGTAGTAGGTTCAGCTTCAAATCCATGCGACACATATGATTTAGCTTCAAATACTTGCGATATAAAAGATATAGTTTCAAAAGCTGTAGGAACAAACGAGGTAGCTTCAATTCCATGCGAGACACATGATTAAGCTTCAAATCAATGCAATGTAGAAGGTTTAGCTTCATATCCATACGAAACACATGATTTAGCTTCAAATCAATTCGAAGGACAAGGCTTAGATTCAAATCCATGCGAAACAAAAGATTTAGCTTCAAATACTTGCGATATAAGTGATATAGCTTCAAAAGCTGTAGGAACAAACGAGGTAGCTTCAATTCCATGCGAGACACATGATTAAGCTTCAAATCAATGCAATGTAGAAGGTTTAGCTTCATATCCATACGAAACACATGATTTAGCTTCAAATCAATTCGAAGGACAAGGCTTAGATTCAAATCCATGCGAAACAAAAGATTTAGCTTCAAATAAATGCGAAGTAGAAGGCTTAGCTTAAATTCCATGCGAATGAAATGGTTTAGCTTCAAATACTTGTGATATACGTTATTTTGATTTAACTGCATGCGCAACAAACGAGTTAGCTTCAAATCCATGCGAAACACATGATTTAGCTGCAAATCAATGCGATGTAGAAGGTTTAGCTTCAAATCCATGCGAAACAAATGATATAGCTTCAAATACTTGCGATATAAGAGATATAGTTTCAAAAGCTGTAGGAACAAACGAGGTAGCTTCAATTCCATGCGAGACACATGATTAAGCTTCAAATCAATGCAATGTAGAAGTTTTAGCTTCATATCCATACGAAACACATGATTTAGCTTCAAATCAATTCGAAGGACAAGGCTTAGATTCAAATCCATGCGAAACAAAAGATTTAGCTTCAAATAAATGCGAAGTAGAAGGCTTAGCTTAAAATCCATGCGAATGAAATGCTTTAGCTTCAAATACTTGTGATATACGTTATTTTGATTTAACTGCATGCGCAACAAACGAGTTAGCTTCAAATCCATGCGAAACACATGATTTAGCTGCAAATCAATGCGATGTAGAAGGTTTAGCTTCAAATCCAAGCGAAACAAATGATATAGCTTCAAACACTTGTGGTGTAAGTGATATCGCTTCAAATGAAGACTAATCAAACGAGTTAGCTTCAAAATCCACGCGATACACATGATTTAGCTTCAAATACTAGCGATATAAGTGATGTAGATTCAACTGCAGGCGTATCGAACGAGTTAGTTTGAAATCCATGCGAAACACATGATTTAGCTTCAAATCAATTCGAAGGACAAGGCTTAGATTCAAATCCATGCGAAACAAATGATTTAGCGTCAAATGAATGCGAAGTAGAAGGCTTAGCTTCAAATCCATGCAAAACAAATGCTTTAGCTACAAATACTTGTGATATACATTATTTAGCTACAACTACATGCGAAAATGTAGTAGGTTCAGCTTCAAATCCATGCGACACATATGATTTAGCTTCAAATACTTGCGATATAAGTGATATAGCTTCAAAAGCAGGAGGAACAAACGAGGTAGCTTCAATTCCATGCGAAACAAATGATTTAGCTTCAAATCAATGCGAAGTTGAAGACTTAGCATCTAATCCATGCGAAATAAATGAGTTCACCATCAAATACTTGCGATATAAATGAAATAGCTTCAAATCCATGCAAAACAAATGATTTAGCACAGGAACTTGCGACATGAGAGATATAGCTTCAAATACAGGGGAAACAAACGTGTTAGCTCCAATTCTATGCGAAGCAAATGATTTAGCTACAAATACTTGTGATATACATTATGTACCTACAACTGTATGCGAAACAAACGAGTTAGCTTCAAATCCATGCGAAACACATCATTTAGCCTGCAAATAAATGCGATATAGAAGGTTTAGCTTCAAATACATGCGATACACAAGATTTAGCTTCAAATCAATGCGATGTAGTAGGTTCAGCTTCAAATCCATGCGATATAAGTGATGTAGCTTCAAAAGCAGGAGGAACAAACGAGTTAGCTTCAAATCCATACGAAACACATGATTTAGCTTGAAATCAATTCGAAGGACATGGATTAGATTCAAATCCATGCGCAACAAATGATTTAGCTTCAAATGAATGCGAAGTAAAAGGCTCAGCATCAAATTCATGCGAAACACATGATTAAGATTCACATCAAAGCGATGTAGATGGTTTGCTTCAAATCCATGCGATACACAAGACTTAGCTTCAAAGCAATGCGATGTAGTAGGTTCAGCTTCAAATCCATGCGATATAAGTGATATAGCTTCAAAAGCAGGAGGAACAAACGAGGTAGCTTCAATTCCATGCGAAACAAATGATTTAGCTTCAAATCAAAGCGAAGTAGAAGGCGTAGCTTCAAATCCATGCGAAACAACTGGTTTAGCTACAAATACTTGTGATATACATTATTTAGCTAGACTGCATGCGAAACTAACGAGTTAGCTTCAAATCCATGCGAAACACACGATTTGTCTTCAAATCAATGCGATGTAGAAGGTTTAGCTTCAAATCAATAAGAGGTAGATGGTTTAGCTTCAAATCAATAGAATATAGAAAGTTTAGCTTCAAATAAATGCGATGTAGAAGGTTTAGCTTCAAATCCATACGACACACATGATTTAGATTCAAATCAATTCGAAGGACAAGGCTTAGATTCAAATCCATGCGAAACAAATGATTTAGCTTCAAATGAATGCGAAGTAGAAGGCTTGGCTTCAAATCCATGCAAAACAAATGGTTTAGCTTCAAATACTTGTGATATACATTATTTAGCTACAACTGCATGCGAAACGAACGAGTTAGCTTCAAATCCATGCGATACACATGATTTAGCTTCAAATCAATGCGATGTGGAAGGTTTAGCTTCAAATCCATGCGATACACAAGATTTAGATTCAAATCAATGCGATGTAGTAGGTTCAGCTTCAAATCCATGCGACACATATGATTTAGCTACAAATACTTGCGATATAAGTGATATAGCTTCAAAAGCTGTAGGAACAAACGAGGTAGCTTCAATTCCATGCGAGACACATGATTTAGCTTCAAATCAATGCGATGTAGAAGGTTTAGCTTCAAGTCCAAGCGTAACACATGATTTAGCTTCAAATACTTGCGATATAAGTGATATAGCTTCGAATACAGGCGAAACGAACGTGCTAGCTTCAAATCCATGCGAAACACATGATTCAGCTGCAATTCAATGCGATGTAGAAGGTTTAGCTTCAAATCCATGCGAAACACATGATTTAGCTTCAAATAAATGCGATGTAGAAGGTTTAGCTTCAAATCCATGCGATACACAAGATTTAGCTTCAAATAAATGCGATGTAGAAGGTTCAGCTTCAAATCCACGCGAAACAAATGAGTTAGCTTCAAACACTTGTGGTATAAGTGATATAGCTTCAAATGCAGACTAATCAAACGAGTTAGCTTCAAAATCCACGCGATACACATGATTTAGCTTCAATTACTTGCGATATAAGTGATGTAGGTTCAACTGCAGGCGAAACGAACGAGTTAGCTTCAAATCCATGCGAAACACATAATTTAGCTGCAAATCAATGTGATGTAGAAGGTTTAGCTTCAAATCCATGCGATACACAAGATTTAGATTCAAATCAATGCGATGTAGAAAGTTCAGCATCAAATCCATGCGACACATATGAATTAGCTTCAAGTACTTGCGATATAAGTGATATAGCTTCAAAAGCTGGAGGAACAAACGAGGAAGCTTCAATTCCATGCGAAACAAATGATTTAAATTCAAATCAATGCGAAGTAGAAGGCTTAGCTTCAGATCCATGCGATATACAAGATTTAGCTTCAAATCAATTCGATGTAGTAGGTTCAGCTTCAAATCCATGCGATATAAGTGATATAGCTTCAAAAGCTGGAGGAACAAACGAGGTAGCTTCAATTCCATGCGAAACAAATGATTTAGCTTCAAATCAATGCGAAGTAGAAGGCTTAGCTTCAAATCCATGCGATGTAGAAGGTTTAGCTTCATATCAATAAGAGGTAGAAGCTTTAGCTTCAAATCAATAGAATGTAGTAGGTTTAGCTTCAAATCAATAGAATATAGTAGGTTTAGCTTCAAATCAATGCGATGTAGAAGGTTTAGCTTCAAATCCATACGAAGCAAATGATTTAGCTTCAAATGAATGCGAAGTAGAAGGCTTAGCTTCAAATCCATGCAAAACAAATGGTTTAGCTACAAATACTTGTGATATACATCATTTATCTACAACTGCATGCGAAACGAACGAGTTAGCTTCAAATCCATGCGATTCACATGATTTAGCTTCAAATCAATGCGATGTAGAAGGTTTAGCTTCAAATCCATGCGATACACAAGATTTAGCTTCAAATCAATGCGATGTAGTAGGTTCAGCTTCAAATCCATGCGACACATATGATTTAGCTTCAAATACTTGCGATATAAGTGATATAGCTTCAAAAGCTGCAGGAACAAACGAGGTAGTTTCAATTCCATGCGAGACACATGATTTAGCTTCAAATCAATGCGATGTAGAAGGTTTAGCTTCAAATTCAAGCGTAACACATGATTTAGCTTCAAATACTTGCGATATAAGTGATATAGCTTCGAATACAGGAGAAACGAACGAGTTAGCTTCAAATCCATGCGAAACACATGAGTCAGCTGCAAATCAATTCAATGTAGAAGGTATAGCTTCAAATCCATGCGAAACACATTATTTAGCTGCAAATCAGTGCGAAGTAGAAGGCTCGGGTTCAAATCAATGTGATTCAAATGGTTCATCTTCAAATACTTCTGAATGACATGATTTAGCTTCAACCTCATGCGAAACACATGATTTAGCTTCAAATAAATGCGATGTAGAAGGTTTAGCTTCAAATCCATGCAAAACACGTGATTTATCTTCCAATTATTGCGAAGTAGAATGCTTAGCTTCAAATCCATGCGAATCAAATGATATAGCTTCAAACACTTGGGGTGTAAGTGATATAGCTTCAAATGAAGAATAATCAAACGAGTTAGCTTCAAAATCCACGCGATACACATGAGTTAGCTTCAAATACTAGCGATATAAGTGATGTAGATTCAACTGCAGGCGAAACGAATGAGTTAGCTTCAAATCCATGCGAAACACATGATTTAGCTGCAAATCAATGCGATGTAGAAGGCGTAGCTTCAAATCCATGCGAAACAGATGGTTTAGCTACAAATACTTGTGATATACATTATTTAGCTACAACTGCATGCGAAACGAACGAGTTAGCTTCAAATACATGCGATACACATGATTTAGCTTCAAATCAATGCGATGTGGAAGGTTTAGCTTCAAATCCATGCGATACACAAGATTTAGATTCAAATCAATGCGATGTAGTAGGTTCAGCTTCAAATCCATGCGACACATATGATTTAGCTTCAAATACTTGCGATATAAGAGATATAGTTTCAAAAGCTGTAGGAACAAACGAGGTAGCTTCAATTCCATGCGAGACACATGATTAAGCTTCAAATCAATGCGATGTAGAAGGTTTAGCTTCGTATCCATACGAAACACATGATTTAGCTTCAAACACTTGTGGTGTAAGTGATATAGCTTCAAATGAAGACTAATCAAACGAGTTAGCTTCAAAATCCACGCGATACACATGATTTAGCTTCAAATACTAGCGAAATAAGTGATGTAGATTCAACTGCAGGCGTATCGAACGAGTTAGTTTCAAATCCATGCGAAACACATGATTTAGCTTCAAATCAATTCGAAGGACAAGGCTTAGATTCAAATCCATGCGAAACAAATGATTTAGCTTCAAATGATTGCGAAGTAGAAGGCTTCGCTTCAAATCCATGCAAAACAAATGGTTTAGCTACAAATACTTGTGATATACATTATTTAGCTACAACTACATGCGAAACAAACGAGTTAGCTTCAAATCCATGCGATACACATGATTTGGCTTCAAATCAATGCGATGTAGAAGGTTTAGGTTCAAATCCACGCGAAACAAATGATTTAGCTTCAAACACTTTGGGTATAAGTGATATAGCTTCAAATGCAGACTAATCAAACGAGTTAGCTTCAAAATCCACGCCATACACATGATTTAGCTTCAAATACTTGCGATATAAGTGATGTAGGTTCAACTGCAGGCGAAACGAACGAGTCAGCTTCAAATCCATGCGAAACACATGATTTAACTTCAAATGAATGTGATGTAGACGGTTTAGATTCAAATCCATGCGATACACAAGATTTAGCTTCAAATCAATGCGATGTAGTAGGTTCAGCTTCAAATCCATGCGACACATATCATTTAGCTCAAATACTTGCGATATAAGTGATATAGCTTCAAAAGCTGTAGGAACAAACGAGGTAGCTTAAATTCCATGCAAGACACATGATTTAGCTTCAAATCGATACGATGTAGAAGGTTTAGCTTCAAGTCCAAGCGTAACACATGATTTAGCTTCAAATACTTGCGATATAAGTGATATAGCTTCGAATACAGCCGAAACGAACGTGTTAGCTTCAAATCCATGCGAAACACATGATTCAGCTGCAATTCAATGCGATATAGAAGGTTTAGCTACAAATCCATGCGAAACACATTATTTAGCTGCAAAACAGTGCGAAGTAGAAGGCTCGGGTTCAAATCAATGTGATTGAAATGGTTCATCTTCAAATACTTGTGAAAGACACGACTTAGCTTCAACTGCATGCGAAACACATGATTTAGCTTCAAATCAATGCGATGTAGAAGGTTTAGCTTCGAATCCATGCAAAACACGTGATTTATCTTCCAATTAATGCGAAGTAGAAGGCTTATCTTCAAATCCATGCGAATCAAATGGTGTAGCTTCAAATACTTGTGATATACGTTATTTAGATTTAACTGCATGCGCAACGAACGAGTTAGCTTCAAATCCATGCGCGACACATGATTTAACTTCTAATCAATGCGATGTAGAAGGTTTAGCTTCAAATCCACGCGAAACAAATGATTTAGCTTCAAACACTTGGGGTATAAGTGATATAGCTTCAAATGCAGACTAATCAAACGAATTAGCTTCAAAATCCACACGATACACATGATTTAGCTTCAAACACTTGCGATATAAGTGATGTAGATTCAACTGCAGGCTAAACGAACGAGTTAGCTTCAAAGCCATGCGATACACATGATTTACTTTCAAATCAATGCGATGTAGAAGGTTTAGCTTCAAATTCAAGCGTAACACATGATTTAGCTTCAAATACTTGCAATATAAGTGATATAGCTTCGAATACAGGAGAAACGAACGAGTTAGCTTCAAATCCATGCGAAACACATGAGTCAGCTGCAAATCAATTCAATGTAGAAGGTATAGCTTCAAATCCATGAGAAACACATTATTTAGCTGCAAATCAGTGCGAAGTAGTAGGCTCGGGTTCAAATCAATGCAATTCAAATGGTTCATATTCAAATACTTGTGAAAGACATGACTTAGCTTCAACTGCATGCGAAACACATGATTTAGCTTCAAATCAATGCGATGTAGAAGGTTTAGCTTCGAATCAATAAGAGGTAGAAGGTTTAGCTTCAAATGAATAGAATATAGAAGGTTTAGCTTCAAATCAATGCGATGAAGAAGGTTTAGCTTCAAATCCATACGAAACACATGATTTAGCTTCAAATCAATTCGAAAGACAAGGATTAGATTCAAATCCATACGAAACAAATGATTTAGCTTCAAATGAATGCGAAGTAGAAGGCTCAGCATCAAATCCATGCGAAACACATGATTAAGCTTCAAATCAATTCGAAGGATAAGGCTTAGATTCAAATCCATGCGAAACAAATGATTTAGCTTCAAATGAATGCGAAGTAGAAGGCTTAGCTTCAAATCCATGCAAAACAAATGCTTTAGCTACAAATACTTGTGATATACATTATTTAGCTACAACTACATGCGAAACAAACGAGTTAGCTTCAAATACATGCGATACACATGATTTAGCTTCAAATCAATGCGATGTAGAAGGTTTAGGTTCAAATCCATGCGAAACAAATGGTTTAGCTTCAAATACTTGTGATATACATTATTTAGCTACAACTGCATGCGAAACGAACGAGTTAGCTTCAAATCCATGCGATACACATGATTTAGCTTCAAATCAATGCGATGTGGAAGGTTTAGCTTCAAATCCATGCGATACACAAGATTTAGATTCAAATCAATGCGATGTAGTAGGTTCAGCTTCAAATCCATGCGACACATATGATTTAGCTTCAAATACTTGCGATATAAGTGATATAGCTTCAAAAGCTGTAGGAACAAACGAGGTAGCTTCAATTCCATGCGAGACACATGATTTAGCTTCAAATCAATGCGATGTAGAAGGTTTAGCTCCAAGTCCAAACGTAACACATGATTTAGCTTCGAATACTTGCGATATAAGTGATATAGCTTCGAATACAGGCGAAACGAACGTGCTAGCTTCAAATCCATGCGAAACACATGATTCAGCTGCAATTCAATGCGATGTAGAAGGTTTAGCTTCAAATCCATGCGAAACACATTATTTAGCTGCAAATCAGTGCGAAGTAGAAGGCTCGGGTTCAAATCAATGTGATTCAAATGGTTCATCTTCAAATACTTCTGAATGACATGATTTAGCTTCAACCTCATGCGAAACACATGATTTAGCTTCAAATAAATGCGATGTAGAAGGTTTAGCTTCAAATCCATGCAAAACACGTGATTTATCTTCCAATTATTGCGAAGTAGAAGGCTTAGCTTCAAATCCATGCGAATCAAATGATATAGCTTCAAACACTTGGGGTGTAAGTGATATAGCTTCAAATGAAGAATAATCAAACGAGTTAGCTTCAAAATCCACGCGATACACATGAGTTAGCTTCAAATACTAGCGATATAAGTGATGTAGATTCAACTGCAGGCGAAACGAATGAGTTAGCTTCAAATCCATGCGAAACACATGATTTAGCTGCAAATCAATGCGATGTAGAAGGCGTAGCTTCAAATCCATGCGAAACAGATGGTTTAGCTACAAATACTTGTGATATACATTATTTAGCTACAACTGCATGCGAAACGAACGAGTTAGCTTCAAATACATGCGATACACATGATTTAGCTTCAAATCAATGCGATGTGGAAGGTTTAGCTTCAAATCCATGCGATACACAAGATTTAGATTCAAATCAATGCGATGTAGTAGGTTCAGCTTCAAATCCATGCGACACATATGATTTAGCTTCAAATACTTGCGATATAAGAGATATAGTTTCAAAAGCTGTAGGAACAAACGAGGTAGCTTCAATTCCATGCGAGACACATGATTAAGCTTCAAATCAATGCGATGTAGAAGGTTTAGCTTCATATCCATACGAAACACATGATTTAGCTTCAAACACTTGTGGTGTAAGTGATATAGCTTCAAATGAAGACTAATCAAACGAGTTAGCTTCAAAATCCACGCGATACACATGATTTAGCTTCAAATACTAGCGAAATAAGTGATGTAGATTCAACTGCAGGCGTATCGAACGAGTTAGTTTCAAATCCATGCGAAACACATGATTTAGCTTCAAATCAATTCGAAGGACAAGGCTTAGATTCAAATCCATGCGAAACAAATGATTTAGCTTCAAATGATTGCGAAGTAGAAGGCTTCGCTTCAAATCCATGCAAAACAAATGATTTAGCTTCAAACACTTGGGGTATAAGTGATATAGCTTCAAATGCAGACTAATGAAACAAGTTAGCTTCAAAATCCACGCGATATACATGATTCAGCTTCAAATACTTGCGATATTAGTGATGTAGGTTCAACTGCAGGCGAAACGAACGAGTTAACTTCAGATCCATGCGAAACACATGATTGAGCTTCAAATCAATGCGATAAAGATGGTTTGCTTCAAATCCATGCGATACACAAGATTTAGCTTAAAATCAATGCGATGTAGTAGGTTCAGCTTCAAATCCATGCGATAAAAGTGATATAGCTTCAAAAGCAGGAGGAACAAATGAGGTAGCTTCAATTCCATGCGAAACGAATGATTTAGCTTCAAATCAATGCGAAGTAGAAGGCGTAGCTTCAAATCCATGCGAAACAAATGGTTTAGCTACAAATACTTGTGATATACGTTATTTAGCTACAACTGTATGCGAAACTAACGAGTTAGCTTCAAATCCATGCGAAACACACGATTTATATTCAAATCAATGCGATGTAGAAGGTTTAGCTTCAAATCAATACGAGGTAGAAGGTTTAGCTTCAAATCAATAGAATATAGAAGGTTTATCTTCAAATCAATGCGATGTAGAAAGTTTAGCTTCAAATCCATACGACACATATAATTTAGCTTGAAATACTTGCGATATAAGTGATATAGCTTCAAAAGCTGGAGGAACAAACGAGTTAGCTTCAATTCCATGCGAAACAAATGATTTAGCTTCAAATCAATGCGATGTCGAAGGTTTAGCTTCAAATCAATAAGAGGTAGAAGGTTTAGCTTCAAATGAATAGAATATAGAAGGTTTAGCTTCAAAACAATGCGATGAAGAAGGTTTAGCTTCAAATCCATACGAAACACATGATTTAGCTTCAAATCAATTCGAAAGACAAGGATTAGATTCAAATCCATACGAAACAAATGATTTAGCTTCAAATGAATGCGAAGTAGAAGGCTCAGCATCAAATCCATGCGAAACACATGATTAAGCTTCACATCAAAGCGATGTAGATGGTTTGTTTCAAATCCATGCGATACACAAGATTTAGCTTTAAGTCAATGCGATGTAGTAGGTTCAGCTTCAAATCCTTGCGATATAAGTGATATAGCTTCAAAAGCAGGAGGAACAAACGAGGTAGCTTCAAATCCATGCGAAACACATGATTTAGCTGCAAATCAATGCGATGTAGAAGGTTTAGCTTCAAATCCATGCGAAACAAATGATATAGCTTCAAACACTTGTGGTGTAAGTGATATAGCTTCAAATGAAGACTAATCAAACGAGTTAGCTTCAAAATCCACGCGAAACACATGATTTAGCTTCAAATCAATTCGAAGGATAAGGCTTAGATTCAAATCCATGCGAAACAAATGATTTAGCTTCAAATGAATGCGAAGTAGAAGGCTTAGCTTCAAATCCATGCAAAACAAATGCTTTAGCTACAAATACTTGTGATATACATTATTTAGCTACAACTACATGCGAAACAAACGAGTTAGCTTCAAATACATGCGATACACATGATTTAGCTTCAAATCAATGCGATGTAGAAGGTTTAGGTTCAAAGCCATGCGAAACAAATGGTTTAGCTACAAATACTTGTGATATACATTATTTAGATACAACTGCATGCGAAACTAACGACTTAGCTTCAAATCCATGCGAAACACACGATTTATCTTCAAATCAATGCGATGTAGAAGGTTTAGCTTCAAATCAATAAGAGGTAGATGGTTTAGCTTCAAATCAATAGAATATAGAAGGTTTAGCTTCAAATAAATGCGATGTAGAAGGTTTAGCTTCAAATCCATACGACACACATGATTTATATTCAAATCAATTCGAAGGACAAGGCTTAGATTCAAATCCATGCGAAACAAATGATTTAGCTTCAAATGCATGGGAAGTAGAAGGCTTAGCTTCAAATCCATGCAAAACAAATGGTTTAGCTACAAATACTTGTGATATACATTATTTAGCTACAACTACATACGAAAAATAGAAGTTAGCTTCAAAATCCACGCGATACACATGATTTAGCTTCAAATACTAGCGATATAAATGATGTAGATTCAACTGCAGGCGTATCGAACGAGTTAGTTTCAAATCCATGCGAAACACATGATTTAGCTTCAAATCAATTCGAAGGACAAGGCTTAGATTCAAATCCATGCGAAACAAATGATTTAGCTTCAAATGAATGCGAAGTAGAAGGCTTAGCTTCAAATCCATGCAAAACAAATGCTTTAGCTACAAATACTTGTGATATACATTATTTAGCTACAACTACATGCGAAAATGTAGTAGGTTCAGCTTCAAATCCATGCGACACATATGATTTAGCTTCAAATACTTGCGATATAAGTGATATAGCTTCAAAAGCAGGAGGAACAAACGAGGTAGCTTCAATTCCGTGCGAAACAAATGATTTAGCTTCAAATCAATGCGAAGTTGAAGACTTAGCATCTAATCCATGCGAAATAAATGAGTTCACCATCAAATACTTGCGATATAAATGAAATAGCTTCAAATCCATGCAAAACAAATGATTTAGCACAGGAACTTGCGACATGAGAGATATAGCTTCAAATACAGGGGAAACAAACGTGTTAGCTCCAATTCTATGCGAAGCAAACGATTTAGCTACAAATACTTGTGATATACATTATGTACCTACAACTGTATGCGAAACAAACGAGTTAGCTTCAAATCCATGCGAAACACATCATTTAGCCTGCAAATCAATGCGATATAGAAGGTTTAGCTTCAAATCCATGCGATACACAAGATTTAGCTTCAAATCAATGCGATGTAGTAGGTTCAGCTTCAAATCCATGCGATATAAGTGATGTAGCTTCAAAAGCAGGAGGAACAAACGAGTTAGCTTCAAATCCATACGAAACACATGATTTAGCTTGAAATCAATTCGAAGGACATGGATTAGATTCAAATCCATGCGCAACAAATGATTTAGCTTCAAATGAATGCGAAGTAAAAGGCTCAGCATCAAATTCATGCGAAACACATGATTAAGATTCACATCAAAGCGATGTAGATGGTTTGCTTCAAATCCATGCGATACACAAGATTTAGCTTCAAATCAATGCGATGTAGTAGGTTCAGCTTCAAATCCATGCGACACATATGATTTAGCTTCAAATACTTGCGATATAAGTGATATAGCTTCAAAAGCTGTAGGAACAAACGAGGTAGCTTCAATTCCATGCGAGACACATGATTTAGCTTCAAATCAATACGATGTAGAAGGTTTAGCTTCATATCCATACGAAACACATGATTTAGATTCAAATCAATTCGAAGGACAAGGCTTAGATTCAAATCCATGCGAAACAAATGATTTAGCTTCAAATGAATGCGAAGTAGAAGGCTTAGCTTAAAATCCATGCGAATCAAATGGTTTAGCTTCAAATACTTGTGATATACGATATTTTGATTTAACTGCATGCGCAACAAACGAGTTAGCTTCAAATCCATGCGAAACACATGATTTAGCTGCAAATCAATGCGATGTAGAAGGTTTAGCTTCAAATCCATGCGAAACAAATGATATAGCTTCAAACACTTGTGGTGTAAGTGATATCGTTTCAAATGAAGACTAATCAAACGAGTTAGCTTCAAAATCCACGCGATACACATGAGTTAGCTTCAAATACTAGCGATATAAGTGATGTAGATTCAACTGCAGGCGAAACGAATGAGTTAGCTTCAAATCCATGCGAAACACATGATTTAGCTGCAAATCAATGCGATGTAGAAGGCGTAGCTTCAAATCCATGCGAAACAGATGGTTTAGCTACAAATACTTGTGATATACATTATTTAGCTACAACTGCATGCGAAACGAACGAGTTAGCTTCAAATACATGCGATACACATGATTTAGCTTCAAATCAATGCGATGTGGAAGGTTTAGCTTCAAATCCATGCGATACACAAGATTTAGATTCAAATCAATGCGATGTAGTAGGTTCAGCTTCAAATCCATGCGACACATATGATTTAGCTTCAAATACTTGCGATATAAGAGATATAGTTTCAAAAGCTGTAGGAACAAACGAGGTAGCTTCAATTCCATGCGAGACACATGATTAAGCTTCAAATCAATGCGATGTAGAAGGTTTAGCTTCATATCCATACGAAACACATGATTTAGCTTCAAATCAATTCGAAGGACAAGGCTTAGATTCAAATCCATGCGAAACAAAAGATTTAGCTTCAAATAAATGCGAAGTAGAAGGCTTAGCTTAAAATCCATGCGAATGAAATGGTTTAGCTTCAAATACTTGTGATATACGTTATTTTGATTTAACTGCATGCGCAACAAACGAGTTAGCTTCAAATCCATGCGAAGCACATGATTTAGCTGCAAATCAATGCGATGTAGAAGGTTTAGCTTCAAATCCATGCGAAACACATGATTTAGCTTCAAACACTTGTGGTGTAAGTGATATAGCTTCAAATGAAGACTAATCAAACGAGTTAGCTTCAAAATCCACGCGATACACATGATTTAGCTTCAAATACTAGCGAAATAAGTGATGTAGATTCAACTGCAGGCGTATCGAACGAGTTAGTTTCAAATCCATGCGAAACACATGATTTAGCTTCAAATCAATTCGAAGGACAAGGCTTAGATTCAAATCCATGCGAAACAAATGATTTAGCTTCAAATGATTGCGAAGTAGAAGGCTTCGCTTCAAATCCATGCAAAACAAATGGTTTAGCTACAAATACTTGTGATATACATTATTTAGCTACAACTACATGCGAAACAAACGAGTTAGCTTCAAATCCATGCGATACACATGATTTGGCTTCAAATCAATGCGATGTAGAAGGTTTAGGTTCAAATCCACGCGAAACAAATGATTTAGCTTCAAACACTTTGGGTATAAGTGATATAGCTTCAAATGCAGACTAATCAAACGAGTTAGCTTCAAAATCCACGCCATACACATGATTTAGCTTCAAATACTTGCGATATAAGTGATGTAGGTTCAACTGCAGGCGAAACGAACGAGTCAGCTTCAAATCCATGCGAAACACATGATTTAACTTCAAATGAATGTGATGTAGACGGTTTAGCTTCAAATCCATGCGATACACAAGATTTAGCTTCAAATCAATGCGATGTAGTAGGTTCAGCTTCAAATCCATGCGACACATATCATTTAGCTCAAATACTTGCGATATAAGTGATATAGCTTCAAAAGCTGTAGGAACAAACGAGGTAGCTTAAATTCCATGCAAGACACATGATTTAGCTTCAAATCGATGCGATGTAGAAGGTTTAGCTTCAAGTCCAAGCGTAACACATGATTTAGCTTCAAATACTTGCGATATAAGTGATATAGATTCGAATACAGCCGAAACGAACGTGTTAGCTTCAAATCCATGCGAAACACATGATTCAGCTGCAATTCAATGCGATATAGAAGGTTTAGCTTCAAATCCATGCGAAACACATTATTTAGCTGCAAAACAGTGCGAAGTAGGAGGCTCGGGTTCAAATCAATGTGATTGAAATGGTTCATCTTCAAATACTTGTGAAAGACACGACTTAGCTTCAACTGCATGCGAAACACATGATTTAGCTTCAAATCAATGCGATGTAGAAGGTTTAGCTTCGAATCCATGCAAAACACGTGATTTATCTTCCAATTAATGCGAAGTAGAAGGCTTATCTTCAAATCCATGCGAATCAAATGGTGTAGCTTCAAATACTTGTGATATACGTTATTTAGATTTAACTGCATGCGCAACGAACGAGTTAGCTTCAAATCCATGCGCGACACATGATTTAACTTCTAATCAATGCGATGTAGAAGGTTTAGCTTCAAATCCACGCGAAACAAATGATTTAGCTTCAAACACTTGGGGTATAAGTGATATAGCTTCAAATGCAGACTAATCAAACGAATTAGCTTCAAAATCCACACGATACACATGATTTAGCTTCAAACACTTGCGATATAAGTGATGTAGATTCAACTGCAGGCTAAACGAACGAGTTAGCTTCAAAGCCATGCGATACACATGATTTAGCTTCAAATCAATGCGATGTAGAAGGTTTAGCTTCAAATCCATGCGATACACAAGATTTAGCTTCAAATCAATGCGATGTAGAAGGTTCAGCTTCAAATCCATGAGACACATATGATTTAGCTTCAAATACTTGCGATATAAGTGATATAGCTTCAAAAGCTGTGGGAACAAACGAGATAGCTTCAATTCCATGCGAGACACATGATTTAGCTTCAAATCAATGCGATGTAGAAGGTTCAGCTTCAAATCCATACGAAACACATGATTTAGCTTCAAATCAATTCGAAGTACAATGCTTAGATTCAAATCCATACGAAACACATGATTTAGCTTCAAATCAATTCGAAGTACAATGCTTAGATTCAAATCCATGCGAAACAAATGATTTAGCTTCAAATGAATGCGAAGTAGAAGGCTTAGCTTCAAATCCATGCAAAACAAATGATTTAGCTTCAAACACTTGGGGTATAAGTGATATAGCTTCAAATGCAGACTAATGAAACAAGTTAGCTTCAAAATCCACGCGATATACATGATTTAGCTTCAAATACTTGCGATATTAGTGATGTAGGTTCAACTGCAGGCGAAACGAACGAGTTAACTTCAGATCCATGCGAAACACATGATTGAGCTTCAAATCAATGCGATGTAGATGGTTTGCTTCAAATCCATGCGATACACAAGATTTAGCTTAAAATCAATGCGATGTAGTAGGTTCAGCTTCAAATCCATGCGATAAAAGTGATATAGCTTCAAAAGCAGGAGGAACAAATGAGGTAGCTTCAATTCCATGCGAAACGAATGATTTAGCTTCAAATCAATGCGAAGTAGAAGGCGTAGCTTCAAATCCATGCGAAACAAATGGTTTAGCTACAAATACTTGTGATATACATTATTTAGCTACAACTGCATGCGAAACTAACGAGTTAGCTTCAAATCCATGCGAAACACACGATTTATATTCAAATCAATGCGATGTAGAAAGTTTAGCTTCAAATCCATACGACACATATAATTTAGCTTGAAATACTTGCGATATAAGTGATATAGCTTCAAAAGCTGGAGGAACAAACGAGTTAGCTTCAATTCCATGCGAAACAAATGATTTAGCTTCAAATCAATGCGATGTCGAAGGTTTAGCTTCAAATCAATAAGAGGTAGATGGTTTAGCTTCAAATGAATAGAATATAGAAGGTTTAGCTTCAAATCAATGCGATGAAGAAGGTTTAGCTACAAATCCATACGAAACACATGATTTAGCTTCAAATCAATTCGAAAGACAAGGATTAGATTCAAATCCATACGAAACAAATGATTTAGCTTCAAATGAATGCGAAGTAGAAGGCTCAGCATCAAATCCATGCGAAACACATGATTAAGCTTCACATCAAAGCGATGTAGATGGTTTGTTTCAAATCCATGCGATACACAAGATTTAGCTTTAAGTCAATGCGATGTAGTAGGTTCAGCTTCAAATCCTTGCGATATAAGTGATATAGCTTCAAAAGCAGGAGGAACAAACGAGGTAGCTTCAAATCCATGCGAAACACATGATTTAGCTGCAAATCAATGCGATGTAGAAGGTTTAGCTTCAAATCCATGCGAAACAAATGATTTAGCTTCAAATGAATGCGAAGTAGAAGGCCTAGCTTCAAATCCATGCGAGACAAATGGTTTAGCTACAAATACTTGTGATATTCATTATTTAGCTACAACAGCATACGAAACTAACGAGTTAGCTTCAAATCCATGCGAAACACACGATTTATCTTCAAATCAATGCGATGTAGAAGGTTTAGCTTCAAGTCAATAAGAGGTAGAAGGTTTAGCTTCAACTCCATGCGACACACATGATTAAGCTTCAAATCAGTGCGATGTAGATGGTTTGCTTCAAATCCATGCGATACACAAGACTTAGCTTCAAAGCAATGCGATGTAGTAGGTTCAGCTTCAAATCCATGCGATATAAGTGATATAGCTTCAAAAGCAGGAGGAACAAACGAGGTAGCTTCAATTCCATGCGAAACAAATGATTTAGCTTCAAATCAATGCGAAGTAGAAGGCGTAGCTTCAAATCCATGCGAAACAACTGGTTTAGCTACAAATACTTGTGATATACATTATTTAGCTACGACTGCATGCGAAACTAACGAGTTAGCTTCAAATCCATGCGAAACACACGATTTGTCTTCAAATCAATGCGATGTAGAAGGTTTAGCTTCAAATCAATAAGTGGTAGATGGTTTAGCTTCAAATCAATAGAATATAGAAAGTTTAGCTTCAAATAAATGCGATGTAGAAGGTTTAGCTTCAAATCCATACGACACACATGATTTAGATTCAAATCAATTCGAAGGACAAGGCTTAGATTCAAATCCATGCGAAACAAATGATTTAGCTTCAAATGAATGCGAAGTAGAAGGCTTGGCTTCAAATCCATGCAAAACAAATGGTTTAGCTTCAAATACTTGTGATATACATTATTTAGCTACAACTGCATGCGAAACGAACGAGTTAGCTTCAAATCCATGCGATACACATGATTTAGCTTCAAATCAATGCGATGTGGAAGGTTTAGCTTCAAATCCATGCGATACACAAGATTTAGATTCAAATCAATGCGATGTAGTAGGTTCAGCTTCAAATCCATGCGACACATATGATTTAGCTTCAAATACTTGCGATATAAGTGATATAGCTTCAAAAGCTGTAGGAACAAACGAGGTAGCTTCAATTCCATGCGAGACACATGTTTTAGCTTCAAATCAATACGATGTAGAAGGTTTAGCTTCATATCCATACGAAACACATGATTTAGATTCAAATCAATTCGAAGGACAAGGCTTAGATTCAAATCCATGCGAAACAAATGATTTAGCTTCAAATGAATGCGAAGTAGAAGGCTTAGCTTAAAATCCATGCGAATCAAATGGTTTAGCTTCAAATACTTGTGATATACGTTATTTTGATTTAACTGCATGCGCAACAAACGAGTTAGCTTCAAATCCATGCGAAACACATGATTTAGCTGCAAATCAATGCGATGTAGAAGGTTTAGCTTCAAATCCATGCGAAACAAATGATATAGCTTCAAACACTTGTGGTGTAAGTGATATCGCTTCAAATGAAGACTAATCAAACGAGTTAGCTTCAAAATCCACGCGATACACATGATTTAGCTTCAAATACTAGCGATATAAATGATGTAGATTCAACTGCAGGCGTATCGAACTAGTTAGTTTCAAATCCATGCGAAACACATGATTTAGCTTCAAATCAATTCGAAGGACAAGGCTTAGATTCAAATCCATGCGAAACAAATGATTTAGCTTCAAATGAATGCGAAGTAGAAGGCTTAGCTTCAAATCCATGCAAAACAAATGCTTTACCTACAAATACTTGTGATATACATTATTTAGCTACAACTACATGCGAAAATGTAGTAGGTTCAGCTTCAAATCCATGCGACACATATGATTTAGCTTCAAATACTTGCGATATAAGTGATATAGCTTCAAAAGCAGGAGGAACAAACGAGGTAGCTTCAATTCCGTGCGAAACAAATGATTTAGCTTCAAATCAATGCGAAGTTGAAGACTTAGCATCTAATCCATGCGAAATAAATGAGTTCACCATCAAATACTTGCGATATAAATGAAATAGCTTCAAATCCATGCAAAACAAATGATTTAGCACAGGAACTTGCGACATGAGAGATATAGCTTCAAATACAGGGGAAACAAACGTGTTAGCTCCAATTCTATGCGAAGCAAACGATTTAGCTACAAATACTTGTGATATACATTATGTACCTACAACTGTATGCGAAACAAACGAGTTAGCTTCAAATCCATGCGAAACACATCATTTAGCCTGCAAATCAATGCGATATAGAAGGTTTAGCTTCAAATCCATGCGATACACAAGATTTAGCTTCAAATCAATGCGATGTAGTAGGTTCAGCTTCAAATCCATGCGATATAAGTGATGTAGCTTCAAAAGCAGGAGGAACAAACGAGTTAGCTTCAAATCCATACGAAACACATGATTTAGCTTGAAATCAATTCGAAGGACATGGATTAGATTCAAATCCATGCGCAACAAATGATTTAGCTTCAAATGAATGCGAAGTAAAAGGCTCAGCATCAAATTCATGCGAAACACATGATTAAGATTCACATCAAAGCGATGTAGATGGTTTGCTTCAAATCCATGCGATACACAAGATTTAGCTTCAAATCAATGCGATGTGGAAGGTTTAGCTTCAAATCCATGCGATACACAAGATTTAGATTCAAATCAATGCGATGTAGTAGGTTCAGCTTCAAATCCATGCGACACATATGATTTAGCTTCAAATACTTGCGATATAAGTGATATAGCTTCAAAAGCTGTAGGAACAAACGAGGTAGCTTCAATTCCATGCGAGACACATGATTTAGCTTCAAATCAATACGATGTAGAAGGTTTAGCTTCATATCCATACGAAACACATGATTTAGATTCAAATCAATTCGAAGGACAAGGCTTAGATTCAAATCCATGCGAAACAAATGATTTAGCTTCAAATGAATGCGAAGTAGAAGGCTTAGCTTAAAATCCATGCGAATCAAATGGTTTAGCTTCAAATACTTGTGATATACGTTATTTTGATTTAACTGCATGCGCAACAAACGAGTTAGCTTCAAATCCATGCGAAACACATGATTTAGCTGCAAATCAATGCGATGTAGAAGGTTTAGCTTCAAATCCATGCGAAACAAATGATATAGCTTCAAACACTTGTGGTGTAAGTGATATCGCTTCAAATGAAGACTAATCAAACGAGTTAGCTTCAAAATCCACGCGATACACATGATTTAGCTTCAAATACTAGCGATATAAATGATGTAGATTCAACTGCAGGCGTATCGAACGAGTTAGTTTCAAATCCATGCGAAACACATGATTTAGCTTCAAATCAATTCGAAGGACAAGGCTTAGATTCAAATCCATGCGAAACAAATGATTTAGCTTCAAATGAATGCGAAGTAGAAGGCTTAGCTTCAAATCCATGCAAAACAAATGCTTTAGCTACAAATACTTGTGATATACATTATTTAGCTACAACTACATGCGAAAATGTAGTAGGTTCAGCTTCAAATCCATGCGACACATATGATTTAGCTTCAAATACTTGCGATATAAGTGATATAGCTTCAAAAGCAGGAGGAACAAACGAGGTAGCTTCAATTCCGTGCGAAACAAATGATTTAGCTTCAAATCAATGCGAAGTTGAAGACTTAGCATCTAATCCATGCGAAATAAATGAGTTCCCCATCAAATACTTGCGATATAAATGAAATAGCTTCAAATCCATGCAAAACAAATGATTTAGCACAGGAACTTGCGACATGAGAGATATAGCTTCAAATACAGGGGAAACAAACGTGTTGCCTCCAATTCTATGCGAAGCAAACGATTTAGCTACAAATACTTGTGATATACATTATGTACCTACAACTGTATGCGAAACAAACGAGTTAGCTTCAAATCCATGCGAAACACATCATTTAGCCTGCAAATCAATGCGATATAGAAGGTTTAGCTTCAAATCCATGCGATACACAAGATTTAGCTTCAAATCAATGCGATGTAGTAGGTTCAGCTTCAAATCCATGCGATATAAGTGATATAGCTTCAAAAGCAGGAGGAACAAACGAGTTAGCTTCAAATCCATACGAAACACATGATTTAGCTTGAAATCAATTCGAAGGACATGGATTAGATTCAAATCCATGCGCAACAAATGATTTAGCTTCAAATGAATGCGAAGTAAAAGGCTCAGCATCAAATTCATGCGAAACACATGATTAAGATTCACATCAAAGCGATGTAGATGGTTTGCTTCAAATCCATGCGATACACAAGATTTAGCTTCAAGTCAATGCGATGTAGTAGGTTCAGCTTCAAATCCATGCGATATAAGTGATATAGCTTCAAAAGCAGGAGGAACAAATGAGGTAGCTTCAATTCCATGCGAAACAAATGATTTAGCTTCAAATCAATGCGAAGTAGAAGGCCTAGCTTCAAATCCATGCGAGACAAATGGTTTAGCTACAAATACTTGTGATATTCATTATTTAGCTACAACAGCATACGAAACTAACGAGTTAGCTTCAAATCCATGCGAAACACACGATTTATCTTCAAATCAATGCGATGTAGAAGGTTTAGCTTCAATTCAATAAGAGGTAGAAGGTTTAGCTTCAACTCCATGCGACACACATGATTAAGCTTCAAATCAGTGCGATGTAGATGGTTTGCTTCAAATCCATGCGATACGCAAGACTTAGCTTCAAAGCAATGCGATGTAGTAGGTTCAGCTTCAAATCCATGCGATATAAGTGATATAGCTTCAAAAGCAGGAGGAACAAACGAGGTAGCTTCAAATCCATGCGAAACAACTGGTTTAGCTACAAATACTTGTGATATACATTATTTAGCTACGACTGCATGCGAAACTAACGAGTTAGCTTCAAATCCATGCGAAACACACGATTTGTCTTCAAATCAATGCGATGTAGAAGGTTTAGCTTCAAATCAATAATAGGTAGATGGTTTAGCTTCAAATCAATAGAATATAGAAAGTTTAGCTTCAAATAAATGCGATGTACAAGGTTTAGCTTCAAATCCATACGACACACATGATTTAGATTCAAATCAATTCGAAGGACAAGGCTTAGATTCAAATCCATGCGAAACAAATGATTTAGCTTCAAATGAATGCGAAGTAGAAGGCTTGGCTTCAAATCCATGCAAAACAAATGGTTTAGCTTCAAATACTTGTGATATACATTATTTAGCTACAACTGCATGCGAAACGAACGAGTTAGCTTCAAATCCATGCGATACACATGATTTATATTCAAATCAATGCGATGTGGAAGGTTTAGCTTCAAATCCATGCGATACACAAGATTTAGATTCAAATCAATGCGATGTAGTAGGTTCAGCTTCAAATCCATGCGACACATATGATTTAGCTTCAAATACTTGCGATATAAGTGATATAGCTTCAAAAGCTGTAGGAACAAACGAGGTAGCTTCAATTCCATGCGAGACACATGATTTAGCTTCAAATCAATGCGATGTAGAAGGTTTAGCTTCAAGTCCAAGCGTTACACATGATTTAGCTTCAAATACTTGCGATATAAGTGATATAGCTTCAAAAGCTGGAGGAACAAACGAGTTAGCTTCAATTCCATGCGAAACAAATGATTTAGCTTCAAATCAATGCGATGTCGAAGGTTTAGCTTCAAATCAATAAGAGGTAGAAGGTTTAGCTTCAAATGAATAGAATATAGAAGGTTTAGCTTCAAATCAATGCGATGAAGAAGGTTTAGCTTCAAATCCATACGAAACACATGATTTAGCTTCAAATACTTGCGATATAAGTGATATAGCTTCAAAAGCTGTAGGAACAAACGAGGTAGCTTCAATTCCATGCGAAACAAATGATTTAGCTTCAAATCAATGCGAAGTAGAAGGCGTAGCTTCAAATCCATGCGAAACAACTGGTTTAGCTACAAATACTTGTGATATACATTATTTAGCTACGACTGCATGCGAAACTAACGAGTTAGCTTCAAATCCATGCGAAACACACGATTTGTCTTCAAATCAATGCGATGTAGAAGGTTTAGCTTCAAATCAATAAGTGGTAGATGGTTTAGCTTCAAATCAATAGAATATAGAAAGTTTAGCTTCAAATAAATGCGATGTAGAAGGTTTAGCTTCAAATCCATACGACACACATGATTTAGATTCAAATCAATTCGAAGGACAAGGCTTAGATTCAAATCCATGCGAAACAAATGATTTAGCTTCAAATGAATGCGAAGTAGAAGGCTTGGCTTCAAATCCATGCAAAACAAATGGTTTAGCTTCAAATACTTGTGATATACATTATTTAGCTACAACTGCATGCGAAACGAACGAGTTAGCTTCAAATCCATGCGATACACAAGATTTATATTCAAATCAATGCGATGTGGAAGGTTTAGCTTCAAATCCATGCGATACACAAGATTTAGATTCAAATCAATGCGATGTAGTAGGTTCAGCTTCAAATCCATGCGACACATATGATTTAGCTTCAAATACTTGCGATATAAGTGATATAGCTTCAAAAGCTGTAGGAACAAACGAGGTAGCTTCAATTCCATGCGAGACACATGATTTAGCTTCAAATCAATGCGATGTAGAAGGTTTAGCTTCAAGTCCAAGCGTTACACATGATTTAGCTTCAAATACTTGCGATATAAGTGATATAGCTTCAAAAGCTGGAGGAACAAACGAGTTAGCTTCAATTCCATGCGAAACAAATGATTTAGCTTCAAATCAATGCGATGTCGAAGGTTTAGCTTCAAATCAATAAGAGGTAGAAGGTTTAGCTTCAAATGAATAGAATAAAGAAGGTTTAGCATCAAATCAATGCGATGAAGAAGGTTTAGCTTCAAATCCATACGAAACACATGATTTAGCTTCAAATCAATTCGAAAGACAAGGATTAGATTCAAATCAATACGAAACAAATGATTTAGCTTCAAATGAATGCGAAGTAGAAGGCTCAGCATCAAATCCATGCGAAACACATGATTAAGCTTCACATCAAAGCGATGTAGATGGTTTGTTTCAAATCCATGCGATACACAAGATTTAGCTTCAAATCAATGCGATGTCGAAGGTTTAGCTTCAAATCAATAAGAGGTAGAAGGTTTAGCTTCAAATGAATAGAATATAGAAGGTTTAGCTTCAAATCAATGCGATGAAGAAGGTTTAGATTCAAATCCATACGAAACACATGATTTAGCTTCAAATCAATTCGAAAGACAAGGATTAGATTCAAATCAATACGAAACAAATGATTTAGCTTCAAATGAATGCGAAGTAGAAGGCTCAGCATCAAATCCATGCGAAACACATGATTAAGCTTCACATCAAAGCGATGTAGATGGTTTGTTTCAAATCCATGCGATACACAAGATTTAGCTTCAAATCAATGCGATGTAGTAGGTTCAGCTTCAAATCCTTGCGATATAAGTGATATAGCTTCAAAAGCAGGAGGAACAAACGAGGTAGCTTCAAATCCATGCGAAACACATGATTTAGCTGCAAATCAATGCGATGTAGAAGGTTTAGCTTCAAATCCATGCGAGACAAATGGTTTAGCTACAAATACTTGTGATATTCATTATTTAGCTACAACAGCATACGAAACTAACGAGTTAGCTTCAAATCCATGCGAAACACACGATTTATCTTCAAATCAATGCGATGTAGAAGGTTTAGCTTCAAGTCAGTAAGAGGTAGAAGGTTTAGCTTCAACTCCATGCGACACACATGATTAAGCTTCAAATCAGTGCGATGTAGATGGTTTGCTTCAAATCCATGCGATACACAAGACTTAGCTTCAAAGCAATGCGATGTAGTAGGTTCAGCTTCAAATCCATGCGATATAAGTGATATAGCTTCAAAAGCAGGAGGAACAAACGAGGTAGCTTCAATTCCATGCGAAACAAATGATTTAGCTTCAAATCAATGCGAAGTAGAAGGCGTAGCTTCAAATCCATGCGAAACAACTGGTTTAGCTACAAATACTTGTGATATACATTATTTAGCTACGACTGCATGCGAAACTAACGAGTTAGCTTCAAATCAATGCGAAGTAGAAGGCCTAGCTTCAAATCCATGCGAGACAAATGGTTTAGCTACAAATACTTGTGATATTCATTATTTAGCTACAACAGCATACGAAACTAACGAGTTAGCTTCAAATCCATGCGAAACACACGATTTATCTTCAAATCAATGCGATGTAGAAGGTTTAGCTTCAAGTCAATAAGAGGTAGAAGGTTTAGCTTCAACTCCATGCGACACACATGATTAAGCTTCAAATCAGTGCGATGTAGATGGTTTGCTTCAAATCCATGCGATACACAAGACTTAGCTTCAAAGCAATGCGATGTAGTAGGTTCAGCTTCAAATCCATGCGATATAAGTGATATAGCTTCAAAAGCAGGAGGAACAAACGAGGTAGCTTCAATTCCATGCGAAACAAATGATTTAGCTTCAAATCAATGCGAAGTAGAAGGCGTAGCTTCAAATCCATGCGAAACAACTGGTTTAGCTACAAATACTTGTGATATACATTATTTAGCTACGACTGCATGCGAAACTAACGAGTTAGCTTCAAATCCATGCGAAACACACGATTTGTCTTCAAATCAATGCGATGTAGAAGGTTTAGCTTCAAATCAATAAGTGGTAGATGGTTTAGCTTCAAATCAATAGAATATAGAAAGTTTAGCTTCAAATAAATGCGATGTAGAAGGTTTAGCTTCAAATCCATACGACACACATGATTTAGATTCAAATCAATTCGAAGGACAAGGCTTAGATTCAAATCCATGCGAAACAAATGATTTAGCTTCAAATGAATGCGAAGTAGAAGGCTTGGCTTCAAATCCATGCAAAACAAATGGTTTAGCTTCAAATACTTGTGATATACATTATTTAGCTACAACTGCATGCGAAACGAACGAGTTAGCTTCAAATCCATGCGATACACATGATTTATATTCAAATCAATGCGATGTGGAAGGTTTAGCTTCAAATCCATGCGATACACAAGATTTAGATTCAAATCAATGCGATGTAGTAGGTTCAGCTTCAAATCCATGCGACACATATGATTTAGCTTCAAATACTTGCGATATAAGTGATATAGCTTCAAAAGCTGTAGGAACAAACGAGGTAGCTTCAATTCCATGCGAGACACATGATTTAGCTTCAAATCAATGCGATGTAGAAGGTTTAGCTTCAAGTCCAAGCGTTACACATGATTTAGCTTCAAATACTTGCGATATAAGTGATATAGCTTCAAAAGCTGGAGGAACAAACGAGTTAGCTTCAATTCCATGCGAAACAAATGATTTAGCTTCAAATCAATGCGATGTCGAAGGTTTAGCTTCAAATCAATAAGAGGTAGAAGGTTTAGCTTCAAATGAATAGAATAAAGAAGGTTTAGCATCAAATCAATGCGATGAAGAAGGTTTAGCTTCAAATCCATACGAAACACATGATTTAGCTTCAAATCAATTCGAAAGACAAGGATTAGATTCAAATCAATACGAAACAAATGATTTAGCTTCAAATGAATGCGAAGTAGAAGGCTCAGCATCAAATCCATGCGAAACACATGATTAAGCTTCACATCAAAGCGATGTAGATGGTTTGTTTCAAATCCATGCGATACACAAGATTTAGCTTCAAATCAATGCGATGTAGTAGGTTCAGCTTCAAATCCTTGCGATATAAGTGATATAGCTTCAAAAGCAGGAGGAACAAACGAGGTAGCTTCAAATCCATGCGAAACACATGATTTAGCTGCAAATCAATGCGATGTAGAAGGTTTAGCTTCAAATCCATGCGAGACAAATGGTTTAGCTACAAATACTTCTGATATTCATTATTTAGCTACAACAGCATACGAAACTAACGAGTTAGCTTCAAATCCATGCGAAACACACGATTTATCTTCAAATCAATGCGATGTAGAAGGTTTAGCTTCAAGTCAGTAAGAGGTAGAAGGTTTAGCTTCAACTCCATGCGACACACATGATTAAGCTTCAAATCAGTGCGATGTAGATGGTTTGATTCAAATCCATGCGATACACAAGACTTAGCTTCAAAGCAATGCGATGTAGTAGGTTCAGCTTCAAATCCATGCGATATAAGTGATATAGCTTCAAAAGCAGGAGGAACAAACGAGGTAGCTTCAATTCCATGCGAAACAAATGATTTAGCATCAAATCAATGCGAAGTAGAAGGTTTAGCTTCAAATCAATAAGAGGTAGATGGATTAGCTTCAAATCAATAGAATATAGAAAGTTTAGCTTCAAATAAATGCGATGTAGAAGGTTTAGCTTCAAATCAATTCGAAGGACAAGGCTTAGATTCAAATCCATGCGAAACAAATGATTTAGCTGCAAATCAATGTGATGTAAAAGGTTTAGCTTCAAAACCATGCGATACACAAGATTTAGCTTCAAATTAATGCGATGTAGAAGGTTCAGCTTCAAATCCATGCGACACATATGATTTGGCTTCAAATACTTGCGATATAAGTGATATAGCTTCAAAAGCTGGAGGAACAAACGTGGTGGCTTCAAAATCCACGCGATACACATGATTTAGCTTCAAATACTTGCGATATAAGTGATCTAGGTTCAACTGCAGGCGAAACGAACGAGTCAGATTCAAATCCATGCGAAACACATGATTTAACTTCAAATGAATGTGATGTAGAAGGTTTAGCTTCAAATCCATGCGATACACAAGATTTAGCTTCAAATCGATGCGATGTAGTAGGTTCAGCTTCAAATCCATGCGACACATATCATTTAGCTCAAATACTTGCGATATAAGTGATATAGCTTCAAAAGCTGTAGGAACAAACGAGGTAGCTTAAATTCCATGCGAGACACATGATTTAGCTTCAAATCAATGCGATGTAGAATGTTTAGCTTCAAGTCCAAGCGTAACACATGATTTAGCTTCAAATACTTGCGATATAAGTGATATAGATTCGAATACAGCCGAAACGAACGTGTTAGCTTCAAATCCATGCGAAACACATGATTCAGCTGCAATTCAATGCGATGTAGAAGGTTTAGCTTCAAATCCATGCGAAACACATTATTTAGCTGCAAAACAGTGCGAAGTAGAAGGCTCGGGTTCAAATCAATGTGATTGAAATGGTTCATCTTCAAATACTTGTGAATGACATGATTTAGCTTCAACTGCATGCGAAACACATGATTTAGCTTCAAATCAATTCGAAGGATAAGGCTTAGATTCAAATCCATGCGAAACATATGATTTAGCTTCAAATGAATGCGAAGTAGAAGGCTTCGCTTCAAATCCATGCAAAACAAATGCTTTAGCTACAAATACTTGTGATATACATTATTTAGCTACAACTACATGCGAAACAAACGAGTTAGCTTCAAATACATGCGATACACATGATTTAGCTTCAAATCAATGCGATGTAGAAGGTTTAGGTTCAAAGCCATGCGAAACAAATGGTTTAGCTACAAATACTTGTGATATACATTATTTAGATACAACTACATACGAAAAAAAGAGTTAGCTTCAAATCCATGCGATACACATGATTTAGCTTCAAATCAATGCGATGTAGAAGGTTTAGCTTCAAATCCATGCGATACACAAGATTTAGCTTCAAATCAATGCGATGTAGTAGGTTCAGCTTCAAATCCATGCGACACATATGATTTAGCTTCAAATACTTGCGATATAAGAGATATAGTTTCAAAAGCTGTAGGAACAAACGAGGTAGCTTCAATTCCATGCGAGACACATGATTAAGCTTCAAATCAATGCAATGTAGAAGGTTTAGCTTCATATCCATACGAAACACATGATTTAGCTTCAAATCAATTCGAAGGACAAGGCTTAGATTCAAATCCATGCGAAACAAAAGATTTAGCTTCAAATAAATGCGAAGTAGAAGGCTTAGCTTAAAATCCATGCGAATGAAATGGTTTTGCTACAAATACTTGTGATATTCATTATTTAGCTACAACAGCATACGAAACTAACGAGTTAGCTTCAAATCAATGCGAAGTAGAAGGCCTAGCTTCAAATCCATGCGAGACAAATGGTTTAGCTACAAATACTTGTGATATTCATTATTTAGCTACAACTGCATACGAAACTAACGAGTTAGCTTCAAATCCATGCGAAACACACGATTTATCTTCAAATCAATGCGATGTAGAAGGTTTAGCTTCAAGTCAATAAGAGGTAGAAGGTTTAGCTTCAACTCCATGCGACACACATGATTAAGCTTCAAATCAGTGCGATGTAGATGGTTTGCTTCAAATCCATGCGATACACAAGACTTAGCTTCAAAGCAATGCGATGTAGTAGGTTCAGCTTCAAATCCATGCGATATAAGTGATATAGCTTCAAAAGCAGGAGGAACAAACGAGGTAGCTTCAATTCCATGCGAAACAAATGATTTAGCTTCAAATCAATGCGAAGTAGAAGGCGTAGCTTCAAATCCATGCGAAACAACTGGTTTAGCTACAAATACTTGTGATATACATTATTTAGCTACGACTGCATGCGAAACTAACGAGTTAGCTTCAAATCCATGCGAAACACACGATTTGTCTTCAAATCAATGCGATGTAGAAGGTTTAGCTTCAAATCAATAAGTGGTAGATGGTTTAGCTTCAAATCAATAGAATATAGAAAGTTTAGCTTCAAATAAATGCGATGTAGAAGGTTTAGCTTCAAATCCATACGACACACATGATTTAGATTCAAATCAATTCGAAGGACAAGGCTTAGATTCAAATCCATGCGAAACAAATGATTTAGCTTCAAATGAATGCGAAGTAGAAGGCTTGGCTTCAAATCCATGCAAAACAAATGGTTTAGCTTCAAATACTTGTGATATACATTATTTAGCTACAACTGCATGCGAAACGAACGAGTTAGCTTCAAATCCATGCGATACACATGATTTAGCTTCAAATCAATGCGATGTGGAAGATTTAGCTTCAAATCCATGCGATACACAAGATTTAGATTCAAATCAATGCGATGTAGTAGGTTCAGCTTCAAATCCATGCGACACATATGATTTAGCTTCAAATACTTGCGATATACGTGATATAGCTTCAAAAGCTGTAGGAACAAACGAGGTAGCTTCAATTCCATGCGAGACACATGTTTTAGCTTCAAATCAATACGATGTAGAAGGTTTAGCTTCATATCCATACGAAACACATGATTTAGATTCAAATCAATTCGAAGGACAAGGCTTAGATTCAAATCCATGCGAAACAAATGATTTAGCTTCAAATGAATGCGAAGTAGAAGGCTTAGCTTAAAATCCATGCGAATCAAATGGTTTAGCTTCAAATACTTGTGATATACGTTATTTTGATTTAACTGCATGCGCAACAAACGAGTTAGCTTCAAATCCATGCGAAACACATGATTTAGCTGCAAATCAATGCGATGTAGAAGGTTTAGCTTCAAATCCATGCGAAACAAATGATATAGCTTCAAACACTTGTGGTGTAAGTGATATCGCTTCAAATGAAGACTAATCAAACGAGTTAGCTTCAAAATCCACGCGATACACATGATTTAGCTTCAAATACTAGCGATATAAATGATGTAGATTCAACTGCAGGCGTATCGAACGAGTTAGTTTCAAATCCATGCGAAACACATGATTTAGCTTCAAGTCAATTCGAAGGACAAGGCTTAGATTCAAATCCATGCGAAACAAATGATTTAGCTTCAAATGAATGCGAAGTAGAAGGCTTAGCTTCAAATCCATGCAAAACAAATGCTTTAGCTACAAATACTTGTGATATACATTATTTAGCTACAACTACATGCGAAAATGTAGTAGGTTCAGCTTCAAATCCATGCGACACATATGATTTAGCTTCAAATACTTGCGATATAAGTGATATAGCTTCAAAAGCAGGAGGAACAAACGAGGTAGCTTCAATTCCGTGCGAAACAAATGATTTAGCTTCAAATCAATGCGAAGTTGAAGACTTAGCATCTAATCCATGCGAAATAAATGAGTTCACCATCAAATACTTGCGATATAAATGAAATAGCTTCAAATCCATGCAAAACAAATGATTTAGCACAGGAACTTGCGACATGAGAGATATAGCTTCAAATACAGGGGAAACAAACGTGTTAGCTCCAATTCTATGCGAAGCAAACGATTTAGCTACAAATACTTGTGATATACATTATGTACCTACAACTGTATGCGAAACAAACGAGTTAGCTTCAAATCCATGCGAAACACATCATTTAGCCTGCAAATCAATGCGATATAGAAGGTTTAGCTTCAAATCCATGCGATACACAAGATTTAGCTTCAAATCAATGCGATGTAGTAGGTTCAGCTTCAAATCCATGCGATATAAGTGATGTAGCTTCAAAAGCAGGACGAACAAACGAGTTAGCTTCAAATCCATACGAAACACATGATTTAGCTTGAAATCGATTCGAAGGACATGGATTAGATTCAAATCCATGCGCAACAAATGATTTAGCTTCAAATGAATGCGAAGTAAAAGGCTCAGCATCAAATTCATGCGAAACACATGATTAAGATTCACATCAAAGCGATGTAGATGGTTTGCTTCAAATCCATGCGATACACAAGATTTAGCTTCAAATCAATGCGATGTGGAAGGTTTAGCTTCAAATTCATGCGATACACAAGATTTAGATTCAAATCAATGCGATGTAGTAGGTTCAGCTTCAAATCCATGCGACACATATGATTTAGCTTCAAATACTTGCGATATAAGTGATATAGCTTCAAAAGCTGTAGGAACAAACGAGGTAGCTTAAATTCCATGCGAGACACATGATTTAGCTTCAAATCAATGCGATGTAGAAGGTTTAGCTTCAAGTCCAAGCGTAACACATGATTTAGCTTCAAATACTTGCGATATAAGTGATATAGCTTCGAATACAGCCGAAACGAACGTGTTAGCTTCAAATCCATGCGAAACACATGATTCAGCTGCAATTCAATGCGATGTAGAAGGTTTAGCTTCAAATCCATGCGAAACACATTATTTAGCTGCAAAACAGTGCGAAGTAGAAGGCTCGGGTTCAAATCAATGTGATTGAAATGGTTCATCTTCAAATACTTGTGAATGACATGATTTATCTTCAACTGCATGCGAAACACATGATTTAGCTTCAAATCAATTCGAAGGACAAGGCTTAGATTCAAATCCATGCGAAATAAATGATTTAGCTTCAAATGATTGCGAAGTAGAAGGCTTCGCTTCAAATCCATGCAAAACAAATGGTTTAGCTACAAATACTTGTGATATACATTATTTAGCTACAACTACATGCGAAACAAACGAGTTAGCTTCAAATCCATGCGATACACATGATTTGGCTTCAAATGAATGCGATGTAGAAGGTTTAGGTTCAAATCCACGCGAAACAAATGATTTAGCTTCAAACACTTTGGGTATAAGTGATATAGCTTCAAATGCAGACTAATCAAACGAGTTAGCTTCAAAATTCACGCGATACACATGATTTAGCTTCAAATACTTGCGATATAAGTGATGTAGGTTCAACTGCAGGCGAAACGAACGAGTCAGCTTCAAATCCATGCGAAACACATGATTTAACTTCAAATGAATGTGATGTAGAAGGTTTAGCTTCAAATCCATGCGATACACAAGATTTAGCTTCAAATCAATGCGATGTAGTAGGTTCAGCTTCAAATCCATGCGACACATATCATTTAGCTCAAATACTTGCGATATAAGTGATATAGCTTCAAAAGCTGTAGGAACAAACGAGGTAGCTTAAATTCCATGCAAGCCACATGATTTAGCTTCAAATCGATGCGATGTAGAAGGTTTAGCTTCAAGTCCAAGCGTAACACATGATTTAGCTTCAAATACTTGCGATATAAGTGATATAGCTTCGAATACAGCCGAAACGAACGTGTTAGCTTCAAATCCATGCGAAACACATGATTCAGCTGCAATTCAATGCGATGTAGAAGGTTTAGCTTCAAATCCATGCGAAACACATTATTTAGCTGCAAAACAGTGCGAAGTAGAAGGGTCGGGTTCAAATCAATGTGATTGAAATGGTTCATCTTCAAATACTTGTGAATGACATGATTTAGCTTCAACTGCATGCGAAACACATGACTTAGATTCAAATCAATGCGATGTAGAAGGTATAGCTTCAAATCCATGCAAAACACGTGATTTATCTTCCAATTAATGCGAAGTAGAAGGCTTAGCTTCAAATCCATGCGAATCAAATAGTTTAGCTTCAAATACTTGTGATATACGTTATTTAGATTTAACTGCATGCGCAACGAACGAGTTAGCTTCTAATCCATGCGAAACACATGATTTAGCTGCAAATCAATGCGATGAAGAAGGTTTAGCTTCAAATCCATGCGAAACAAATGATATAGCTTCAAACACTTGGGGTGTAGGTGATATAGCTTCAAATGAAGACTAATCAAACGAGTTAGCTTCAAAATCCACGCGATAAACATGATTTAGCTTCAAATACTAGCGATATAAGTGATGTAGATTCAACTGCAGGCGAAACGAACGTGTTAGCTTCAAATCCATGCGAAACACATGATTTAGCTGCAAATCAATGCGATGTAGAAGGTTTAGCTTCAAATCCACCCGAAACAAATGATTTAGCTTCAAACACTTGGGGTATCTGTGATATAGCTACAAATGCAGACGAATCAAACGAGTTATCTTCAAAATCCACGCGATACACATGATTTAGCTTCAAATACTTGCGATATAAGTGATGTAGGTTCAACTGCAGGCGAAACGAACGAGTTAGCTTCAAATCCATGCGAAACATATGATTTAGCTGCAAATCAATGTGATGTAGAAGGTTTAGCTTCAAACCCATGCGATACACAAGATTTAGATTCAAATCAATGCGATGTAGAAGGTTCAGCTTCAAATCCATGCGACACATATGATTTAGCTTCAAATACTTGCGATATAAGTGATATAGCTTCAAAAGCTGGAGGAACAAACGAGGAATTTTCAATTCCATGCGAAGAAATGATTTATCTTCAAATCAATGCGAAGAAGAAGGCTTAACTTCAGATCCATGCGATACACAAGATTTAGCTTCAAATCAATGCGATGTAGTAGGTTCAGCTTCAAATCCATGCGGTATAATTGATATAGCTTCAAAAGCAGGAGGAACAAACGAGGTAGCTTCAATTCCATGCGAAACAAATGATTTAGCTTCAAATCAATGCGATACACATGATTCAGCTTCAAATCTATGCGATGTAGAAGGTTTAGCTTCAAATCCATGCCATACTCAAGATTTAGCTTCCAATCATTGAGATGTAGAAGGTTTAGCTTCAAATCCATACGAAACACATGATTTAGCTTCAAATCAATTCGAAGGACAAGGCTTAGATTCAAATCCATGCGAAACAAATGATTTAGCTTCAAATGAAGGCGAAGTAGAAGGCTTAGCTTCAAATCCATGCAAAACAAATGGTTTAGATACAAATACTTGTGATATACGTCATTTAGCTACAATTGCATGCGAAACGAACGAGTTAGCTTCAAATCCATGCGAAACACATGATTTAGCTGCAAATCAATGCGATGTAGAAGGTTTAGCTTCAAATCCATGCGATACACAAGATTTAGCTTCAACTCAATGCGATGTAGAAGGTTCAGCTTCAAACCCATGCGACACATATGATTTAGCTTCAAATACTTGCGATATAAGTGATATAGCTTCTAAAGCTGGAGGAACAAACGAGGAGGCTTGAATTCCATGCGAAACAAATGATTTAGCTTCAAATCAATGCGAAGTAGAAGGCGTAGCTTCAAATCCATGCGAAACAAATGGTTTAGCTACAAATACTTGTGATATAGATTATTTAGCTACAACTGCATGCGAAACTAACGAGTTAGCTTCAAATCCATGCGAAACTCACGATTTATCTTCAAGTCAATGCGATGTAGAAGGTTTAACTTCAATCCATACAACACACATGATTTAGATTCAAATCAATTCGAAGGACAAGGCATAGATTCAAGTCCATGCGAAACAAACGATTTAGCTTCAAATGAATGCGAAGTAGAAGGCTTGGCTTCAAATCCATGCAAAACAAATGGTTTAACTACAAATACTTGTGATATACATTATTTAGCTACAACTGCATGCGAAAAAAACGAGTTAGCTTCAAATCCATGCGAAACAAATGATTTAGCTGCAAATCAATGTGATGTAGAAGGTTTAGCTTCAAATCCATGCGATATACGAGATTTAGCTTCAAATCAATGCGATGTAGTAGGTTCAGCTTCAAATCCATGCGATATAAGTGATATAGCTTCAAAAGCAGGAGGAACAAACGAGGCAGCTTCAATTCCATGCAAGACAAATGCTTAAGCTTCAAATCAATGCGATGTAGAAGGCGTAGCTTCAAATCCATGCGAAACAAATGGTTTAGCTACAAATACTTGTGATATACATTATTTAGCTACAACTGCATGCGAAACTAACGAGTTAGCTTCAAATCTATGCGAAACACACGATTTATCTTCAAATCAATGCGATGTAGAAGGTTTAGCTTCAAATCAATAAGAGGTAGAAGGTTTAGCTTCAAATCAATAGAATATAGAAGGTTTAGCTTCAAATCCATACGAAACACATGATTTAGCTTCAAATCAATTCGAAGGGCAAGGCTTAGATTCAAATCCATGCGAAACAAGTGATTTAGCTTCAGATGAATGCGAAGTAGATGGCTTAGCTTCAAATCCATGCGGCACATATGATTTAGCTTTAAATACTTGCGATATAAGTGACATAGTTTCAAATGGAGGCGAAACGTACAAGTTAGCTTCAAATCCATGCGAAACACATGATTTAGCTGCAAATCAATGTGATGTAGAAGGTTTAGCTTCAAATCCATGCAAAACAAATGGTTTAGCTACAAATACTTGTGATATACATTATTGTGCTACAACTGCATGCGAAACGAACGAGTTAGCTTCAAATCCATGCGATACACATGATTTAGATTCAAATCAATGCGATGTTCATCTTCAAATCCATGCGACACATATGATTTAGCTTCAAATACTTGCGATATAAGTGATATAGCTTCAAAAGCTGGAGGAACAAACGAGGTAGCTTCAAATCCATGCGAAACACATGATTTAGCTGCAAATCAATGCGATGTAGAAGGTTTATCTTCAAATCCATGCGATACATATGATTAAGATTCAAATCAATGCGATGTAGATAGTTTGCTTCAAATCCATGCGATACACAAGATTTAGCTTCAAATCAATGCGATGTAGTAGGTTCAGCTTCAAATCCATGCGATATAAGTGATATAGCTTCAAAAGCAGGAGGAACAAACGAGGTAGCTTCAATTCCATGCAAGACAAATGCTTTAGCTTCAAATCAATGCGAAGTAGAAGGCGTAGCTTCAAATCCATGCGAAAAAATGGTTTAGCTACAAATACTTGTTATATACATTATTTAGCTACAACTGCTTGCGAAACTAACGAGTTAGCTTCAAATCTATGCGAAACACACGATTTATCTTCAAATCAATGCGATATAGAAGGTTTAGCTTCAAATCAATGAGAGGTAGAAGGTTTAACTTCAAATCAATAGAATATAGAAGGTTTAGCTTCAAATCAATGCGATGTAGAAGGTTTAGCTTCAAATCCATACGAAACACATGATTTAGCTTCAAATCAATTCGAAGGGCAAGGCTTAGATTCAAATCCATGCGAAACAAATGATTTAGCTTCAGATGAATGCGAAGTAGAAGGCTCAGCTTCAAATCCATGCGGCACATATGATTTAGCTTTAAATACTTGCGATATAAGTGATATAGCTTCAAAAGCTGTAGGAACAAACGAGGTAGCTTCAAATCCATGCGAAACACATGATTCAGCTGCAAATCAATGCGATGTAGAAGGTTTAGCTACAAATCCATGCGAGACACATTATTTAGCTGCAAATCAGTGCGAAGTAGAAGGCTCGGGTTCAAATCAATGCGATTCAAATGGTTCATATTCAAATACTTGTGAAAGACATGATTTAGCTTCAACTGCATGCGAAACACATGATTTAGCTTCAAATCAATGCGATGTAGAAGGTTTTGCTTCAAATCCATGCAAAACACGTGATTTATCTTCCAATTAATGCGAAGTAGAAGGCTTAGCTTCAAATCCATGCGATATAAGTGATATAGCTTCAAAAGCAGGAGGAACAAACGAGGTAGCTTCAATACCATGCAAGACAAATGCTTTAGCTTCAAATCAATGCGAAGTAGAAGGCGTAGCTTCAAATCCATGCGAAAAAAATGGTTTAGCTACAAACACTTGTGATATACATTATTTAGCTACAACTGCTTGCGAAACTAACGAGTTAGCTTCAAATCTATGCGAAACTCACGATTTATCTTCAAATCAATGCCATGCAGAAGGTTTAGCATCAAATCCATGCGAAACACATTATTTAGCTGCAAAACAGTGCGAAGTAGAAGGCTCGGGTTCAAATCAATGTGATTGAAATGGTTCATCTTCAAATACTTGTGAATGACATGATTTATCTTCAACTGCATGCGAAACACATGATTTAGCTTCAAATCAATTCGAAGGACAAGGCTTAGATTCAAATCCATGCGAAACAAATGATTTAGCTTCAAATGATTGCGAAGTAGAAGGCTTCGATTCAAATCCATGCAAAACAAATGATTTAGCTTCAAATGAATGCGAAGTAAAAGGCTCAGCATCAAATTCATGCGAAACACATGATTAAGATTCACATCAAAGCGATGTAGATGGTTTGCTTCAAATCCATGCGATACACAAGATTTAGCTTCAAATCAATGCGATGTGGAAGGTTTAGCTTCAAATTCATGCGATACACAAGATTTAGATTCAAATCAATGCGATGTAGTAGGTTCAGCTTCAAATCCATGCGACACATATGATTTAGCTTCAAATACTTGCGATATAAGTGATATAGCTTCAAAAGCTGTAGGAACAAACGAGGTAGCTTAAATTCCATGCGAGACACATGATTTAGCTTCAAATCAATGCGATGTAGAAGGTTTAGCTTCAAGTCCAAGCGTAACACATGATTTAGCTTCAAATACTTGCGATATAAGTGATATAGCTTCGAATACAGCCGAAACGAACGTGTTAGCTTCAAATCCATGCGAAACACATGATTCAGCTGCAATTCAATGCGATGTAGAAGGTTTAGCTTCAAATCCATGCGAAACACATTATTTAGCTGCAAAACAGTGCGAAGTAGAAGGCTCGGGTTCAAATCAATGTGATTGAAATGGTTCATCTTCAAATACTTGTGAATGACATGATTTATCTTCAACTGCATGCGAAACACATGATTTAGCTTCAAATCAATTCGAAGGACAAGGCTTAGATTCAAATCCATGCGAAACAAATGATTTAGCTTCAAATGATTGCGAAGTAGAAGGCTTCGCTTCAAATCCATGCAAAACAAATGGTTTAGCTACAAATACTTGTGATATACATTATTTAGCTACAACAGCATACGAAACTAACGAGTTAGCTTCAAATCAATGCGAAGTAGAAGGCCTAGCTTCAAATCCATGCGAGACAAATGGTTTAGCTACAAATACTTGTGATATTCATTATTTAGCTACAACAGCATACGAAACTAACGAGTTAGCTTCAAATCCATGCGAAACACATGATTTAGCTGCAAATCAATGCGATAAAGAAGGTATAGCTTCAAATCCATGCGAAACAAATGATATAGCTTCAAACACTTGGGGTGTAAGTGATATAGCTTCAAATGAAGACTAATCAATCGTGTTAGCTTCAAAATCCATGCGATACACATGATTTAGCTTCAAATCAATGCGATGTAGAAGGGTTAGCATCAAATCCATGCGAAGCAAATGATTTAGCATCAGATACTTCTGATATAACTGATAAAGCTTCAAATGCAGGGAAAACAAACGAGTTAGCATCAAATCCATGCAAAACACATAATTTAGCTGCAAATCAATGCGATGTAGAAGGTTTAGATTCAAAACAATAAGAGGTAGAAGGTTTAGCTTCAAATCAATAGAATGTAGAAGGTTTAGCTTCTAATCAATGCGATGTAGAAGGTTTAGCTTCAAATCCATGCGATCCACAAGATTTAGCTTCAACTCAATGCGATGTAGAAGGTTCAGCTTCAAACCCATGCGACACATATGATTTAGCTTCAAATACTTGCGATATAAGTGATATAGCTTCTAAAGCTGGAGGAACAAACGAGGAGGCTTGAATTCCATGCGAAACAAATGATTTAGCTTCAAATCAATGCGAAGTAGAAGGCGTAGCTTCAAATCCATGCGAAACAAATGGTTTAGCTACAAATACTTGTGATATAGATTATTTAGCTACAACTGCATGCGAAACTAACGAGTTAGCTTCAAATCCATGCGAAACTCACGATTTATCTTCAAGTCAATGCGATGTAGAAGGTTTAACTTCAATCCATACAACACACATGATTTAGATTCAAATCAATTCGAAGGACAAGGCATAGATTCAAGTCCATGCGAAACAAACGATTTAGCTTCAAATGAATGCGAAGTAGAAGGCTTGGCTTCAAATCCATGCAAAACAAATGGTTTAACTATAAATACTTGTGATATACATTATTTAGCTACAACTGCATGCGAAAAAAACGAGTTAGCTTCAAATCCATGCGAAACAAATGATTTAGCTGCAAATCAATGTGATGTAGAAGGTTTAGCTTCAAATCCATGCGATATACGAGATTTAGCTTCAAATCAATGCGATGTAGTAGGTTCAGCTTCAAATCCATGCGATATAAGTGATATAGCTTCAAAAGCAGGAGGAACAAACGAGGCAGCTTCAATTCCATGCAAGACAAATGCTTAAGCTTCAAATCAATGCGATGTAGAAGGCGTAGCTTCAAATCCATGCGAAACAAATGGTTTAGCTACAAATACTTGTGATATACATTATTTAGCTACAACTGCATGCGAAACTAACGAGTTAGCTTCAAATCTATGCGAAACACACGATTTATCTTCAAATCAATGCGATGTAGAAGGTTTAGCTTCAAATCAATAAGAGGTAGAAGGTTTAGCTTCAAATCAATAGAATATAGAAGGTTTAGCTTCAAATCCATACGAAACACATGATTTAGCTTCAAATCAATTCGAAGGGCAAGGCTTAGATTCAAATCCATGCGAAACAAGTGATTTAGCTTCAGATGAATGCGAAGTAGATGGCTTAGCTTCAAATCCATGCGGCACATATGATTTAGCTTTAAATACTTGCGATATAAGTGACATAGTTTCAAATGGAGGCGAAACGTACAAGTTAGCTTCAAATCCATGCGAAACACATGATTTAGCTGCAAATCAATGTGATGTAGAAGGTTTAGCTTCAAATCCATGCAAAACAAATGGTTTAGCTACAAATACTTGTGATATACATTATTGTGCTACAACTGCATGCGAAACGAACGAGTTAGCTTCAAATCCATGCGATACACATGATTTAGATTCAAATCAATGCGATGTTCATCTTCAAATCCATGCGACACATATGATTTAGCTTCAAATACTTGCGATATAAGTGATATAGCTTCAAAAGCTGGAGGAACAAACGAGGTAGCTTCAAATCCATGCGAAACACATGATTTAGCTGCAAATCAATGCGATGTAGAAGGTTTATCTTCAAATCCATGCGATACATATGATTAAGATTCAAATCAATGCGATGTAGATAGTTTGCTTCAAATCCATGCGATACACAAGATTTAGCTTCAAATCAATGCGATGTAGTAGGTTCAGCTTCAAATCCATGCGATATAAGTGATATAGCTTCAAAAGCAGGAGGAACAAACGAGGTAGCTTCAATTCCATGCAAGACAAATGCTTTAGCTTCAAATCAATGCGAAGTAGAAGGCGTAGCTTCAAATCCATGCGAAAAAATGGTTTAGCTACAAATACTTGTTATATACATTATTTAGCTACAACTGCTTGCGAAACTAACGAGTTAGCTTCAAATCTATGCGAAACACACGATTTATCTTCAAATCAATGCGATATAGAAGGTTTAGCTTCAAATCAATGAGAGGTAGAAGGTTTAACTTCAAATCAATAGAATATAGAAGGTTTAGCTTCAAATCAATGCGATGTAGAAGGTTTAGCTTCAAATCCATACGAAACACATGATTTAGCTTCAAATCAATTCGAAGGGCAAGGCTTAGATTCAAATCCATGCGAAACAAATGATTTAGCTTCAGATGAATGCGAAGTAGAAGGCTCAGCTTCAAATCCATGCGGCACATATGATTTAGCTTTAAATACTTGCGATATAAGTGATATAGCTTCAAAAGCTGTAGGAACAAACGAGGTAGCTTCAAATCCATGCGAAACACATGATTCAGCTGCAAATCAATGCGATGTAGAAGGTTTAGCTACAAATCCATGCGAGACACATTATTTAGCTGCAAATCAGTGCGAAGTAGAAGGCTCGGGTTCAAATCAATGCGATTCAAATGGTTCATATTCAAATACTTGTGAAAGACATGATTTAGCTTCAACTGCATGCGAAACACATGATTTAGCTTCAAATCAATGCGATGTAGAAGGTTTTGCTTCAAATCCATGCAAAACACGTGATTTATCTTCCAATTAATGCGAAGTAGAAGGCTTAGCTTCAAATCCATGCGATATAAGTGATATAGCTTCAAAAGCAGGAGGAACAAACGAGGTAGCTTCAATACCATGCAAGACAAATGCTTTAGCTTCAAATCAATGCGAAGTAGAAGGCGTAGCTTCAAATCCATGCGAAAAAAATGGTTTAGCTACAAACACTTGTGATATACATTATTTAGCTACAACTGCTTGCGAAACTAACGAGTTAGCTTCAAATCTATGCGAAACTCACGATTTATCTTCAAATCAATGCCATGCAGAAGGTTTAGCATCAAATCAATACGAAACACATGATTTAGCTTCAAATCAATTCGAAGGGCAAGGCATAGATTCAAATCCATGCGATACACAAGATTTAGCTTCAAATCAATGCGATGTAGAAGGTTCAGCTTCAAATCCATGCGACACACATGATTTAGCTTCAAATACTTGCGATATAAGTGATATACCTTCAAAAGTTGGAGGAACAAACGAGGTGGCTTCAATTCCATGCGAAACAAATGATTTAGCTTCAAATCAATGCGAAGTAGAAGACGTAGCTTCAAATCCATGCGAAACAAATGGTTTAGCTACAAATACTTGAGATATAGATTATTTAGCTACAACTGCATGCGAAACTAACGAGTTAGTTTCAAATCCATGCGAAACACACGATTTATCTTCAAATCAATGCGATGTAGAAGGTTTGCTTCAAATCAATAAGAGGTAGATGGTTTAGCTTCAAATCAATAGAATATAGAAGGTTTAGCTTCAAATCCATGCGATACACAAGATTTAGCTTCAAATCAATGCGATGTAGTAGGTTCAGCTTCAAATCCATGCGACACATATGATTTAGCTTCAAATACTTGCGATATAAGTGATATAGCTTCAAAAGCTGGAGGAACAAACGAGGTTGCTTCAATTCCATGCGAGACACATGATTTAGCTTCAAATCAATGCGATGTAGAAGGTTCAGCTTCAAATCCATACGATACACATGATTTAGCTTCAAATACTTGCGATATAAGTCATGTAGATTCAACTGCAGGCGAACCGAACGAATTAGTTTCAAATCCATGCGAAACACATTATTTAGCTGCAAATCAATGCGATGTAGAAGGTTCAGCTTCAAGACAATAAGAGGTAGAAGGTTTAGCTTCAAATCAATAGTATGTAGAAGGTTTAGCTTCAAGTCAATGCGATGTAGAAGGTTTAGCTTCAAATCCATACGAAACACATGATTTAGCTTCAAATTAATGCGATGTAGTAGGTTCAGCTTCAAATCCATGCGACACATATGATTTAGCTTCAAATACTTGCGATATAAGTGATATAGCTTCAAAAGCTGGAGGAACAAACGAGGTTGCTTCAATTCCATGCGAGACACATGATTTAGCTTCAAATCAATGCGATGTAGAAGGTTCAGCTTCAAATCAATACGATACACACGATTTAGCTTCAAATACTTGCGATATAAGTCATGTAGATTCAACTGCAGGCGAACCGAACGAATTAGTTTCAAATCCATGCGAAACACATTATTTAGCTGCAAATCAATGCGATGTAGAAGGTTTAGCTTAAAGACAATAAGAGGTAGAAGGTTTAGCTTCAAATCAATAGTATGTAGAAGGTTTAGCTTCAAGTCAATGCGATGTAGAAGGATTAGCTTCAAATCCATACGAAACACATGATTTAGCTTCAAATCAATGCGATGTAGAAGGTTTAGCTTCAAATCCATGCAAAACACGTGATTTTTCTTCCAATTAATGCGAAGTAGAAGGCTTAGCTTCAAATCCATGCGAATCAAATGGTTTAGCTTCACATATTTGTGATATACGTTATTTAGATTTAACTGCATGCGCAACGAACGAGTTAGCTTCAAATCCATGCGAAACACATGATTTAGCTGCAAATCAATGTGATGTAGAAGGTTTAGCTTCAAATCCATGCGATACACAAGATTTAGCTTCAAAACAATGCGATGTAGAAGGTTCAGCTTCAAATCCATGCGACACATATGATTTAGCTTCAAATACTGGCGATAGAAGTGATATAGCTTCAAAAGCTGGAGGAACAAACGAGGTGGCTTCAATTCCATGCGAAACAAATGGTTTAGCTTCAAATCAATGCGAAGTAGAAGGCGTAGCTTCAAATCCATGCGAAACAAATGGTTTAACTACAAATACTTGTGATATACATTATTTAGCTACAACTGCATGCGAAACAAACGAGTTAACTTCAAATCCATGCGAAACACATGATTTAGCTGCAAATCAATGCGATAAAGAAGGTATAGCTTCAAATCCATGCGAAACAAATGATATAGCTTCAAACACTTGGGGTGTAAGTGATATAGCTTCAAATGAAGACTAATCAATCGTGTTAGCTTCAAAATCCATGCGATACACATGATTTAGCTTCAAATCAATGCGATGTAGAAGGGTTAGCATCAAATCCATGCGAAGCAAATGATTTAGCATCAGATACTTCTGATATAACTGATAAAGCTTCAAATTCAGGGGAAACAAACGAGTTAGCATCAAATCCATGCAAAACACATAATTTAGCTGCAAATCAATGCGATGTAGAAGGTTTAGATTCAAAACAATAAGAGGTAGAAGGTTTAGCTTCAAATCAATAGAATGTAGAAGGTTTAGCTTCTAATCAATGCGATGTAGAAGGTTTAGCTTCAAATCCATGCGACACACAAGATTTAGATTCTAATCAATGCGATGTAGAAGGATCAGCTTCAAATCCAAGCGACACATATGATTTAGCTTCATATACTTGCGATATAAGTGATATAGCTTCAAAAGCTGGAGGAACAAACGAGGAATTTTCAATTCCATGCGAAGAAATGATTTATCTTCAAATCAATGCGAAGTAGAAGGCTTAACTTCAGATCCATGCGATACACAAGATTTAGCTTCAAATCAATGCGATGTAGTAGGTTCAGCTTCAAATCCATGCGGTATAAGTGATATAGCTTCAAAAGCAGGAGGAACAAACGAGGTAGCTTCAATTCCATGCGAAACAAATGATTTAGCTTCAAATCAATGCGAAGTGGAAGGCGTAGCTTCAAATCCATGCGAAGCAAATGGTTTAGCTACAAATACTTGTGATATACATTATTTAGCTACAACTGCATGCGAAACTAACGAGTTAGCTTCAAATCCAAGCGAAACACACGATGTATGTTCAAATCAATGCGATGTAGAAGGTTTAGCTTCAAATCAATAAGAGGTAGTAGGTTTAGCTTCAAATCAATAGAATATAGTAGGTTTAGCTTCAAATCAATGCGATGTAGAAAGTTTAGCTTCAAATCCATACGAAACACATGATTTAGCTTCAAATCAATTCGAAGGACAAGGCTTAGATTCAAATCCATGCGAAACAAGTGATTTAGCATCAAATGAATGCGAAGTAGAAGGCTTAGCTTCAAATCCATGCAAAACAAATGGTTTAGCTACAAATACTTGTGATATACATTATTTAGCTACAACGGCATGCGAAACAAACGAGTTAGCTACAAATCCATGCGATACACATGATTCAGCTTCAAATCTATGCGATGTAGAAGGTTTAGCTTCAAATCTATGGGAAACAAATGATTTAGCTTCAAATCTATGGGAAACAAATGATTTAGATTCAGATGCTTGCGATATAAGTCATATAGCTTCAAATGCTGACGAAACAAACGGGTTAGCTTCAACTCCATGCGAAACACATGATTTAGCTTCAAATCAATAAGATGTAGCAGGTTTAGCTTCAAATCAATGCAATGTGGAATGTATAGCTTCAAATCCATTCGACACAAATGTTTTAGCGTCAGATACTTGCGATATAAGTGATATAGCTTCAAATGCAGGAGAAACAAACGAGTTAGTTCCTAATCCATTCGAAACACATGATTTAGCTACAAATCGATTGCGAGGTAGAAGGTTTAGATTCAAATCCAAGCGAAACACATGATTTAGCTTCAAATACTTGTGAAATACGTGATTTAGATTCAACTGCATGGGAAACAAACGAGTTAGCTCGAAATCCGAGCGAAACACATGCTTTCGCTTCAAATCAAAGCGAAGTAGAAGGCTTAGCGTCAAATCCATTCGAGACAAACGATTTGGCTTCAAATACTGGCGGTATAAATGAAGTAGCTTCAAATGCAAGCGAAACAAACGAGATAGATTGAAATCCATGCGAAATACATGATTTAGCTTCAAATCAATTTGAAGTAGAAGGATTAGCTTCAAATCCAAGCGGGACACATGATTTAGCTTCAAATCAGTGCGAAGTAGAAGGCTCAGCTTCAAATCCATGCGAATCTAACGGTTCGGCTTCAAATACTTATGAAATACATGATTTAGCTTCAACTGCATGCGAAACAAACGAGGCAGTTTCAAATCCATGAGAAACACATGATTTAGCTTCAAATCAATGCGATGTAGAAGGTTTAGCAACAAATACATGAGAAAAAAATGGTTTAGCTTCAAACACTTGCGATATAAGTGATATAGCTTCAAATTCAGTAGAGACAATTGAGTTAGCTTCAAATCCATGAGAAACACATGATTCAGCTTCAAATCAATGCGATGTAGAAGGTTTAGCTTCAAATCCGCGCGAAACAAATGATTTGGCTTCAAATTCTTGCGATATAAGTGATATAGCTTCAAATGCAGGCGAAATAAACGAGTTAGCGTCAAATCAATGCGAAACACATGATTTAGCTAGAAATCAATGCGAAATAGAAGCCTTAGCATCAAATCCATGCGACACAAATTATTTAGCTTCATATACGTGTGATACAAGTGATATAGCTTCAAATGCAGGCGAAACACACGAGTGAGCTTTAAATCCAAGCGTAACACATGACTTAACTTCAAATCAATGCGAAGTAGAAGGCTTAGCATCAAATTCATGCAACACAAATTATTTAGCTTCTTATACTTGCGATATAAGTGATATAGCCTCAAATGCAGGCGAAACAAACGAGTGATCTTCAAATCCAAGCGTAACACATGATTTCACTTCAAATCAATGCGAAGTAGAAGATTTAGTTTCAAATACATGCGAAACAAATGGTTCAGCTACAAATACTTGTGATATACATGATTTACCTTCAACTGCATGCGAAACAAACGAGTTAGCTTCAAATCCAAGCGAAACACACGATGTATCTTCAAATCAATGCGATTTAGAAGGTTTAGCTTCAAATCAATAAGAGGTAGTAGGTTTAGCTTCAAATCAATAGAATATAGTAGGTTTAGCTTCAAATCAATGCGATGTAGAAAGTTTAGCTTCAAATCCATACGAAACACATGATTTAGCTTCAAATCAATTCGAAGGACAAGGCTTAGATTCAAATCCATGCGAAACAAGTGATTTAGCATCAAATGAATGCGAAGTAGAAGGCTTAGCTTCAAATCCATGCAAAACAAATGGTTTAGCTACAAATACTTGTGATATACATTATTTAGCTACAACTGCATGCGAAACAAACGAGATAGCTTCAAATCCATGCGAGAAACATGATTTAGCTTCAAATCAATGCGATGTAGAAGTTTTAGCTTCAAAACAATAAGAGGTAGAAGGTTTAGCTTCAAATCAATATAATGTAGAAGGTTTAGCTTCAAATCAATGCGATGTAGAAGTTTTAGCTTCAAATCCATACGAAACACATGATTTAGCTTCACATCAATTCGAAGGACAAGGCTTAGATTCAAATCCATGCGAAACAAATGATTTAGCTTCAAATCAATGCGATGTAGAAGGTTTAGCTTCAAATCCATGCGATGCACATGATTTAGCTTCAAATACTTGCGATATAAGTGATATAGCTTCAAATACAGGCGAAACTAACGAGTTAGCTTCAAATCCATGAGATACACATGATTTAGCTTCAAATCAATGCGTTGTAGAAGGTTTAGCTTCAAATGCATGACATACACAAGATTCAGCTTCAAATCAATTCGAAGGACAAGGCTTAGATTCAAATCCATGCGAAACAAATGATTTAGCTTCAAATGAATGCGAAGTAGAAGGCTTAGCTTCAAATCAATGCGATGTAGAAGGTTTAGCTTCAAATCAATAAGAGGTAGAAGGTTCTGCTTCAAATCAATAGAATATAGATGGTATAGCTTCAAATCAATGCGATGTAGAAGGTTTAGCTTCAAATCTATACGAAACACATGAATTATCTTCAAATCAATTCGAAGGACAAGGCTTAGATTCAAATCCATGCGAAACAAATGATTTAGCTTCAAATGAATGCGAAGTAGAAGGCTTAGATTCAAATCCATGCAAAACAAATGGAGGAGAAACGAACGAGTTAGCTTCAAATCCATGCGAGACACATGATTTAGCTTCTAACCAATGCGAAGTAGAAGGCGTAGCTTCAAATCCATGCGAAACAAATTGTTTAGCTACAAATACTTGTGATATACATTATTTAGCTACAACTGCAGGCAAAACGAACGAGTTAGCTTCAAATCCATGCGAAACACATGATTTAGCTGCAAATCAATGTGATGTAGAAGGTTTAGCTTCAAATCCATGCGATACAAAAGATTTAGCTTCAAATCAATGCGATGTAGAAGGTTCAGCTTCAAATCCATGCGACACATATGATTTAGCTTCAAATACTTGCGATATAAGTGATATAGCTTCAAAAGCTGGAGGAACAAACGAGGTGGCTTCAATTCCATGCCAAACAAATGATTTAGCTTCAAATCAATGCGAAGTAGAAGGCGTAGCTTCAAATCCATGCGAAACAAATGGTTTAGCTACAAATACTTGTGATATAGATTATTTAGCTACAACTGCATGCGAAACTAACGAGTTAGCTTCAAATCCATGCGAAACACACGATTTATCTTCAAATCAATGCGACGTAGAAGGTTTAGCTTCAAATGCATGACATACACAAGATTCAGCTTCAAATCAATTCGAAGGACAAGGCTTAGATTCAAATCCATGCGAAACAAATGATTTAGCTTCAAATGAATGCGAAGTAGAAGGCTTAGCTTCAAATCCATGCAAAACAAATGGTTTAGCTACAAATACTTGTGATATACATCATTTAGCTACAACTGCATGCTATACGAACGAGTTAGCTTCAAATCCATGCGATTCACATGATTTAGCTTCAAATCAATGCGATGTAGAAGGTTTAGCTTCAAATCCTTGACATACACAAGATTTAGCTTCAAATCAATGCGATGTAGAAGGTTTAGCTTCAAATAAATAAGAGGTAGAAGGTTCAGCTTCAAATCAATAGAATATAGAAGGTTTAGCTTCAAATCAATGCGATGTAGAAGGTTTAGCTTCAAATCCATACGAAACGTATGATTTAGCTTCAAATCAATTCGATGGACAAGGCTTAGATTCAAATCCATGAGAAACAAATGATTTAGCTTCAAATGAATGCGAAGTTGAGGGCTTAGCTTCAAATCCAAGCAAAACAAATGGTTTAGCTACAAATACTTGTGATATACATTATTTAGCTACAACTGCATGCGAAACAAACGAGATAGCTTCAAATACATGCGAGAAACATGATTTAGCTTCAAATCAATGCGATGTAGAAGTTTCAGCTTCAAAACAATAAGAGGTAGAAGGTTTAGCTTCAAATCAATATAATGTAGAAGGTTTAGCTTCAAATCAATGCGATGTAGAAGGTTTAGCTTCAAATCCATACGAAACACATGATTTAGCATCAAATCAATTCGAAGGACAAGGCTTAGATTCAAATCCATGCGAAACAAATGATTTAGCTTCAAATGAATGCGAAGTAGAAGGCTTAGCTTCAAATCCATGCAAAACAAATGGTTTAGCTACAAATACTTGTGATATACATCATTTAGCTACAACTGCATGCTATACGAACGAGTTAGCTTCAAATCCATGCGATTCACATGATTTAGCTTCAAATCAATGCGATGTAGAAGGTTTAGCTTCAAATCAATAAGAGGTAGAAGGTTCTGCTTCAAATCAATAGAATATAGAAGGTTTAGCTTCAAATCAATCCGATGTAGAAGGTTTAGCTTCAAATCCATACGAAACACATGATTTAGCTTCAAATCAATTCGAAGGACAAGGCTTAGATTCAAATCCATGCGAAACAAATGATTTAGCTTCAAATTAATGCGAAGTAGAAGCCTTAGCTTCAAATCCATGCAAAACGAATGGTTTAGCTACAAATACTTGTGATATACATTATTTAGCTACAACTGCATGCGAAATAAATGAGATAGCTTCAAAGCCATGCTATATACATGATTTAGCTTCAAATCAATGCGATGTAGAAGGTTTAGCTTCAAATCCATGCGATACACAAGATTTAGCTTCAAATCAATGCGATGTAGTAGGTTCAGCTTCAAATCCATGCGATATAAGTGATATAGCTTCAAATGCAGGAGGAACAAACGAGGTAGCTTCAATTCCATGCAAGACAAATGCTTTAGCTTCAAATCAATGCGAAGTAGAAGGCGTAGCTTCAAATCCATGCGAAACAAATGGTTTAGCTTCAAATGAATGCGAAGTAGAAGCCTTAGCTTCAAATCCATGCAAAACAAATGGTTTAGCTACAAATACTTGTGATATACATTATTTAGATACAACTGCATGCGAAACTAACCAGTAAGCTTCAAATCCATGCGATACACATGATTCAGCTTCAAATCAATGCGATGTAGAAGGTTTAGCTTCAAATCCATACCATACTCAAGATTTAGCTTCCAATCATTGCGATGTAGCAGGTTTAGCTTCAAATCCATACGAAACACATGATTTAGCTTCAAATCAGTTCGAAGGACAAGGCTTAGATTCATATCCATGCGAAACAAAAGATTTAGCTTCAAATCAATGCGATGTAGAAGGTTCAGCTTCAAATCCATGCGACACATATGATTTAGCTTTAAATACTTGCGATATAAGTGACATAGTTTCAAATGGAGGCGAAACGAACGAGTTAGCTTCAAATCCATGCGAGACACATGATTTAGCTTCTAATCAATGCGAAGTAGAAGGCGTAGCTTCAAATCCATGCGAAACAAATCGTTTAGCTACAAATACTTGTGATATACATTATTTAGCTACAACTGCAGGCAAAACGAACGAGTTAGCTTCAAATCCATGCGAAACACATGATTTAGCTGCAAATCAATGTGATGTAGAAGGTTTAGCTTCAAATCCATGCCATACAAAAGATTTAGCTTCAAATCAATGCGATGTAGAAGGTTCAGCTTCAAATCCATGCGACACATATGATTTAGCTTCAAATACTTGTGATATAGATTATTTAGCTACAACTGCATGCGAAACTAACGAGTTAGCTTCAAATCCATGCGAAACACACGATTTATCTTCAAATCAATGCGACGTAGAAGGTTTAGCTTCAAATGCATGACACACACAAGATTCAGCTTCAAATCAATTCGAAGGACAAGGCTTAGATTCAAATCCATGCGAAACAAATGATTTAGCTTCAAATGAATGCGAAGTAGAAGGCTTAGCTTCCAATCCATGCAAAACAAATGGTTTAGCTACAAATACTTGTGATATACATTATTTAGCTACAACTGCATGCGAAATAAACGAGATAGCTTCAAATCCATGCTATATACATGATTTAGCTTCAAATCAATGCGATGTAGAAGGTTTAGCTTCAAATCCATGCGATACACAAGATTTAGCTTCAAATCAATGCGATGTAGTAGGTTCAGCTTCAAATCCATGCGCGACACATGATTTAACTTCTAATCAATGCGATGTAGAAGGTTTAGCTTCAAATCCACGCGAAACAAATGATTTAGCTTCAAACACTTGGGGTATAAGTGATATAGCTTCAAATGCAGACTAATCAAAGGAGTTAGCTTCAAAATCCACGCGATACACATGATTTAGCTTCAATTACTTGCGATATAAGTGATGTACGTTCAACTGCAGGCGAAACGAACGAGTTAGCTTCAAATCCATGCGAAACACATAATTTAGCTGCAAATCAATGTGATGTAGAAGGTTTAGCTTCAAATCCATGCGATACACAAGATTTAGATTCAAATCAATGCGATGTAGAAAGTTCAGCTTCAAATCCATGCGACACATATGATTTAGCTTCAAGTACTTGCGATATAAGTGATATAGCTTCAAAAGCTGGAGGAACAAACGAGGAAGCTTCACTTCCATGCGAAACAAATGATTTAAATTCAAATCAATGCGAAGTAGAAGGCTTACCTTCAGATCCATGCGATATACAAGATTTAGCTTCAAATCAATTCGATGTAGTAGGTTCAGCTTCAAATCCATGCAATATAAGTGATATAGCTTCAAAAGCTGGAGGAACAAACGAGGTTGCTTCAATTCCATGCGAAACATATGATTTAGCTTCAAATCAATGCGAAGTAGAAGGAGTAGCTTCAAATCCATGCAAAACAAACGGTTTAGCTACAAATACTTGTGATATACATTATTTAGCTACAACTGCATGCGAAATAAACGAGATAGCTTCAAATCCATGCTATATACATGATTTAGCTTCAAATCAATGCGATGTAGAAGGTTTAGCTTCAAATCAATAAGAGGTAGAAGGTTCTGCTTCAAATCAATAGAATGTAGAAGGTTTAGATTCAAATCAATGCGATGTAGAAGGTTTAGCTTCAAATCCATACGAAACACATGATTTAGCTTCAAATCAAATCGAAGGACAAGGCTTTGATTCAAATCCATGCGAAACAAATGATTTAGCTTCAAATCAATGCGATGTAGAAGGTTTAGCAACAAATCCATGCTATACACATGATTTAGCTTCGAATACTTGCGATATAAGTGATATAGCTTCAAATACAGGCGAAACGAACGAGTTAGCTTCAAATCCATGCGAAAGACATGATTCAGCTGCAAATCAATGCGATGTAGAAGGATTAGCTTCAAATCCATGCGAACACATTATTTAGCTGCAAATCAGTGCGAAGTAGAAGGGTCGGGTTCAAATCAATGCGATTCAAATGGTTGTTCTTCAAATACTTGTGAAAGACATGATTTAGCCTCAACTGCATGCGAAACACATGATTTAGCTTCAAATCAATGCGATGTAGAAGGTTTAGCTTCAAATCCTTGACATACACAAGATTTAGCTTCAAATCAATGCGATGTAGAAGGTTTAGCTTCAAATAAATAAGAGGTAGAAGGTTCAGCTTCAAATCAATAGAATATAGAAGGTTTAGCTTCAAATCAATGCGATGTAGAAGGTTTAGCTTCAAATCCATACGAAACGTATGATTTAGCTTCAAATCAATTCGATGGACAAGGCTTAGATTCAAATCCATGAGAAACAAATGATTTAGCTTCAAATGAATGCGAAGTTGAGGGCTTAGCTTCAAATCCAAGCAAAACAAATGGTTTAGCTACAAATACTTGTGATATACATTATTTAGCTACAACTGCATGCGAAACAAACGAGATAGCTTCAAATACATGCGAGAAACATGATTTAGCTTCAAATCAATGCGATGTAGAAGTTTCAGCTTCAAAACAATAAGAGGTAGAAGGTTTAGCTTCAAATCAATATAATGTAGAAGGTTTAGCTTCAAATCAATGCGATGTAGAAGGTTTAGCTTCAAATCCATACGAAACACATGATTTAGCATCAAATCAATTCGAAGGACAAGGCTTAGATTCAAATCCATGCGAAACAAATGATTTAGCTTCAAATGAATGCGAAGTAGAAGGCTTAGCTTCAAATCCATGCAAAACAAATGGTTTAGCTACAAATACTTGTGATATACATTATTTAGCTACAACTGCATGCGAAATAAACGAGATAGCTTCAAATCCATGCTATATACATGATTTAGCTTCAAATCAATGCGATGTAGAAGGTTTAGCTTCAAATCCACGCGAAACAAATGATTTAGCTTCAAACACTTGGGGTATAAGTGATATAGCTTCAAATGCAGACTAATCAAACGAGTTAGCTTCAAAATCCACGCGATACACATGATTTAGCTTCAATTACTTGCGATATAAGTGATGTAGGTTCAACTGCAGGCGAAACGAACGAGTTAGCTTCAAATCCATGCGAAACACATAATTTAGCTGCAAATCAATGTGATGTAGAAGGTTTAGCTTCAAATCCATGCGATACACAAGATTTAGATTCAAATCAATGCGATGTAGAAAGTTCAGCTTCAAATCCATGCGACACATATGATTTAGCTTCAAGTACTTGCGATATAAGTGATATAGCTTCAAAAGCTGGAGGAACAAACGAGGAAGCTTCACTTCCATGCGAAACAAATGATTTAAATTCAAATCAATGCGAAGTAGAAGGCTTACCTTCAGATCCATGCGATATACAAGATTTAGCTTCAAATCAATTCGATGTAGTAGGTTCAGCTTCAAATCCATGCAATATAAGTGATATAGCTTCAAAAGCTGGAGGAACAAACGAGGTTGCTTCAATTCCATGCGAAACATATGATTTAGCTTCAAATCAATGCGAAGTAGAAGGAGTAGCTTCAAATCCATGCAAAACAAATGGTTTAGCTACGAATACTTGTGATATACATTATTTAGCTACAACTGCATGCGAAACTAACGAGTTAGCTTCAAATCCATGCGCGACACATGATTTAACTTCTAATCAATGCGATGTAGAAGGTTTAGCTTCAAATCCACGCGAAACAAATGATTTAGCTTCAAACACTTGGGGTATAAGTGATATAGCTTCAAATGCAGACTAATCAAACGAGTTAGCTTCAAAATCCACGCGAAACACATGATTTAGCTGCAAATCAATGTGATGTAGAAGGTTTAGCTTCAAATCCATGCGATACACAAGATTTAGCTTCAAATCAATGCGATGTAGAAGGTTCAGCTTCAAATCCATGCGACACATATGATTTAGCTTCAAATACTTGCGATATAAGTGTTGTAGGTTCAACTGCAGGCGAAACGAACGAGTTAGCTTCAAATCCATGCGAAACACATAATTTAGCTGCAAATCAATGTGATGTAGAAGGTTTAGCTTCAAATCCATGCGATACACAAGATTTAGATTCAAATCAATGCGATGTAGAAAGTTCAGCATCAAATCCATGCGACACATATGAATTAGCTTCAAGTACTTGCGATATAAGTTATATAGCTTCAAAAGCTGGAGGAACAAACGAGGAAGCTTCAATTCCATGCGAAACAAATGATTTAAATTCAAATCAATGCGAAGTAGAAGGCTTAGCTTCAGATCCATGCGATATACAAGATTTAGCTTCAAATCAATTCGATGTAGTAGGTTCAGCTTCAAATCCATGCGATATAAGTGATATAGCTTCAAAAGCTGGAGGAACAAACGAGGTAGCTTCAATTCCATGCGAAACAAATGATTTAGCTTCAAATCAATGCGAAGTAGAAGGCTTAGCTTCAAATCCATGCGATGTACAAGGTTTAGCTTCATATCAATAAGAGGTAGAAGGTTTAGCTTCAAATCAATAGAATATAGTAGGTTTAGCTTCAAATCAATAGAATATAGTAGGTTTAGCTTCAAATCAATGCGATGTAGAAGGTTTAGCTTCAAATCCATACGAAGCAAATGATTTAGCTTCAAATGAATGCGAAGTAGATGGCTTAGCTTCAAATCCATGCAAAACAAATGGTTAAGCTACAAATACTTGTGATATACATCATTTAACTACAACTGCATGCGAAACGAACGAGTTAGCTTCAAATCCATGCGATTCACATGATTTAGCTTCAAATCAATGCGATGTAGAAGGATTAGCTTCAAATCCATGCGATATAAAAGATTTAGCTTCAAATACTTGCGATATAAGTGATATAGCTTCAAAAGCTGGAGGAACAAACGAGGTGGCTTCAATTCCATGCGAAACAAATGATTTAGCTTCAAATCAATGTGAAGTAGAAGGCGTAGCTTCAAATCCATGCGAAACAAATGGTTTAGCTACAAATACTTGTGATATAGATTATTTAGCTACAACTGCATGCGAAACTAACGAGTTAGCTTCAAATCCATGCGAAACACACGATTTATCTTCAAATCAATGCGACGTAGAAGGTTTAGCTTCAAATGCATGACATACACAAGATTCAGCTTCAAATCAATTCGAAGGACAAGGCTTAGATTCAAATCCATGCGAAACAAATGATTTAGCTTCAAATGAATGCGAAGTAGAAGGCTTAGCTTCAAATCCATGCAAAACAAATGGTTTAGCTACATATACTTGTGATATACATCATTTAGCTACAACTGCATGCTGTACGAACGAGTTAGCTTAAAATCCATGCGATTCACATGATTTAGCTTCAAATCAATGCGATGTAGAAGGTTTAGCTTCAAATCCATGCGATACACAAGATTTAGCTTCAAATCAATGCGATGTAGAAGGTTTAGCTTCAAATCAATAAGAGGTAGAAGGTTCTGCTTCAAATCAATAGAATATAGAAGGTTTAGCTTCAAATCAATGCGATGTAGAAGGTTTAGCTTCAAATCCATACGAAACACATGATTTAGCTTCAAATCAATTCGAAGGACAAGGCTTAGATTCAAATCCATGCGAAACAAATGATTTAGCTTCAAATGAATGCGAAGTAGAAGGCTTAGCTTCAAATCCATGCAAAACAAATGGTTTAGCTACAAATACTTGTGATATACATTATTTAGCTACAACTGCATGCGAAATAAACGAGATAGCTTCAAATCCATGCTATATACATGATTTAGCTTCAAATAAATGCGATGTAGAAGGATTAGCTTCAAATCCATGCGATACACAAGATTTAGCTTCAAATCAATGCGATGTAGTAGGTTCAGCTTCAAATCCATGCGCGACACATGATTTAACTTCTAATCAATGCGATGTAGATGGTTTAGCTTCAAATCCACGCGAAACAAATGATTTAGCTTCAAACACTTGGGGTATAAGTGATATAGCTTCAAATGCAGACTAATCAAACGAGTTAGCTTCAAAATCCACGCGATACACATGATTTAGCTTCAATTACTTGCGATATAAGTGATGTAGGTTCAACTGCAGGCAAAACAAACGAGTTAGCTTCAAATCCATGCGAAACACATAATTTAGCTGCAAATCAATGTGATGTAGAAGGTTTAGCTTCAAATCCATGCGATACACAAGATTTAGATTCAAATCAATGCGATGTAGAAAGTTCAGCTTCAAATCCATGCGACACATATGATTTAGCTTCAAGTACTTGCGATATAAGTGATATAGCTTCAAAAGCTGGAGGAACAAACGAGGAAGCTTCACTTCCATGCGAAACAAATGATTTAAATTCAAATCAATGCGAAGTAGAAGGCTTACCTTCAGATCCATGCGATATACAAGATTTAGCTTCAAATCAATTCGATGTAGTAGGTTCAGCTTCAAATCCATGCAATATAAGTGATATAGCTTCAAAAGCTGGAGGAACAAACGAGGTTGCTTCAATTCCATGCGAAACATATGATTTAGCTTCAAATCAATGCGAAGTAGAAGGAGTAGCTTCAAATCCATGCAAAACAAATGGTTTAGCTACGAATACTTGTGATATACATTATTTAGCTACAACTGCATGCGAAACTAACGAGTTAGCTTCAAATCCATGCGCGACACATGATTTAACTTCTAATCAATGCGATGTAGAAGGTTTAGCTTCAAATCCACGCGAAACAAATGATTTAGCTTCAAACACTTGGGGTATAAGTGATATAGCTTCAAATGCAGACTAATCAAACGAGTTAGCTTCAAAATCCACGCGATACACATGATTTAGCTTCAAACACTTGCGATATAAGTGATGTAGATTCAACTGCAGGCTACACGAACGAGTTAGCTTCAAATCCATGCGAAACACATAATTTAACTGCAAATCAACGTGATGTAGAAGGTTTAGCTTCAAATCCATGCGATACACAAGATTTAGCTTCAAATCAATGCGATGTAGAAGGTTCAGCTTCAAATCCATGCGACACATATGATTTAGCTTCAAATACCTGTGATATTCGTTATTTAGATTTAACTGCATGCGCAACGAACGAGTTAGCTTCAAATCCATGCGAAACACATGATTTAGCTGCAAATCAATGCGATGTAGAAGGTTTAGCCTCAAATCCATGGGAAACAAATGATTTAGCTTCAGATGCTTGCGACATAAGTGATACAGCTTCAAATGCTGACGAAACAAACGGGTTAGCTTCAAATCCATGCGAAACACATGATTTAGGTTCAAATCAATAAGATGTAGCAGGTTTAGCTTCAAGTCAATGCGATGTAGAATGTTTAGCTTCAAATCCATGCGACACAAATGATTTAGCGTTAGATACTTGCGATACAAGGGATATAGCTTCAAATGCAGGGGAAACAAACGAGTTAGCTTCAAATCCATGCCATACACATGATTTAGATTCAAATCCATGGGATGTAGAAGGTTTAGCTTCTAATCCATGCGAAACAAATTAATTGTTTATCTGCAAATCAGTGCGAAGTAGAAGGATCGGGTTCAAATCAATGTGATTCAAATGGTTCATCTTCAAATACTTGTGAAAGACATGATTTAGCTTCAACTGCATGCGAAACACATGATTTAGCTTCAAATCAATGCGATGTGGTAGGTTTAGCTTCAAATCCATGCAAAACACGTCATTTAACGTCCAATTAATGCGAAGTAGAAGGCTTAGCTTCAAATCCATGCGAATCAAATGGTTTAGCTTCAAATACTTGTGATATACGTTATTTAGATTTAACGGATGCGCAACGACCGAGTTAGCTTCAAATCCATGCGAAACACATGATTTAGCTTCAAATCAATGCTATGTAGAAGGTTTAGCTGCAAATCCATGCGTCACAGATGATTTAGCTTCAGATAATTGCGATATAAGTAATATAGCTTCAAATGCAGACGAAACAAATGATTTGGCTTCAAATCGAAGCGAAACACATGATTTAGTTTCAAATCAATGCGATGTAGATGGTTTAGCTTCAAATCTGTACGAAACAAATGATTTAGCTTCAAATACTCTCGATATTAGTGATGTAGCTTCAAATGCAGAAGAAACAAACGAATTAGCTTCAAATTCATGCGAAACACATGATTTAGCTGCAAATCAATGTGATGTAGAAGGTTTAACTTCAAATCCATGCGAATCAAATGGTTTAGCTTCAAATACTTGTGGTGTAAGTGATATAGCTTCAAATGAAAACTAATCAAACGAGTTAGCTTCAAAATCCACGCGATACACATGATTTAGCTTCAAATACTAGCGATATAAGTCATGTAGATTCAACTGCAGACGAACCGAACAAGTTAGTTTCAAATCCATGCGAAACACATTATTTAGCTGCAAATCAATGCGATGTAGAAGGTTTAGCTTCAAGACAATAAGAGGTAGAAGGTTTAGCTTCAAATCAATAGTTTGTAGAAGGTTTAGCTTCAAGTCAATGCGATGTAGAAGGTTTAGCTTCAAATACATACGAAACACATGATTTAGCTTCAAATCAATGCGAGGTAGAAGGTTTAGCTTCAAATCCATGCAAAACAAATGATATAGCTTCAAACACTTGGGGTGTAAGAGATATAGCTTCAAATGAAAACTAATCAAACGAGTTAGCTTCAAAATCCACGCGATACACATGATTTAACTTCAAATACTAGCGATATAAGTGATGTAGATTCAACTGCAGGCGAAACGAACGAGTTAGCTTCAAATCCATGCGAAACACATGATTTAGCTGCAAATCAATGCGATGTTGAAGGTTTAGCTTCAAATCCATGCGAAATAAATGGATTAGCTACAAATACTTGTGATATACATTATTTAGCTACAACTGCATGCGAAATAAACGAGATAGCTTCAAATCCATGCTATATACATGATTTAGCTTCAAATCAATGCGATGTAGAAGGTTTAGCTTCAAATCCATGCGATACACAAGATTTAGCTTCAAATCAATGCGATGTAGTAGGTTCAGCTTCAAATCCATGCGCGACACATGATTTAACTTCTAATCAATGCGATGTAGATGGTTTAGCTTCAAATCCACGCGAAACAAATGATTTAGCTTCAAACACTTGGGGTATAAGTGATATAGCTTCAAATGCAGACTAATCAAACGAGTTAGCTTCAAAATCCACGCGATACACATGATTTAGCTTCAATTACTTGCGATATAAGTGATGTAGGTTCAACTGCAGGCAAAACGAACGAGTTAGCTTCAAATCCATGCGAAACACATAATTTAGCTGCAAATCAATGTGATGTAGAAGGTTTAGCTTCAAATCCATGCGATACACAAGATTTAGATTCAAATCAATGCGATGTAGAAAGTTCAGCTTCAAATCCATGCGACACATATGATTTAGCTTCAAGTACTTGCGATATAAGTGATATAGCTTCAAAAGCTGGAGGAACAAACGAGGAAGCTTCACTTCCATGCGAAACAAATGATTTAAATTCAAATCAATGCGAAGTAGAAGGCTTACCTTCAGATCCATGCGATATACAAGATTTAGCTTCAAATCAATTCGATGTAGTAGGTTCAGCTTCAAATCCATGCAATATAAGTGATATAGCTTCAAAAGCTGGAGGAAGAAACGAGGTTGCTTCAATTCCATGCGAAACATATGATTTAGCTTCAAATCAATGCGAAGTAGAAGGAGTAGCTTCAAATCCATGCAAAACAAATGGTTTAGCTACGAATACTTGTGATATACATTATTTAGCTACAACTGCATGCGAAACTAACGAGTTAGCTTCAAATCCATGCGCGACACATGATTTAACTTCTAATCAATGCGATGTAGAAGGTTTAGCTTCAAATCCACGCGAAACAAATGATTTAGCTTCAAACACTTGGGGTATAAGTGATATAGCTTCAAATGCAGACTAATCAAACGAGTTAGCTTCAAAATCCACGCGATACACATGATTTAGCTTCAAACACTTGCGATATAAGTGATGTAGATTCAACTGCAGGCTACACGAACGAGTTAGCTTCAAATCCATGCGAAACACATGATTTAGCTGCAAATCAACGTGATGTAGAAGGTTTAGCTTCAAATCCATGCGATACACAAGATTTAGCTTCAAATCAATGCGATGTAGAAGGTTCAGCTTCAAATCCATGCGACACATATGATTTAGCTTCAAATACTTGCGATATAAGTGATGTAGGTTCAACTGCAGGCGAAACGAACGAGTTAGCTTCAAATCCATGCGAAACACATAATTTAGCTGCAAATCAATGTGATGTAGAAGGTTTAGCTTCAAATCCATGCGATACACAAGATTTAGATTCAAATCAATGCGATGTAGTAAGTTCAGCATCAAATCCATGCGACACATATGAATTAGCTTCAAGTACTTGCGATATAAGTTATATAGCTTCAAAAGCTGGAGGAACAAACGAGGAAGCTTCAATTCCATGCGAAACAAATGATTTAAATTCAAATCAATGCGAAGTAGAAGGCTTAGCTTCAGATCCATGCGATATACAAGATTTAGCTTCAAATCAATTCGATGTAGTAGGTTCAGCTTCAAATCCATGCGATATAAGTGATATAGCTTCAAAAGCTGGAGGAACAAACGAGGTAGCTTCAATTCCATGCGAAACAAATGATTTAGCTTCAAATCAATGCGAAGTAGAAGGCTTAGCTTCAAATCCATGCGATGTACAAGGTTTAGCTTCATATCAATAAGAGGTAGAAGGTTTAGCTTCAAATCAATAGAATATAGTAGGTTTAGCTTCAAATCAATAGAATATAGCAGGTTTAGCTTCAAATCAATGCGATGTAGAAGGTTTAGCTTCAAATCCATACGAAGCAAATGATTTAGCTTCAAATGAATGCGAAGTAGATGGCTTAGCTTCAAATCCATGCAAAACAAATGGTTAAGCTACAAATACTTGTGATATACATCATTTAACTACAACTGCATGCGAAACGAACGAGTTAGCTTCAAATCCATGCGATTCACATGATTTAGCTTCAAATCGATGCCATGTAGAAGGTTTAGCTTCAAATCCATGCGATATAAAAGATTTAGCTTCAAATCAATGCGATGTAGTAGGTTCAGCTTCAAATCCATGCGACACATATGATTTAGCTTCAAATACTTGCGATATAAGTGATATAGCTTCAAAAGCTGCAGGAACAAACGAGGTAGTTTCAATTCCATGCGAGACACATGATTTAGCTTCAAATCAATGCGATGTAGAAGGTTTAGCTTCAAATTCAAGCGTAACACATGATTTAGCTTCAAATACTTGCGATATAAGTGATATAGCTTCGAATACAGGAGAAACGAACGAGTTAGCTTCAAAGCCATGCGATACACAAGATTTAGCTTCAAATCAATGCGATGTAGAAGGTTTAGCTTCAAATCCACGCGAAACAAATGATTTAGCTTCAAACACTTGGGGTATAAGTGATATAGCTTCAAATACAGACTAATCAAACGAGTTAGCTTCAAAATCCACGCGATACACATGATTTAGCTGCAAATCAATGTGATGTAGAAGGTTTAGCTTCAAATCCATGCGATACACAAGATTTAGCTTCAAATCAATGCGATGTAGAAGGTTCAGCTTCAAATCCATTCGACACATATGATTTAGCTTCAAATACTTGCGATATAAGTGATATAGCTTGAAAAGCTGTAGGAACAAACGAGGTAGCTTCAATTCCATGCGAGACACATGATGTAGCTTCAAATCAATGCGAAGTAGAAGGCGTAGCTTCAAATTCATACGAAACACATGATTTAGCTTCAAATCAATTCGAAGTACAATGCTTAGATTCAAATCCACGCGAAACAAATGATTTAGCTTCAAATGAATGCGAAGTAGAAGACTTAGCTTCAAATCCATGCAAAACAAATGGTTTAGCTACCAATACTTGTGATATACATTATTTAGCTACAACTGCATGCGAAACGAACGAGTTAGCTTCAAATCCATGCAAAACACATGATTTAGCTGCAAATCAATGTGATGTAGAAGGTTTAGCTTCAAATCCATGCTATACACAAGATTTAGCTTCAAATCAATGCGATGTAGAAGGTTCAGCTTCAAATCCATGCGACACATATGATTTAGCTTCAAATCAATTCGAAGTACAATGCTTAGATTCAAATCCATGCGAAACAAATGATTTAGCTTCAAACACTTGGGGTATAAGTGATATAGCTTCAAATGCAGACTAATGAAACAAGTTAGCATCAAAATCCACGCGATATACATGATTTAGCATCAAATACTTGCGATATTAGTGATGTAGGTTCAACTGCAGGCGAAACGAACGAGTTAGCTTCAAATCCATGCGAGACACATGATTTAGCTTCAAATCAATGCGATGTAGAAGGTTGAGCTTCAAATCCATACGAAACACATGATTTAGCTTCAAATCAATTCGAAGTACGATGCTTAGATTCAAATCCATGCGAAACAAATGATTTAGCTTCAAATGAATGCGAAGTAGAAGGCTTAGCTTCAAATCCATGCAAAACAAATGATTTAGCTTCAAAGACTTGGGGTATAAGTGATATAGCTTCAAATGCAGACTAATGAAACAAGTTAGCTTCAAAATCCACGCGATATACATGATTTAGCTTCAAATACTTGCGATATTAGTGATGAAGGTTCAACTGCAGGCGAACCGAACGAGTTTACTTCAGATCCATGCGACACACATGATTTAGCTGCAAATCAATGCGATGTAGAAGGTTTAGCTTCAAAACAATAAGAGGTAGAAGGTTTAGCTTCAAATCAATAGAATGTACAAGGTTTAGCTTCAAATCAATGCGATGTAGAAGGTTTAGCTTCAAATCCATACGAAACACAATATTTAGCTTCAAATCAATTCGAAGGACAAGGCTTAGATTCAAATCCATGCGAAACAAATGATTATGCTTCAAATCAATGCGATGTAGAAGGTTTAGCTTCAAATCCGTGCGATACACAAGATTTAGCTTCAAACCAATGCGATGTAGTAGGTTCAGCTTCAAATCCATGCGGCACATATGATTTAGCTTCAAATACTTGCGATATAAGTGATATAGTTTCAAATGGAGGCGAAACGAACGAGTTTGCTTCAAAACCATACGAAACACATGATTTTGCTGCAAATCAATGCGATGTAGAAGGTCTAGCTTCAAATCCATGCGATACACTAGATTTAGCTTCAAATCAATTCGAAGTAGAAGGCTTAGCTTCAAATCCAAGCGAGACACATGATTTCGCTTCAAGTCAATTCGAAGGAGAAGGCTTAGATTCAAATCCAAGCTAAACAAATGATTTAGCTTCAGATATTTGCGATATAAGTGATATAGCCTCAAATGCAGACGAAACAAACGAGTTAGCTTGAAATCTAAGCGAAAGAAATGATTTAGCTTAAAATCGATGCGATGTACATGGCTTAGCTTCAAATGCAAGCGAAACACATGACTTAGCTTCAAATCAATGCGATGTAGAATGATTAGCTTCAAATCAATAGAATGTAGAAGGTTTAGCTTCAAATCAATGCGATGTGGAAGGTTTAGCTTCAAATCCATACGAAACACATGATTTAGCTTCAAATCAATTCGAAGGACAAGGCTTAGATTCAAATCCATGCGTAATAAATGATTTAGATTAAAATGAATGCGAAGTAGAAGGCATAGCTTCAAATCCATGCGAAACAAATGGTTTAGCTAAGAATACTTGTGATATACGTTACTTAGATTTAACTGCATGCGCAACGAACGAGTTAGCTTCAAATCCATGCGAAACACATGATTTAGCTGGAAATCAATGCGATAAAGAAGGTTTAGCTTCAAATCCATGCGAAACAAATTATATAGCTTCAAACACTTGGGGTGTAAGTGATATAGCTTCAAATGAAGACTAATCAAACGAGTTAGCTTCAAAATCCACGCGATACACACGATTTAGCTTCAAATGCTAGCGATATAAGTGATGTAGATTCAACTGCTGGCGAAACGAACGAGTTAGCTTCAAATCCATGCCACACACATGATTTAGCTGCAAATCAATGCGATGTAGAAGGTTTAGCTTCAAAACAATAAGAGGTAGAAGGTTTAGCTTCAAATCAATAGAATGTACAAGGTTTAGCTTCAAATCAATGCGATGTAGAAGGTTTAGCTTCAAATCCATACGAAACACAATATTTAGCTTCAAATCAATTCGAAGGACAAGGCTTAGATTCAAATCCATGCGAAACAAATGATTATGCTTCAAATCAATGCGATGTAGAAGGTTTAGCTTCAAATCCGTGCGATACACAAGATTTAGCTTCAAACCAATGCGATGTAGTAGGTTCAGCTTCAAATCCATGCGGCACATATGATTTAGCTTCAAATACTTGCGATATAAGTGATATAGTTTCAAATGGAGGCGAAACGAACGAGTTTGCTTCAAAACCATACGAAACACATGATTTTGCTGCAAATCAATGCGATGTAGAAGGTCTAGCTTCAAATCCATGCGATACACTAGATTTAGCTTCAAATCAATTCGAAGTAGAAGGCTTAGCTTCAAATCCAAGCGAGACACATGATTTCGCTTCAAGTCAATTCGAAGGAGAAGGCTTAGATTCAAATCCAAGCTAAACAAATGATTTAGCTTCAGATATTTGCGATATAAGTGATATAGCCTCAAATGCAGACGAAACAAACGAGTTAGCTTGAAATCTAAGCGAAAGAAATGATTTAGCTTAAAATCGATGCGATGTACATGGCTTAGCTTCAAATGCAAGCGAAACACATGACTTAGCTTCAAATCAATGCGATGTAGAATGATTAGCTTCAAATCAATAGAATGTAGAAGGTTTAGCTTCAAATCAATGCGATGTGGAAGGTTTAGCTTCAAATCCATACGAAACACATGATTTAGCTTCAAATCAATTCGAAGGACAAGGCTTAGATTCAAATCCATGCGTAATAAATGATTTAGATTAAAATGAATGCGAAGTAGAAGGCATAGCTTCAAATCCATGCGAAACAAATGGTTTAGCTAAGAATACTTGTGATATACGTTACTTAGATTTAACTGCATGCGCAACGAACGAGTTAGCTTCAAATCCATGCGAAACACATGATTTAGCTGGAAATCAATGCGATAAAGAAGGTTTAGCGTCAAATCCATGCGAAACAAATTATATAGCTTCAAACACTTGGGGTGTAAGTGATATAGCTTCAAATGAAGACTAATCAAACGAGTTAGCTTCAAAATCCACGCGATACACACGATTTAGCTTCAAATGCTAGCGATATAAGTGATGTAGATTCAACTGCTGGCGAAACGAACGAGTTAGCTTCAAATCCATGCCACACACATGATTTAGCTGCAAATCAATGCGATGTAGAAGGTTTAGCTTCAAAACAATAAGAGGTAGAAGGTTTAGCTTCAAATCAATAGAATGTACAAGGTTTAGCTTCAAATCAATGCGATGTAGAAGGTTTAGCTTCAAATCCATACGAAACACAATATTTAGCTTCAAATCAATTCGAAGGACAAGGCTTAGATTCAAATCCATGCGAAACAAATGATTATGCTTCAAATCAATGCGATGTAGAAGGTTTAGCTTCAAATCCGTGCGATACACAAGATTTAGCTTCAAATCAATGCGATGTAGTAGGTTCAGCTTAAAATCCATGCGGCACATATGATTTAGCTTCAAATACTTGCGATATAAGTGATATAGTTTCAAATGGAGGCGAAACGAACGAGTTTGCTTCAAAACCATGCGAAACACATGATTTTGCTGCAAATCAATGCGATGTAGAAGGTCTAGCTTCAAATCCATGCGATACACTAGATTTAGCTTCAAATCAATGCGATGTAGAAGGCTTAGCTTCAAATTCATGCGAAACTAATGGTTTAGCTACAAATACTTGTGATATACATTATTTAGCTACAACTGCATGCGAAACAAACGAGTTAGCATCAAATCCAGGCAAAACAAATGATTTAGCACAGGAACTTGCAACATGAGAGATATAGCTTCAAATGCAGGGGAAACAAACGTGTTAGCTCCAATTCTATGCGAAGCAAATGATTTAGCTACAAATACTTGTGATATACATTATGTACCTACAACTGTTTGCGAAACAAACGAGTTAGCTTCAAATCCATGCCAAACACATAATTTAGCCTGCAAATCAATGCGATGTAGAAGGTTTAGCTTCAAATCCATGCGATACACAAGTTTTAGCTCCAAATCAATGCGATGAAGTAGGTTCAGCTTCAAATCCATGCGACACATATGATTTAGCTTCAAATACTTGCGATATAAGTGATATAGCTTCAAAAGCTGGAGGAACAAACGAGGAAGCTTCAATTCCATGCGAAACAAATGATTTAAATTCAAATCAATGCGAAGTAGAAGGCTTAGCTTCAGATCCATGCGATATACAAGATTTAGCTTCAAATCAATTCGATGTAGTAGGTTCAGCTTCAAATCCATGCGATATAAGTGATATAGCTTCAAAAGCTGGAGGAACAAACGAGGTAGCATCAATTCCATGCGAAACAAATGATTTAGCTTCAAATCAATGCGAAGTAGAAGGCTTAGCTTCAAATCCATGCGATGTACAAGGTTTAGCTTCAAATCAATAGAATATAGTAGGTATAGCTTCAAATCAATAGAATATAGTAGGTTTAGCTTCAAATCAATGCGATGTAGAAGGTTTAGCTTCAAATCCATACCAAGCAAATGATTTAGCTTCAAATGAATGCGATGTAGAAGGTTTAGCTTCAAATCCATGCGATATAAAAGATTTAGCTTCAAATCAATGCGATGTAGTAGGTTCAGCTTCAAATCCATGCGACACATATGATTTAGCTTCAAATACTTGCGATATAAGTGATATAGCTTCAAAAGCTGCAGGAACAAACGAGGTAGTTTCAATTCCATGCGAGACACATGATTTAGCTTCAAATCAATGCGATGTAGAAGGTTTAGCTTCAAATTCAAACGTAACACATGATTTAGCTTCAAATACTTGCGATATAAGTGATATAGCTTCGAATACAGAAGAAACGAACGAGTTAGCTTCAAATCCATGCGAAACACATGAGTCAGCTGCAAATCAATTCAATGTAGAAGGTTTAGCTTCAAATCCATGAGAAACACATTATTTAGCTGCAAATCAGTGCGAAGTAGTAGGCTCGGGTTCAAATCAATGCAATTCAAATGGTTCATATTCAAATACTTGTGAAAGACATGACTTAGCTTCAACTGCATTCGAAACACATGATTTAGCTTCAAATCAATGCGATGTAGAAGGTTTAGCTTCAAATCCATGCAAAACACGTGATTTATCTTCCAATTAATGCGAAGTAGAAGGCTTATCTTCAAATCCATGCGAATCAAATGGTGTAGCTTCAAATACTTGTGATATCCGTTATTTAGATTTAACTGCATGCGCAACGAACGAGTTAGCTTCAAATCAATGCGCGACACATGATTTAACTTCTAATCAATGCGATGTAGAAGGTTTAGCTTCAAATCCACGCGAAACAAATGATTTAGCTTCAAACACTTGGGGTATAAGTGATATAGCTTCAAATGCAGACTAATCAAACGAGTTAGCTTCAAAATCCACACGATACACATGATTTAGCTTCAAACACTTGCGATATAAGTGATGTAGATTCAACTGCAGGCTAAACGAACGAGTTAGCTTCAAAACCATGCGAAACACATGATTTAGCTGCAAATCAATGTGATGTATAAGGTTTAGCTTCAAATCCATGCGATATACAAGATTTAGCTTCAAATCAATTCGATGTAGTAGGTTCAGCTTCAAATCCATGCGCTTTAACTGATATAGCTTCAAAAGCAGGAGGAACAAAGAGTTAGCTTCAAATCCATGCGAAACACATGATTTAGCTGCAAATCAATGCGATGTAGAAGGTTTAGCTTCAAATCCATGCGAAACAAATGATATAGCTTCAAACACTTATGGTGTACGTGTTATAGCTTCAAATGAAGACTAATCAAACGAGTTAGCTTCAAAATCCACGCGATACACATGATTTAGCTTCAAATACTAGCGATATAAGTGATGTAGATTCAACTGCAGGCGTATCGAACGAGTTAGTTTCAAATCCATGCGAAACACATGATTTAGCTTCAAATCAATTCGAACGACAAGGCTTAGATTCAAATCCATGCGAAACAAATGATTTAGCTTCAAATGAATGCGATGTAGAAGGCTTAGCTTCAAATCCATGCAAAACAAATGGTTTAGCTACAAATACTTGTGATATACATTATTTAGCTACAACTACATGCGAAACAAACGAGTTAGCTTCAAATCCATGCGATACACATGATTTAGCTTCAAATCAATGCGATGTAGAAGGTTTAGGTTCAAATCCATGCGAAACAAATGGTTTAGCTACAAATACTTGTGATATACATTATTTAGCTACGACTGCATGCGAAACCAACGATTTAGCTTCAAATCCATGCGAAACACACGATTTGTCTTCAAATCAATGCGATGTAGAAGGTTTAGCTTCAAATCAATAAGAGGTAGATGGTTTAGCTTCAAATCAATAGAATATAGAAGGTTTAGCTTCAAATAAATGCGATGTAGAAGGTTTAGCCTCAAATCCATACGACACACATGATTTAGATTCAAATCAATTCGAAGGACAAGGCTTAGATTCAAATCCATGCGAAACAAATGATTTAGCTTCAAATGAATGCGAAGTAGAAGGCTTAGCTTCAAATCCATGCAAAACAAATGGTTTAGCTACAAATACTTGTGATATACATTATTTAGCTACAACTACATACGAAAAAAAAGAGTTAGCTTCAAATCCATGCGATACACATGATTTAGCTTCAAATCAATGCGATGTAGAATGTTTAGCTTCAAATCCACGCGAAACAAATGATTTAGCTTCAACACTTTGGGTATAAGTGATGTAGGTTCAACTAGAGGCGAAACGAACGAGTTAGCTTCAAATCCATGCGATACACATGATTTAGCTTCAAATGAATGTGATGTAGAAGGTTTAGCTTCAAATCCATGCGATACACAAGATTTAGCTTCAAATCAATGCGATGTAGTAGGTTCAGCTTCAAATCCATGCGACACATATGATTTAGCTCAAATACTTGCGATATAAGTGATATAGCTTCAAAAGCTGCAGGAACAAACGAGGTAGCTTCAATTCCATGCGAGACACATGATTTAGCTTCAAAAAATGCGAAGTAGAAGGCGTAGCTTCAAATCCATGCGAATCAAATGGTTTAGCTACAAATACTTGTGATATACATTATTTAGCTACAACTGGAAGCGAAACGAACGAGTTAGCTTCAAATCCATGCGAAACACACGATTTAGCTTCAAATCAATGCGATGTAGAATGTTTAGCTTCAAATCCAAGCGAAACACATGATTTAGCTTCAAATACTTGCGATATAAGTGATCTAGCTTCAAATCCATGCGAAACACATGATTCAAATGCAAATCAATGCGAAGTAGAAGGTTTAGCTTCAAATCCATGCCAAACACATGATTTAGATTCAAATCCATGGGATGTAGAAGGTTTAGCTTCAAATCCATGCGAAACACATTATTTAGCTGCAAATCAGTGCGATGTAGTAGGTTCAGCTTCAAATCCATGCGGCACATATGATTTAGCTTCAAATACTTGCGATATAAGTGATATAGCTTCAAAAGCTGCTGGAACAAACGAGGTAGCTTCAATTCCATGCGAGACACATGATTTAGCTTCAAATCAATGCGAAGTAGAAGGCGTAGCTTCAAATCCATGCGAATCAAATGGTTTAGCTACAAATACTTGTGATATACATTATTTAGCTACAACTGGAAGCGAAACGAACGAGTTAGCTTCAAATCCATGCGAAACACACGATTTAGCTTCAAATCAATGCGATGTAGAATGTTTAGCTTCAAATCCAAGCGAAACACATGATTTAGCTTCAAATACCTGCGATATAAGTGATCTAGCTTCAAATCCATGCGAAACACATGATTCAAATGCAAATCAATGCGAAGTAGAAGGTTTAGCTTCAAATCCATGCCAAACACATGATTTAGATTCAAATCCATGGGATGTAGAAGGTTTAGCTTCAAATCCATGCGAAACACATTATTTAGCTGCAAATCAGTGCGATGTAGTAGGTTCAGCTTCAAATCCATGCGGCACATATGATTTAGCTTCAAATACTTGCGATATAAGTGATATAGCTTCAAAAGCTGCTGGAACAAACGAGGTAGCTTCAATTCCATGCGAGACACATGATTTAGCTTCAAATCAATGCGAAGTAGAAGGCGTAGCTTCAAATCCATGCGAATCAAATGGTTTAGCTACAAATACTTGTGATATACATTATTTAGCTACAACTGGAAGCGAAACGAACGAGTTAGCTTCAAATCCATGCGAAACACACGATTTAGCTTCAAATCAATGCGATGTAGAATGTTTAGCTTCAAATCCAAGCGAAACACATGATTTAGCTTCAAATACTTGCGATATAAGTGATCTAGCTTCAAATCCATGCGAAACACATGATTCAAATGCAAATCAATGCGAAGTAGAAGGTTTAGCTTCAAATCCATGCCAAACACATGATTTAGATTCAAATCCATGGGATGTAGAAGGTTTAGCTTCAAATCCATGCGAAACACATTATTTAGCTGCAAATCAGTGCGATGTAGTAGGTTCAGCTTCAAATCCATGCGGCACATATGATTTAGCTTCAAATACTTGCGATATAAGTGATATAGTTTCAAATGGAGGCGAAACGAACGAGTTAGCATCAAATTCATGCGAAACACATGATTTAGCTGCAAATCAATGCGATGTAGAAGGTTTAGCTTCAAATCCAAGCGATACACCAGATTTAGCTTCAAATCAATGCGATGTAGTAGGTTCAGCTTCAAATCCATGCGACACATATGATTTAGCTTCAAATACTTGCGATATAAGTGATATAGCTTCAAAAGCAGGAGGAACAAACGAGGTAGCTTCAATTCCATGCGAAACAAATGATTTAGCTTCAAATCAGTGCGAAGTTGAAGGTTCAGCTTCAAATCCATGCGGCACATATGATTTAGCTTCAAATACTTGCGATATAAGTGATATAGTTTCAAATGGAGGCGAAACGAACGAGTTAGCTTCAAATTCATGCGAAACACATGATTTAGCTGCAAATCAATGCGATGTAGAAGGTTTAGCTTCAAATCCATGCGATACACTAGATTTTGCTTCAAATCAATGCGATGTAGAAGGTTTAGCTTCAAATCCATGCGACACACAAGATTTAGATTCAAATCAATGCGATGTAGAAAGTTCAGCTTCAAATCCATGCGACACATATGATTTAGCTTCAAGTACTGGCGATATAAGTGATATAGCTTCAAAAGCTGGAGGAACAAACGAGGAAGCTTCACTTCCATGCGAAACAAATGATTTAAATTCAAATCAATGCGAAGTAGAAGGCTTAGCTTCAGATCCATGCGATATACAAGATTTAGCTTCAAATCAATTCGATGTAGTAGGTTCAGCTTCAAATCCATGCGCTTTAACTGATATAGCTTCAAAAGCAGGAGGAACAAAGAGTTAGCTTCAAATCCATGCGAAACACATGATTTAGCTGCAAATCAATGCGATGTAGAAGGTTTAGCTTCAAATCCATGCGAAACAAATGATATAGCTTCAAACACTTGTGGTGTACGTGTTATAGCTTCAAATGAAGACTAATCAAACGAGTTAGCTTCAAAATCCACGCGATACACATGATTTAGCTTCAAATACTAGCGATATAAGTGATGTAGATTCAACTGCAGGCGTATCGAACGAGTTAGTTTCAAATCCATGCGAAACACATGATTTAGCTTCAAATCAATTCGAACGACAAGGCTTAGATTCAAATCCATGCGAAACAAATGATTTAGCTTCAAATGAATGCGATGTAGAAGGCTTAGCTTCAAATCCATGCAAAACAAATGGTTTAGCTACAAATACTTGTGATATACATTATTTAGCTACAACTACATGCGAAACAAACGAGTTAGCTTCAAATCCATGCGATACACATGATTTAGCTTCAAATCAATGCGATGTAGAAGGTTTAGGTTCAAATCCATGCGAAACAAATGGTTTAGCTACAAATACTTGTGATATACATTATTTAGCTACGACTGCATGCGAAACCAACGATTTAGCTTCAAATCCATGCGAAACACACGATTTGTCTTCAAATCAATGCGATGTAGAAGGTTTAGCTTCAAATCAATAAGAGGTAGATGGTTTAGCTTCAAATCAATAGAATATAGAAGGTTTAGCTTCAAATAAATGCGATGTAGAAGGTTTAGCCTCAAATCCATACGACACACATGATTTAGATTCAAATCAATTCGAAGGACAAGGCTTAGATTCAAATCCATGCGAAACAAATGATTTAGCTTCAAATGAATGCGAAGTAGAAGGCTTAGCTTCAAATCCATGCAAAACAAATGGTTTAGCTACAAATACTTGTGATATACATTATTTAGCTACAACTACATACGAAAAAAAAGAGTTAGCTTCAAATCCATGCGATACACATGATTTAGCTTCAAATCAATGCGATGTAGAAGGTTTAGCTTCAAATCCACGCGAAACAAATGATTTAGCTTCAACACTTTGGGTATAAGTGATGTAGGTTCAACTAGAGGCGAAACGAACGAGTTAGCTTCAAATCCATGCGAAACACATGATTTAGCTTCAAATGAATGTGATGTAGAAGGTTTAGCTTCAAATCCATGCGATACACAAGATTTAGCTTCAAATCAATGCGATGTAGTAGGTTCAGCTTCAAATCCATGCGACACATATGATTTCGCTCAAATACTTGCGATATAAGTGATATATCTTCAAAAGCTGCAGGAACAAACGAGGTAGCTTCAATTCCATGCGAGACACATGATTTAGCTTCAAATCAATGCGAAGTAGAAGGCGTAGCTTCAAATCCATGCGAATCAAATGGTTTAGCTACAAATACTTGTGATATACATTATTTAGCTACAACTGGAAGCGAAACGATCGAGTTAGCTTCAAATCCATGCGAAACACACGATTTAGCTTCAAATCAATGCGATGTAGAATGTTTAGCTTCAAATCCAAGCGAAACACATGATTTAGCTTCAAATACTTGCGATATAAGTGATCTGGCTTCAAATCCATGCGAAACACATGATTCAAATGCAAATCAATGCGAAGTAGAAGGTTTAGCTTCAAATCCATGCCAAACACATGATTTAGATTCAAATCCATGGGATGTAGAAGGTTTAGCTTCAAATCCATGCGAAACACATTATTTAGCTGCAAATCAGTGCGATGTAGTAGGTTCAGCTTCAAATCCATGCGGCACATATGATTTAGCTTCAAATACTTGCGATATAAGTGATATAGTTTCAAATGGAGGCGAAACGAACGAGATAGCATCAAATTCATGCGAAACACATGATTTAGCTGCAAATCAATGCGATGTAGAAGGTTTAGCTTCAAATCCAAGCGATACACCAGATTTAGCTTCAAATCAATGCGATGTAGTAGGTTCAGCTTCAAATCCATGCGACACATATGATTTAGCTTCAAATACTTGCGATATAAGTGATATAGCTTCAAAAGCAGGAGGAACAAACGAGGTAGCTTCAATTCCATGCGAAACAAATGATTTAGCTTCAAATCAGTGCGAAGTTGAAGGTTCAGCTTCAAATCCATGCGGCACATATGATTTAGCTTCAAATACTTGCGATATAAGTGATATAGTTTCAAATGGAGGCGAAACGAACGAGTTAGCTTCAAATTCATGCGAAACACATGATTTAGCTGCAAATCAATGCGATGTAGAAGGTTTAGCTTCAAATCCATGCGATACACTAGATTTTGCTTCAAATCAATGCGATGTAGAAGGTTTAGCTTCAAATCCATGCGACACACAAGATTTAGATTCAAATCAATGCGATGTAGAAAGTTCAGCTTCAAATCCATGCGACACATATGATTTAGCTTCAAGTACTGGCGATATAAGTGATATAGCTTCAAAAGCTGGAGGAACAAACGAGGAAGCTTCACTTCCATGCGAAACAAATGATTTAAATTCAAATCAATGCGAAGTAGAAGGCTTAGCTTCAGATCCATGCGATATACAAGATTTAGCTTCAAATCAATTCGATGTAGTAGGTTCAGCTTCAAATCCATGCGCTTTAACTGATATAGCTTCAAAAGCAGGAGGAACAAAGAGTTAGCTTCAAATCCATGCGAAACACATGATTTAGCTGCAAATCAATGCGATGTAGAAGGTTTAGCTTCAAATCCATGCGAAACAAATGATATAGCTTCAAACACTTGTGGTGTACGTGTTATAGCTTCAAATGAAGACTAATCAAACGAGTTAGCTTCAAAATCCACGCGATACACATGATTTAGCTTCAAATACTAGCGATATAAGTGATGTAGATTCAACTGCAGGCGTATCGAACGAGTTAGTTTCAAATCCATGCGAAACACATGATTTAGCTTCAAATCAATTCGAACGACAAGGCTTAGATTCAAATCCATGCGAAACAAATGATTTAGCTTCAAATGAATGCGATGTAGAAGGCTTAGCTTCAAATCCATGCAAAACAAATGGTTTAGCTACAAATACTTGTGATATACATTATTTAGCTACAACTACATGCGAAACAAACGAGTTAGCTTCAAATCCATGCGATACACATGATTTAGCTTCAAATCAATGCGATGTAGAAGGTTTAGGTTCAAATCCATGCGAAACAAATGGTTTAGCTACAAATACTTGTGATATACATTATTTAGCTACGACTGCATGCGAAACCAACGATTTAGCTTCAAATCCATGCGAAACACACGATTTGTCTTCAAATCAATGCGATGTAGAAGGTTTAGCTTCAAATCAATAAGAGGTAGATGGTTTAGCTTCAAATCAATAGAATATAGAAGGTTTAGCTTCAAATAAATGCGATGTAGAAGGTTTAGCCTCAAATCCATACGACACACATGATTTAGATTCAAATCAATTCGAAGGACAAGGCTTAGATTCAAATCCATGCGAAACAAATGATTTAGCTTCAAATGAATGCGAAGTAGAAGGCTTAGCTTCAAATCCATGCAAAACAAATGGTTTAGCTACAAATACTTGTGATATACATTATTTAGCTACAACTACATACGAAAAAAAAGAGTTAGCTTCAAATCCATGCGATACACATGATTTAGCTTCAAATCAATGCGATGTAGAAGGTTTAGCTTCAAATCCACGCGAAACAAATGATTTAGCTTCAACACTTTGGGTATAAGTGATGTAGGTTCAACTAGAGGCGAAACGAACGAGTTAGCTTCAAATCCATGCGAAACACATGATTTAGCTTCAAATGAATGTGATGTAGAAGGTTTAGCTTCAAATCCATGCGATACACAAGATTTAGCTTCAAATCAATGCGATGTAGTAGGTTCAGCTTCAAATCCATGCGACACATATGATTTCGCTCAAATACTTGCGATATAAGTGATATATCTTCAAAAGCTGCAGGAACAAACGAGGTAGCTTCAATTCCATGCGAGACACATGATTTAGCTTCAAATCAATGCGAAGTAGAAGGCGTAGCTTCAAACCCATGCGAATCAAATGGTTTAGCTACAAATACTTGTGATATACATTATTTAGCTACAACTGGAAGCGAAACGATCGAGTTAGCTTCAAATCCATGCGAAACACACGATTTAGCTTCAAATCAATGCGATGTAGAATGTTTAGCTTCAAATCCAAGCGAAACACATGATTTAGCTTCAAATACTTGCGATATAAGTGATCTAGCTTCAAATCCATGCGAAACACATGATTCAAATGCAAATCAATGCGAAGTAGAAGGTTTAGCTTCAAATCCATGCCAAACACATGATTTAGATTCAAATCCATGGGATGTAGAAGGTTTAGCTTCAAATCCATGCGAAACACATTATTTAGCTGCAAATCAGTGCGATGTAGTAGGTTCAGCTTCAAATCCATGCGGCACATATGATTTAGCTTCAAATACTTGCGATATAAGTGATATAGTTTCAAATGGAGGCGAAACGAACGAGTTAGCATCAAATTCATGCGAAACACATGATTTAGCTGCAAATCAATGCGATGTAGAAGGTTTAGCTTCAAATCCAAGCGATACACCAGATTTAGCTTCAAATCAATGCGATGTAGTAGGTTCAGCTTCAAATCCATGCGACACATATGATTTAGCTTCAAATACTTGCGATATAAGTGATATAGCTTCAAAAGCAGGAGGAACAAACGAGGTAGCTTCAATTCCATGCGAAACAAATGATTTAGCTTCAAATCAGTGCGAAGTTGAAGGTTCAGCTTCAAATCCATGCGGCACATATGATTTAGCTTCAAATACTTGCGATATAAGTGATATAGTTTCAAATGGAGGCGAAACGAACGAGTTAGCTTCAAATTCATGCGAAACACATGATTTAGCTGCAAATCAATGCGATGTAGAAGGTTTAGCTTCAAATCCATGCGATACACTAGATTTTGCTTCAAATCAATGCGATGTAGAAGGTTCTGCTTCAAATCCATACGACACATATGATTTAGCTTCAAATACTTGCGATATAAGCGATATAGCTTCAAAAGCTAGAGGAACAAACGAGGTAGCTTCAATTCCTTGCGAAACAAATGATTTAGCTTCAAATCTATGCGAAGTGGTAGGCTTAGCTTCAAATTCGTGCGAAGCAAATGGTTTAGCTACAAATACATGTGATATACATTATTTAGCTACAGCTGCATGCGAAACAAACGAGTTAGCATCAAATCCATGCGAAACACACGATTTATCTTCAAATCAATGCGATGTCGAAGGTTTAGCTTCAAATCAATGCGATCTCGAAGGTTTATCTTCAAATCAATAAGAGGTAGAAGGTTTAGCTTCAAATCAATGCGATGTAGAAGGTTTAGCTACAAATCCTTACGAAACACATGATTTAGCTTGAAATCAATTCGAAGGACATGGATTAGATTCAAATCCATACGAAACAAATGATTTAGCTTCAAATGAATGCGAAGTAGAAGGCTCAGCATCAAATCCATGCGAAACACATGATTAAGATTCACATCAAAGCGATGTAGATGGTTTGCTTCAAATCCATGCGATACACAAGATTTAGCTTCATGTCAATGCGATGTAGTAGGTTCAGCTTCAAATCCATCCGATATAAGTGATATAGCTTCAAAAGCAGGAGGATCAAACTAGGTAGCTTCAATTCCATGCGAAACAAATGATTTAGCTTCAAATCAAAGTGAAGTAGAATGTTTAGCTTCAAATCCATGCGAAACACATGATTTAGCTTCAAATACTTGCGATATAAGTGATCTAGCTTCAAATACAGGCGAAACGAACGAGTTAGCTTCAAATCCATGCCAAACACATGATTTAGATTCAAATCCATGGGATGTAGAAGGTTTAGCTTCAAATCCATGCGAAACACATTATTTAGCTGCAAATCAGTGCGATGTAGTAGGTTCAGCTTCATATCCAGGCGGCACATATGATTTAGCTTAAAATACTTGCGATATAAGTGATATAGTTTCAAATGGAGGCGAAACGAACGAGTTAGCTTCAAATTCATGCGAAACACATGATTTAGCTGCAAATCAATGCGATGTAGAAGGTTTAGCTTCAAATCCATGCGATACACCAGATTTAGTTTCAAATCAATGCGATGTAGAAGGTTCTGCTTCAAATCCATACGACACATATGATTTAGCTTCAAATACTTGCGATATAAGTGATATAGCTTCAAAAGCTAGAGGAACAAACGAGGTAGCTTCAATTCCTTGCGAAACAAATGATTTAGCTTCAAATCAATGCGAAGTGGTAGGCTTAGCTTCAAATTCGTGCGAAGCAAATGGTTTAGCTACAAATACTTGTGATATACATTATTTAGCTACAGCTGCATGCGAAACAAACGAGTTAGAATCAAATCCATGCGAAACACATGATTAAGCTTCAAATTAATGCGATGTAGATGGTTTGCTTCAAATCCATGCGATACACAAGATTTAGCTCCAAATCAATGCGATGTAGTAGGTTCAGCTTCAAATCCATGCGATATAAGTGATATAGCTTCAAAAGCAAGAGGAACAAACGAGTTAGCTTCAAATCCATGCGAAACACATGATTCAAATGCAAATCAATGCGAAGTAGAAGGTTTAGCTTCAAATCCGTGCCAAACACATGATTTAGATTCAAATCCATGGGATGTAGAAGGTTTAGCTTCAAATCCATGTGAAACAAATTATTTAGCTGCAAATCAGTGCGATGTAGTAGGTTCAGCTTCAAATCCATGCGGTACATATGATTTAGCTTCAAATACTTGCGATATAAGTGATATATTTTCAAATGGAGGCGAAACGAACGAGTTAGCTTCAAATTCATGCGAAACACATGATTTAGCTGCAAATCAATGCGATGTAGAAGGTTTAGCTTCAACTCCAATCGAAACACATGATTTAGGTTCAAATACTTGTGATATAAGTGATGTAGCTTCAAATACAGGCGAAACAAACGAGTTAGCCTCAAATCCATGCGAAACACACGATTTAGCTTCAAATCAATGCGATGTAGAATGTTTAGCTTCAAATCCAAGCGAAACACATGATTTAGCATCAAATACTTGCGATATAAGTGATCTAGCTTCAAATACAGGCGAAACGAACGAGTTAGCTTCAAATCCATGCGAAACACATGATTCAAATGCAAATCAATGCGAAGTAGAAGGTTTAGCTTCAAATCCATGCCAAACACATGATTTAGATTCAAATCCTTGGGATGTAGAAGGTTTAGCTTCAAATCCATGCGAAACACATTATTTAGCTGCAAATCAGTGCGATGTAGTAGGTTCAGCTTCAAATCCATGCGGCACATATGATTTAGCTTCAAATACTTGCGATATAAGTGATATAGTTTCAAATGGAGGCGAAACGAACGAGTTAGCATCAAATTCATGCGAAACACATGATTTAGCTGCAAATCAATGCGATGTAGAAGGTTTTGCTTCAAATCCAAGCGATACACCAGATTTAGCTTCAAATCAATGCGATGTAGTAGGTTCAGCTTCAAATCCATGCGACACATATGATTTAGCTTCAAATACTTGCGATATAAGTGATATAGCTTCAAAAGCAGGAGGAACAAACGAGGTAGCTTCAATTCCATGCGAAACAAATGATTTAGCTTCAAATCAGTGCGAAATTGAAGGCTTAGCATCTAATCCATGCGAAATAAACGAGTTACCATCAAATACTTGCGATATAAATGAAATAGCTTCAAATCCATGCAAAACAAATGGTTTAGCTAGAAATGCTTGTGATATACATTATTTAGCTACAACTGCATGTGAAACAAACGAGTTAGCTTCAAATCCATGCGAAACACAAGATTTAGCTTCAAATCAATGCGATGTAGAAGGATTAGCTTCATATCCAAGCGAAACACATGATTTAGCTTCAAATGCTTGCGATATAAGTGATCTAGCTTCAAATACAGGCGAAGCGAACGAGTTAGCTACAAATCCATGCGAAACACATGATTCAACTGCAAATCAACGGGATGTAGAAGATTTAGCTTCAAATCGATGCGAAACACATTATTTAGCTGCAAATCAGTGCGAAGTAGAAGGTTCAGGTTCAAATTCAGGCGATTCAAATTGTTCATCTTCAAATACTTGTGAAAGACATGATTTAGCTTCAACTGCATGCGAAACAATCGAGTTAGCATCAAATCAATTCGATGTAGAAAGTTTAGCTTGAAATCCATGCGAAACAAATGGTTCAGCTACAAATACTTGTGATATACATTGTTTAGCTACAACTGCATGCGAAACAAACGAGTTAGCTTCAAATCCATGCGAAACACACGATTTAGCTTCAAATCAATGCGATGTAGAAGGTTTAGCTTCAAATCCAAGCGAAACACATGATTTAGCTTCAAATACTTGCGATATAAGTGATATAGCTTCAAAAGCTGGAGGAACAAACGAGGTAGCTTCAATTCCATGCGAAACAAATGATTTAGCTTCAAATCAATGCGAAGTGGAAGGCTTAGCTTCAAATTCATGCGAAACAAATGGTTTAGCTACAAATACTTGTGATATACATTATTTAGATACAACTGCATGCGAAACAAACGAGTTAGCATCGAATCCATGCGAAACACATGATTAAGCTTCAAATCAATGCGATGTAGATGGTTTGCTTCAAATCCATGCCAAACACATGATTTAGATTCAAATCTATGGGATGTAGAAGGTTTAGCTTCAAATCCATGCGAAACAAATTATTTAGCTTCAAATACTTGCGATATAAGTGATCTAGCTTCAAATAAAGGCGAAACGAACGAGTTAGCTTCAAATCCATGCGAAACACATGATTCAAATGCAAATCAATGCGAAGTAGAAGGTTTAGCTTCAAATCCATGCGAAACAAATGATATAGCTTCAAACACTTGTGGTGTAAGTGATATAGCTTCAAATGAAGACTAATCAAACGAGTTAGCTTCAAAATCCACGCGAAAAACATGATTTAGCTTGCAATCAATTCGAAGGACATGAATTAGATTCAAATCCATGCGAAACAAATGATTTAGCTTTAAATGAATGCGAAGTAAAAGGCTCAGCATCAAATTCATGCGAAACACATGATTAAGATTCACATCAAAGCGATGTAGATGGTTTGCTTCAAATCCATGCGATACACAAGATTTAGCTTCAAGTCAATGCGATGTAGTAGGTTCAGCTTCAAATCCATGCGATATAAGTGATATAGCTTCAAAAGCAGGAGGAACAAACGAGGTAGCTTCAATTCCATGCAAAACAAATGATTTAGCTTCAAATCAATGCGAAGTAGAAGGCCTAGCTTCAAATCCATGCGAGACAAATGGTTTAGCTACAAATACTTGTGATATTCATTATTTAGCTACAACAGCATACGAAACTAACGAGTTAGCTTCAAATCCATGCGAAACACACGATTTATCTTCAAATCAATGCGATGTAGAAGGTTTAGCTTCAAATCAATAAGAGGAAGAAGGTTTAGCTTCAACTCCATGCGACACACATGATTAAGCTTCAAATCAGTGCGATGTAGATGGTTTGCTTCAAATCCATGCGATACACAAGACTTAGCTTCAAAGCAATGCGATGTAGTAGGTTCAGCTTCATATCCATGCGATATAAGTGATATAGCTTCAAAAGCAGGAGGAACAAACGAGGTAGCTTCAATTCCATGCGAAACAAATGATTTAGCTTCAAATCAATGCGAAGTAGAAGTCGTAGCTTCAAATCCATGCGAAACAACTGGTTTAGCTACAAATACTTGTGATATACATTATTTAGCTACGACTGCATGCGAAACTAACGAGTTAGCTTCAAATCCATGCGAAACACACGATTTGTCTTCAAATCAATGCGATGTAGAAGGTTTAGCTTCAAATCAATAAGAGGTAGATGGTTTAGCTTCAAATCAATAGAATATAGAAGGTTTAGCTTCAAATAAATGCGATGTAGAAGGTTTAGCTTCGAATCCATACGACACACATGATTTAGATTCAAATCAATTCGAAGGACAAGGCTTAGATTCAAATCCATGCGAAACAAATGATTTAGCTTCAAATGAATGCGAAGTAGAAGGCTTAGCTTAAAATCCATGCGAATCAAATGGTTTAGCTTCAAATACTTGTGATATACGTTATTTAGATTTAACTGCATGCGCAACGAACGAGTTAGCTTCAAATCCATGCGAAACACATGATTTAGCTTCAATTGAATGCGAAGTAGAAGGCTTAGCTTCAAATCCATGCAAAACAAATGGTTTAGCTACAAATACTTGTGATATACATTATTTAGCTACAACTACATACGAAAAAAAAGAGTTAGCTTCAAATCCATGCGATACACAAGATTTAGCTTCAAATCAATGCGATGTAGTAGGTTCAGCTGCAAATCCATGCGACACATATGATTTAGCTCAAATACTTGCGATATAAGTGATATAGCTTCAAAAGCTGTAGGAACAAACGAGGTAGCTTCAATTCCATGCGAGACACATGATTTAGCTTCAAATCAATACGATGTAGAAGGTTTAGCTTCATATCCATACGAAACACATGATTTAGCTTCAAATCAATTCGAAGGACAAGGCTTAGATTCAAATCCATGCGAAACAAATGATTTAGCTTCAAATGAATGCGAAGTAGAAGGCTTAGCTTAAAATCCATGCGAATCAAATGGTTTAGCTTCAAATACTTGTGATATACGTTATTTAGATTTAACTGCATGCGCAACGAACGAGTTAGCTTCAAATCCATGCGAAACACATGATTTAGCTTCAATTGAATGCGAAGTAGAAGGCTTAGCTTCAAATCCATGCAAAACAAATGGTTTAGCTACAAATACTTGTGATATACATTATTTAGCTACAACTACATACGAAAAAAAAGAGTTAGCTTCAAATCCATGCGATACACATGATTTAGCTTCAAATCAATGCCATGTAGAAGGTTTAGCTTCAAATCCACGCGAAACAAATGATTTAGCTTCAACACTTTGGGTATAAGTGATGTAGGTTCAACAGGAGGCCAAACGAACGAGTTAGCTTCAAATCCATGCGAAACACATGATTTAGCTTCAAATGAATGTGATGTGGAAGGTTTAGCTTCAAATCCATGCGATACACAAGATTTAGCTTCAAATCAATGCGATGTAGTAGGTTCAGCTGCAAATCCATGCGACACATATGATTTAGCTCAAATACTTGCGATATAAGTGATATAGCTTCAAAAGCTGTAGGAACAAACGAGGTAGCTTCAATTCCATGCAGACACATGATTTAGCTTCACATCAATGCGATGTAGAAGGTTTAGCTTCAAGTCCAAACGTAACACATGATTTAGCTTCAAATACTTGCGATATAAGTGATATAGCTTCAAAAGCAGGAGGAACAAACGAGGTAGCTTCAATTCCATGCGAGAAACATGATTTAGCTTCAAATCAATGCGATGTAGAAGGTTTAGCTTCAAATCCAAGCGTAACACATGATTTAGTTTCAAATACTTGCGATATAAGTGATATAGCTTCAAAAGCAGGAGGAACAAACGAGGTAGCTTCAATTCCATGCGAAACAAATGATATAGCTTCAAATCAATGCGAAGTAGAAGGCGTAGCTTCAAACCCATGCGAAACAAATGGTTTAGCTACAAATACTTGTGATATACATTATTTAGATACAACTGCATGCGAAACAAACGAGTTAGCATCGAATCCATGCGAAACACATGATTAAGCTTCAAATCAATGCGATGTAGATGGTTTGCTTCAAATCCATGCCAAACACATGATTTAGATTCAAATCCATGGGATGTAGAAGGTTTAGCTTCAAATCCATGCGAAACAAATTATTTAGCTTCAAATACTTGCGATATAAGTGATCTAGCTTCAAATAAAGGCGAAACGAACGAGTTAGCTTCAAATCCATGCGAAACACATGATTCAAATGCAAATCAATGCGAAGTAGAAGGTTTAGCTTCAAATCCATGCGAAACAAATGATATAGCTTCAAACACTTGTGGTGTAAGTGATATAGCTTCAAATGAAGACTAATCAAACGAGTTAGCTTAAAAATCCACGCGAAACACATGATTTAGCTTGAAATCAATTCGAAGGACATGAATTAGATTCAAATCCATGCGAAACAAATGATTTAGCTTTAAATGAATGCGAAGTAAAAGGCTCAGCATCAAATTCATGCGAAACACATGATTAAGATTCACATCAAAGCGATGTAGATGGTTTGCTTCAAATCCATGCGATACACATGATTTAGCTTCAAGTCAATGCGATGTAGTAGGTTCAGCTTCAAATCCATGCGATATAAGTGATATAGCTTCTAAAGCAGGAGGAACAAACGAGGTAGCTTCAATTCCATGCGAAACAAATGATTTAGCTTCAAATCAATGCGAAGTAGAAGTCGTAGCTTCAAATCCATGCGAAACAACTGGTTTAGCTACAAATACTTGTGATATACATTATTTAGCTACGACTGCATGCGAAACTAACGAGTTAGCTTCAAATCCATGCGAAACACACGATTTGTCTTCAAATCAATGCGATGTAGTAGGTTCAGCTGCAAATCCATGCGACACATATGATTTAGCTCAAATACTTGCGATATAAGTGATATAGCTTCAAAAGCTGTAGGAACAAACGAGGTAGCTTCAATTCCATGCGAGACACATGATTTAGCTTCAAATCAATACGATGTAGAAGGTTTAGCTTCATATCCATACGAAACACATGATTTAGCTTCAAATCAATTCGAAGGACAAGGCTTAGATTCAAATCCATGCGAAACAAATGATTTAGCTTCAAATGAATGCGAAGTAGAAGGCTTAGCTTAAAATCCATGCGAATCAAATGGTTTAGCTTCAAATACTTGTGATATACGTTATTTAGATTTAACTGCATGCGCAACGAACGAGTTAGCTTCAAATCCATGCGAAACACATGATTTAGCTTCAATTGAATGCGAAGTAGAAGGCTTAGCTTCAAATCCATGCAAAACAGATGGTTTAGCTACAAATACTTGTGATATACATTATTTAGCTACAACTACATACGAAAAAAAAGAGTTAGCTTCAAATCCATGCGATACACATGATTTAGCTTCAAATCAATGCCATGTAGAAGGTTTAGCTTCAAATCCACGCGAAACAAATGATTTAGCTTCAACACTTTGGGTATAAGTGATGTAGGTTCAACAGGAGGCCAAACGAACGAGTTAGCTTCAAATCCATGCGAAACACATGATTTAGCTTCAAATGAATGTGATGTGGAAGGTTTAGCTTCAAATCCATGCGATACACAAGATTTAGCTTCAAATCAATGCGATGTAGTAGGTTCAGCTGCAAATCCATGCGACACATATGATTTAGCTCAAATACTTGCGATATAAGTGATATAGCTTCAAAAGCTGTAGGAACAAACGAGGTAGCTTCAATTCCATGCAGACATATGATTTAGCTTCAAATCAATGCGATGTAGAAGGTTTAGCTTCAAGTCCAAGCGTAACACATGATTTAGCTTCAAATACTTGCGATATAAGTGATATAGCTTCGAATACAGGCGAAAAGAACGTGCGAGCTTCAAATCCAGGCGAAGCACATGATTCAGCTGCAATTCAATGCGATGTAGAAGGTTTAGCTTCAAATCCATGCGAAACACATTATTTAGCTGCAAATCAGTGCGAAGTAGAAGGCTCGGGTTCAAATCAATGTGATTCAAATGGTTCATCTTCAAATACTTCTGAATGACATGATTTAGCTTCAACCTCATGCGAAACACATGATTTAGCTTCAAATAAATGCGATGTAGACGGTTTAGCTTCAAATCCAAGCGTAACACATGATTTAGTTTCAAATACTTGCGATATAAGTGATATAGCTTCAAAAGCAGGAGGAACAAACGAGGTAGCTTCAATTCCATGCGAGAAACATGATTTAGCTTCAAATCAATGCGATGTAGAAGGTTTAGCTTCAAATCCAAGCGTAACACATGATTTAGTTTCAAATACTTGCGATATAAGTGATATAGCTTCAAAAGCAGGAGGAACAAACGAGGTAGCTTCAATTCCATGCGAAACAAATGATATAGCTTCAAATCAATGCGAAGTAGAAGGCGTAGCTTCAAACCCATGCGAAACAAATGGTTTAGCTACAAATACTTGTGAAATACATTATTTAGCTACAACTGCATGGGAAACTAACGAGTTAGCTTCAAATGAATGCGAAGTAGAAGGCTTAGCTTCAAATCCATGCGATGTAGAAGGTTTAGCTTCAAATCAATAAGAGGTAGAAGGTTTAGCTTCAAATCAATAGAATATAGTAGGTTTAGCTTCAAATCAGTGCGATGTAGAAGGTTTAGCTTCAAATCCATACGAAACAAATGATTTAGCTTCAAATGAATGCGAAGTAGAAGGTTTAGCTTCAAATTCATGCAAAACACGTGATATATCTTCCAATTAATGCGAAGTAGAAGGCTTAGCTTCAAATCCATGAAAAACAAATGGTTTAGCTACAAATACTTGTGATATACATTATTTAGCTACAACTGCATGCGAAACAAACTAGATAGCTTCAAATCCATGCGATACACATGATTTAGCTTCAAATCAATGCGATGTAGAATGTTTAGCTACAAATCCATGCCATACACAAGATTTAGCTTCAAATCAATTCGAAGGACAAGGCTTAGATTCAAATCCATACGAAACAAATGATTTAGCTTCAAATGAATGCGAAGTAGATGGCTTAGCTTCAAATCCATGCAAAACAAATGGTTTAGCTACAAATACTTGTGACATACATCATTTAGCTACAACTGCATGCTAAACGAACGAGTTAGCTACAAACCCATGCGATTCACATGATTTAGCTTCAAATTAATGCGATATAGAAGGTTTAGCTTCAAATCCATGCGATACACAAGATTTAGCTTCAAATCTATGCGATGTAGAAGGTTTAGCTTCAAATCAATTAGAGGTAGAAGGTTCAGCTTCAAATCAATAGAATATAGAAGGTTTAGCTTCAAATCAATGCGATGTAGAATGTTTAGCTTCAAATCCATACGAAACACATGATTTAGCTTCAAATCAATTCGAAGTACAATGCTTAGATTCAAATCCATGCGAAACAAATGATTTAGCTTCAAATGAATGCGAAGTAGAAGGCTTAGCTTCAAATCCATGCAAAACAAATGGTTTGGCTACAAATGCTTGTGATATACATTATTTAGCTACAACTGCATCCGAAACGAACGAGTTAGCTTCAAATCCATGCTATATACATGCTTTACCTTCAAATCAATGCGATGTAGAAGGTTTAACTTCAAATCCATGCGATACACAAGATTTAGCTTCAAATCAATGCGATGTAGAAGGCTTAGCTTCAAATCCACGCGAAACAAATGATTTAGCTTCAAACACTTGGGGTATAAGTGATATAGCTTCAAATGCAGACTAATGAAACGAGTTAGCTTCAAAATCCACGTGATATACATGATTTAGCTTCAAATACTTGCGATATAAGTGATGTAGGTTCAACTGCATGCGCAAAGAACGAGTTAGCTCCAAATCCATGCGAAACACATGATTTAGCTTCAAATCAATGCGATGTAGAAGGTTCCGCTTCAAATCCACGCGAAAAAAATGATTTAGCTTCAAACACTTGGGGTATAAGTGATATAGCTTCAAATGCAGACTAATGAAACGAGTTAGCTTCAAAATACACGCGATATACATGATTTAGCTTCAAATACTTGCGATATAAGTGATGTAGGTTCAACTGCAGGCGAAACGAACGAGTTAGCTTCAAATCCATGCGAAACGCATGATTTAGCTTCAAATCAATGCGATGTAGAAGGTTTAACTTCAAATCCATGCAAAACACGTGATTTATCTTCCAATAAGTGCGAAGTAGAAGGCTTAGCTTCAAATCCATGCGAATCAAATGGTTTAGCTTCAAATACCTGTGATATTCGTTATTTAGATTTAACTGCATGCGCAACGAACGAGTTAGCTTCAAATCCATGCGAAACACATGATTTAGCTGCAAATCAATGCGATGTAGAAGGTTTAGCCTCAAATCCATGGGAAACAAATGATTTAGCTTCAGATGCTTGCGACATAAGTGATACAGCTTCAAATGCTGACGAAACAAACGGGTTAGCTTCAAATCCATGCGAAACACATGATTTAGGTTCAAATCAATAAGATGTAGCAGGTTTAGCTTCAAGTCAATGCGATGTAGAATGTTTAGCTTCAAATCCATGCGACACAAATGATTTAGCGTTAGATACTTGCGATACAAGGGATATAGCTTCAAATGCAGGGGAAACAAACGAGTTAGCTTCAAATCCATGCCATACACATGATTTAGATTCAAATCCATGGGATGTAGAAGGTTTAGCTTCTAATCCATGCGAAACAAATTAATTGTTTATCTGCAAATCAGTGCGAAGTAGAAGGATCGGGTTCAAATCAATGTGATTCAAATGGTTCATCTTCAAATACTTGTGAAAGACATGATTTAGCTTCAACTGCATGCGAAACACATGATTTAGCTTCAAATCAATGCGATGTGGTAGGTTTAGCTTCAAATCCATGCAAAACACGTCATTTAACGTCCAATTAATGCGAAGTAGAAGGCTTAGCTTCAAATCCATGCGAATCAAATGGTTTAGCTTCAAATACTTGTGATATACGTTATTTAGATTTAACGGATGCGCAACGACCGAGTTAGCTTCAAATCCATGCGAAACACATGATTTAGCTTCAAATCAATGCTATGTAGAAGGTTTAGCTGCAAATCCATGCGTCACAGATGATTTAGCTTCAGATAATTGCGATATAAGTAATATAGCTTCAAATGCAGACGAAACAAATGATTTGGCTTCAAATCGAAGCGAAACACATGATTTAGTTTCAAATCAATGCGATGTAGATGGTTTAGCTTCAAATCTGTGCGAAACAAATGATTTAGCTTCAAATACTCTCGATATTAGTGATGTAGCTTCAAATGCAGAAGAAACAAACGAATTAGCTTCAAATTCATGCGAAACACATGATTTAGCTGCAAATCAATGTGATGTAGAAGGTTTAACTTCAAATCCATGCGAATCAAATGGTTTAGCTTCAAATACTTGTGGTGTAAGTGATATAGCTTCAAATGAAAACTAATCAAACGAGTTAGCTTCAAAATCCACGCGATACACATGATTTAGATTCAAATACTAGCGATATAAGTCATGTAGATTCAACTGCAGACGAACCGAACAAGTTAGTTTCAAATCCATGCGAAACACATTATTTAGCTGCAAATCAATGCGATGTAGAAGGTTTAGCTTCAAGACAATAAGAGGTAGAAGGTTTAGCTTCAAATCAATAGTTTGTAGAAGGTTTAGCTTCAAGTCAATGCGATGTAGAAGGTTTAGCTTCAAATACATACGAAACACATGATTTAGCTTCAAATCAATGCGAGGTAGAAGGTTTAGCTTCAAATCCATGCAAAACAAATGATATAGCTTCAAACACTTGGGGTGTAAGAGATATAGCTTCAAATGAAAACTAATCAAACGAGTTAGCTTCAAAATCCACGCGATACACATGATTTAACTTCAAATACTAGCGATATAAGTGATGTAGATTCAACTGCAGGCGAAACGAACGAGTTAGCTTCAAATCCATGCGAAACACATGATTTAGCTGCAAATCAATGCGATGTTGAAGGTTTAGCTTCAAATCCATGCGAAATAAATGGATTAGCTACAAATACTTGTGATATACATTATTTAGCTACAACTGCATGCGGAACAAACGAGTTTGCTTCAAATCCATGCGAAACATATGATTTAGCTTCAAATCAATGCTATGTAGAAGGTTTAGCTGCAAATCCATGCGACACAGATGATTTAGCTTCAGATAATTACGATATAAGTAATACAGCTTCAAATGCAGACGAAACACATGATTTGGATTCAAATCGAACCGAAACACATGATTTAGCTTCAAATACTCTCGATATTAGTGATGTAGCTTCAAATGCAGAAGAAACAAACGAGTTAGCTTTAAATCCAAGCGAAACACATGATTTAGCTGCAAATCAATGTGATGTAGAAGGTTTAGCTTCAAATCCATGCGATACACAAGATTTAGCTTTAAATCAATTCGAAGGACAAGGCTTAGTTTCAAATCCATGCGAAACAAATGATTTAGCTTTAAATGAATGCTAAGTAGAAGGCTTAGCTTCAAATCCATGCAAAACAAATGGTTTCGCTACAAATACTTGTGATATACATCATTTTGCTACAACTGCATGCTAAACGATCGAGTTAGCTCCAAATCCATGCGATTCGCATGATTTAGCTTCAAGTCAATGCGATGTAGAAGGTTTAGCTTCAAATCAATTAGAGGTAGAAGGTTCAGCTTCAAATCAATAGAATATGGAAGGTTTAGCTTCAAATCAATGCGATGTAGAAGGTTTAGCTTCAAATCCATACGAAACACATGATTTAGCTTCAAATCAATTCGAAGGACAAGGCTTAGATTCAATTCCATGCGAAACACATGATTTAGCTTCAAATCAATGCGATGTAGAAGGTTCCGCTTCAAATCCACGCGAAACAAATGATTTAGCTTCAAACACTTGGGGTATAAGTGATATAGCTTCAAATGCAGACTAATGAAACGAGTTAGCTTCAAAATCCACGCGATATACATGATTTAGCTTCAAATACTTGCGATATAAGTGATGTAGGTTCAACTGCAGGCGAAACGAACGAGTTAGCTTCAAATCCATGCGAAACACATGATTTAGCTGCAAATCAATGCGATGTAGAAGGTTTAGCTTGAAAACAATAAGAGGTAGAAGGTTTAGCTTCAAATCAATAGAATGTAGTAGGTTTAGCTTCAAATCAATGCGATGTAGAAGGTTCAGCTTCAAATCCATACGAAACACATGATTTAGCTTCAAATCAATTCGAAGGACAAGGCTTAGATTCAAATCCATGCGAAACAAATGATTTAGCTTCAAATCAATGCGACGTAGAAGGTTTAGGTTCAAATCCATGCGATACACAAGATTTAGCTTCAAATCAATGCGATGTAGTAGGTTCAGCTTCAAATCCATGCGACACATATAATTTAGCTTCAAATACTTGCGATATAAGTGATATAGCTTCAAAAGCTGGAGGAACAAACGAGGTTGCTTCAATTCCATGCGAAACACATGATTTAGCTTCAAATCAATGCGAAGTGGAAGGCGTAGCTTCAAATCCATGCAAAACAAATGGTTTAGCTACGAATACTTGTGATATACATTATTTAGCTACAACTGCATGCGAAACTAACGATTTAGCTTCAAATCCATGCGAAACACACGATTTATCTTCAAATCAATGCGATGTAGAAGGTTTAGCTTCAAATCAATAAGAGGTAGATGGTTTAGCTTCAAATCAATAGAATATAGAAGGTTTAGCTTCAAATAAATGCGAAGAAGAAGGTTTAGCTTCAAATCCATACGACACACATGATTTAGATTCAAATCAATTCGAAGGACAAGGCTTAGATTCAAATCCATGCGAAACAAATGATTTAGCTTCAAATGAATGCGAAGTAGAAGGCTTGGCTTCAAATCCATGCAAAACAAATGGTTTAACTACAAATACTTGTGATAAACATTATTTAGCTACAACTGCATGCGAAACAAACGAGTTAACTTCAAATCCATGCGATACACATGATTTAGCTTCAAATCAATGCGATGTACAAGGTTTCGCTTCAAATCCATGCCATACACAAGATTTAGCTTCAAATCAATGCGATGTAGTAGGTTCAGCTTCCAATCCATGCGACACATATGATTAAGCTTCAAATACTTACGATATAAGTGATATAGCTTCAAAAGCTGTATGAACAAACGAGGTAGCTTCAATTCCACGCGATACACGTGATTTAGCTTCAAACACTTGCGATATAAGTGATGTAGATTCAACTGCAGGCAAAACGAACGAGTTAGCTTCAAATCCATGCGAAACACATGATTCAGCTTCAAATCAATGCGATGTAGTAGGTTCAGATTCAAATCCATGCCACACATATGATTTAGCTTGAAATACTTGCGATATAAGTGATATAGCTTCAAAAGCTGTAGGAACAAACGTGGTAGCTTCAATTCCATGCGAGATACTTGATTTAGCTTCAAATCAATGCGATTTAGAAGGTTTAGCTTCAAGTCCAAGCGTAACACATGATTTAGCTTCAAATACTTGCGATATAAGTGATATAGCTTCGAATACAGGCGAAACGAACGAGTTAGCTTCAAAACCATGCGAAACACATGATTTAGCTTCAAATCAATGCGATGTAGAAGGTTTAGCTTCAAATCCATGCGAAACAAATGATTTAGCTTCAGATGAATGCGAAGTAGAAGGCTCAGCTTCAAATCCATGCGGCACATATGATTTAGCTTTAAATACTTGCGATATAAGTGACATAGTTTCAAAAGGAGGCGAAAGGAAGGAGTTAGCTTCAAATCCATGCGAAACACATGATTAAGCTGCAAATCAATGTGATGTACAAGGTTTAGCTTCAAATCCATGCGATACACAAGATTTTGCTTCAAATCAATGCGATGTGGAAGGTTTAGCTTCAAATCCATGCGATACACAAGATTTAGCTTCAAATCAATGCGATGAAGAAGGTGTAGCTTCAAATCCATGCGAAACAAATGATATAGCTTCAAACACTTGGGGTGTAAGTGATATAGCTTCAAATGAAGACTAATCAAACGAGTTAGCTTCAAAATCCACGCGATACACATGATTTAGCTTCAAATACTAGCGATATAAGTGATGTAGATTCAACTGCAGGCGAAACGAACGAGTTAGCTTCAAATCGATGCGAAACACATGATTTAGCTGCAAATCAATGCGATGAAGAAGATTTAGCTTCAAATCCATGCGATACAAATGCTATAGCTTCAAACACATGGGGTGTAAGTGATATAGCTTCAAATGAAGACTAATCAATCGTGTTAGCTTCAAAATCCATGCGATACACATGATTTAGCTGCAAATCAATGCGATGTAGAAGGCTTAGCTTCAAATCCACGCGAAACAAATGATTTAGCTTCAAACACTTGGGGTATAAGTGATATAGCTTCAAATGCAGACTAATCAAACGAGGTAGCTTCAAAATCCACGCGATACACATGAAGTAGCTTCAAACACTTGCGATATAAGTGATGTAGATTCAACTGCAGGCTAAACGAACGAGTTAGCTTCAAATCCATGTGAAACACATGATTTAGCTGCAAATCAATGTGATGTAGAAGGTTTAGCTTCAAACCCATGCGATACACAAGATTTAGCTTCAAATCAATGCGATGTAGAAGGTTCAACTTCAAATCCATGCGACACATATGATTTAGCTTCAAATACTTGCGATATAAGTGATATAGCTTGAAAAGCTGGAGGAACAAACGAGGTTGCTTCAATTCCATGCGAAACACATGATTTAGCTTCAAATCAATGCGAAGTGGAAGGCGTAGCTTCAAATCCATGCAAAACAAATGGTTTAGCTACGAATACTTGTGATATACATTATTTAGCTACAACTGCATGCGAAACTAACGATTTAGCTTCAAATCCATGCGAAACACACAATTCATCTTCAAATCAATGCGATGTAGAAGGTTTAGCTTCAAATCAATAAGAGGTAGATGGTTTAGCTTCAAATCAATAAGAGGTAGATGGTTTAGCTTCAAATCAATAGAATATAGAAGGTTTGGCTTCAAATAAATGCGAAGTAGAAGGTTTAGCTTCAAATCCATACGACACACATGATTTAGATTCAAATCAATTCGAAGGACAAGGCTTAGATTCAAATCCATGCGAAACAAATGATTTAGCTTCAAATGAATGCGAAGTAGGAGGCTTGGCTTCAAATCCATGCAAAACAATTGGTTTAGCTTCAAATACTTGTGATATACATGATTTAGCTTCAGCTGCATGCGAAACAAACGAGTTAGCTTCAAATCCAAGCGAAACACATGATTTAGCTTCAAATCAATGCGAAGTAGAAGGCTTATCTTCAAATCCATGCGATAGAAATTGTTTAGCTTCAAATACTTGGGATATACATGATTTAGCTTCAACTGCACTCGATACAAACGAGTTAGCTTCAAATACATGCGAAACACATGATTTAGATTCAAAACAATGCGTATTAGAAGGCTTAGCTTCAAATCCATGCGAAATAGAAGCCTTAGCATCAAATCCATGCGACACAAATTATTTAGCTTCATATACATGTGATACAAGTGATATAGCTTCAAATGCAGGCGAAACACACGAGTGAGCTTTTAATCCAAGCGTAACACATGATTTAACTTCAAATCAATGGGAAGTAGAAGATGTACCTCCAAATCCATGCGAAACAAATGGTTCAGCTTCAAATACTTGTGATATACATGATTTAGCTTCAACTGCATGCGAAACAAACGAGTTAGCTTCAAATCCAAGCAAAACACATGATTTAGCTTCAAATCAATGCGAAATAGAAGCCTTAGCATCAAATCCATGCGACACAAATTATTTAGCTTCATATACTTGCGATATAAGCGATATAGCTTCAAATGCAGCCGAAACAAACGAGTGATCTTCAAATCCAAGCGTAACACATGAGTTAACTTCAAATCAATGCGAAGTAGAAGATTTAGGTTCAAATACATGCGAAACAAATGGTTCAGCTTCAAATACTTGTGATATACATGATTTACCTTCAATTGCATGCGAAACAAACGAGTTAGCTTCAAATCCAAGCGAAACACATGATTTAAATTCAAATCAATGCGAAGTAGAAGATTTAGGTTCAAATACATGCGAAACGAATGGTTCAGCTTCAAATACTTGCGATATACTTGATTTACCTTCAACTGCATGCGAAACAAACGAGTTAGCTTCAAATCCAAGCAAAACACATGATTTAGCTTCAAATCAATGCGAAATAGAAGCCTTAGCATCAAATCCATGCGACACAAATTATTTAGCTTCATATACATGTGATACAAGTGATATAGCTTCAAATGCAGGCGAAACACACGAGTGAGCTTTAAATCCAAGCGTAACACATGATTTAACTTCAAATCAATGCGAAGTAGAAGGCGTAGCTTCAAATCCATGCGAAACAAATGGTTTAGCTACAAATACTTGTGATATAGATTATTTAGCTACAACTGCATGCGAAACTAACGAGTTAGCTTCTAATCCATGCGACACACACGATTTATCTTCAAATCAATGCGATGTAGAAGGTTTGCTTCAATTCAAAAATAGGTAGATGGTTTAGCTTCAAATCAATAGAATATAGAAGGTTTAGCTACAAATAAATGCGATGTAGAAGGTTTAGCTTCAAATCCATACGAAACACATGATTTAGATTCAAATCAATTCGAAGGACAAGGCATAGATTCAAATCCACGCGAAACAAGTGATTTAGCATCAAATGAATGCGAAGTAGAAGGCTTAGCTTCAAATCCATGCAAAACAAATGGTTTAGCTACAAATACTTGTGATATACATTATTTAGCTACAACTGCATGCGAAACAAACGAGTTAGCTTCAAATCCATGCGATACACATGATTCAGCTTCAAATCAATGCGATGTAGAAGGTTTAGCTTCAAATCCATGCGATACACATGATTAAGCTTCAAATCAATGCGATGTAGATAGTTTGCTTCAAATCCATGCGATATACAAGATTTAGCTTCAAATCAATGCGATGTAGTAGGTTCAGCTTCAAATCCATACGACATAAGTGATACAGCTTCAAAAGCAGGAGGAACAAACGAGGTAGCTTCAATTCTATGCGAAACAAATGATTTAGCTTCAAATCAATGCGAAGTAGAAGGCGTAGCTTCAAATCCATTCGAAACAAATGGTTTAGCTACAAATACTTGTGATATACATTATTTAGCTACAACTGCATGCGAAACTAACGAGTTAGCTTCAAATCTATGCGAAACACACGATTTATCTTCAAATCAATGCGATGTAGAAGGTTTAGCTTCAATTCCATGCGATACACAAGATTTAGCTTCAAATGAATGCGATGTAGTAGGTTCAGCTACAAATCCATGCGACACATATGATTTAGCTTCAAATGCTTGCGATATAAGTGATATAGCTTCAAAAGCAGGAGGAACAAACGAGGTAGCTTCTATTCCATGCGAAAGAAATGATTTAGCTTCAAATGAATGCGAAGTAGAAGGCTTAGCTTCAAATCCATGCAAAACAAATGGTTTAGCTACAAATACTTGTGATATACATTATTTAGCTACAACTGCATGCGAAACGAACGAGTCAGCTTCAAATCCATGCGATACACATGATTTAACTTCAAATCAATGGGAAGTAGAAGTCTTAGCATCAAATCCATGCAACACAAGTTATTTAGCTTCTCATACTTGCGATATAAGTGATCTAGCTTCAAATGCAGGCGAAACAAACGAGTGAGCTTTAAATCCAAGCGAAACACATGATTTAGCTTCAAATCAATTCGAAGTAGAAGGCTTAGCTTCAAATCTATGAGAAACAAATGGTTCAGCTTCAAACACTTGTGATATACATGATTTTGCTTCAGCTGCATGCGAAACAAACGATTTAGCTTCACACCCAAGGGAAACACATGATTTAACTTCAAATCAATGCGAAGTAGAAGGCTTAGCAACAAATCCATGGAACACAAATTATTTAGCTTCTTATACTTGCGATACAAGTGATATAGATTCAAATGCAGGCGAAACAAACGAGTGAGCTCTAAATCCAAGCGTAACACATGATTTAACTTCAAATCAATGGGAAGTAGAAGATTTACCTTCAAATCCATGAGAAACAAATGGTTTAGCTTCAAATACTTGTGATATACATAATTTATCTTCAAGTGCATGCGAAACAAACGAGTTAGCTTCAAATCCAAGCAAAATACATGATTTAGCTTCAAATCAATTCGAAGTAGAAGGCTTAGCTTCAAATCCATGAGAAACAAATGGTTCAGCTTCAAACACTTGTGATATACACCATTTAACTTCAACTGCAAGTGAAACAAACGAGTTAGCTACAAATTCAAAGGAATCACATCATTTAATTTCAAATCAATGCGAACTAGAGTGCTTACCTTCAAATCAATGCGAAACAAATCGTTTAGCATCAAATCAATGCGAAGTAGAAGATTTAGGTTCAAATACATGCGAAACAAATGATTTAGCTTCAAATAATTCGATATAAGTGATATAGCTTCAAATGCAGGCGAAACAAACGAGTGATCTTCAAATCCAAGCGTAACACATAATTTAACTTCAAATCAATGCGATGTAGTAGGTTCAGCTTCAAATCCATGCGATAAAAGTGATATAGCTTCAAAAGCTAGAGGAACAAACGAGGTAGCTTCAATTCCATGCGAAACAAATGATTTAGCTTCAAATCAATGCGAAGTAGAAGGCTTAGCTTCAAATCCATGCGAAACAAATGGTTTAGCTACAAATACTTGTGATATACATTATTTAGCTACAACTGCATGCGAAACAAACGAGTTAGCATCAAATCCATGCGAAACACACGATTAAGCTTCAAATCCATGCGATTGAAATGGTTCATCTTCAAATGCTTGTGAAAGACATGATTTAGCTTCAAATACTTGTGAATGACATGATTTAGCTTCAACTGCATGCGAAACATACAATTTAGCTTCAAATCAATGCGATGTAGAAGGTTTAGCTTCAAATCCATGCAAAACACGTGATTTAACGTCCAATTAATGCGAAGTAGAAGGCTTAGCTTCAAATCCATGCGAATCAAATGGTTTAGCTTCAAATACTTGTGATATACGTTATTTAGTTTTAACTGCATGCGCAACGAACGAGTTAGCTTCAAATCCATGCGAAACACGTGATTCAGCTGCAAATCAATGCGATGTAGAAGGTTTAGCTTCAAATCCATGCCAAACACATGATTTAGATTCAAATCCATAGGATGTAGAAGGTTTAGCTTCAAATCCATGCGAAACACATTATTTAGCTGCAAATCAGTGCGATGTAGTAGGTTCAGCTTCAAATCCATGCGATATAAGAGATATAGCTTCAAAAGGAGGAGGAACAAAACGAGGTAGCTTCAATTCCATGCGAAACAAATGATTTAGCTTCAAATCAATGCGAAGTAGAGGAAGTAGCTTCAAGTCCATGCGAAACAAATGGTTTAGCTACAAATACTTGTGATATACATTATTTAGCTACAACTGCATGCGAAACAAACGAGTTAGCATCAAATCCATGCGATACACAAAATTTAGCTTCAAATCAATGCGATGTAGTAGGTTCAGCTTCAAATCCATGCGATATAAGTGATATAGCTTCAAAAGCAGGAGGAACAAACGATGTAGCTTCAAATCAATGCCATGTAGAAGGTTTAGCTTCAAATCCAAGCGAAAAACATGATTTAGCTTCAAATACTTGCGATATAAGTGATCTAGCTTCAAATACAGGCGAAACGCACGAGTTAGCTTCAAATCCATGCGAAACACATGATTCAGCTGCAAATCAATGCGATGTAGAAGGTTTAGCTTCAAATCCATGCCAAACACATGATTTAGATTCAAATCCATGGGATGTAGAAGGCTTAGCTTCAAATCCATGCGAAACACATTATTTATCTGCAAATCAGTGCGAAGTTGAAGGCTCAGGTTCAAATCCATGCGATTGAAATGGTTCATCTTCAAATGCTTGTGAAAGACATGATTTAGCATCAAATGCTTGTGAAAGACATGATTTAGCTTCAACTGCATGCGAAACACATTATTTAACTGCAAATCAGTGCAAAGTAGAAGGCTCGGGTTCAAATCCATGCGATTGAAATGGTTCATCTTCAAATGCTTGTGAAAGACATGATTTAGCATCAAATACTTGTGAAAGACATGATTTAGAATCAAATCCATGGGATGTAGAAGGTTTAGCTTCAAATCCATGCGAAACAAATGATTTAGCTTCAAATCAATGCGAAGTAGAAGGCTTAGCTTCAAATTCATGCGAAACAAATGGTTTAGCTACAAATACTTGTGATATACATTATTTAGCTACAACTGCATGCGAAACAAACGAGTTAGCATCAAATCCATGCGAAAGAAATGATTTAGCTTCAAATCAATGCGATGTAGAAGGTTTAGCTTCAAATCCACGCGAAACAAATGATTTAGCTTCAAACACTTGGGGTATAAGTGATATAGCTTCAAATGCAGACTAATCAAACGAGTTAGCTTAAAAATCCACGCGATACACATGATTTATTTTCAAACACTTGCGATATAAGAGATGTAGATTCAACTGCACACAAAACGAACGAGTTAGCTTCAAATCCATGCGAAACACATGATATAGCTGCTAATCAATGTGATGTAGAAGGATTAGCTTCAAATCCATGCGATACACAAGATTTAGCTTCGAATCAATGCGATGTAGAAGGTTCAGCATCAAATCCATGCGACACATATGATTTAGCTTCAAATACTTGCGATATAAGTGATATAGTTTCAAATGGAGGCGAAACGAACGAGTTAGCTTCAAAATCCACGCGATACACATGATTTAGCTTCAAACACTTGCGAGATAAGTGATGTAGATTCAACTGCAGGCAAAACGAACGAGTTAGCTTCAAATCCATGCGAAACACATGATTTAGCTGCAAATCAATGTGATGTAGAATGTTTAGCTTCAAATCCATGCTATATACAAGATTTAGCTTCAAATCAATGCGAAGTAGATGGCGTAGCTTCAAATCCATGCGAAACAAATGGTTTAGCTACAAATACTTGTGATATACATTATTTAGCTACAACTGCATGCGAAACTAACGAGTAAGTTTCAAATCTATGCGAAACACACGATTTATCTTCAAATCAATGCGATGTAGAAGGTTTAGCTTCAAATCCATGCGATACACAAAATTTAGCTTCAAATGAATGCGATGTAGTAGGTTCAGCTTCAAATCCATGCGACACATATGATTTAGCTTCAAATACTTGCGATATAAGTGATAAAGCTTCAAAAGCTGTAGGAACAAACGAGGTTGTTTCAAATCCATGCGAAACACGTGATTTAGCTTCAAATCAATGCGATGTAGAAGGTTTAGCTTCATATCCATACGAAACACATGATTTAGCTTGAAATCAATTCGAAGGACAAGGCTTAGATTCAAATCCATGCGAAACAAAAGATTTAGCTTCAAACCAATGCGAAGTAGAAGGCTTAGCTTCAAATCCATGCGAAACAAATGGTTTAGCTACAAATACTTGTGATATACATTATTTAGCTACAACTGCATGCGAAACAAACGAGTTAGCATCAAATCCATGCGAAACACATGATTAAGCTTCAAATCCATGCGATTGAAATGGTTCATCTTCAAATGCTTGTGAAAGACATGATTTAGCTTCAAATACTTGTGAATGACATGATTTAGCTTCAACTGCATGCGAAACATACAATTTAGCTTCAAATCAATGCGATGTAGAAGGTTTAGCTTCAAATCCATGCAAAACACGTGATTTATCTTCCAATTAATGCGATGTAGAAGGCTTAGCTTCAAAACCATGCGAATCAAATGGTTTAGCTTCACATACTTGTGATATACGTTATTTAGATTTAACTGCATGCGCAACGAACGAGTTAGCTTCAAATCCATGCGAAACACATGATTTAGCTGCAAATCAATGCGATGAAGAAGGATTAGCTTCAAATCCATGCGAAACAAATGATATAGCTTCAAACGCTTGGGGTGTAAGTGATATAGCTTCAAATGAAGACTAATCAAACGATTTAGCTTCAAAATCCACGCGATACACATGATTTAGCTTCAAATACTAGCGATATAAGTGATGTAGATTCAACTGCAGGCGAAACGAACGAGTTAGCTTCAAATCCATGCGATACACATGATTTAGCTTCCAATCAATACGATGTGGAAGGTTTAGCTTCAAATCCATGCGATACACAAGATTTAGCTTCAAATCAATGCGCTGTAGCAGGTTCAGCTTCAAATCCATGCGACACATATGATTTAGCTTCAAATACTTGCGATATAAGTGATATAGCTGCAAAAGCTGTAGGAACAAACGAGGTAGCTTCAATTCCATGCGAAACAAATGATTTAGCTTCAAATCAATGCGAAGTAGAAGGCTTAGCTTCAAATCCATGCGAAACAAATGGTTTAGCTACAAATACTTGTGATATACATTATTTAGCTACAACTGCATGCGAAACAAACGAGTTAGCATCAAATCCATGCGAAACACATGATTAAGCTTCAAATCCATGCGATTGAAATGGTTCATCTTCAAATGCTTGTGAAAGACATGATTTAGCTTCAAATACTTGTGAATGACATGATTTAGTTTCAACTGCATGCGAAACATACAATTTAGCTTCAAATCAATGCGAAGTAGAAGGCTTAGCTTCAAATCCATGCGAATCAAATGGTTTAGCTTCAAATACTTGTGATATACGTTATTTAGTTTTAACTGCATGCGCAACGAACGAGTTAGCTTCAAATCCATGCGAAACACGTGATTCAGCTGCAAATCAATGCGATGTAGAAGGTTTAGCTTCAAATCCATGCCAAACACATGATTTAGATTCAAATCCATAGGATGTAGAAGGTTTAGCTTCAAATCCATGCGAAACACATTATTTACCTGCAAATCAGTGCGATGTAGTAGGTTCAGCTTCAAATTCATGCGATATAAGAGATATAGCTTCAAAAGCAGGAGGAACAAACGAGGTAGCTTCAATTCCATGCGAAACAAATGATTTAGCTTCAAATCTATGCGAAGTAGAGGGCGTAGCTTCAAATCCATGCGAAACAAATGGTTTAGCTACAAATACTTGTGATATACATTATTTAGCTACAACTGCATGCGAAACAAACGAGTTAGCATCAAATCCATGCGATACACAAGATTTAGCTTCAAATCAATGCGATGTAGTAGGTTCAGCTTCAAATCCATGCGACACATATGATTTAGCTTCAAATACTTGCGATATAAGTGATATAGCTTCAAAAGCTGTGGGAACAAACGAGGTAGCTTCAAATCCATGCGAAACACATGATATAGCTGCTAATCAATGTGATGTAGAAAGTTTAGCTTCAAATCCATGCGATACACAAGATCTAGCTTCAAATCAATGCGATGTAGAAGGTTCAGCTTCAAATCCATGCGACACATATGATTTAGCTTCAAATACTTGCGATATAAGTGATATAGCTTCAAAAGTTGGAGTAACAAACGAGGTGGCTTCAATTCCATGCGAAACAAATGATTTAGCTTCAAATCAATGCGAAGTAGAAGGCGTAGCTTCAAATCCATGCGAAAGAAATGGTTTAGCTACAAATACTTGTGATATACATTATTTAGCTACAACTGCATGCGAAACTAACGAGTTAGCTTCAAATCCATGCGAAACACGTGATTCAGCTGCAAATCAATGCGATGTAGAAGGTTTAGCTTCAAATCCATGCCAAACACATGATTTAGATTCAAATCCATAGGATGTAGAAGGTTTAGCTTCAAATCCATGCGAAACACATTATTTAGCTGCAAATCAGTGCGATGTAGTAGGTTCAGCTTCAAATTCATGCGATATAAGAGATATAGCTTCAAAAGCAGGAGGAACAAACGAGGTAGCTTCAATTCCATGCGAAACAAATGATTTAGCTTCAAATCTATGCGAAGTAGAGGGCGTAGCTTCAAATCCATGCGAAACAAATGGTTTAGCTACAAATACTTGTGATATACATTATTTAGCTACAACTGCATGCGAAACAAACGAGTTAGCATCAAATCCATGCGATACACAAGATTTAGCTTCAAATCAATGCGATGTAGTAGGTTCAGCTTCAAATCCATGCGACACATATGATTTAGCTTCAAATACTTGCGATATAAGTGATATAGCTTCAAAAGCTGTGGGAACAAACGAGGTAGCTTCAAATCCATGCGAAACACATGATATAGCTGCTAATCAATGTGATGTAGAAAGTTTAGCTTCAAATCCATGCGATACACAAGATTTAGCTTCAAATCAATGCGATGTAGAAGGTTCAGCTTCAAATCCATGCGACACATATGATTTAGCTTCAAATACTTGCGATATAAGTGATATAGCTTCAAAAGTTGGAGGAACAAACGAGGTGGCTTCTATTCCATGCGAAACAAATGATTTAGCTTCAAATCAATGCGAAGTAGAAGGCGTAGCTTCAAATCCATGCGAAAGAAATGGTTTAGCTACAAATACTTGTGATATACATTATTTAGCTACAACTGCATGCGAAACTAACGAGTTAGCTTCAAATCCATGCGAAACACACGATTTATTTTCAAATCAATGCGATGTAGAAGGTTTGCTTCAAATCTATAAGAGGTAGATGGTTTAGCTTCAAATCAATGGAATATGGAAGGTTTAGCTTCAAATAAATGCGATGTAGAAGGTTTAGCTTCAAATCCATGCGATACACAAGATTTAGCTTCAAATCATTGCGATGTATTAGGTTCAGCTTCAAATCCATGCGACACATATGATTTAGCTTCAAATACTTGCGATATAAGTGATGTAGCTTCAAAAGCTGTAGGAACAAACGAGGTAGCTTCAATTCCATGCGAGACACATGATTTAGCTTCAAATCAATGCGATGTAGAAGGTTTAGCTTCATATCCAAGTGTAACACATGATTTAGCTTCAAATATTTGCAATATAAGTGATATAGCTTCGAATACAGGCGAAACGAACGAGTTAGCTTCAAATCCATGCGAAACACATGAATCAGCTGCAAATCAATGCAATGTAGAAGGTTTAGCTTCAAATCCATGCGAAACACACGATTTATCTTCAAATCAATGCGATGTAGAAGGTTTGCTTAAAATCTATAACAGGTAGATGGTTTAGCTTCAAATCAATGGAATATAGAAGGTATAGCTCCAAATAAATGCGATGTAGAAGGTTTTGCTTCAAATCCATACGAAACACATGATTTAGCTTCAAATCAATTCGAAGGGCAAGGCTTAGATTCAAATCCATGCGAAACAAATGATTTAGCTTCAGATGAATGCGAAGTAGAAGGCTCAGCTTCAAATCCATGCGGCGCATATGATTTAGCTTTAAATACTTGCGATATAAGTGACATAGTTTCAAATGGAGGCGAAACGAACGAGTTAGCTTCAAATCCATGCGAAACACATGATTTATCTTCAAATCAAAGCGATGTAGAAGGTTTAGCTTCAAATCCATGCGATACACAAGATTTAGCTTCAAATGAATGCGATGTAGTAGGTTCAGCTTCAAATCCATGCGACACATATGATTTAGCTTCAAATACTTGCGATATAAGTGATATAGCTTCAAAAGCTGTAGGAACAAACGAGGTAGCTTCAAATCCATGCGAAACACATGATTCAGCTGCAAATCAATGCGATGTAGAAGGTTTAGCTACAAATCCATGCGAGACACATTATTTAGCTGCAAATCAGTGCGAAGTAGAAGGCTCGGGTTCAAATCAATGCGATTCAAATGGTTCATATTCAAATACTTGTGAAAGACATGATTTAGCTTCAACTGCATCCGAAACACATGATTTAGCTTCAAATCAATGCGATGTAGAAGGTTTTGCTTCTAATCCACGCGAAACAAATGATTTAGCTTCAAACACTTGGGGTATAAGTGATATAGCTTCAAATGCAGACTAATCAAACGAGTTAGCTTAAAAATCCACGCGATACACATGATTTATCTTCAAGCACTTGCGATATAAGTGATGTAGATTCAACTGCAGGCAAAACGAACGAGTTAGCTTCAAATCCATGCGAAACACATGATATAGATGCTAATCAATGTGATGTAGAAGGTTTAGCTTCAAATCCATGCGATACACAAGATTTAGCTTCAAATCAATGCGATGTAGAAGGTTCAGCTTCAAATCCATGCGACACATATGATTTAGCTTCAAATACTTGCGATATAAGTGATATAGCTTCAAAAGTTGGAGGAACAAACGAGGTGGCTTCAATTCCATGCGAAACAAATGATTTAGCTTCAAATCAATGCGAAGTAGAAGGCGTAGCTTCAAATCCATGCGAAAGAAATGGTTTAGCTACAAATACTTGTGATATACATTATTTAGCTACAACTGCATGCGAAACTAACGAGTTAGCTTCAAATCCATGCGAAACACACGATTTATTTTCAAATGAATGCGATGTAGAAGGTTTGCTTCAAATCTATAAGAGGTAGATGGTTTAGCTTCAAATCAATGGAATATAGAAGGTTTAGCTTCAAATAAATGCGATGTCGAAGGTTTAGCTTCAAATCCATGCGATACACAAGATTTAGCTTCAAATCAATGCGATGTATTAGGTTCAGCTTCAAATCCATGCGACACATATGATTTAGCTTCAAATACTTGCGATATAAGTGATATAGCTTCGAATACAGGCGAAACGAACGAGTTAGCTTCAAATCCATGCGAAACACATGAATCAGCTGAAAATCAATGCAATGTAGAAGGTTTAGCTTCAAATCGATGCGAAACACATGATTTAGCTGCAAATCAATGCGATGTAGAAGGTTTAGCTTCAAATCCATACGAAACACATGATTTAGCTTCAAATCAATTCGAAGGGCAAGGCTTAGATTCAAATCCATGCGAAACAAATGATTTAGCTTCAGATGAATGCGAAGTAGAAGGCTCAGCTTCAAATCCATGCGGCACATATGATTTAGCTTTAAATACTTGCGATATAAGTGACATAGTTTCAAATGGAGGCGAAACGAACGAGTTAGCTTCAAATCCATGCGAAACACATGATTTAGCTGCAAATCAATGTGATGTAGAAGGTTTAGCTTCAAATCCATGCGATACACAAGATTTAGCTACAAATCAATGCGATGCAGAAGGTTCAGCTTCAAACCCATGCGACACATATGATTTAGCTTCAAATACTTGCGATATAAGTGTTATAGCTTCAAAAGCTGGAGGAACAAACGAGGAGGCTTCAATTCCATGCGAAACAAATGATTTAGCTTCAAATCAATGCGAAGTAGAAGGCGTAGCTTCAAATCCATGCGAAACAAATGGTTTAGCTACAAATACTTGTGATATAGATTATTTAGCTACAACTGCATGCGAAACTAACGAGTTAGCTTCAAATCCATGCGATACACATGATTTAGCTTCAAATCAATGCGATGTGGAAGGTTTAGCTTCAAATCCATGCGATACACAAGATTTAGCTTCAAATCAATGCGATGTAGTAGGTTCAGCTTCAAATCCATGCGACACATATGATTTAGCTTCAAATACTTGCGATATAAGTGATATAGCTTCAAAAGCTGTAGGAACAAACGAGGTAGCTTCAATTCCATGCGAGACACATGATTTAGCTTCAAATAAATGCGATGTAGAAGGTTTAGCTTCAAATCCATGCCATACACAAGATTTAGCTTCAAATCAATGCGATGTAGTAGGTTCAGCTTCAAATCCATGCGACACATATGATTTAGCTTCAAATACTTGCGATATAAGTGATATAGCTTCAAAAGCTGTAGGAACAAACGAGGTAGCTTCAAATCCGTGCGAAACACATGATACAGCTGCAAATCAATGCGATGTAGAAGGTTTAGCTACAAATCCATGCGAAACACATGATATAGCTGCAAATCAATGCGATGTAGAAGGTTTAGCTTCAAATCCATGCGAAACAAATGGTTTAGCTACAAATACTTGTGATATACATTATTTAGCTACAACTGCTTGCGAAACTAACGAGTTAGCTTCAAGTCTATCCGAAACACACAATTTATCTTCAAATCAATGCGATGTAGAAGGTTTAGCTTCAAATCAATAAGAGGTAGAAGGACTAGCTTCAAATCAATAGAATATAGAAGGTTTAGCTTCAAATCAATGCGATCTAGAAGGTTTAGCTTCAAATCCATACGAAACACATGATTTAGCTTCAAATCAATTCGAAGGGCAAGGCTTAGATTCAAATCCATGCGAAACAAATGATTTAGCTTCAGATGAATGCGAAGTAGAAGGCTCAGCTTCAAATCCATGCGGCACATATGATTTAGCTTTAAATACTTGCGATATAAGTGATATAGCTTCAAAAGCTGGAGGAACAAACGAGGTTGCTTCAATTCCATGCGAAACAAATGATTTAGCTTCAAATCAATGCGAAGTAGAAGGCGTATCTTCAAAAACTTGCGATATTCGTGACATAGTTTCAAATGAAGGCGAAACGAACGAGTTAGCTTCAAATCCATGCGAGACACATGATTTAGCTTCTAATCAATACGATGTAGACGGTTTGGCTTCAAATCTATGGGAAACAAATGATTTAGATTCAGATGCTTGCGATATAAGTCATATAGCTTCAAATGCTGACGAAACAAACGGGTTAGCTTCAACTCCATGCGAAACACATGATTTAGCTTCAAATCAATGCGATGTAGACTGTTTGGCTTCAAATCTATGGGAAACAAATGATTTAGATTCAGATGCTTGCGATATAAGTCATATAGCTTCAAATGCTGACGAAACAAACGGGTTAGCTTCAACTCCATGCGAAACACATGATTTAGCTTCAAATCAATAAGATGTAGCAGGTTTAGCTTCAAATCAATGCAATGTGGAATGTATAGCTTCAAATCCATGCGACACAAATGTTTTAGCGTCAGATACTTGCGATGTAAGTGATATAGCTTCAAATGCAGGGGAAACAAACGAGTTAGATTCAAATCCATGCAAAACACACGATTAAGCTTCAAATCAATGCTATGTAGAAGGTTCAGCTTAAAAAATAATGCCAAACAAATGATTTAGATTCTGATACTTGCGATATGAGTGATATAGCTTCAAATGCTGACGAAACAAATGGGTAAGCTTCAACTCGATGCGAAACACATGATTTAGCATCAAATCAATAAGATGTGGCAGGTTTAGCTTCAAACCCATGCGACACAAATGATTTAGCGTCAGATACTTGCGATATAAGTTATATAGCTTCAAATGCAGGGGAAACAAACGAGTTAGCTTCAAATTCATGCAAAACACACGATTAAGCTTCAAATCAATGCGATGTAGAAGGTTTAGCTTCAAATCCATTCGAACCAAATGGTTTAGGTACAAATACATGTGATATACGTTATTTAGATTTAACTGCTTGCGCAACGAACGAATTAGCTTCAAATCCAAGCGAAACACATGATTTAGCTTCAAATCAATGCGATGCAGAAGATTTAGCTTCAAATCTAAGCGAAACACATGGTTTAGCTTCAGATCAATGCGATGTAGAAGGTTTAACTTCAAATCAACGCGAAACAATTGATTTAGCTTCAAACACTTGGGATTTAATTGATATAGCTTCAAATGCAGACGAATGAAATGAGTTAGCTTCAAAATCCATTCGATACAAATGATGTAGCTTAAAATCAATGCGATGTAGTAGGATTAGCTTCAAATCCATGCGAAACAAACGATTGAGCTTCAAACACATCGGATATAGGTGATATAGTTTCATCTGCATGCGAAACAAACGAGTTAGCTTCAAGTCCATGCGAAACACATGATTTAGCTGCAAATCAATGCGATGTAGAAGGTTTAGCTTCAAATCAATGCGAAACACATGATTTAGCTTCAAATCAACTCGAAGTACAAGGCTTAGATTCAAATCCATGCGAAACAAATGGTTTAGCCACAAATACTTGTGATATACGTTATTTAGATTTAACTGCATGTTAAACGAACGAGTTAGCTTCAAATCCATGCGAAACACATGATTTAGCTTCAAATCAACTCGGAGTACAAGGCTTAGATTCAAATCCATGCGAAACAAATGGTTTAGCTACAAATAGTTGTGATATACGTAATTTAGATTTAACTGCATGCGCAACGAACGAGTTAGTTTCAAATCCATGCGAAACACATGATTTAGCTGCAAATCAATACGATGTTTAAGGTTTAGCTTCAAATCCATGGGAAACAAATGATTAAGCTTCAGATGCTTGCGATATAAGTGATATAGCATCAAATGCATCCGAAACAAACAAGTTAGCTTCATATCCATGCGAAACAAATGATTTACCTTCAAAAGTTTGCGATATAAATGATATAGCTTCAACTGCATGCCAAACAAACGATTTAGCTTTAAATCCATGCGAATCAAATGGTTTAGCTTCAAATACTTGTGATATACATGATATAGATTCAACTGCATCCGATACAAACGAGTTAGCTTCAAAGCCATGCAAAACGAATGATTTAGCTTCAAATACTTGTGGTATAAATGAAACAGCTTCAAATACGGGCGAAACAATCGAGTTAGCTTCAAATCAATGCCAAGTAGAAGGATTATCTTCAAATCCATGCGAAACAAATCGTTTAGCTCCATATACTTGTGATATACATGATTTAGCTTCAACCGGATGCGAAACGAACGAGTTAGCTTCAAATCCAAGAGAAAAACATGATTTAGCTTCAAATCAATGCGAAATAGAATGCTTAGCATCAAATTCATGCAACACAAATTATTTAGCTTCTTATACTTGCGATATAAGTGATATAGCTTCAAATGCAGGCGAAACAAACGAGTGATCTTCAAATCCAAGCGTAACACATGACTTAACTTCAAATCAATGCGAAGTAGAAGATTTAGGTTCAAATACATGCGAAACAAATGGTTCAGCTACAAATACTTGTGATATACATGATTTACCTTCAACTGCATGCGAAACAAACGATTTAGCTTCACACCCAAGGGTAACACATGATTTAACTTCAATCAATGCGAAGTAGAAGGCTTAGCATCAAATCCATGCAACACAAATTATTTAGCTTCTTCTACTTGCGATATAAGTGATATAGCTTCAAATGCAGCCGAAACAAACGAGTGATATTCAAATCCAAGCGTAACACATGATTTAACTTCAAATCAATGGGAAGTAGAAGATGTACCTCCAAATCCATGCGAAACAAATGGTTTAGCATCAAATACTTGTGATATACATGATTTTGCTTCAGCTGCATGCGACACAAACGACATAGCTTCACACCCAAGGGAAACACATGATTTAATTTCAAATCAATGCGAAGTAGAAGGCTTAGCTCCAAATCAATGGGAAACTAATGGTTTAGCTTCAAATACTTGTGATATACATAATTTATATTCAACTGCATGCGAAACAAACGAGTTAGCTTCATATCCAAGTGAAACACATGATTTAGTTTCAAATCAATGCGAAGTAGAAGGCTTAGCTTCAAATCCATGCGAATCAAATGATTCTGCTTCAAGTACTTGTGATATAGTTGATTTAGCTTCAACTGCATGCGAAAGAAACGAGTTAGCTTCAAATCAATGCGATGTGTGAGGTTTATCTTCAAATCCATGGGAAACAAATGGTTTGGCTTCAAATACTTGTAATATACATAATTTTGCTTCAGATGCATGCGAAACAAACGACTTAGCTTCAAACCCAAGGGAAACACATGATTTAACTTCAAATCAATGCGAAGTAGAAGGCTTAGCATCAAATCCATGCAACACAAATTATTTAGCTTCTTATACTTGCGATATAAGTGATATAGCTTCAAATGCAGGCGAAACAAACGAGTGATCCTCAAATCCAAGCGTAACACATGATTTAAATTCAAATCAATGGGAAGTAGAAGATGTACCTCCAAATCCATGCGAAACAAATGGTTCAGCTTCAAATACTTGTGATATACATGATTTACCTTCAACTGCATGCGAAACAAACGAGTTAGCTTCAAATCCAAGCGAAACACATGATTTAGCTTCAAATCAATGCGAAATAGAAGGCTTAGCAACAAATCCATGCGACACAAATTATTTAGCTTCATATACTTGCGATAAAAGTGATATAGCTTCAAATGCAGCCCAAACAAACGAGTGATCTTCAAATCCAAGCGCAACACATGATTTAACTTCAAATCAATGCGAAGTAGAAGATTTAGGTTCAAATACATGCGAAACGAATGGTTCAGCTTCAAATACTTGTGATATACATGATTTACCTTCAACTGCATGCGAAACAAACGAGTTAGCTTCAAATCCAGCAAAACACATGATTTAGTTTCAAATCAATGCGAAATAGAAGCCTTAGCATCAAATCCATGCGACACAAATTATTTAGCTTCATATACATGTGATACAAGTGATATAGCTTCAAATGCAGGCGAAACACACGAGTGAGCTTTAAATCCAAGCGTAACACATGATTTAACTTCAAATCAATGGGAAGTAGAAGGCTTAGCATCAAATTCATGCAACACAAATCATTTAGCTTCTTATACTTGCGATATAAGTGATATAGCTTCAAATGCAGGCGAAACAAACGAGTGATCTTCAAATCCAACCCTAACACATGATTTAACTTCAAATCAATGGGAAGTAGAAGGCTTAGCATCAAATCCATGCAACGCAAGTTAATTAGCTGCTCATACTTGCGATATAAGTGATCTAGCTTCAAATGCAGGCTAAACAAACGAGTGATCCTCAAATCCAAGCGTAAGACATGATTTAACTTCAAATCAATGGGAAGTAGAAGATGTACCTCAAAATCCATGCGATACAAATGGTTCAGCTTCAAATACTTGTGATATACATGATTTAGCTTCAACTGCATGCGAAACAAACGAGTTAGCTTCAAATCAAAGCGAAACACATGATTTAAATTCAAATCAATGCGAAGTAGAAGATTTAGGTTCAAATACATGCGAAACGAATGGTTCAGCTTCAAATACTTGTGATATACATGATTTACCTTCAACTGCATGCGAAACAAATGAGTTAGCTTCAAATGAATGCGAAGTGTGAGGTTTATCTTCAAATCCATGCGAAACAAATGGTTTAGCTTCAAATACTTGTAATATACATAATTTTGCTTCAGATGCATGCGAAACAAACGATTTAGCTTCACACCCCAGGGAAACACATGATTTAACTTCAAATCAATGGGAAGTAGAAGGCTTAGCATCAAATCCATGCAACGCAAGTTAATTAGCTGCTCATACTTGCGATATAAGTGATATAGCTTCAAATGCAGGCGAAACAAACGAGTGATCTTCAAATCCAAGCGTAACACATGATTTAGCTTCAAATCAATGCGAAATAGAAGGCTTAGCATCAAATCCATGCGACACAAACTATTTAGCTTCATATACATGTGATACATGTGATATAGCTTCAAATGCAGGCGAAACACACGAGTGAGCTTTAAATCCAAGCGTAACACATGATTTAACTTCAAATCAATGGGAAGTAGAAGGCTTAGCATCAAATTCGTGCAACACAAATTATTTAGCTTCTTATATTTGCGATATAAGTGATATAGCTTCAAATGCAGGCGAAACAAACGAGTGATCTTCAAATCCAAGCGTAACACATGATTTAACTTCAAATCAATGGGAAGTAGAAGATGTACCTCCAAATCCATGCGAAACAAATGGTTCAGCTTCAGATACTTGTGATATACATGATTTAGCTCCAACTGCATGCGAAACAATCGAGTTAGCTTCAAATCTAAGCGAAACACATGATTTAGCTTCAAATCAATGCGAAGTACAAGATTTAGGTTCAAATACATGCGATACAAATGATTTAGCTTCAAATAATTCGATATAAGTGATATAGATTCAAATGCAGGCGAAACAAACGAGTGATCTTCAAATCCAAGCGTAACACATGATTTAACTTCAAATCAATGCGAAGTAGAAGATTTAGGTTCAAATACATGCAAAACAAATGGTTCAGCTTCAAATACTTGTGATATACATAATTTATCTTCAACTGCATGCGAAACAAACGAGTTAGCTTCAAATCCAAGCAAAACACATGATTTAACTTCAAATCAATGCGAAGTAGAAGATTTAGGTTCAAATACATGCGAAACAAATGGTTCAGCTTCAAATACTTGTGATATACATGATTTACCTACAACTGCATGCGAAACAAACGAGTTAGCTTCAAATCCAAGCGAAACACATGATTTAGCTTCAAATCAATTCGAAGTAGAAGGCTTAGCGTCAAATCCATGCGACACAAATTATATAGCTTCTTATACTTGCGATAGAAGTGATATAGCTTCAAATGCAGGCGAAACAAACGAGTGGTCTTCAAATCCAAGCGTAACACATGATTTAACTTCGAATCAATACGAAGTAGAATGCTTAGCATCAAATTCATGCAACACAAATTAAGTAGCTTCTTATACTTGCGATATAAGTGATATAGCTTCAAATGCAGGCGAAACAAACGAGTGATCTTCAAATCCAAGCGTAACACATGATTCAACTGCAAATCAATGTGATGTAGAAGGTTTAGCTTCAAATCCATGCGATACACAAGATTTAGCTTCAAATCAATGCGATGTAGAAGGTTCAGCTTCAATTCCATGCGAAACTAATGATTTAGCTTCAAATCAATGCGAAGTAGAAGGCGTAGCTTCAAATCCATGCGAAACAAATGGTTTAGCTACAAATAGTTGTGATATACATTATTTAGCTACAACTGCATGCAAAACTAACGAGTTAGCTTCAAATCCATGCGAAACACACGATTTGTCTTCAAATCAATGCGATGTAGAAGGTTTAGCTTCAAATCAATAAGAGGTAGATGGTTTAGCTTCAAATCAATAGAATATAGAAGGTTTAGCTTCAAATCAATGCGAAGTAGAAGGCGTAGCTTCAAATCCATGCGAAACAAATGGTTTAGCTACAAATAGTTGTGATATACATTATTTAGCTACAACTGCATGCAAAACTAACGAGTTAGCTTCAAATCCATGCGAAACACACGATTTGTCTTCAAATCAATGCGATGTAGAAGGTTTAGCTTCAAATCAATAAGAGGTAGATGGTTTAGCTTCAAATCAATAGAATATAGAAGGTTTAGCTTCAAATCAATGCGAAGTAGAAGGCGTAGCTTCAAATCCATGCGAAACAAATGGTTTAGCTACAAATAGTTGTGATATACATTATTTAGCTACAACTGCATGCAAAACTAACGAGTTAGCTTCAAATCCATGCGAAACACACGATTTGTCTTCAAATCAATGCGATGTAGAAGGTTTAGCTTCAAATCAATAAGAGGTAGATGGTTTAGCTTCAAATCAATAGAATATAGAAGGTTTAGCTTCAAATCAATGCGATGTAGAAGGTTTAGCTTCAAATCCATACGAAACACATGATTTAGCTTCAAATCAATTCGAAGGACAAGACTTAGATTCAAATCCATGCGGAACAAATGATTTAGCTTCAAATCAATTCGAAGTAGAAGGCTTAGCTTCAAATCCATGCAAAACAAATGGTTTTGCTACAAATACTTGTGATATACATTATTTAGATACAACTGCATGCGAAACAAACGAGATACCTTCAAATCCATGCTATATACATGATTTAGCTTCAAATCAATGCGATGTATTAGGTTTAGCTTCAAATCCATGCGATACACAAGATTTAGTTTCAAATCAATGCGATGTATTAGGTTCAGCTTCAAATCCATTCGACACATATGATTTAGCTTCAAATACTTGCGATATAAGTGATATAGCTTCAAAAGCAGGAGGAACAAACGAGGTAGCTTCAATTCCATGCGAAACAAATGGTTTGGCTTCAAATACTTGTAATATACATAATTTTGCTTCAGATGCATGCGAAACAAACGACTTAGCTTCACACCCAAGGGAAACACATGATTTAACTTCAAATCAATGCGAAGTAGAAGGCTTAGCATCAAATCCATGCAACACAAATTATTTAGCTTCTTATACTTGCGATATAAGAGATATAGCTTCAAATGCAGGCGAAACAAACGAGTGATCCTCAAATCCAAGCGTAACACATGATTTAAATTCAAATCAATGGGAAGTAGGAGATGTACCTCCAAATCCATGCGAAACAAATGGTTCAGCTTCAAATACTTGTGATATACATGATTTACCTTCAACTGCATGCGAAACAAACGAGTTAGCTTCAAATCCAAGCGAAACACATGATTTAGCTTCAAATCAATGCGAAATAGAAGGCTTAGCATCAAATCCATGCGACACAAATTATTTAGCTTCATATACTTGCGATATAAGTGATATAGCTTCAAATGCAGCCGAAACAAACGAGTGATCTTCAAATCCAAGCGTAACACATGATTTAACTTCAAATCAATGGGAAGTAGAAGATGTACCTCCAAATCCATGCGAAACAAATGGTTCAGCTTCAAATACTTGCGATATACATGATTTACCTTCAACTGCATGCGAAACAAACGAGTTAGCTTCAAATCCAAGCGAAACACATGATTTAGCTTCAAATCAATGCGAAATAGAAGGCTTAGCATCAAATCCATGCGACACAAACTATTTAGCTTCATATACATGTGATACATGTGATATAGCTTCAAATTCAGGCGAAACACACGAGTGAGCTTTAAATCCAAGCGTAACACATGATTTAACTTCAAATCAATGGGAAGTAGAAGGCTTAGCATCAAATTCATGCAACACAAATTATTTAGCTACTTATATTTGCGATATAAGTGATATAGCTTCAAATGCAGGCGAAACAAACGAGTGAGCATTAAATCCAAGCGAAACACATGATTTAACTTCAAATCAATGCGAAGTAGAAGATTTAGGTTCAAATACATGCGAAACAAATGGTTCAGCTTCAAATACTTGTGATATACATGATTTAGCTTCAACTGCATGCGAAACAAACGAGTTAGCTTCAAATCCAAGCGAAACACATGATTTAGCTAGAAATCAATGCGAAATAGAAGCCTTAGCATCAAATCCATGCGACACAATTTATTTAGCTTCATATACGTGTGATACAAGTGATATAGCTTCAAATGCAGGCGAAACACACGAGTGAGCTTTAAATCCAAGCGTAACACATGACTTAACTTCATATCAATGCGAAGTAGAAGGCTTAGCATCAAATTCATGCAACACAAATTATTTAGCTTCTTATACTTGCGATATAAGTGATATAGCTTCAAATGCAGGCGAAACAAACGAGTGATCTTCAAATCCAAGCGTAACACATGATTTAAATTCAAATCAATGCGAAGTAGAAGATTTAGGTTCAAATACATGCGAAACGAATGGTTCAGCTTCAAATACTTGTGATATACATGATTTACCTTCAACTGCATGCGAAACAAATGAGTTAGCTTCAAATGAATGCGAAGTGTGAGGTTTATCTTCAAATCCATGCGAAACAAATGGTTTAGCTTCAAATACTTGTAATATACATAATTTTGCTTCAGATGCATGCGAAACAAACGATTTAGCTTCACACCCAAGGGAAACACATGATTTAACTTCAAATCAATGCGAAGTAGAAGGCTTAGCATCAAATCCATGCAACACAAATTATTTAGCTTCTTATACTTGCGATATAAGTGATATAGCTTCAAATGCAGGCGAAACAAACGAGTGATCTTCAAATCCAAGCGTAACACATGATTTAACTTCAAATCAATGGGAAGTAGAAGATGTACCTCCAAATCCATGCGAAACAAATGGTTCAGCTTCAAATACTTGCGATATACATGATTTACCTTCAACTGCATGCGAAACAAACGAGTTAGCTTCAAATCCAAGCGAAACACATGATTTAGCTTCAAATCAATGCGAAATAGAAGGCTTAGCATCAAATCCATGCGACACAAACTATTTAGCTTCATATACACGTGATACATGTGATATAGCTTCAAATGCAGGCGAAACACACGAGTGAGCTTTAAATCCAAGCGTAACACATGATTTAACTTCAAATCAATGGGAAGTAGAAGGCTTAGCATCAAATTCGTGCAACACAAATTATTTAGCTTCTTATATTTGCGATATAAGTGATATAGCTTCAAATGCAGGCGAAACAAACGAGTGATCTTCAAATCCAAGCGTAACACATGATTTAACTTCAAATCAATGGGAAGTAGAAGATGTACCTCCAAATCCATGCGAAACAAATGGTTCAGCTTCAAATACTTGTGATATACATGATTTAGCTCCAACTGCATGCGAAACAATCGAGTTAGCTTCAAATCCAAGCGAAACACATGATGTAGCTTCAAATCAATGCGAAATAGAAGGCTTAGCATCAAATCCATGCGACACAAATTATTTAGCTTCATATACATGCGATGCAAGTGATATAGCTTCAAATGCAGCCGAAACACACGAGTGAGCTTCAAATCCAAGCGTAACACATGATTTATCTTCAAATCAATGGGAAGTAGAAGATTTACCTTCAAATCCATGCGAAACAAATGGTTTAGCTCCAAATACTTGTGATATACATGATGTAGCTTCAACGGCATGCGAAACAAACGAGTTAGCTTCAAATCTAAGCGAAACACATGATTTAGCTTCAAATCAATGCGAAGTACAAGATTTAGGTTCAAATACATGCGAAACAAATGATTTAGCTTCAAATAATTCGATATAAGTGATATAGATTCAAATGCAGGCGAAACAAACGAGTGATCTTCAAATCCAAGCGTAACACATAATTTAACTTCAAATCAATGCGAAGTAGAAGATTTAGGTTCAAATACATGCAAAACAAATGGTTCAGCTTCAAATACTTGTGATATACGTTATTTAGATTTAACTGCATGCGCACGAACGAGTTAGCTTCTAATCCATGCGAAACACATGATTTAGCTGCAAATCAATGCGATGGAGAAGGTTTAGCTTAAAATCCATGCGAAACAAATGATATAGCTTCAAACACTTGGGGTGTAAGTGATATAGCTTCAAATGAAGACTAATCAAAGGAGTTAGCTTCAAAATCCACGCGATACACATGATTTAGCTTCAAATACTAGCGATATAAGTGATGTAGATTCAACTGCAGGCGAAACGAACGAGTTAGCTTCAAATCCATGCGAAACACATGATTTAGCTTCAAATCAATTCGAAGTACAATGCTTAGATTCAAATCCATCCGAAACAAATGATTTAGCTTCAAATGAATGCGAAGTAGAAGGCTTAGCTTCAAATCCATGCAAAACAAATGGTTTAGCTACAAATACTTGTGATATACATCATTTAGCTACAACTGCATGCTAAACGAACGAGTTAGCTTCAAATCCATGCGATACACATGATTTAGCTTCAAATCAATGCGATGTAGAAGGTTTAGCTACAAATCCATGCCATACACAAGATTTAGCTTCAAATCAATTCGAAGGACAAGGCTTAGGTTCAAATCCATGCGAAACAAATGATTTAGATTCAGATGAATGCGAAGTAGAAGGCTCAGCTTCAAATCCATTCGGCACATATGATTTAGCTTTAAATACTTGCGATATAAGTGATATAGCTTCAAAAGCTGTAGGAACAAACGAGGTAGCATCAAATCCATGCGAAACACATGATTCAGCTGCAAATCAATGCGATGTAGAAGGTTTAGCTACAAATCCATGCGAGACACATTATTTAGCTGCAAATCAGTGCGAAGTAGAAGGCTCGAGTTCAAATCAATGCGATTCAAATGGTTTAGCTTCACATACTTGTGATATACATTATTTAGATTTAACTGCATGCGCAAAGAAACAGTTAGCTTCAAATCCACGCGATACACATGATTTAGCTTCAATTACTTGCGATATAAGTGATGTAGGTTCAACTGCAGGCGAAACGAACCAGTTAGCTTCAAATCCATGCGGAACACATGATTTAGCTGCAAATCAATGCGATGTAGAAGGTTTAGCTTCAAATCCATGCGATGCACATGATTTAGCTTCAAATCAATGCGATGTAGAAGGTTTAGCTTCAAATGCATGACATACACAAGATTCAGCTTCAAATCAATTCGAAGGACAAGTCTTACATTCAAGTCCATGCGAAACAAATGATTTAGCTTCAAATGTATGCGAAGTAGAAGGCTTAGCTTCAAATCAATGCGATGTAGAAGGTTTAGCTTCAAATCAATAAGAGGTAGAAGGTTCTGCTTCAAATCAATAGAATATAGAAGGTTTAGCTTCAAATCAATGCGATGTAGAAGGTTTAGCTTCAAATCCATATGAAACACATGATTTAGCTTCAAATCAATTCGAAGGACAAGGCTTAGATTCAAATCCATGCGAAACAAATGATTTAGCTTCAAATGAATGCGAAGTAGAAGGCTTATCTTCAAATCCATGCAAAACAAATGGTTTAGCTACAAATACTTGTGATATACATTATTTAGCTACAACTGCATGCGAAATAAACGAGATAGCTTCAAATCCATGCTATATACATGATTTAGCTTCAAATCAATGCGATGTAGAAGGTTTAGCTTCAAATCCATGCGATACACAAGATTTAGCTTCAAATCAATGCGATGTAGAAGGTTTAGCTTCAAATCAATAAGAGGTAGAAGGTTCTGCTTCAAATCAATAGAATATAGAAGGTTTAGCTTCAAATCAATGCGATGTAGAAGGTTTAGCTTCAAATCCATACGAAACACATGATTTAGCTCCAAATCAATTCGAAGAACAAGGCTTAGATTCAAATCCATGCGAAACAAATGATTTAACTTCAAATGAATGCGAAGTAGAAGGCTTAGCTTCAAATCCATACGAAACACATGATTTAGCTTCAAATCAATTCGAAGGACAAGGCTTATATTCAAATCCATGCGAAACAAATAATTTAGCTTCAAATCAATGCGATGTAGAAGGTTTAGCTTCAAATACATGCGATACACATGATTTAGCTTCAAATACTTGCGATATAAGTGATCTAGCTTCAAATACAGGCGAAACGAACGAGTTAGCTCCAAATCCATGCGAAACACATGATTCAGCTACAAATCAATGCGATGTAGAAGGTTTAGCTTCAAATCCATGCGAAACAAATTATTTAGCTGCAAATAGGTGCGAAGTAGAAGGCTTGGGTTCAAATCAATGCGATTCAAATGGTACATCTTCAAATACTTGTGAAAGACATGATTTAGCTTCAACTGCATGCGAAACACATGATTTAGCTGCAAATCAATGCGATGAAGAAGGTTTAGCTTCAAATCAATAAGAGGTAGAAAGTTCAGCTTCAAATCAATAGAATATAGAAGGTTTAGCTTCAAATCAATGCGATGTAGATGGTTTAGCTTCAAATCCATACGAAACACATGATTTAGCTGCAAATCAATTCGAATGACAAGGCTTAGATTCAAATCCATGCGAAACAAATGATTTAGCTTCAAATCAATGCGATGTAGAAGGTTTAGCTTCAAATCAATAAGAGGTAGAAAGTTTAGCTTCAAATCAATAGAATATAGAAGGTTTAGCTTCAAATCAATGCGATGTAGAAGGTTTAGCTTCAAATCCATACGAAACACATGATTTAGCTTCAAATCAATTCGATGTACAATGCTTAGATTCAAATCCATGCGAAACAAATGATTTAGCTTCAAATGAATGCGAAGTAGAAGGCTTAGCTTCAAATCCATGCAAAACAAATGGTTTAGCTACCAATACTTGTGATATACATTATTTAGCTACAACTGCATGCGAAACGAACGAGTTAGCTTCAAATCCATGCGATACACATGATTTAGCTTCAAATCAATGTGATGTGAAAGGTTTAGCTTCTAATCCACGCGAAACACATGATTTAGCTTCAAATCAATTCGAAGTACAATGCTTAGATTCAAATGCATGCGAAACAAATGATTTAGCTTCAAATGAATGCGAAGTAGAAGGCTTAGCTTCAAATCCATGCAAAACAAATGGTTTAGCTACAAATGCTTGTGATATACATTATTTAGCTACAACTGCATGCGAAACTAACGAGTTAGCTTCAAATCCATGCGCGACACATGATTTAACTTCTAATCAATGCGATGTAGAAGGTTTAGCTTCAAATCCACGCGAAACAAATGATTTAGCTTCAAACACTTGGGGTATAAGTGATATAGCTTCAAATGCAGACTAATCAAACGAGTTAGTTTCAATATCCACGCGATACACATGATTTAGCTTCAAACACTTGCGATATAAGTGATGTAGATTCAACTGCAGGCTAAACGAACGAGTTAGCTTCAAATCCATGCGAAACACATGATTTAGCTTCAAATAAATGCGATGTAGAAGGTTTAGCTTCAAATCCACGCGAAACAAATGAGTTAGCTTCAAACACTTGGGGTATAAGTGATATAGCTTCAAATGCAGACTAATCAAACGAGTTAGCTTCAAAATCCACGCGATACACATGATTTAGCTTCAATTACTTGCGATATAAGTGATGTAGGTTCAACTGCAGGCGAAACGAACGAGTTAGCTTCAAATCCATGCGAAACACATAATTTAGCTGCAAATCAATGTGATGTAGAAGGTTAAGCTTCAAATCCATGCGATACACAAGATTTAAATTCAAATCAATGCGATGTAGAAAGTTCAGCATCAAATCCATGCGACACATATGAATTAGCTTCAAGTACTTGCGATATAAGTGATATAGCTTCAAAAGCTGGAGGAACAAACGAGGAAGCTTCAATTCCATGCGAAACAAATGATTTAAATTCAAATCAATGCGAAGTAGAAGGCTTAGCTTCAGATCCATGCGATGTAGAAGGTTTAGCTTCATATCAATAAGAGGTAGAAGGTTTAGCTTCAAATACTTGCGATATAAGTGATATAGCTTCAAAAGCTGCAGGAACAAACGAGGTAGTTTCAATTCCATGCGAGACACATGATTTAGCTTCAAATCAATGCGATGTAGAAGGTTTAGCTTCAAATTCAAGCGTAACACATGATTTAGCTTCAAATACTTGCGATATAAGTGATATAGCTTCGAATACAGGAGAAACGAACGAGTTAGCTTCAAATCCATGAGAAACACATTATTTAGCTGCAAATCAGTGCGATGTAGTAGGCTCGGGTTCAAATCAATGCAATTCAAATGGTTCATATTCAAATACTTGTGAAAGACATGACTTAGCTTCAACTGCATGCGAAACACATGATTTAGCTTCAAATCAATGCGATGTAGAAGGTTTAGATTCGAATCCATGCAAAACACGTGATTTATCTTCCAATTAATGCGAAGTAGAAGGATTATCTTCAAATCCATGCGAATCAAATGGTGTAGCTTCAAATACTTGTGATATACGTTATTTAGATTTAACTGCATGCACAACGAACGAGTTAGCTTCAAATCCATGCGCGACACATGATTTAACTTCTAATCAATGCGATGTAGAAGGTTTAGCTTCAAATCCACGCGAAACAAATGATTTAGCTTCAAACACTTGGGGTATAAGTGATATAGCTTCAAATGCAGACTAATCAAACGAGTTAGCTTCAAAATCCACACGATACACATGATTTAGCATCAAAAACTTGCGATATAAGTGATGTAGATTCAACTGCAGGCTAAACGAACGAGTTAGCTTCAAATCCATGCGAAACACATGATTTAGCTGCAAATCAATGTGATGTAGAAGGTTTAGCTTCAAATCCATGCGATACACAAGATTTAGCTTCAAATCAATGCGATGTAGAAGCTTTAGCTTCATATCCATACGAAACACATGATTTAGCTTCAAATCAATTCGAAGGACAAGGCTTAGATTCAAATCCATGCGAAACAAAAGATTTAGCTTCAAATAAATGCGAAGTAGAAGGCTTAGTTTAAAATCCATGCGAATGAAATGGTTTAGCTTCAAATACTTGTGATATACGTTATTTTGATTTAACTGCATGCGCAACAAACGAGTTAGCTTCAAATCCATGCGAAACACATGATTTAGCTGCGAATCAATGCGATGTAGAAGGTTTAGCTTCAAATCCATGCGAAACAAATGATATAGCTTCAAACACTTGTGGTGTAAGTGATATAGCTTCAAATGAAGACTAATCAAACGTGTTAGCTTCAAAATCCACGCGATACACATGATTTAGCTTCAAATACTAGCGATATAAGTGATGTAGATTCAACTGCAGGCGTATCGAACGAGTTAGTTTCAAATCCATGCGAAACACATGATTTATCTTCAAATCAATTCGAAGGACAAGGCTTAGATTCAAATCCATGCGAAACAAATGATTTAGCTTCAAATGAATGCGAAGTAGAAGGCTTAGCTCCAAATCCATGCAAAACAAATGGTTTAGCTACAAATACTTGTGATATACATTATTTAGCTACAACTACATGCGAAACAAACGAGTTAGCTTCAAATCCATGCGATACACATGATTTAGATTCAAATCAATGCGATGTAGAAGGTTTAGGTTCAAATCCATGCGAAACAAATGTAGTAGGTTCAGCTTCAAATCCATGCGACACATATGATTTAGCTTCAAATACTTGCGATATACGTGATATAGCTTCAAAAGCAGGAAGAACAAACGAGGTAGCTTCAATTCCATGCGAAACAAATGATTTAGCTTCAAATCAATGCGAAGTTGAAGGCTTAGCATCTAATCCATGCGAAATAAATGAGTTCACCATCAAATACTTGCGATATAAATGAAATAGCTTCAAATCCATGCAAAACAAATGATTTAGCACAGGAACTTGCAACATGAGAGATATAGCTTCACATACAGGGGAAACAAACGTGTTAGCTCCAATTCTATGCTAAGCAAATGATTTAGCTACAAATACTTGTGATATACATTATGTACCTACAACTGTATGCGAAACAAACGAGTTAGCTTCAAATCCATGCGAAACACAAGTTTTAGCTCCAAATCAATGCGATGAAGTTGGTTCAGCTTCAAATCCATGCGACACATATGATTTAGCTTCAAATACTTGCGATATAAGTGGTATAGCTTCAAAAGCAGGAGGAACAAACGAGGTAGCTTCAATTCCATTCGAAACAAGTGATTTAACTTCAAACAAATGCGAAGTAAAAGGCTTAGCTTCAAATCCATGTAACACAAATGGTTTAGCTAGAAATGCTTGTGATATACATTATTTAGCTACAACTGCATGTGAAACAAACGAGTTAGCTTCAAAACCATGCGATACACACGATTTAGCTTCAAATCAATGCGATGTAGAAGGTTTAACTTCAAATCCAAGCGAAACACATGATTTAGGTTCAAATACTTGCGATATAATTGATATAGCTTCAAATACAGGCGAAGCAAACGAGTTAGCTTCAAATCCATGCGAAACACAAGATTTAGCTTCAAATCAATGCGATGTAGAAGGTTTAGCTTCATATCCAAGCGAAACACATGATTTAGCTTCAAATACTTGCGATATAAGTGATCTAGCTTCAAATACAGGCGAAGCGAACGAGTTAGCTACCAATCCATGCGAAACACATGATTTAGCTGCAAATCAATGCGATGTAGAAGGTTTAGCTTCAAATCCATGCGATACACTAGATTTAGCTTCAAATCAATGCGATGTAGAAGGTTCTGCTTCAAATCCATACGACACATATGATTTAGCTTCAAATACTTGCGATATAAGTGATATAGCTTCAAAAGCTAAAGGAACAAACGAGGTAGCTTCAATTCCATGCGAAACAAATGATTTAGCTTCAAATCAATGCGAAGTGGATGGCTTAGCTTCAAATTCATGCGAAACAAATGGTTTAGCTACAAATACTTGTGATATACATTATTTAGCTACAACTGCATGCGAAACAAACGAGTTAGCATCAAATCCATGCGAAACACATGATTAAGCTTTAAATCAATGCGATGTAGATGGTTTGCTTCAAATCCATGCGATACATAAGATTTAGCTTCAAATCAATGCGATGTAGTAGGTTCAGCTTCAAATCCATGCGATATAAGTGATATAGCTTCAAAAGCAGGAGGAACAAACGAGTTAGCTTCAAATCCATACGAAACACATGATTTAGCTTGAAATCAATTCGAAGGACATGGATTAGATTCAAATCCATGCGCAACAAATGATTTAGCTTCAAATGAATGCGAAGTAAAAGGCTCAGCATCAAATTCATGCGAAACACATGATTAAGATTCACATCAAAGCGATGTAGATGGTTTGCTTCAAATCCATGCGATACACAAGATTTAGCTTCAAGTCAATGCGATGTAGTAGGCTCAGCTTCAAATCCATGCGATATAAGTGGTATAGCTTCAAAAGCAGGAGGAACAAACGAGGTAGCTTCAATTCCATGCGAAACAAATGATTTAGCTTCAAATCAATGCGAAGTAGAAGGCCTAGCTTCAAATCCATGCGAGACAAATGGTTTAGCTACAAATACTTGTGATATTCATTATTTAGCTACAACAGCATACGAAAAAAAAGAGTTAGTTTCAAATCCATACGATACACATGATTTAGCTTCAAATCAATGCGATGTAGAAGGTTTAGCTTCAAATCCACGCGAAACAAATGATTTAGCTTCAACACTTTGGGTATAAGTGATGTAGGTTCAACTGGAGGCGAAACGAACGAATTAGCTTCAAATCCATGCGAAACACATGATTTAGCTTCAAATGAATGTGATGTGGAAGGTTTAGCTTCAAATCCATGCGATACACAAGATTTAGCTTCAAATCAATGCGATGTAGTAGGTTCAGCTGTAAATCCATGCGACACATATGATTTAGCTCAAATACTTGCGATATAAGTGATATAGCTTCAAAAGCTGTTGGAACAAACGAGGTAGCTTCAATTCCATGCAGACACATGATTTAGCTTCAAATCAATGCGATGTAGAAGGTTTAGCTTCAAGTCCAAGCGTAACACATGATTTAGCTTCAAATACTTGCGATATAAGTGATATAGCTTCGAATACAGGCGAAACGAACGTGCTAGCTTCAAATCCATGCGAAACACATGATTCAGCTGCAATTCAATGCGATGTAGAAGGTTTAGCTTCAAATCCATGCGAAACACATTATTTAGCTGCAAATCAGTGCGAAGTAGAAGGCTCGGGTTCAAATCAATGTGATTCAAATGGTTCATCTTCAAATACCTCTGAATGTCATGATTTAGCTTCAACCTCATGCGAAACACATGATTTAGCTTCATATAAATGCGATGTAGAAGGTTTAGCTTCAAATCCATGCAAAACACGTGATTTATCTTCCAATTAATGCGAAGTAGAAGGCTTAGCTTCAAATCCATGCGAATCAAATGGTTTAGCTTCAAATACTTGTGATATGCGTTATTTAGATTTAACTGCATGCGCAACGAACGAGTTAGCTTCAAATCCATGCGAAACACATGATTTAGCTGCAAATCAATGCGATGAAGAAGGTTTAGCTTCAAATCCATGCGATACACATGATTTAGCTTCAAATCAATGCGATGTGGAAGGTTTAGCTTCAAATCCATGCGATACACAAGATTTAGCTTCAAATCAATGCCATGTAGTAGGTTCAGCTTCAAATCCATGCGAAACAAATGAGTTAGCTTCAAACACTTGGGGTATAAGTGATATAGCTTCAAATGCAGACTAATCAAACGAGTTAGCTTCAAAATCCACGCGATACACATGATTTAGCTTCAATTACTTGCGATATAAGTGATGTAGGTTCAACTGCAGGCGAAACGAACGAGTTAGCTTCAAATCCATGCGAAACACATAATTTAGCTGCAAATCAATGTGATGTAGAAGGTTAAGCTTCAAATCCATGCGATACACAAGATTTAAATTCAAATCAATGCGATGTAGAAAGTTCAGCATCAAATCCATGCGACACATATGAATTAGCTTCAAGTACTTGCGATATAAGTGATATAGCTTCAAAAGCTGGAGGAACAAACGAGGAAGCTTCAATTCCATGCGAAACAAATGATTTAAATTCAAATCAATGCGAAGTAGAAGGCTTAGCTTCAGATCCATGCGATGTAGAAGGTTTAGCTTCATATCAATAAGAGGTAGAAGGTTTAGCTTCAAATACTTGCGATATAAGTGATATAGCTTCAAAAGCTGCAGGAACAAACGAGGTAGTTTCAATTCCATGCGAGACACATGATTTAGCTTCAAATCAATGCGATGTAGAAGGTTTAGCTTCAAATTCAAGCGTAACACATGATTTAGCTTCAAATACTTGCGATATAAGTGATATAGCTTCGAATACAGGAGAAACGAACGAGTTAGCTTCAAATCCATGAGAAACACATTATTTAGCTGCAAATCAGTGCGATGTAGTAGGCTCGGGTTCAAATCAATGCAATTCAAATGGTTCATATTCAAATACTTGTGAAAGACATGACTTAGCTTCAACTGCATGCGAAACACATGATTTAGCTTCAAATCAATGCGATGTAGAAGGTTTAGATTCGAATCCATGCAAAACACGTGATTTTTCTTCCAATTAATGCGAAGTAGAAGGATTATCTTCAAATCCATGCGAATCAAATGGTGTAGCTTCAAATACTTGTGATATACGTTATTTAGATTTAACTGCATGCACAACGAACGAGTTAGCTTCAAATCCATGCGCGACACATGATTTAACTTCTAATCAATGCGATGTAGAAGGTTTAGCTTCAAATCCACGCGAAACAAATGATTTAGCTTCAAACACTTGGGGTATAAGTGATATAGCTTCAAATGCAGACTAATCAAACGAGTTAGCTTCAAAATCCACACGATACACATGATTTAGCATCAAAAACTTGCGATATAAGTGATGTAGATTCAACTGCAGGCTAAACGAACGAGTTAGCTTCAAATCCATGCGAAACACATGATTTAGCTGCAAATCAATGTGATGTAGAAGGTTTAGCTTCAAATCCATGCGATACACAAGATTTAGCTTCAAATCAATGCGACGTAGAAGCTTTAGCTTCATATCCATACGAAACACATGATTTAGCTTCAAATCAATTCGAAGGACAAGGCTTAGATTCAAATCCATGCGAAACAAAAGATTTAGCTTCAAATAAATGCGAAGTAGAAGGCTTAGTTTAAAATCCATGCGAATGAAATGGTTTAGCTTCAAATACTTGTGATATACGTTATTTTGATTTAACTGCATGCGCAACAAACGAGTTAGCTTCAAATCCATGCGAAACACATGATTTAGCTGCGAATCAATGCGATGTAGAAGGTTTAGCTTCAAATCCATGCGAAACAAATGATATAGCTTCAAACACTTGTGGTGTAAGTGATATAGCTTCAAATGAAGACTAATCAAACGTGTTAGCTTCAAAATCCACGCGATACACATGATTTAGCTTCAAATACTAGCGATATAAGTGATGTAGATTCAACTGCAGGCGTATCGAACGAGTTAGTTTCAAATCCATGCGAAACACATGATTTAACTTCAAATCAATTCGAAGGACAAGGCTTAGATTCAAATCCATGCGAAACAAATGATTTAGCTTCAAATGAATGCGAAGTAGAAGGCTTAGCTCCAAATCCATGCAAAACAAATGGTTTAGCTACAAATACTTGTGATATACATTATTTAGCTACAACTACATGCGAAACAAACGAGTTAGCTTCAAATCCATGCGATACACATGATTTAGATTCAAATCAATGCGATGTAGAAGGTTTAGCTTCAAATTCAAGCGTAACACATGATTTAGCTTCAAATACTTGCGATATAAGTGATATAGCTTCGAATACAGGAGAAACGAACGAGTTAGCTTCAAATCCATGAGAAACACATTATTTAGCTGCAAATCAGTGCGATGTAGTAGGCTCGGGTTCAAATCAATGCAATTCAAATGGTTCATATTCAAATACTTGTGAAAGACATGACTTAGCTTCAACTGCATGCGAAACACATGATTTAGCTTCAAATCAATGCGATGTAGAAGGTTTAGATTCGAATCCATGCAAAACACGTGATTTTTCTTCCAATTAATGCGAAGTAGAAGGATTATCTTCAAATCCATGCGAATCAAATGGTGTAGCTTCAAATACTTGTGATATACGTTATTTAGATTTAACTGCATGCACAACGAACGAGTTAGCTTCAAATCCATGCGCGACACATGATTTAACTTCTAATCAATGCGATGTAGAAGGTTTAGCTTCAAATCCACGCGAAACAAATGATTTAGCTTCAAACACTTGGGGTATAAGTGATATAGCTTCAAATGCAGACTAATCAAACGAGTTAGCTTCAAAATCCACACGATACACATGATTTAGCATCAAAAACTTGCGATATAAGTGATGTAGATTCAACTGCAGGCTAAACGAACGAGTTAGCTTCAAATCCATGCGAAACACATGATTTAGCTGCAAATCAATGTGATGTAGAAGGTTTAGCTTCAAATCCATGCGATACACAAGATTTAGCTTCAAATCAATGCGACGTAGAAGCTTTAGCTTCATATCCATACGAAACACATGATTTAGCTTCAAATCAATTCGAAGGACAAGGCTTAGATTCAAATCCATGCGAAACAAAAGATTTAGCTTCAAATAAATGCGAAGTAGAAGGCTTAGTTTAAAATCCATGCGAATGAAATGGTTTAGCTTCAAATACTTGTGATATACGTTATTTTGATTTAACTGCATGCGCAACAAACGAGTTAGCTTCAAATCCATGCGAAACACATGATTTAGCTGCGAATCAATGCGATGTAGAAGGTTTAGCTTCAAATCCATGCGAAACAAATGATATAGCTTCAAACACTTGTGGTGTAAGTGATATAGCTTCAAATGAAGACTAATCAAACGTGTTAGCTTCAAAATCCACGCGATACACATGATTTAGCTTCAAATACTAGCGATATAAGTGATGTAGATTCAACTGCAGGCGTATCGAACGAGTTAGTTTCAAATCCATGCGAAACACATGATTTAACTTCAAATCAATTCGAAGGACAAGGCTTAGATTCAAATCCATGCGAAACAAATGATTTAGCTTCAAATGAATGCGAAGTAGAAGGCTTAGCTCCAAATCCATGCAAAACAAATGGTTTAGCTACAAATACTTGTGATATACATTATTTAGCTACAACTACATGCGAAACAAACGAGTTAGCTTCAAATCCATGCGATACACATGATTTAGATTCAAATCAATGCGATGTAGAAGGTTTAGGTTCAAATCCATGCGAAACAAATGTAGTAGGTTCAGCTTCAAATCCATGCGACACATATGATTTAGCTTCAAATCAATGCGATGTAGGTTCAGCTTCAAATCCATGCGATATAAGTGATATAGCTTCAAAAGCAGGAGGAACAAACGAGGTAGCTTCAATTCCATGCGAAACAAATGATTTAGCTTCAAATCAATGCGAAGTGGAAGGCGTAGCTTCAAATCCATGCGAAACAAATGATTTAACTTCAAATCAATCCGAAGTAGAAGGCTTAGCTTCAGATCCATGCGATACACAAGATTTAGCTTCAAATCAATGCGATGTAGGTTCAGCTTCAAATCCATGCGATATAAGTGATATAGCTTCAAAAGCAGGAGGAACAAACGAGGTAGCTTCAATTCCATGCGAAACAAATGATTTAGCTTCAAATCAATGCGAAGTGGAAGGCGTAGCTTCAAATCCATGCGAAACAAATGGTTCAGCTACAAATACTTGTGATATACATTATTTAGCTACAACTGCATGCGAAACTAACGAGTTAGCTTCAAATCCATGCGAGACACATGATTTAGCTTCTAATCAATGCGATGTGGAAGGTTTAGCGACAAATCCACGCGAAACATATGACTTAGCTTCAAACACTTGGGGTATGAGTGATATAGCTTCAAATGCAGACTAATCAAACGAGTTAGCTTCAAAATCCACGCGATATACATGATTTAGCTTCAAATACTTGCGATATAAGTGATGTAGGTTCAACTGCAGGCGAAACGAACGAGTTAGCTTCAAATCCATGCGAAACATATGATTTAGCTGCAAATCAATGTGATGTAGAAGGTTTAGCTTCAAATACATGCGATACACAAGATTTAGATTCAAATCAATGTGATGTAGAAGGTTCAGCTTCAAATCCATGCGACACATATGATTTAGCTTCAAATACTTGCGATATAAGTGATATAGCTTCAAAAGCTGGAGGAACAAACGGGGAAGCTTCAATTTCATGCGAAACAAATGATTTAACTTCAAATCAATGCGAAGTAGAAGGCTTAGCTTCAGATCCATGCGATACACAAGATTTAGCTTCAAATCAATGCGATGTAGAAGGTTCAGCTTCAAATCCATGCGACACATATGATTTAGCTTCAAATACTTGCGATATAAGTGATATAGCTTCAAAAGCTGGAGAAACAAACGAGGAAGCTTCAATTCCATGCGAAACAAATGATTTAACTTCACATCAATGCGAAGTAGTAGGCTTAGCTTCAGATCCATGCGAAACAAATGGATTAGCAACAAATACTTGTGATATACATTATTTAGCTACAACTGCATGCGGAACAAACGAGTTTGCTACAAATCCATGCGAGACACATGATTTAGCTTCAAATCAATGCGATGTAGAAGGTTTAGCTCCAAATCCACGCGAAACAAATGACTTAGCTTCAAACACTTGGGGTATAAGTGATATAGCTTCAAATGCAGACTAATCAAACGAGTTAGCTTCAAAATCCACGCGATATACATGATTTAGCTTCAAATACTTACGATATAAGTGATGTAGGTTCAACTGCATGCGAAACTAACGAGTTAGCTTCAAATCCATGCGATACACATGATTTAGCTTCAAATCAATGCGATGTGGAAGTTTTAGCTTCAAATCCATGCGATACACAAGATTTAGCTTCAAATCAATGCGCTGTAGTAGGTTCAGCTTCAAATCCATGTGACACATATGATTTAGCTTCAAATACTTGCGATATAAGTGATATAGCTTCAAAAGCTGTAGGAACAAACGAGGTAGCTTCAAATCCATGCGAAACACATGATTCAGCTGCAAATCAATGCGATGTAGAAGGTTTAGCTTCAAATCCATGCGAAACAAATGGTTTAGCTACAAATACTTGTGATATACATTATTTAGCTACAACTGCTTGCGAAACTAACCAGTTAGCTTCAAATCTATGCGAAACACACGATTTATCTTCAAATCAATGCGATGTAGAAGGTTTAGCTTCAAATCAATAAGAGGTAGAAGGTTTAGCTTCAAATCAATAGAATATAGAAGGTTTAGCTTCAAATCAATGCGATGTAGAAGGTTTAGCTTCAAATCCATACGAAACACATGATTTAGCTTCAAATCAATTCGAAGGGCAAGGCTTAGATTCAAATCCATGCGAAACAAATTATTTAGTTTCAGATGAATGCGAAGTAGAAGGCTCAGCTTCAAATCCATGCGGCACACATGATTTACCTTTAAATACTTGCGATATAAGTGACATAGTTTCAAATGGAGGCGAAACGAACGAGTTAGCTTCAAATCTATGCGAAACACATGATTTAGCTGCAAATCAATGTGATGTAAAAGGTTTAGCTTCAAATCCATGCGATACACAAGATTTAGCTACAAATCAATGCGATGTAGAAGGTTCAGCTTCAAATCCATGCGACACATATGATTTAGCTTCAAATACTTGCGATATAAGTGATATAGCTTCAAAAGCTGGAGGAACAAACGGGGAAGCTTCAATTTCATGCGAAACAAATGATTTAACTTCAAATCAATGCGAAGTAGAAGGCTTAGCTTCAGATCCATGCGATACACAAGATTTAGCTTCAAATCAATGCGATGTAGAAGGTTCAGCTTCAAATCCATGCGACACATATGATTTAGCTTCAAATACTTGCGATATAAGTGATATAGCTTCAAAAGCTGGAGAAACAAACGAGGAAGCTTCAATTCCATGCGAAACAAATGATTTAACTTCACATCAATGCGAAGTAGTAGGCTTAGCTTCAGATCCATGCGAAACAAATGGATTAGCAACAAATACTTGTGATATACATTATTTAGCTACAACTGCATGCGGAACAAACGAGTTTGCTACAAATCCATGCGAGACACATGATTTAGCTTCAAATCAATGCGATGTAGAAGGTTTAGCTCCAAATCCACGCGAAACAAATGACTTAGCTTCAAACACTTGGGGTATAAGTGATATAGCTTCAAATGCAGACTAATCAAACGAGTTAGCTTCAAAATCCACGCGATATACATGATTTAGCTTCAAATACTTACGATATAAGTGATGTAGGTTCAACTGCATGCGAAACTAACGAGTTAGCTTCAAATCCATGCGATACACATGATTTAGCTTCAAATCAATGCGATGTGGAAGTTTTAGCTTCAAATCCATGCGATACACAAGATTTAGCTTCAAATCAATGCGCTGTAGTAGGTTCAGCTTCAAATCCATGTGACACATATGATTTAGCTTCAAATACTTGCGATATAAGTGATATAGCTTCAAAAGCTGTAGGAACAAACGAGGTAGCTTCAAATCCATGCGAAACACATGATTCAGCTGCAAATCAATGCGATGTAGAAGGTTTAGCTTCAAATCCATGCGAAACAAATGGTTTAGCTACAAATACTTGTGATATACATTATTTAGCTACAACTGCTTGCGAAACTAACCAGTTAGCTTCAAATCTATGCGAAACACACGATTTATCTTCAAATCAATGCGATGTAGAAGGTTTAGCTTCAAATCAATAAGAGGTAGAAGGTTTAGCTTCAAATCAATAGAATATAGAAGGTTTAGCTTCAAATCAATGCGATGTAGAAGGTTTAGCTTCAAATCCATACGAAACACATGATTTAGCTTCAAATCAATTCGAAGGGCAAGGCTTAGATTCAAATCCATGCCAAACAAATGATTTAGTTTCAGATGAATGCGAAGTAGAAGGCTCAGCTTCACATCCATGCGGCACACATGATTTACCTTTAAATACTTGCGATATAAGTGACATAGTTTCAAATGGAGGCGAAACGAACGAGTTAGCTTCAAATCTATGCGAAACACATGATTTAGCTGCAAATCAATGTGATGTAAAAGGTTTAGCTTCAAATCCATGCGATACACAAGATTTAGCTACAAATCAATGCGATGTAGAAGGTTCAGCTTCAAACCCATGCGACACATATGATTTGGCTTCAAATACTTGCGATATAAGTGATATAGCTTCAAAAGCTGGAGGAACAAACGAGGAGGCTTCAATTCCAAGCGAAACAAATGATTTAGCTTCAAATCAATGCGAAGTAGAAGGCGTAGCTTCAAATCCATGCGAAACAAATGGTTTAGCTACAAATACTTGTGATATATATTATTTAGCTACAACTGCATGCGAAACACACGATTTATCTTCAAATCAATGCGATGTAGAAGGTTTAGCTTCAAATCCATGCGAAACAAATGGATTAGCTACATGTACTTGTGATATACATTATTTAGCTACAACTCCAAGCGAAACGAACGAGTTAGCTTCAAATCCATGCGAAACACACGATTTAGCTTCAAATCAATGCAATGTAGAAGGTTTAGCTTCAAATCCATGCGAAACAAATGGTTTAGCTACAAATACTTGTGATATACATTATTTAGCTACAACTGCTTGCGAAACTAACCAGTTAGCTTCAAATCTATGCGAAACACACGATTTATCTTCAAATCAATGCGATGTAGAAGGTTTAGCTTCAAATCAATAAGAGGTAGAAGGTTTAGCCTCAAATCAATAGAATATAGAAGGTTTAGCTTCAAATCAATGCGATGTAGAAGGTTTAGCTTCAAATCCATACGAAACACATGATTTAGCTTCAAATCAATTCGAAGGGCAAGGCTTAGATTCAAATCCATGCGAAACAAATGATTTAGCTTCAGATGAATGCGAAGTAGAAGGCTCAGCTTCAAATCCATGCGGCACACATGATTTAGCTTTAAATACTTGCGATATAAGTGACATAGTTTCAAATGGAGGCGAAACGAACGAGTTAGCTTCAAATCTATGCGAAACACATGATTTAGCTGCAAATCAATGTGATGTAAAAGGTTTAGCTTCAAATCCATGCGATACACAAGATTTAGCTACAAATCAATGCGATGTAGAAGGTTCAGCTTCAAACCCATGCGACACATATGATTTGGCTTCAAATACTTGCGATATAAGTGATATAGCTTCAAAAGCTGGAGGAACAAACGAGGAGGCTTCAATTCCAAGCGAAACAAATGATTTAGCTTCAAATCAATGCGAAGTAGAAGGCGTAGCTTCAAATCCATGCGAAACAAATGGTTTAGCTACAAATACTTGTGATATAGATTATTTAGCTACAACTGCATGCGAAACACACGATTTATCTTCAAATCAATGCGATGTAGAAGGTTTAGCTTCAAATCCATGCGAAACAAATGGATTAGCTACATGTACTTGTGATATACATTATTTAGCTACAACTCCAAGCGAAACGAACGAGTTAGCTTCAAATCCATGCGAAACACACGATTTAGCTTCAAATCAATGCGATGTAGAAGGTTTAGCTTCAAATCCATGCGATACACAAGATTTAGCTTCAAATCAATGCGATGTAGTAGGTTCAGCTTCAAATCCATGCGACACATATGATTTAGCTTCAAATACTTGCGATATAAGTGATATAGCTTCAAAAGCTGGAGGAACAAACGAGGTGGCTTCAATTCCATTCGAAACAAATGATTTAGCTTCAAATCAATGCGAAGTAGAAGGCGTATCTTCAAAAACTTGCGATATTCGTGACATAGTTTCAAATGGAGGCGAAACGAACGAGTTAGCTTCAAATCCATGCGAGACACATGATTTAGCTTCTAATCAATGCGATGTAGAAGGTTTAGCTTCAAATCCACGCGAAACAAATGATTTAGCTTCAAACACTTGGGGTATAAGTGATATGGCTTCAAATGCAGACTAATCAAACGAGTTAGCTTAAAAATCCACGCGATACACATGATTTATCTTCAAACACTTGCGATATAAGTGATGTAGATTCAACTGCAGACAAAACGAACGAGTTAGCTTCAAATCCATGCGAAACACAAGATTTAGCTTCAAATCAATGCGATGTAGAAGGTTTAGCTTCATATCCAAGCGAAACACATGATTTAGCTTCAAATACTTGCGATATAAGTGATCTAGCTTCAAATACAGGCGAAGCGAACGAGTTAGCTACCAATCCATGCGAAACACATGATTTAGCTGCAAATCAATGCGATGTAGAAGGTTTAGCTTCAAATCCATGCGATACACTAGATTTAGCTTCAAATCAATGCGATGTAGAAGGTTCTGCTTCAAATCCATACGACACATATGATTTAGCTTCAAATACTTGCGATATAAGTGATATAGCTTCAAAAGCTAAAGGAACAAACGAGGTAGCTTCAATTCCATGCGAAACAAATGATTTAGCTTCAAATCAATGCGAAGTGGATGGTTTAGCTTCAAATTCATGCGAAACAAATGGTTTAGCTACAAATACTTGTGATATACATTATTTAGCTACAACTGCATGCGAAACAAACGAGTTAGCATCAAATCCATGCGAAACACATGATTAAGCTTTAAATCAATGCGATGTAGATGGTTTGCTTCAAATCCATGCGATACATAAGATTTAGCTTCAAATCAATGCGATGTAGTAGGTTCAGCTTCAAATCCATGCGATATAAGTGATATAGCTTCAAAAGCAGGAGGAACAAACGAGTTAGCTTCAAATCCATACGAAACACATGATTTAGCTTGAAATCAATTCCAAGGACATGGATTAGATTCAAATCCATGCGCAACAAATGATTTAGCTTCAAATGAATGCGAAGTAAAAGGCTCAGCATCAAATTCATGCGAAACACATGATTAAGATTCACATCAAAGCGATGTAGATGGTTTGCTTCAAATCCATGCGATACACAAGATTTAGCTTCAAGTCAATGCGATGTAGTAGGTTCAGCTTCAAATCCATGCGATATAAGTGATATAGCTTCAAAAGCAGGAGGAACAAACGAGGTAGCTTCAATTCCATGCGAAACAAATGATTTAGCTTCAAATCAATGCGAAGTAGAAGGCCTAGCTTCAAATCCATGCGAGACAAATGGTTTAGCTACAAATACTTGTAATATTCATTATTTAGCTACAACAGCATACGAAACTAACGAGTTAGCGTCAAATCCATGCGAAACACACGATTTATCTTCAAATCAATGCGATGTAGAAGGTTTAGCTTCAAGTCAATAAGAGGTAGAATGTTTAGCTTCAACTCCATGCTACACACATGATTAAGCTTCAAATCAGTGCGATGTAGATGGTTTGCTTCAAATCCATGCGATACACAAGACTTAGCTTCAAAGCAATGCGATGTACTAGGTGCAGCTTCAAATCCATGCGATATAAGTGATATAGCTTCAAAAGCAGGAGGAACAAACGAGGTAGCTTCAATTCCATGCGAAACAAATGATTTAGCTTCAAATCAATGCGAAGTAGAAGGCGTAGCTTCAAATCCATGCGAAACAACTGGTTTAGCTATAAATACTTGTGATATACATTATTTAGCTACGACTGCATGCGAAACTAACGAGTTAGCTTCAAATCCATGCGAAACACACGATTTGTCTTCAAATCAAAGCGATGTAGAAGGTTTAGCTTCAAATCAATAAGAGGTAGATGGTTTAGCTTCAAATCAATAGAATATAGAAGGTTTAGCTTCAAATAAATGCGATGTAGAAGGTTTAGCTTCAAATCCATACGACACACATGATTTAGATTCAAATCAATTCGAAGGACAAGGCTTAGATTCAAATCCATGCGAAACAAATGATTTAGCTTCAAATGAATGCGAAGTAGAAGGCTTGGCTTCAAATCCATGCAAAACAAATGGTTTAGCTTCAAATACTTGTGATATACATTATTTAGCTACAACTGCATGCGAAACGAACGAGTTAGCTTCAATTCCATGCGAGACACATGATTTAGCTTCAAATCAATACGATGTAGAAGGTTTAGCTTCATATCCATACGAAACACATGATTTAGCTTCAAATCAATTCGAAGGGCAAGGCTTAGATTCAAATCCATGCGAAACAAATGATTTAGCTTCAGATGAATGCGAAGTAGAAGGCTCAGCTTCAAATCCATGCGGCACACATGATTTAGCTTTAAATACTTGCGATATAAGTGACATAGTTTCAAATGGAGGCGAAACGAACGAGTTAGCTTCAAATCTATGCGAAACACATGATTTAGCTGCAAATCAATGCGATGTAGAAGGTTCAGCTTCAAATCCATGCGATACACAAGATTTAGCTTCAAATCAATGCGATGTAATAGGTTCAGCTTCAAATCCATGCGACACATATGATTTAGCTTCAAATACTTGCGATATAAGTGATATAGCTTCAAAAGCTGGAGGAACAAACGAGGAGGCTTCAATTCCATGCGAAACAAATGATTTAGCTTCAAATCAATGCGAAGTAGAGGGCGTAGCTTCAAATCCATGCGAAACAAATGGTTTAGCTACAAATACTTGTGATATAGATTATTTAGCTACAACTGCATGCGAAACTAACGAGTTAGCTTCAAATCCATGTGATACACATGATTTAGCTTCAAATCAATGCGATGTGGAAGGTTTAGCTTCAAATCCATGCGATACACAAGATTTAGCTTCAAATCAATGCGATGTAGTAGGTTCAGCTTCAAATCCATGCGACACATATGATTTAGCTTCAAATACTTGCGATATAAGTGATATAGCTTCAAAAGCTGTAGGAACATACGAGGTAGCTTCAATTCCATGCGAGACACATGATTTAGCTTCAAATCAATGCGATGTAGAAGGTTTAGCTTCAAATCCAAACGAAACACATGTTTTAGCTTCAAATCAATTCGAAGGACAAGGCTTAGATTCAAATCCATGCGAAACAAATGCTTTAGCTTCAAATCAATGCGAAGTAGAAGGCGTAGCTTCAAATCCATGCGAAACAAATGGTTTAGCTACAAATACTTGTGATATACATTACTTAGCTACAACTGCATGCGAAACTAACGAGTTAGCTTCAAATCCATGCGATACACATGATTTAGCTTCAAATCAATGCGATGTGGAAGGTTTAGCTTAAAATCCATGCGATACACAAGATTTAGCTTCAAATCAATGCGATGTAGTAGGTTCAGCTTCAAATCCATGCGACACATATGATTTAGCTTCAAATACTTGCGATATTAGTGATATAGCTTCAAAAGCTGTAGGAACAATCGAGGTAGCTTCAAATCCATGCGAAACACATGATTCAGCTGCAAATCAATGCGATGTAGAAGGTTTAGCTTCAAATCCATGCGAAACACATGATTTAGCTTCAAATCAACTCGAAGTACAAGGCTCAGATTCAAACCCATGCGAAACACATGATTTAGATGCAAATCAATGCGATGTAGAAGGTTTAGCTTCAAATCCATGCCAAACAAATGATTTAGAATCAAATCCATGGGATGTAGAAGGTTTGGCTTCAAATCCATGCGAAACACATTATTTATCTGCAAATCAGTGCGAAGTAGAAGGCTCGGGTTCAAATCAATGCGATTCAAATGGTTCATCTTCAAATACTTGTGAAAGACATGATTTAGCTTCAACTGCAAGCGAAACACACGATTTAGCTTCAAATCAATGCGATGTAGAAGGTTTAGCTTCAAATCCATGCGATACACAAGATTTAGCTTCAAATCAATGCGATGTAGTAGGTTCAGCTTCAAATCCATGCGACACATATGATTTAGCTTCAAATACTTGCGATATAAGTGACATAGTTTCAAATGGAGGCGAAACGAACGAGTTAGTTTCAAATCCATGCGAAACACATGATTTAGTTGCAAATCAATGTGATGTAGAAGGTTTAGCTTCAAATCCATGCGATACACAAGATTTAGCTTCAAATCAATGCGATTTAGAAGGTTCAGCTTCAAACCCATGCGACACATATGATTTAGCTTCAAATACTTGCGATATAAGTGATATAGCTTCAAAAGCTGTAGGAACATACGAGGTAGCTTCAATTCCATGCGAGACACATGATTTAGCTTCAAATCAATGCGATGTAGAAGGTTTAGCTTCAAATCCAAACGAAACACATGTTTTAGCTTCAAATCAATTCGAAGGACAAGGCTTAGATTCAAATCCATGCGAAACAAATGCTTTAGCTTCAAATCAATGCGAAGTAGAAGGCGTAGCTTCAAATCCATGCGAAACAAATGGTTTAGCTACAAATACTTGTGATATACATTATTTAGCTACAACTGCATGCGAAACCTACGAGTTAGCTTCAAATCCATGCGGTACACATGATTTAGCTTCAAATCAATGCGATGTGGAAGGTTTAGCTTAAAATCCATGCGATACACAAGATTTAGCTTCACATCAATGCGATGTAGTAGGTTCAGCTTTAAATCCATGCGACACATATGATTTAGCTTCAAATCAATGCGATGTAGATGGTATAGCTTCAAATCAACGCGAAACATATGATTTAGCTTTAAATACTTGCGATATAAGTGACATAGTTTCAAATGGAGGCGAAACGAACGAGTTAGCTTCAAATCCATGCGAAACATATGATTTAGCTGCAAATCAATGTGATGTAGAAGGTTTAGCTTCAAATCCATGCGATACACAAGATTTAGCTTCAAATCAATGCGATGTAGAAGGTTCAGCTTCAAACACATGCGACACATATGATTTAGCTTCAAATACTTGCGATATAAGTGATATAGCTTCAAAAGCTGGAGGAACAAACGAGGAGGCTTCAATTCCAAGCGAAACACATGATTCAGCTGCAAATCAATGCGATGTAGAAGGTTTAGCTTCAAATCCATGCGAAACACATGATTTAGCTGCAAATCAATGCGATGTAGATGGTATAGCTTCAAATCAACGCGAAACAAATAATTTAGCTTCAAACACTAGGGATATAATTGATATAGCTTCAAATGCAGACGAATCAAATGAGTTAGCTTCAAAATCCATGCGATCCCCATGATGTAGCTTCAAATCCATGCGAAGTAGAAGGATTAGCTTCAAATCCATGCGGAACAAACGATTGAGCTTCAAACACTTCGGATATAGCTTCATCTGCATGCGAAACAAACGAGTTAGCTTCAAGTCCATGCGAAACACATGATTTAGCTGCAAATCAATGCGATGTAGAAGGTTTAGCTTCAAATCCATGCGAAACACATGATTTAGCTGCAAATCAACTCGAAGTACAAGGCTTAGATTCAAATCCATGCGACACAAATGATTTAGCTTCAGATACTTGCGATATAAGTGATACAGCTTCAAATGCAGGGGAAACAAACGAGTTAGATTCAAATCCATGCAAAACACATGATTAAGCTTCAAATCAATGCGATGTAGAAGGCTTAGCTTCAAATCCATGCGAAACACACGATTTATTTTCAAATCAATGCGATGTAGAAGGTTTGCTTCAAATCTATAAGAGGTAGATGGTTTAGCTTCAAATCAATGGAATATAGAAGGTTTAGCTTCAAATAAATGCGATGTAGAAGGTTTAGCTTCAAATCCATGCGATACACAAGATTTAGCTTCAAATCAATGCGATGTATTAGGTTCAGCTTCAAATCCATGCGACACATATGATTTAGCTTTAAATACTTGCGATATAAGTGACATAGTTTCAACTGGAGGCGAAACGAACGAGTTAGCTTCAAGTCCATGCGAAACACATGATTTAGCAGCAAATCAATGTGATCTAGAAGGTTTAGCTTCAAATCCATGCGATACACAAGATTTAGCTTCAAATCAATGCGATTTAGAAGGTTCAGCTTCAAATCCATGCGACACATATGATTTAGCTTCAAATACTTGCGATATAAGTGATATAGCTTCAAAAGTTGGAGGAACAAACGAGGTGGCTTCAATTCCATGCGAAACAAATGATTTAGCTTCAAATCAATGCGAAGTAGAAGGCGTAGCTTCAAATCCATGCGAAAGAAATGGTTTAGCTACAAATACTTGTGATATACATTATTTAGCTACAACTGCATGCGAAACTAACGAGTTAGCTTCAAATCCATGCGAAACACACGATTTATTTTCAAATCAATGCGATGTAGAAGGTTTGCTTCAAATCTATAAGAGGTAGATGGTTTAGCTTCAAATCAATGGAATATAGAAGGTTTAGCTTCAAATAAATGCGGTGTAGAAGGTTTAGCTTCAAATCCATGCGATACACAAGATTTAGCTTCAAATCAATGCGATGTATTAGGTTCAGCTTCAAATCCATGCGACACATATGATTTAGCTTTAAATATTTGCGATATAAGTGACATAGTTTCAAATGGAGGCGAAACGAACGAGTTAGCTTCAAATCCATGCGAAACACATGATTTAGCTGCAAATCCATGTGATCTAGAAGGTTTAGCTTCAAATCCATGCGATACACAAGATTTAGCTTCAAATCAATGCGATGTGGAAGGTTTAGCTTCAAATCCATGCGATACACAAGATTTAGCTTCAAATCAATGCGATGTAGTAGGTTCAGCTTCAAATCCATGCAACACATATGATTTAGCTTCAAATACTTGCGATATAAGTGATATAGCTTCAAAAGCTGTAGGAACATACGAGGTAGCTTCAATTCCATGCGAGACACATGATTTAGCTTCAAATCAATGCGATGTAGAAGGTTTAGCTTCAAATCCAAACGAAACACATGTTTTAGCTTCAAATCAATTCGAAGGACAAGGCTTAGATTCAAATCAACGCGAAACAAATGATTTAGATTCAAACACTTGGGATATAATTGACATAGCTTCAAATGCAGACGAATCAAATGAGTTAGCTTCAAAATCCATGCGATACACATGATGTAGCTTCAAATCCATGCGAAGTAGAAGGATTAGCTTCAAATCCATGCGGAACAAACGATTGAGCTTCAAACACTTCGGATATAGCTTCATCTGCATGCGAAACAAACGAGTTAGCTTCAAGTCCATGCGAAACACATGATTTAGCTGCAAATCAATGCGATGTAGAAGGTTTAGCTTCAAATCCATGCGAAACACATGATTTAGCTGCAAATCAACTCGAAGTACAAGGCTCAGATTCAAATTCATGCGAAACACATGATTTAGCTGCAAATCAATGCGATGTAGAAGGTTTAGCTTCAAATCCATGCCAAACACATGATTTAGAATCAAATCCATGGGATGTAGAAGGTTTGGCTTCAAATCCATGCGAAACACACTATTTATCTGCAAATCAGTGCGAAGTAGAAGGCTCGGGTTCATATCAAATACTTGTGAAAGACATGATTTAGCTTCAACTGCAAGCGAAACTCATGATTTAGCTTCAAATCAATGCGATGTAGAAGGGTTAGCTTCAAATCCATGCGAAACAAATGGATTAGCTACAATTACTTGTGATATACATTATTTAGCTACAACTCCAAGCGAAACTAACGAGTTAGCTTCAAATCCATGCGGTACACATGATTTAGCTTCAAATCAATGCGATGTGGATGGTTTAGCTTAAAATCCATGCGATACACAAGATTTAGCTTCAAATCAATGCGATGTAGTAGGTTCAGCTTCAAATCCATGCGACACATATGATTTAGCTTCAAATACTTGCGATATAAGTGATATAGCTTCAAAAGCTGTAGGAACAAACGAGGTAGCTTCAAATCCATGCGAAACACATGATTCAGCTGCAAATCAATACGATGTAGAAGGTTTAGCTTCAAATCCATGCGAAACACATGATTTAGCTGCAAATCAATGCGATGTAGATGGTATAGCTTCAAATCAACGCGAAACAAATGATTTAGATTCAAACACTTGGGATATAATTGACATAGCTTTAAATGCAGACGAATCAAATGAGTTAGCTTCAAAATCCATGCGATACACATGATGTAGCTTCAAATCCATGCGAAGTAGAAGGATTAGCTTCAAATCCATGCGGAACAAACGATTGAGCTTCAAACACTTCGGATATAGCTTCATCTGCATGCGAAACAAACGAGTTAGCTTCAAGTCCATGCGAAACACATGATTTAGCTGCAAATCAATGCGATGTAGAAGGTTTAGCTTCAAATCCATGCCAAACACATGATTTAGAATCAAATCCATGGGATGTAGAAGGTTTGGCTTCAAATCCATGCGAAACACATTATTTATCTGCAAATCAGTGCGAAGTAGAAGGCTCGGGTTCATATCAAATACTTGTGAAAGACATGATTTAGCTTCAACTGCAAGCGAAACTCATGATTTAGCTTCAAATCAATGCGATGTAGAAGGTTTAGCTTCAAATCCATGCGAAACAAATGGATTAGCTACAATTACTTGTGATATACATTATTTAGCTACAACTCCAAGCGAAACGAACGAGTTAGCTTCAAATCCATGCGAAACACACGATTTAGCTTCAAATCAATGCGATGTAGAAGGTTTAGCTTCAAATCCATGCGATACACAAGATTTAGCTTCAAATCAATGCGATGTAGTAGGTTCAGCTTCAAATCCATGCGACACATATGATTTAGCTTCAAATACTTGCGATATAAGTGATATAGCTTCAAAAGCTGGAGGAACAAACGAGGTGGCTTCAATTCCATGCGAAACAAATGATTTAGCTTCAAATCAATGCGAAGTAGAAGGCGTAGCTTCAAATCCATGCGAAACAAATGGTTTAGCTACAAATATTTGTGATATAGGTTATTTAGCTACAACTGCATGCGAAACTAACGAGTTAGCTTCAAATCCATGCGATACACATGATTTAGCTTCAAATCAATGCGATGTGGAAGGTTTAGCTTCAAATCCATGCGATACACAAGATTTAGCTTCAAATCAATGCGATGTAGTAGGTTCAGCTTCAAATCCATGCAACACATATGATTTAGCTTCAAATACTTGCGATATAAGTGATATAGCTTCAAAAGCTGTAGGAACATACGAGGTAGCTTCAATTCCATGCGAGAGACATGATTTAGCTTCAAATCAATGCGATGTAGAAGGGTTAGCTTCAAATCCAAACGAAACACATGTTTTAGCTTCAAATCAATTCGAAGGACAAGGCTTAGATTCAAATCCATGCGAAACAAATGCTTTAGCTTCAAATCAATGCGAAGTAGAAGGCGTAGCTTCAAATCCATGCGAAACAAATGGTTTAGCTACAAATACTTGTGATATACATTATTTAGCTACAACTGCATGCGAAACTAACGAGTTAGCTTCAAGTCCATGCGGTACACATGATTTAGCTTAAAATCAATGCGATGTGGATGGTTTAGCTTAAAATCCATGCGATACACAAGATTTAGCTTCAAATCAATGCGATGTAGTAGGTTCAGCTTCAAATCCATGCGACACATATGATTTAGCTTCAAATACTTGCGATATAAGTGATATAGCTTCAAAAGCTGTAGGAACAAACGAGGGTAGCTTCAAATCCATGCGAAACACATGATTCAGCTGCAAATCAATACGATGTAGAAGGTTTAGCTTCAAACCATGCGAAACACATGATTTAGCTGCAAATCAATGCGATGTAGATGGTATAGCTTCAAATCAACGCGAAACAAATGATTTAGATTCAAACACTTGGGATATAATTGACATAGCTTCAAATGCAGACGAATCAAATGAGTTAGCTTCAAAATCCATGCGATACACATGATGTAGCTTCAAATCCATGCGAAGTAGAAGGATTAGCTTCAAATCCATGCGGAACAAACGATTGAGCTTCAAACACTTCGGATATAGCTTCATCTGCATGCGAAACAAACGAGTTAGCTTCAAGTCCATGCGAAACACATGATTTAGCTGCAAATCAATGCGATGTAGAAGGTTTAGCTTCAAATCCATGCGAAACACATGATTTAGCTGCAAATCAACTCGAAGTACAAGGCTTAGATTCAAATTCATGCGAAACACATGATTTAGCTGCAAATCAATGCGATGTAGAAGGTTTAGCTTCAAATCCAAGCCAAACACATGATTTAGAATCAAATCCATGGGATGTAGAAGGTTTGGCTTCAAATCCATGCGAAACACACTATTTATCTGCAAATCAGTGCGAAGTAGAAGGCTCGGGTTCATATCAAATACTTGTGAAAGACATGATTTAGCTTCAACTGCAAGCGAAACTCATGATTTAGCTTCAAATCAATGCGATGTAGAAGGTTTAGCTTCAAATCCATGCGAAACAAATGGATTAGCTACAATTACTTGTGATATACATTATTTAGCTACAACTCCAAGCGAAACGAACGAGTTAGCTTCAAATCCATGCGAAACACACGATTTAGCTTCAAATCAATGCGATGTAGATGGTTTAGCTTCAAATCCATGCGATACACAAGATTTAGCTACAAATCAATGCGATGTAGTAGGTTCAGCTTCAAATCCATGCGACACATATGATTTAGCTTCAAATACTTGCGATATAAGTGATATAGCTTCAAAAGCTGGAGGAACAAACGAGGTGGCTTCAATTCCATGCGAAACAAATGATTTAGCTTCAAATCAATGCGAAGTAGAAGGCGTATCTTCAAAAACTTGCGATATTCGTGACATAGTTTCAAATGGAGGCGAAACGAACGAGTTAGCTTCAAATCCATGCGGGTCACATGATTTAGCTTCTAATCAATGCGATGTAGAAGGTTTAGCTTCAAATCCACGCGAAACAAATGATTTAGCTTCAAACACTTGGGGTATAAGTGATATAGCTTCAAATGCAGACTTATCAAACGAGATAGCTTAAAAATCCACGCGATACACATGATTTATCTTCAAACACTTGCGATATAAGTGATGTAGATTCAACTGCAGGCAAAAACGAACGAGTTAGCTTCAAATCCATGCGAAACACATGATATAGCTGCTAATCAATGTGATGTGGAATGTTTAGCTTCAAATCCATGCGATACACAAGATTTAGCTTCAAATCAATGCGATGTAGAAGGTTCAGCTTCAAATCCATGCGACACATATGATTTAGCTTCAAATACTTGCGATATAAGTGATATAGCTTCAAAAGTTGGAGGAACAATCGAGGTGGCTTCAATTCCATGCGAAACAAATGATTTAGCTTCAAATCAATGCGAAGTAGAAGGCGTAGCTTCAAATCCATGCGAAAGAAATGGCTTAGCTACAAATACTTGTGATATACATTATTTAGCTACAACTGCATGCGAAACTAACGAGTTAGCTTCAATTCCATGCGAGACACATGATTTAGCTTCAAATCAATGCGATGTAGAAGGTTTAGCTTCATATCCAAGTGTAACACATGATTTAGCTTCAAATATTTGCGATATAAGTGATATAGCTTCGAATACAGGCGAAACGAACGAGTTAGCTTCAAATCCATGCGAAACACATGAATCAGCTGCAAATCAATGCAATGTAAAAGGTTTAGCTTCAAATCCATGCGAAACACATGATTTAGCTGCAAATCAATGCGATGTAGAAGGTTTAGCTTCAAATCCATACGAAACACATGATTTAGCTTCAAGTCAATTCGAAGGGCAAGGCTTAGATTCAAATCGATGCGAAACAAATGATTTAGCTTCAGATGAATGCGAAGTAGAAGGCTCAGCTTCAAATCCATGCGGCACATATGATTTAGCTTTAAATACTTGCGATATAAGTGACATAGTTTCAAATGGAGGCGAAACGAACGTGTTAGCTTCAAATCCATGCGAAACACATGATTTAGCTGCAATTCAATGTGATGTAGAAGGTTTAGCTTCAAATTCATGCGATACACAAGATTTAGCTTCAAATCAATGCGATGTAGAAGGTTCAGCTTCAAACCCATGCGACACATATGATTTAGCTTCAAATACTTGCGATATAAGTGATATAGCTTCAAAAGCTGGAGGAACAAACGAGGAGGCTTCAATTCCATGCGAAACAAATGATTTAGCTTCAAATCAATGCGAAGTAGAAGGCGCAGCTTCAAATCCATGCGAAACAAATGGTTTAGCTACAAATACTTGTGATATAGATTATTTAGCTACAACTGCATGCGAAACTAACGAGTTAGCTTAAAATCCATGCGATACACATGATTTAGCTTCAAATGAATGCGATGTGGAAGGTTTAGCTTCAAATCCATGCGATACACAAGATTTAGCTTCAAATCAATGCGATGTAGTAGGTTCAGCTTCAAATCCATGCGACACATATGATTTAGCTTCAAATACTTGCGATATAAGTGATATAGCTTCAAAAGCTGTAGGAACAAACGAGGTAGCTTCAATTCCATGAGAGACACATGATTTAGCTTCAAATCAATGCGATGTAGAAGGTTTAGCTTCAAATCCAAACGAAACACATGTTTTAGCTTCAAATCAATTCGAAGGACGAGGCTTAGATTCAAATCCATGCGAAACAAATGCTTTAGCTTCAAATCAATGCGAAGTAGAAGGCGTAGCTTCAAATCCATGCGAAACAAATGGTTTAGCTACAAATACTTGTGATATACATTATTTAGCTACAACTGCTTGCGAAACTAACGAGTTAGCTTCAAATCTATGCAAAACACACGATTTATCTTCAAATCAATGCGATGTAGAAGGTTTAGCTTCAAATCAATAAGAGGTAGAAGGTTTAGCTTCGAATCAATAGAATATAGAAGGTTTAGCTTCAAATCAATGTGATGTAGAAAGTTTAGCTTCAAATCCATACGAAACACATGATTTAGCTTCAAATCAATTCGAAGGGCAAGGCTTAGCTTCAAATCCATGCGATACACAAGATTTAGCTTCAAATCAATGCGATGTAGTAGGTTCAGCTTCAAATCCATGCGACACATATGATTTAGCTTCAAATACTTGCGATATAAGTGATATAGCTTCAAAAGCTGTAGGAACAAACGAGGTAGCTTCAATTCCATGCGAGACACATGATTTAGCTTCAAATCAATGCGATGTAGAAGGTTCAGCTTCAAATCCATGCGACACATATGATTTAGCTTCAAATACTTGCGATATAAGTGATATAGCTTCAAAAGTTGGAGGAACAATCGAGGTGGCTTCAATTCCATGCGAAACAAATGATTTAGCTTCAAATCAATGCGAAGTAGAAGGCGTAGCTTCAAATCCATGCGAAAGAAATGGCTTAGCTACAAATACTTGTGATATACATTATTTAGCTACAACTGCATGCGAAACTAACGAGTTAGCTTCAATTCCATGCGAGACACATGATTTAGCTTCAAATCAATGCGATGTAGAAGGTTTAGCTTCATATCCAAGTGTAACACATGATTTAGCTTCAAATATTTGCGATATAAGTGATATAGCTTCGAATACAGGCGAAACGAACGAGTTAGCTTCAAATCCATGCGAAACACATGAATCAGCTGCAAATCAATGCAATGTAAAAGGTTTAGCTTCAAATCCATGCGAAACACATGATTTAGCTGCAAATCAATGCGATGTAGAAGGTTTAGCTTCAAATCCATACGAAACACATGATTTAGCTTCAAATCAATTCGAAGGGCAAGGCTTAGATTCAAATCGATGCGAAACAAATGATTTAGCTTCAGATGAATGCGAAGTAGAAGGCTCAGCTTCAAATCCATGCGGCACATATGATTTAGCTTTAAATACTTGCGATATAAGTGACATAGTTTCAAATGGAGGCGAAACGAACGTGTTAGCTTCAAATCCATGCGAAACACATGATTTAGCTGCAATTCAATGTGATGTAGAAGGTTTAGCTTCAAATTCATGCGATACACAAGATTTAGCTTCAAATCAATGCGATGTAGAAGGTTCAGCTTCAAACCCATGCGACACATATGATTTAGCTTCAAATACTTGCGATATAAGTGATATAGCTTCAAAAGCTGGAGGAACAAACGAGGAGGCTTCAATTCCATGCGAAACAAATGATTTAGCTTCAAATCAATGCGAAGTAGAAGGCGCAGCTTCAAATCCATGCGAAACAAATGGTTTAGCTACAAATACTTGTGATATAGATTATTTAGCTACAACTGCATGCGAAACTAACGAGTTAGCTTAAAATCCATGCGATACACATGATTTAGCTTCAAATGAATGCGATGTGGAAGGTTTAGCTTCAAATCCATGCGATACACAAGATTTAGCTTCAAATCAATGCGATGTAGTAGGTTCAGCTTCAAATCCATGCGACACATATGATTTAGCTTCAAATACTTGCGATATAAGTGATATAGCTTCAAAAGCTGTAGGAACAAACGAGGTAGCTTCAATTCCATGAGAGACACATGATTTAGCTTCAAATCAATGCGATGTAGAAGGTTTAGCTTCAAATCCAAACGAAACACATGTTTTAGCTTCAAATCAATTCGAAGGACAAGGCTTAGATTCAAATCCATGCGAAACAAATGCTTTAGCTTCAAATCAATGCGAAGTAGAAGGCGTAGCTTCAAATCCATGCGAAACAAATGGTTTAGCTACAAATACTTGTGATATACATTATTTAGCTACAACTGCTTGCGAAACTAACGAGTTAGCTTCAAATCTATGCAAAACACACGATTTATCTTCAAATCAATGCGATGTAGAAGGTTTAGCTTCAAATCAATAAGAGGTAGAAGGTTTAGCTTCGAATCAATAGAATATTGAAGGTTTAGCTTCAAATCAATGTGATGTAGAAAGTTTAGCTTCAAATCCATACGAAACACATGATTTAGCTTCAAATCAATTCGAAGGGCAAGGCTTAGCTTCAAATCCATGCGATACACAAGATTTAGCTTCAAATCAATGCGATGTAGTAGGTTCAGCTTCAAATCCATGCGACACATATGATTTAGCTTCAAATACTTGCGATATAAGTGATATAGCTTCAAAAGCTGTAGGAACAAACGAGGTAGCTTCAATTCCATGCGAGACACATGATTTAGCTTCAAATCAATGCGATGTAGAAGGTTTAGCTTCAAATCCAAACGAAACACATGTTTTAGCTTCAAATCAATTCGAAGGACAAGGCTTAGATTCAAATCCATGCGAAACAAATGCTTTAGCTTCAAATCAATGCGAAGTAGAAGGCGTAGCTTCAAATCCATGCGAAACAAATGGTTTAGCTACAAATACTTGTGATATACATTATTTAGCTACAACTGCTTGCGAAACTAACGAGTTAGCTTCAAATCCATGCGAAACACATGATTTATCTTCAAATCAAAGCGATGTAGAAGGTTTAGCTTCAAATCCATGCGATACACAAGATTTAGCTTCAAATCAATGCGATGTAGAAGGTTCAGCTTCAAATCCATGCGACACATATGATTTAGCTTCAAATACTTGCGATATAAGTGATATAGCTTCAAAAGTTGGAGGAACAATCGAGGTGGCTTCAATTCCATGCGAAACAAATGATTTAGCTTCAAATCAATGCGAAGTAGAAGGCGTAGCTTCAAATCCATGCGAAAGAAATGGCTTAGCTACAAATACTTGTGATATACATTATTTAGCTACAACTGCATGCGAAACTAACGAGTTAGCTTCAAATCCATGCGAAACACACGATTTATTTTCAAATCAATGCGATGTAGAAGGTTTGCTTCAAATCTATAAGAGGTAGATGGTTTAGCTTCAAATCAATGGAATATAGAAGGCTTAGCTTCAAATAAATGCGATACACAAGATTTAGCTTCAAATCAATGCGATGTATTAGGTTCAGCTTCAAATCCATGCGACACATATGATTTAGCTTTAAATACTTGCGATATAAGTGACATAGTTTCAAATGGAGGCGAAACGAACGAGTTAGCTTCAAATCCATGCGAAACACATGATTTAGCTGCAAATCAATGTGATGTAGAAGGTTTAGCTTCAAATCCATGCGATACACAAGATTTAGCTTCAAATCAATGCGATGTAGAAGGTTCAGCTTCAAACCCATGCGACACATATGATTTAGCTTCAAATACTTGTGATATACATTATTTAGCTACAACTGCATGCGAAATTAACGAGTTAGCTTCAAATCCATGCGATACACATGATTTAGCTTCAAATCAATGCGATGTGGAAGGTTTAGCTTAAAATCCATGCGATACACAAGATTTAGCTTCAAATCAATGCGATGTAGAAGGTTCAGCTTCAAACCCATGCGACACATATGATTTAGCTTCAAATACTTGCGATATAAGTGATATAGCTTCAAAAGTTGGAGGAACAATCGAGGTGGCTTCAATTCCATGCGAAACAAATGATTTAGCTTCAAATCAATGCGAAGTAGAAGGCGTAGCTTCAAATCCATGCGAAAGAAATGGCTTAGCTACAAATACTTGTGATATACATTATTTAGCTACAACTGCATGCGAAACTAACGAGTTAGCTTCAATTCCATGCGAGACACATGATTTAGCTTCAAATCAATGCGATGTAGAAGGTTTAGCTTCATATCCAAGTGTAACACATGATTTAGCTTCAAATATTTGCGATATAAGTGATATAGCTTCGAATACAGGCGAAACGAACGAGTTAGCTTCAAATCCATGCGAAACACATGAATCAGCTGCAAATCAATGCAATTTAAAAGGTTTAGCTTCAAATCCATGCGAAACACATGATTTAGCTGCAAATCAATGCGATGTAGAAGGTTTAGCTTCAAATCCATACGAAACACATGATTTAGCTTCAAATCAATTCGAAGGGCAAGGCTTAGATTCAAATCGATGCGAAACAAATGATTTAGCTTCAGATGAATGCGAAGTAGAAGGCTCAGCTTCAAATCCATGCGGCACATATGATTTAGCTTTAAATACTTGCGATATAAGTGACATAGTTTCAAATGGAGGCGAAACGAACGAGTTAGCTTCAAATCCATGCGAAACACATGATTTAGCTGCAATTCAATGTGATGTAGAAGGTTTAGCTTCAAATTCATGCGATACACAAGATTTAGCTTCAAATCAATGCGATGTAGAAGGTTCAGCTTCAAACCCATGCGACACATATGATTTAGCTTCAAATACTTGCGATATAAGTGATATAGCTTCAAAAGCTGGAGGAACAAACGAGGAGGCTTCAATTCCATGCGAAACAAATGATTTAGCTTCAAATCAATGCGAAGTAGAAGGCGCAGCTTCAAATCCATGCGAAACAAATGGTTTAGCTACAAATACTTGTGATATAGATTATTTAGCTACAACTGCATGCGAAACTAACGAGTTAGCTTAAAATCCATGCGATACACATGATTTAGCTTCAAATGAATGCGATGTGGAAGGTTTAGCTTCAAATCCATGCGATACACAAGATTTAGCTTCAAATCAATGCGATGTAGTAGGTTCAGCTTCAAATCCATGCGACACATATGATTTAGCTTCAAATACTTGCGATATAAGTGATATAGCTTCAAAAGCTGTAGGAACAAACGAGGTAGCTTCAATTCCATGCGAGACACATGATTTAGCTTCAAATCAATGCGATGTAGAAGGTTTAGCTTCAAATCCAAACGAAACACATGTTTTAGCTTCAAATCAATTCGAAGGACAAGGCTTAGATTCAAATCCATGCGAAACAAATGCTTTAGCTTCAAATCAATGCGAAGTAGAAGGCGTGGCTTCAAATCCATGCGAAACAAATGGTTTAGCTACAAATACTTGTGATATACATTATTTAGCTACAACTGCTTGCGAAACTAACGAGTTAGCTTCAAATCTATGCAAAACACACGATTTATCTTCAAATCAATGCGATGTAGAAGGTTTAGCTTCAAATCAATAAGAGGTAGAAGGTTTAGCTTCGAATCAATAGAATATAGAAGGTTTAGCTTCAAATCAATGTGATGTAGAAAGTTTAGCTTCAAATCCATACGAAACACATGATTTAGCTTCAAATCAATTCGAAGGGCAAGGCTTAGCTTCAAATCCATGCGATACACAAGATTTAGCTTCAAATCAATGCGATGTAGTAGGTTCAGCTTCAAATCCATGCGACACATATGATTTAGCTTCAAATACTTGCGATATAAGTGATATAGCTTCAAAAGCTGTAGGAACAAACGAGGTAGCTTCAATTCCATGCGAGACACATGATTTAGCTTCAAATCAATGCGATGTAGAAGGTTTAGCTTCAAATCCAAACGAAACACATGTTTTAGCTTCAAATCAATTCGAAGGACAAGGCTTAGATTCAAATCCATGCGAAACAAATGCTTTAGCTTCAAATCAATGCGAAGTAGAAGGCGTAGCTTCAAATCCATGCGAAACAAATGGTTTAGCTACAAATACTTGTGATATACATTATTTAGCTACAACTGCTTGCGAAACTAACGAGTTAGCTTCAAATCCATGCGAAACACATGATTTATCTTCAAATCAAAGCGATGTAGAAGGTTTAGCTTCAAATCCATGCGATACACAAGATTTAGCTTCAAATCAATGCGATGTAGAAGGTTCAGCTTCAAATCCATGCGACACATATGATTTAGCTTCAAATACTTGCGATATAAGTGATATAGCTTCAAAAGTTGGAGGAACAATCGAGGTGGCTTCAATTCCATGCGAAACAAATGATTTAGCTTCAAATCAATGCGAAGTAGAAGGCGTAGCTTCAAATCCATGCGAAAGAAATGGCTTAGCTACAAATACTTGTGATATACATTATTTAGCTACAACTGCATGCGAAACTAACGAGTTAGCTTCAAATCCATGCGAAACACACGATTTATTTTCAAATCAATGCGATGTAGAAGGTTTGCTTCAAATCTATAAGAGGTAGATGGTTTAGCTTCAAATCAATGGAATATAGAAGGTTTAGCTTCAAATAAATGCGATGTAGAAGGTTTAGCTTCAAATCCATGCGATACACAAGATTTAGCTTCAAATCAATGCGATGTATTAGGTTCAGCTTCAAATCCATGCGACACATATGATTTAGCTTTAAATACTTGCGATATAAGTGACATAGTTTCAAATGGAGGCGAAACGAACGAGTTAGCTTCAAATCCATGCGAAACACATGATTTAGCTGCAAATCAATGTGATGTAGAAGGTTTAGCTTCAAATCCATGCGATACACAAGATTTAGCTTCAAATCAATGCGATGTAGAAGGTTCAGCTTCAAACCCATGCGACACATATGATTTAGCTTCAAATACTTGTGATATACATTATTTAGCTACAACTGCATGCGAAATTAACGAGTTAGCTTCAAATCCATGCGATACACATGATTTAGCTTCAAATCAATGCGATGTGGAAGGTTTAGCTTAAAATCCATGCGATACACAAGATTTAGCTTCAAATCAATGCGATGTAGTAGGTTCAGCTTCAAATCCATGCGACACATATGATTTAGCTTCAAATACTTGCGATATTAGTGATATAGCTTCAAAAGCTGTAGGAACAAACGAGGTAGCTTCAAATCCATGCGAAACACATGATTCAGCTGCAAATCAATGCGATGTAGAAGGTTTAGCTTCAAATCCATGCGAAACACATGATTTAGCTGCAAATCAATGCAATGTAGATGGTATAGCTTCAAATCAACGCGAAACAAATGATTTAGCTTCAAACACTTGGGATATAATTGATATAGCTTCAAATGCAGACGAATCAAATGAGTTAGCTTCAAAATCCATGCGATACACATGATGTAGCTTCAAATCCATGCGAAGTAGAAGGATTAGCTTCAAATCCATGCGGAACAAACGATTGAGCTTCAAACACTTCGGATATAGCTTCATCTGCATGCGAAACAAACGAGTTAGCATCAAGTCCATGCGAAACACATGATTTAGCTGCAAATCAATGCGATGTAGAAGGTTTAGCTTCAAATCCATGCGAAACACATGATTTAGCGGCAAATCAACTCGAAGTACAAGGCTTAGATTCAAATCCATGCGACACAAATGATTTAGCTTCAGATACTTGCGATATAAGTGATACAGCTTCAAATACAGGGGAAACAAACGAGTTAGATTCAAATCCATGCAAAACACATGATTAAGCTTCAAATCAATGCGATGTAGAAGGCTTAGCTTCAAATCCATGCGAAACACATGATTTAGCTTCAAATCAACTCGAAGTACAAGGCTCAGATTCAAATCCATGCGAAACACATGATCTAGCTGCAAATCAATGCGATGTAGAAGGTTTAGCTTCAAATCCATGCCAAACACATGATTTAGAATCAAATCCATGGGATGTAGAAGGTTTGGCTTCAAATCCATGCGAAACACATTATTTATCTGCAAATCAGTGCGAAGTAGAAGGCTCGGGTTCAAATCAATGCGATTCAAATGGTTCATCTTCAAATACTTGTGAAAGACATGATTTAGCTTCAACTGCAAGCGAAACTCATGATTTAGCTTCAAATCAATGCGATGTAGAAGGTTTAGCTTCAAATCCATGTGAAACAAATGGATTAGCTACAAGTACTTGTGATATACATTATTTAGCTACATCTCCAAGCGAAACGAACGAGTTAGCTTCAAATCCATGCGAAACACATGATTTAGCTGCAAATCAATGTGATGTAGAAGGTTTAGCTTCAAATTCATGCGATAGACAAGATTTAGCTTCAAATCAATGCGATGTAGAAGGTTCAGCTTCAAACCCATGCGACACATATGATTTAGCTTCAAATACTTGCGATATAAGTGATATAGCTTCAAAAGCCGGAGGAACAAACGAGGAGGCTTCAATTCCATGCGAAACAAATGATTTAGCTTCAAATCAATGCGAAGTGGAAGGCGTAGCTTCAAATCCATGCGAAACAAATGGTTTAGCTACAAATACTTGTGATATAGATTATTTAGCTACAACTGCATGCGAAACTAACGAGTTAGCTTAAAATCCATGCGATACACATGATTTAGCTTCAAATGAATGCGATGTGGAAGGTTTAGCTTCAAATCCATGCGATACACAAGATTTAGCTTCAAATCAATGCGATGTAGTAGGTTCAGCTTCAAATCCATGCGACACATATGATTTAGCTTCAAATACTTGCGATATAAGTGATATAGCTTCAAAAGCTGTAGGAACAAACGAGGTAGCTTCAATTCCATGCGAGACACATGATTTAGCTTCAAATCAGTGCGATGTAGAAGGTTTAGCTTCAAATCCAAACGAAACACATGTTTTAGCTTCAAATCAATTCGAAGGACAAGGCTTAGATTCAAATCCATGCGAAACAAATGCTTTAGCTTCAAATCAATGCGAAGTAGAAGGCGTAGCTTCAAATCCATGCGAAACAAATGGTTTAGCTCCAAATACTTGTGATATACATTATTTAGCTACAACTGCTTGCGAAACTAACGAGTTAGCTTCAAATCTATGCGAAACACACGATTTATCTTCAAATCAATGCGATGTAGAAGGTTTAGCTTCAAATCAATAAGAGGTAGAAGGTTTAGCTTCAAATCAATAGAATATAGAAGGTTTAGCTTCAAATCAATAGAATATAGAAGGTTTAGCTTCAAATCAATGTGATGTAGAAGGTTTAGCTTCAAATCCATACGAAACACATGATTTAGCTTCAAATCAATTCGAAGGGCAAGGCTTAGATTCAAATCCATGCTAAACAAATGATTTAGCTTCAGATGAATGCGAAGTAGAAGGCTCAGCTTCAAATCCATGCGGCACATATGATTTAGCTTTAAATACTTGCGATATAAGTGACATAGTTTCAAATGGAGGCGAAACGAACGAGTTAGCTTCAAATCCATGCGAAACACATGATTTATCTTCAAATCAAAGCGATGTAGAAGGTTTAGCTTCAAATCCATGCGATACACAAGATTTAGCTTCAAATGAATGCGATGTAGTAGGTTCAGCTTCAAATCCATGCGACACATATGATTTAGCTTCAAATACTTGCGATATAAGTGATATAGCTTCAAAAGTTGGAGGAACAAACGAGGTGGCTTCAATTCCATGCGAAACAAATGATTTAGCTTCAAATCAATGCGAAGTAGAAGGCGTAGCTTCAAATCCATGCGAAAGAAATGGCTTAGCTACAAATACTTGTGATATACATTATTTAGCTACAACTGCATGCGAAACTAACGAGTTAGCTTCAATTCCATGCGAGACACATGATTTAGCTTCAAATCAATGCGATGTAGAAGGTTTAGCTTCATATCCAAGTGTAACACATGATTTAGCTTCAAATATTTGCGATATAAGTGATATAGCTTCGAATACAGGCGAAACGAACGAGTTAGCTTCAAATCCATGCGAAACACATGAATCAGCTGCAAATCAATGCAATGTAAAAGGTTTAGCTTCAAATCCATGCGAAACACATGATTTAGCTGCAAATCAATGCGATGTAGAAGGTTTAGCTTCAAATCCATGCCAAACACATGATTTAGAATCAAATCCATGGGATGTAGAAGGTTTGGCTTCAAATCCATGCGAAACACATTATTTATCTGCAAATCAGTGCGAAGTAGAAGGCTCGGGTTCAAATCAATGCGATTCAAATGGTTCATCTTCAAATACTTGTGAAAGACATGATTTAGCTTCAACTGCAAGCGAAACTCATGATTTAGCTTCAAATCAATGCGATGTAGAAGGTTTAGCTTCAAATCCATGTGAAACAAATGGATTAGCTACAAGTACTTGTGATATACATTATTTAGCTACATCTCCAAGCGAAACGAACGAGTTAGCTTCAAATCCATGCGAAACACATGATTTAGCTGCAAATCAATGTGATGTAGAAGGTTTAGCTTCAAATTCATGCGATAGACAAGATTTAGCTTCAAATCAATGCGATGTAGAAGGTTCAGCTTCAAACCCATGCGACACATATGATTTAGCTTCAAATACTTGCGATATAAGTGATATAGCTTCAAAAGCCGGAGGAACAAACGAGGAGGCTTCAATTCCATGCGAAACAAATGATTTAGCTTCAAATCAATGCGAAGTGGAAGGCGTAGCTTCAAATCCATGCGAAACAAATGGTTTAGCTACAAATACTTGTGATATAGATTATTTAGCTACAACTGCATGCGAAACTAACGAGTTAGCTTAAAATCCATGCGATACACATGATTTAGCTTCAAATGAATGCGATGTGGAAGGTTTAGCTTCAAATCCATGCGATACACAAGATTTAGCTTCAAATCAATGCGATGTAGTAGGTTCAGCTTCAAATCCATGCGACACATATGATTTAGCTTCAAATACTTGCGATATAAGTGATATAGCTTCAAAAGCTGTAGGAACAAACGAGGTAGCTTCAATTCCATGCGAGACACATGATTTAGCTTCAAATCAGTGCGATGTAGAAGGTTTAGCTTCAAATCCAAACGAAACACATGTTTTAGCTTCAAATCAATTCGAAGGACAAGGCTTAGATTCAAATCCATGCGAAACAAATGCTTTAGCTTCAAATCAATGCGAAGTAGAAGGCGTAGCTTCAAATCCATGCGAAACAAATGGTTTAGCTACAAATACTTGTGATATACATTATTTAGCTACAACTGCTTGCGAAACTAACGAGTTAGCTTCAAATCTATGCGAAACACACGATTTATCTTCAAATCAATGCGATGTAGAAGGTTTAGCTTCAAATCAATAAGAGGTAGAAGGTTTAGCTTCAAATCAATAGAATATAGAAGGTTTAGCTTCAAATCAATGTGATGTAGAAGGTTTAGCTTCAAATCCATACGAAACACATGATTTAGCTTCAAATCAATTCGAAGGGCAAGGCTTAGATTCAAATCCATGCTAAACAAATGATTTAGCTTCAGATGAATGCGAAGTAGAAGGCTCAGCTTCAAATCCATGCGGCACATATGATTTAGCTTTAAATACTTGCGATATAAGTGACATAGTTTCAAATGGAGGCGAAACGAACGAGTTAGCTTCAAATCCATGCGAAACACATGATTTATCTTCAAATCAAAGCGATGTAGAAGGTTTAGCTTCAAATCCATGCGATACACAAGATTTAGCTTCAAATGAATGCGATGTAGTAGGTTCAGCTTCAAATCCATGCGACACATATGATTTAGCTTCAAATACTTGCGATATAAGTGATATAGCTTCAAAAGTTGGAGGAACAAACGAGGTGGCTTCAATTCCATGCGAAACAAATGATTTAGCTTCAAATCAATGCGAAGTAGAAGGCGTAGCTTCAAATCCATGCGAAAGAAATGGCTTAGCTACAAATACTTGTGATATACATTATTTAGCTACAACTGCATGCGAAACTAACGAGTTAGCTTCAATTCCATGCGAGACACATGATTTAGCTTCAAATCAATGCGATGTAGAAGGTTTAGCTTCATATCCAAGTGTAACACATGATTTAGCTTCAAATATTTGCGATATAAGTGATATAGCTTCGAATACAGGCGAAACGAACGAGTTAGCTTCAAATCCATGCGAAACACATGAATCAGCTGCAAATCAATGCAATGTAAAAGGTTTAGCTTCAAATCCATGCGAAACACATGATTTAGCTGCAAATCAATGCGATGAAGAAGGTTTAGCTTCAAATCCATACGAAACACATGATTTAGCTTCAAATCAATTCGAAGGGCAAGGCTTAGATTCAAATCGATGCGAAACAAATGATTTAGCTTCAGATGAATGCGAAGTAGAAGGCTCAGCTTCAAATCCATGCGGCACATATGATTTAGCTTTAAATACTTGCGATATAAGTGACATAGTTTCAAATGGAGGCGAAACGAACGAGTTAGCTTCAAATCCATGCGAAACACATGATTTAGCTGCAATTCAATGTGTTGTAGAAGGTTTAGCTTCAAATTCATGCGATACACAAGATTTAGCTTCAAATCAATGCGATGTAGAAGGTTCAGCTTCAAACCCATGCGACACATATGATTTAGCTTCAAATACTTGCGATATAAGTGATATAGCTTCAAAAGCTGGAGGAACAAACGAGGAGGCTTCAATTCCATGCGAAACAAATGATTTAGCTTCAAATCAATGCGAAGTAGAAGGCGCAGCTTCAAATCCATGCGAAACAAATGGTTTAGCTACAAATACTTGTGATATAGATTATTTAGCTACAACTGCATGCGAAACTAACGAGTTAGCTTAAAATCCATGCGATACACATGATTTAGCTTCAAATGAATGCGATGTGGAAGGTTTAGCTTCAAATCCATGCGATACACAAGATTTAGCTTCAAATCAATGCGATGTAGTAGGTTCAGCTTCAAATCCATGCGACACATATGATTTAGCTTCAAATACTTGCGATATAAGTGATATAGCTTCAAAAGCTGTAGGAACAAACGAGGTAGCTTCAATTCCATGCGAGACAAATGATTTAGCTTCAAATCAATGCGATGTAGAAGGTTTAGCTTCAAATCCAAACGAAACACATGTTTTAGCTTCAAATCAATTCGAAGGACAAGGCTTAGATTCAAATCCATGCGAAACAAATGCTTTAGCTTCAAATCAATGCGAAGTAGAAGGCGTGGCTTCAAATCCATGCGAAACAAATGGTTTAGCTACAAATACTTGTGATATACATTATTTAGCTACAACTGCTTGCGAAACTAACGAGTTAGCTTCAAATCTATGCAAAACACACGATTTATCTTCAAATCAATGCGATGTAGAAGGTTTAGCTTAAAATCAATAAGAGGTAGAAGGTTTAGCTTCGAATCAATAGAATATAGAAGGTTTAGCTTCAAATCAATGTGATGTAGAAAGTTTAGCTTCAAATCCATACGAAACACATGATTTAGCTTCAAATCAATTCGAAGGGCAAGGCTTAGCTTCAAATCCATGCGATACACAAGATTTAGCTTCAAATCAATGCGATGTAGTAGGTTCAGCTTCAAATCCATGCGACACATATGATTTAGCTTCAAATACTTGCGATATAAGTGATATAGCTTCAAAAGCTGTAGGAACAAACGAGGTAGCTTCAATTCCATGCGAGACACATGATTTAGCTTCAAATCAATGCGATGTAGAAGGTTTAGCTTCAAATCCAAACGAAACACATGTTTTAGCTTCAAATCAATTCGAAGGACAAGGCTTAGATTCAAATCCATGCGAAACAAATGCTTTAGCTTCAAATCAATGCGAAGTAGAAGGCGTAGCTTCAAATCCATGCGAAACAAATGGTTTAGCTACAAATACTTGTGATATACATTATTTAGCTACAACTGCTTGCGAAACTAACGAGTTAGCTTCAAATCCATGCGAAACACATGATTTATCTTCAAATCAAAGCGATGTAGAAGGTTTAGCTTCAAATCCATGCGATACACAAGATTTAGCTTCAAATCAATGCGATGTAGAAGGTTCAGCTTCAAATCCATGCGACACATATGATTTAGCTTCAAATACTTGCGATATAAGTGATATAGCTTCAAAAGTTGGAGGAACAATCGAGGTGGCTTCAATTCCATGCGAAACAAATGATTTAGCTTCAAATCAATGCGAAGTAGAAGGCGTAGCTTCAAATCCATGCGAAAGAAATGGCTTAGCTACAAATACTTGTGATATACATTATTTAGCTACAACTGCATGCGAAACTAACGAGTTAGCTTCAAATCCATGCGAAACACACGATTTATTTTCAAATCAATGCGATGTAGAAGGTTTGCTTCAAATCTATAAGAGGTAGATGGTTTAGCTTCAAATCAATGGAATATAGAAGGTTTAGCTTCAAATAAATGCGATGTAGAAGGTTTAGCTTCAAATCCATGCGATACACAAGATTTAGCTTCAAATCAATGCGATGTATTAGGTTCAGCTTCAAATCCATGCGACACATATGATTTAGCTTTAAATACTTGCGATATAAGTGACATAGTTTCAAATGGAGGCGAAACGAACGAGTTAGCTTCAAATCCATGCGAAACACATGATTTAGCTGCAAATCAATGTGATGTAGAAGGTTTAGCTTCAAATCCATGCGATACACAAGATTTAGCTTCAAATCAATGCGATGTAGAAGGTTCAGCTTCAAACCCATGCGACACATATGATTTAGCTTCAAATACTTGTGATATACATTATTTAGCTACAACTGCATGCGAAATTAACGAGTTAGCTTCAAATCCATGCGATACACATGATTTAGCTTCAAATCAATGCGATGTGGAAGGTTTAGCTTAAAATCCATGCGATACACAAGATTTAGCTTCAAATCAATGCGATGTAGTAGGTTCAGCTTCAAATCCATGCGACACATATGATTTAGCTTCAAATACTTGCGATATTAGTGATATAGCTTCAAAAGCTGTAGGAACAAACGAGGTAGCTTCAAATCCATGCGAAACACATGATTCAGCTGCAAATCAATGCGATGTAGAAGGTTTAGCTTCAAATCCATGCGAAACACATGATTTAGCTGCAAATCAATGCAATGTAGATGGTATAGCTTCAAATCAACGCGAAACAAATGATTTAGCTTCAAACACTTGGGATATAATTGATATAGCTTCAAATGCAGACGAATCAAATGAGTTAGCTTCAAAATCCATGCGATACACATGATGTAGCTTCAAATCCATGCGAAGTAGAAGGATTAGCTTCAAATCCATGCGGAACAAACGATTGAGCTTCAAACACTTCGGATATAGCTTCATCTGCATGCGAAACAAACGAGTTAGCATCAAGTCCATGCGAAACACATGATTTAGCTGCAAATCAATGCGATGTAGAAGGTTTAGCTTCAAATCCATGCGAAACACATGATTTAGCGGCAAATCAACTCGAAGTACAAGGCTTAGATTCAAATCCATGCGACACAAATGATTTAGCTTCAGATACTTGCGATATAAGTGATACAGCTTCAAATACAGGGGAAACAAACGAGTTAGATTCAAATCCATGCAAAACACATGATTAAGCTTCAAATCAATGCGATGTAGAAGGCTTAGCTTCAAATCCATGCGAAACACATGATTTAGCTTCAAATCAACTCGAAGTACAAGGCTCAGATTCAAATCCATGCGAAACACATGATCTAGCTGCAAATCAATGCGATGTAGAAGGTTTAGCTTCAAATCCATGCCAAACACATGATTTAGAATCAAATCCATGGGATGTAGAAGGTTTGGCTTCAAATCCATGCGAAACACATTATTTATCTGCAAATCAGTGCGAAGTAGAAGGCTCGGGTTCAAATCAATGCGATTCAAATGGTTCATCTTCAAATACTTGTGAAAGACATGATTTAGCTTCAACTGCAAGCGAAACTCATGATTTAGCTTCAAATCAATGCGATGTAGAAGGTTTAGCTTCAAATCCATGTGAAACAAATGGATTAGCTACAAGTACTTGTGATATACATTATTTAGCTACATCTCCAAGCGAAACGAACGAGTTAGCTTCAAATCCATGCGAAACACATGATTTAGCTGCAAATCAATGTGATGTAGAAGGTTTAGCTTCAAATTCATGCGATAGACAAGATTTAGCTTCAAATCAATGCGATGTAGAAGGTTCAGCTTCAAACCCATGCGACACATATGATTTAGCTTCAAATACTTGCGATATAAGTGATATAGCTTCAAAAGCCGGAGGAACAAACGAGGAGGCTTCAATTCCATGCGAAACAAATGATTTAGCTTCAAATCAATGCGAAGTAGAAGGCGTAGCTTCAAATCCATGCGAAACAAATGGTTTAGCTACAAATACTTGTGATATAGATTATTTAGCTACAACTGCATGCGAAACTAACGAGTTAGCTTAAAATCCATGCGATACACATGATTTAGCTTCAAATGAATGCGATGTGGAAGGTTTAGCTTCAAATCCATGCGATACACAAGATTTAGCTTCAAATCAATGCGATGTAGTAGGTTCAGCTTCAAATCCATGCGACACATATGATTTAGCTTCAAATACTTGCGATATAAGTGATATAGCTTCAAAAGCTGTAGGAACAAACGAGGTAGCTTCAATTCCATGCGAGACACATGATTTAGCTTCAAATCAGTGCGATGTAGAAGGTTTAGCTTCAAATCCAAACGAAACACATGTTTTAGCTTCAAATCAATTCGAAGGACAAGGCTTAGATTCAAATCCATGCGAAACAAATGCTTTAGCTTCAAATCAATGCGAAGTAGAAGGCGTAGCTTCAAATCCATGCGAAACAAATGGTTTAGCTACAAATACTTGTGATATACATTATTTAGCTACAACTGCTTGCGAAACTAACGAGTTAGCTTCAAATCTATGCGAAACACACGATTTATCTTCAAATCAATGCGATGTAGAAGGTTTAGCTTCAAATCAATAAGAGGTAGAAGGTTTAGCTTCAAATCAATAGAATATAGAAGGTTTAGCTTCAAATCAATGTGATGTAGAAGGTTTAGCTTCAAATCCATACGAAACACATGATTTAGCTTCAAATCAATTCGAAGGGCAAGGCTTAGATTCAAATCCATGCTAAACAAATGATTTAGCTTCAGATGAATGCGAAGTAGAAGGCTCAGCTTCAAATCCATGCGGCACATATGATTTAGCTTTAAATACTTGCGATATAAGTGACATAGTTTCAAATGGAGGCGAAACGAACGAGTTAGCTTCAAATCCATGCGAAACACATGATTTATCTTCAAATCAAAGCGATGTAGAAGGTTTAGCTTCAAATCCATGCGATACACAAGATTTAGCTTCAAATGAATGCGATGTAGTAGGTTCAGCTTCAAATCCATGCGACACATATGATTTAGCTTCAAATACTTGCGATATAAGTGATATAGCTTCAAAAGCTGTCGGAACAAATGAGGTAGCTTCAAATCCACGCGAAACAAATGATTTAGCTTCAAACACTTGGGGTATATGTGATATAGCTTCAAATGCTGACTAATCAAACGAGTTAGCTTAAAAATCCACGCGATACACATGATTTATCTTCAAACACTTGCGATATAAGTGATGTAGATTCAACTGCAGGCAAAGCGAACGAGCTAGCTTCAAATCCATGTGAAACACATGATATAGCTGCTAATCAATGTGATGTAGAAGGTTTAGCTACAAATCCATGCGATACACAAGATTTAGCTTCAAATCAATACGATGTAGAAGGTTCAGCTTCAAATCCATGCGACACATATGATTTAGCTTCAAACACTTGCGATATAAGTGATATAGCTTCAAAAGTTGGAGGAACAAACGAGGTGGCTTCAATTCCATGCGAAACAAATGATTTAGCTTCAAATCAATGCGAAGTAGAAGGCGTAGCTTCAAATCCATGCGAAAGAAATGGCTTAGCTACAAATACTTGTGATATACATTATTTAGCTACAACTGCATGCGAAACTAACGAGTTGGCTTCAAATCCATGCGAAACACTCGATTTATTTTCAAATCAATGCGATGTAGAAGGTTTGCTTCAAATCTATAAGAGGTAGATGGTTTAGCTTCAAATCAATGGAATATAGAAGGTTTAGCTTCAAATCCATGCGATACACAAGATTTAGCTTCAAATCAATGCGATGTAGTAGGTTCAGCTTCAAATCCATGCGACACATATGATTTAGCTTCAAATACTTGCGATATAAGTGATATAGCTTCAAAAGCTGTAGGAACAAACGAGGTAGCTTCAATTCCATGCGAGACACATGATTTAGCTTCAAATCAGTGCGATGTAGAAGGTTTAGCTTCAAATCCAAACGAAACACATGTTTTAGCTTCAAATCAATTCGAAGGACAAGGCTTAGATTCAAATCCATGCGAAACAAATGCTTTAGCTTCAAATCAATGCGAAGTAGAAGGCGTAGCTTCAAATCCATGCGAAACAAATGGTTTAGCTACAAATACTTGTGATATACATTATTTAGCTACAACTGCTTGCGAAACTAACGAGTTAGCTTCAAATCTATGCGAAACACACGATTTATCTTCAAATCAATGCGATGTAGAAGGTTTAGCTTCAAATCAATAAGAGGTAGAAGGTTTAGCTTCAAATCAATAGAATATAGAAGGTTTAGCTTCAAATCAATGTGATGTAGAAGGTTTAGCTTCAAATCCATACGAAACACATGATTTAGCTTCAAATCAATTCGAAGGGCAAGGCTTAGATTCAAATCCATGCTAAACAAATGATTTAGCTTCAGATGAATGCGAAGTAGAAGGCTCAGCTTCAAATCCATGCGGCACACATGATTTAGCTTTAAATACTTGCGATATAAGTGACATAGTTTCAAATGGAGGCGAAACGAACGAGTTAGCTTCAAATCCATGCGAAACACATGATTTATCTTCAAATCAAAGCGATGTAGAAGGTTTAGCTTCAAATCCATGCGATACACAAGATTTAGCTTCAAATGAATGCGATGTAGTAGGTTCAGCTTCAAATCCATGCGACACATATGATTTAGCTTCAAATACTTGCGATATAAGTGATATAGCTTCAAAAGCTGTCGGAACAAATGAGGTAGCTTCAAATCCACGCGAAACAAATGATTTAGCTTCAAACACTTGGGGTATATGTGATATAGCTTCAAATGCTGACTAATCAAACGAGTTAGCTTAAAAATCCACGCGATACACATGATTTATCTTCAAACACTTGCGATATAAGTGATGTAGATTCAACTGCAGGCAAAGCGAACGAGCTAGCTTCAAATCCATGTGAAACACATGATATAGCTGCTAATCAATGTGATGTAGAAGGTTTAGCTACAAATCCATGCGATACACAAGATTTAGCTTCAAATCAATACGATGTAGAAGGTTCAGCTTCAAATCCATGCGACACATATGATTTAGCTTCAAACACTTGCGATATAAGTGATATAGCTTCAAAAGTTGGAGGAACAAACGAGGTGGCTTCAATTCCATGCGAAACAAATGATTTAGCTTCAAATCAATGCGAAGTAGAAGGCGTAGCTTCAAATCCATGCGAAAGAAATGGCTTAGCTACAAATACTTGTGATATACATTATTTAGCTACAACTGCATGCGAAACTAACGAGTTGGCTTCAAATCCATGCGAAACACTCGATTTATTTTCAAATCAATGCGATGTAGAAGGTTTGCTTCAAATCTATAAGAGGTAGATGGTTTAGCTTCAAATCAATGGAATATAGAAGGTTTAGCTTCAAATAAATGCGATGTAGAAGGTTTAGCTTCAAATCCATGCGATACACAAGATTTAGCTTCAAATCAATGCGATGTATTAGGTTCAGCTTCAAATCCATGCGACACATATGATTTAGCTTCAAATACTTGCGATATAAGTGATATAGCTTCAAAAGCTGTAGGAACAAACGAGGTAGCTTCAATTCCTTGCGAGACACATGATTTAGCTTCAAATCAATGCGATGTAGAAGGTTTAGCTTCATATCCAAGTGTAACACATGATTTAGCTTCAAATATTTGCGATATAAGTGATATAGCTTCGAATACAGGCGAAACGAACGAGTTAGCTTCAAATCCATGCGAAACACATGAATCAGCTGCAAATCAATGCAATGTAAAAGGTTTAGCTTCAAATCCATGCGAAACACATGATTTAGCTGAAAATCAATGCGATGTAGAAGGTTTATCTTCAAATCCATACGAAACACATGATTTAGCTTCAAATCAATTCGAAGGGCAAGGCTTAGATTCAAATCCATGCGAAACAAATGATTTAGCTTCAGATGAATGCGAAGTAGAAGGCTCAGCTTCAAATCCATGCGGCACATATGATTTAGCTTTAAATACTTGCGATATAAGTGACATAGTTTCAAATGGAGGCGAAACGAACGAGTTAGCTTCAAATCCATGCCAAACACATGATTTAGAATCAAATCCATGGGATGTAGAAGGTTTGGCTTCAAATCCATGCGAAACACATTATTTATCTGCAAATCAGTGCGAAGTAGAAGGCTCGGGTTCAAATCAATGCGATTCAAATGGTTCATCTTCAAATACTTGTGAAAGACATGATTTAGCTTCAACTGCAAGCGAAACTCATGATTTAGCTTCAAATCAATGCGATGTAGAAGGTTTAGCTACAAATCCATGCGAAACAAATGGATTAGCTACAAGTACTTGTGATATACATTATTTAGCTACAACTCCAAGCGAAACGAACGAGTTAGCTTCAAATCCATGCGAAACACACGATTTAGCTTCAAATCAATGCGATGTAGAAGGTTTAGCTTCAAATCCAAGCGAAACACATGATTTAGCTTCAAATACTTGCGATATAAGTGATCTAGCTTCAAATACAGGCGATACGAACGAGTTAGCTTCAAATCCATGCGAAACACATGATTAAGCTTCAAATCAATGCGATGTAGATGATTTGCTTCAAATCCATGCGATACACAAGACTTAGCTTCAAATCAATGCGATTTAGTAGGTTCAGCTTCAAATCCATGCGATGCACTAGATTTAGCTTCAAATCAATGCGATGAAGAAGGTTCTGCTTCAAATCCATGCGACACATATGATTTAGCTTCAAATACTTGCGATATAAGTGATATAGCTTCAAAAGCTGTAGGAACAAATGAGGTAGCTTCAAATCCACGCGAAACAAATGATTTAGCTTCAAACACTTGGGGTATAAGTGATATAGCTTCAAATGCTGACTAATCAAACGAGTTAGCTTAAAAATCCACGCGATACACATGATTTATCTTCAAACACTTGCGATATAAGTGATGTAGATTCAACTGCAGGCAAAACGAACGAGTTAGCTTCAAAACCATGTGAAACACATGATATAGCTGCTAATCAATGTGATGTAGAAGGTTTAGCTTCAAATCCATGTGATACACAAGATTTAGCTTCAAATCAATGCGATGTAGAAGGTTCAGCTTCAAATCCATGCGACACATATGATTTAGCTTCAAATACTTGCGATATAAGTGATATAGCTTCAAAAGTTGGAGGAACAAACGAGGTGGCTTCAATTCCATGCGAAACAAATGATTTAACTTCAAATCAATGCGAAGTAGAAGGCGTATCTTCAAAAACTTGCGATATTCGTGACATAGTTTCAAATGGAGTCGAAACGAACGAGTTAGCTTCAAATCCATGCGAGACACATGATTTAGCTTCTAATCAATGCGATGTAGAAGGTTTAGCTTCAAATCCACGCGAAACAAATGATTTAGCTTCAAACACTTGGGGTATAAGTGATATAGCTTCAAATGCAGACTAATCAAACGAGTTAGCTTAAAAATCCACGAGATAAACATGATTTATCTTCAAACACTTGCGATATAAGTGATGTAGATTCAACTGCAGGCAAAACGAACGAGTTAGCTTCAAATCCATGCGAAACACATGATATAGCTGCTAATCAATGTGATGTAGAAGGTTTAGCTTCAAATCCATGCGATACACAAGATTTAGCTTCAAATCAATGCGATGTAGAAGGTTCAGCTTCAAATCCATGCGACACATATGATTTAGCTTCAAATACTTGCGATATAAGTGATATAGCTTCAAAAGTTGGAGGAACAAACGAGGTGGCTTCAATTCCATGCGAAACAAATGATTTAGCTTCAAATCAATGCGAAGTAGAAGGCGTAGCTTCAAATCCATGCGAAAGAAATGGCTTCGCTACAAATACTTGTGATATACATTATTTAGCTACAACTGCATGCGAAACTAACGAGTTGGCTTCAAATCCATGCGAAACACTCGATTTATTTTCAAATCAATGCGATGTAGAAGGTTTGCTTCAAATCTATAAGAGGTAGATGGTTTAGCTTCAAATCAATGGAATATAGAAGGTTTAGCTTCAAATAAATGCGATGTAGAAGGTTTAGCTTCAAATCCATGCGATACACAAGATTTAGCTTCAAATCAATGCGATGTATTAGGTTCAGCTTCAAATCCATGCGACACATATGATTTAGCTTCAAATACTTGCGATATAAGTGATATAGCTTCAAAAGCTGTAGGAACAAACGAGGTAGCTTAAATTCCATGCGAGACACATGATTTAGCTTCAAATCAATGCGATGTAGAAGGTTTAGCTTCATATCCAAGTGTAACACAAGATTTAGCTTCAAATATTTGCGATATAAGTGATATATCTTCGAATACAGGCGAAACGAACGAGTTAGCTTCAAATCCATGCGAAACACATGAATCAGCTGCAAATCAATGCAATGTAGAAGGTTTAGCTTCAAATCCATGCGAAACACATGATTTAGATGCAAATCAATGCGATGTAGAAGGTTTATCTTCAAATCCATACGAAATACGTGATTTAGCTTCAAATCAATTCGAAGGGCAAGGCTTAGATTCAAATCCATGCGAAACAAATGATTTAGCTTCAGATGAATGCGAAGTAGAAGGCTCAGCTTCAAATCCATGCGGCACATATGATTTAGCTTTAAATACTTGCGATATAAGTGATATAGCTTCAAAAGCTGGAGGAACAAACGAGGAGGCTTCAATTCCATGCGAAACAAATGACTTAGCTTCAAATCAATGCGAAGTAGAAGGCGTAGCTTCAAATCCATGCGAAACAAATGGTTTAGCTACAAATACTTGTGATATAGATTATTTAGCTACAACTGCATGCGAAACTAACGAGTTAGCTTCAAGTCCATGCGAAACACATGATTTAGCTGCAAATCAATGCGATGTAGAAGGTTTAGCTTCAAATCCATGCGAAACACATGATTTAGCTGCAAATCAACTCGAAGTACAAGGCTTAGTTTCAAATCCATGCGACACAAATGATTTAGCTTCAGATACTTGCGATATAAGTGATACAGCTTCAAATGCAGGGGAAACAAACGAGTTAGATTCAAATCCATGCAAAACACATGATTAAGCTTCAAATCAATGCGATGTAGAAGGCTTAGCTTCAAATCCATGCGAAACACATGATTTAGCTTCAAATCAACTCGAAGTACAAGGCTCAGATTCAAATCCATGCGAAACACATGATATAGCTGCAAATCAATGCGATGTAGAAGGTTTAGCTTCAAATCCATGCCAAACACATGATTTAGAATCAAATCCATGGGATGTAGAAGGTTTGGCTTCAAATCCATGCGAAACACATTATTTATCTGCAAATCAGTGCGAAGTAGAAGGCTCGGGTTCAAATCAATGCGATTCAAATGGTTCATCTTCAAATACTTGTGAAAGACATGATTTAGCTTCAACTGCAAGCGAAACTCATGATTTAGCTTCAAATCAATGCGATGTAGAAGGTTTAGCTTCAAATCCATGCGAAACAAATGGATTAGCTACAAGTACTTGTGATATACATTATTTAGCTACAACTCCAAGCGAAACGAACGAGTTAACTTCAAATCCATGCGAAACACACGATTTAGCTTCAAATCAATGCGATGTAGAAGGTTTAGCTTCAAATCGAAGCGAAACACATGATTTAGCTTCAAATACTTGCGATATAAGTGATGTAGATTCAACTGCAGGCAAAACGAACGAGTTAGCTTCAAATCCATGCGAAACACATGATATAGCTGCTAATCAATGTGATGTAGAAGGTTTAGCTTCAAATCCATGCGATACACAAGATTTAGCTTCAAATCAATGCGATGTAGAAGGTTCAGCTTCAAATCCATGCGACACATATGATTTAGCTTCAAATACTTGCGATATAAGTGATATAGCTTCAAAAGTTGGAGGAACAAACGAGGTGGCTTCAATTCCATGCGAAACAAATGATTTAGCTTCAAATCAATGCGAAGTAGAAGGCGTAGCTTCAAATCCATGCGAAAGAAATGGCTTCGCTACAAATACTTGTGATATACATTATTTAGCTACAACTGCATGCGAAACTAACGAGTTGGCTTCAAATCCATGCGAAACACTCGATTTATTTTCAAATCAATGCGATGTAGAAGGTTTGCTTCAAATCTATAAGAGGTAGATGGTTTAGCTTCAAATCAATGGAATATAGAAGGTTTAGCTTCAAATAAATGCGATGTAGAAGGTTTAGCTTCAAATCCATGCGATACACAAGATTTAGCTTCAAATCAATGCGATGTATTAGGTTCAGCTTCAAATCCATGCGACACATATGATTTAGCTTCAAATACTTGCGATATAAGTGATATAGCTTCAAAAGCTGTAGGAACAAACGAGGTAGCTTAAATTCCATGCGAGACACATGATTTAGCTTCAAATCAATGCGATGTAGAAGGTTTAGCTTCATATCCAAGTGTAACACAAGATTTAGCTTCAAATATTTGCGATATAAGTGATATATCTTCGAATACAGGCGAAACGAACGAGTTAGCTTCAAATCCATGCGAAACACATGAATCAGCTGCAAATCAATGCAATGTAGAAGGTTTAGCTTCAAATCCATGCGAAACACATGATTTAGATGCAAATCAATGCGATGTAGAAGGTTTATCTTCAAATCCATACGAAATACGTGATTTAGCTTCAAATCAATTCGAAGGGCAAGGCTTAGATTCAAATCCATGCGAAACAAATGATTTAGCTTCAGATGAATGCGAAGTAGAAGGCTCAGCTTCAAATCCATGCGGCACATATGATTTAGCTTTAAATACTTGCGATATAAGTGATATAGCTTCAAAAGCTGGAGGAACAAACGAGGAGGCTTCAATTCCATGCGAAACAAATGACTTAGCTTCAAATCAATGCGAAGTAGAAGGCGTAGCTTCAAATCCATGCGAAACAAATGGTTTAGCTACAAATACTTGTGATATAGATTATTTAGCTACAACTGCATGCGAAACTAACGAGTTAGCTTCAAGTCCATGCGAAACACATGATTTAGCTGCAAATCAATGCGATGTAGAAGGTTTAGCTTCAAATCCATGCGAAACACATGATTTAGCTGCAAATCAACTCGAAGTACAAGGCTTAGTTTCAAATCCATGCGACACAAATGATTTAGCTTCAGATACTTGCGATATAAGTGATACAGCTTCAAATGCAGGGGAAACAAACGAGTTAGATTCAAATCCATGCAAAACACATGATTAAGCTTCAAATCAATGCGATGTAGAAGGCTTAGCTTCAAATCCATGCGAAACACATGATTTAGCTTCAAATCAACTCGAAGTACAAGGCTCAGATTCAAATCCATGCGAAACACATGATATAGCTGCAAATCAATGCGATGTAGAAGGTTTAGCTTCAAATCCATGCCAAACACATGATTTAGAATCAAATCCATGGGATGTAGAAGGTTTGGCTTCAAATCCATGCGAAACACATTATTTATCTGCAAATCAGTGCGAAGTAGAAGGCTCGGGTTCAAATCAATGCGATTCAAATGGTTCATCTTCAAATACTTGTGAAAGACATGATTTAGCTTCAACTGCAAGCGAAACTCATGATTTAGCTTCAAATCAATGCGATGTAGAAGGTTTAGCTTCAAATCCATGCGAAACAAATGGATTAGCTACAAGTACTTGTGATATACATTATTTAGCTACAACTCCAAGCGAAACGAACGAGTTAACTTCAAATCCATGCGAAACACACGATTTAGCTTCAAATCAATGCGATGTAGAAGGTTTAGCTTCAAATCCAAGCGAAACACATGATTTAGCTTCAAATACTTGCGATATAAGTGATCTAGCTTCAAATACAGGCGGAACGAACGAGTTAGCTTCAAATCCATGCGAAACACATGATTAAGCTTCAAATCAATGCGATGTAGATGATTTGCTTCAAATCCATGCGATACACAAGACTTAGCTTCAAATCAATGCGATTTAGTAGGTTCAGCTTCAAATCCATGCGATGCACTAGATTTAGCTTCAAATCAATGCGATGAAGAAGGTTCTGCTTCAAATCCATACGACACATATGATTTAGCTTCAATACTTGCGATATAAGTGATATAGCTTCAAAAGCTAGAGGAACAAACGAGGTAGCTTCAATTCCATGCGAAACAAATGATTTAGCTTCAAATCAATGTGAAGTAGAAGGCTTAGCTTCAAATCCATACGAAACAAATGGTTTAGCTACAAATACTTGTAATATACATTATTTACCTACAACTGCATGCGAAACAAACGAGTTAGCATCAAATCCATGCGAAACACATGATTAAGCTTCACATCAATGCGATGTAGATGGTTTGCTTCAAATCCATGCGATACACAAGATTTAGCTTCAAATCAATGCGATGTAGTAGGTTCAACTTCAAATCCATGCGAAACACATGATTCAGCAGCATATCAATGCGATGTAGAAGGTTTAGATTCAAATCCATGCCAAACACATGACTTAGATTCAAATCCATGGGATGTAGAAGGCATAGCTTCAAATCCATGCGAAACACATTATTTATCTGCAAATCAGTGCGAAGTAGAAGGCACAGGTTCAAATCCATGCGATTGAAATGGTTCATCTTCAAATGCTTGTGAAAGACATGATTTAGCTTCAAATACTTGTGAATGACATGATTTAGCTTCAACTGCATGCGAAACATACAATTTAGCTTCAAATCAATGCGATGTAGAAGGTTTAGCTTCAAATCCATGCAAAACACATGATTTAACGTCCAATTAATGCAAAGTAGAAGGCTTAGCTTCAAATCCATGCGAATCAAATGGTTTAGCTTCAAATACTTGTGATATACGTTATTTTTATTTTTAACTGCATGCGCAACGAACGAGTTAGCTTCAAATCCATGCGAAACACATGATTTAGCTGCAAATCAATGCGATGTAGAAGGTTTAGCTTCAAAACAATAAGAGGTAGAAGGTTTAGCTTCAAATCAAGAGAATGTAGAAGGTTTAGCTTCAAATCAATGCGATGTAGAAGGTTTAGCTTCAAATCCATACGAAACACATGATTTAGCTTCAAATCAATTCGAAGGACAAGGCTTAGATTCAAATCCATGCGAAACAAATGATTTAGCTTCAAATCAATACGATGTAGAAGGTTTAGCTTCAAATCCATGCGATACACAAGATTTAGCTTCAAATCAATGCGATGTAGAAGGTTTAGCTTCAAATCCATGCGAAACAAATGATTTAGCTTCAAACACTTGGGGTATAAGTGATATAGCTTCAAATGCAGACTAATTAAACGAGTTAGCTTCAAAATCCACGCGATACACATGATTTAGCTTCAAATCAATGCGAAGTAGAAGGCTTAGCTTCAAATTCATGCGAAACAAATGGTTTAGCTACAAATACTTGTGATATACATTATTTAGCTACAACTGCATGCGAAACAAACGAGTTAGCATCAAATCCATGCGAAACAAATGATTTAGCTTCAAATCAATGCGATGTAGAAGGTTTTGCTTCAAATCCACGCGAAACAAATGATTTAGCTTCAAACACTTGGGGTATAAGTGATATAGCTTCAAATGCAGACTAATCAAACGAGTTAGCTTAAAAATCCACGCGATACACATGATTTATCTTCAAACACTTGCGATATAAGTGATGTAGATTCAACTGCAGGCAAAACGAACGAGTTGGCTTCAAATCCATGCGAAACACATGATATAGCTGCTAATCAATGTGATGTAGAAGGATTAGCTTCAAATCCATGCGATACACAAGATTTAGCTTCGAATCAATGCGATGTAGAAGGTTCAGCATCAAATCCATGCGACACATATGATTTAGCTTCAAATACTTGCGATATAAGTGATATAGTTTCAAATGGAGGCGAAACGAACGAGTTAGCTTCAAATCCATGCGAGACACATGATTTAGCTTCTAATCAATGCGATGTAGAAGGTTTAGCTTCAAATCCACGCGAAACAAATGATTTAGCTCCAAACACTTGGGGTATAAGTGATATAGCTTCAAATGCAGACTAATTAAACGAGTTAGCTTCAAAATCCACGCGATACACATGATTTAGCTTCAAATCAATGCGATGTGGAAGGTTTAGCTTCAAATCCATGCGATACACAAGATTTAGCTTCAAATCAATGCGATGTAGTAGGTTCAACTTCAAATCCATGCGACACATATGATTTAGCTTCAAATACTTGCGATATAAGTGATATAGCTTCAAAAGCTGTAGGAACAAACGAGGTAGCTTCAATTCCATGCGAGACACATGATTTAGCTTCAAATCAAGGCGATGTAGAAGGTTTAGCTTCAAATCCCAACGAAACACATGTTTTAGCTTCAAATCAATTCGAAGGACAAGGCTTAGATTCAAATCCATGCGAAACAAATGCTTTAGCTTCAAATCAATGCGAAGTAGTAGGCTTAGCTTCAGATCCATGCGAAACAAATGGATTAGCTACAAATACTTGTGATATACATTATTTAGCTACTACTGCATGCGGAACAAACAAGTTTGCTACAAATCCATGCGAGACACATGATTTAGCTTCAAATCAATGCGATACACATGATTTAGCTTCAAATCAATGCGATGTGGAAGGTTTAGCTTCAAATCCATGCGATACACAAGATTTAGCTTCAAATCAATGCGATGTAGTAGGTTCAACTTCAAATCCATGCGACACATATGATTTAGCTTCAAATACTTGCGATATAAGTGATATAGCTTCAAAAGCTGTAGGAACAAACGAGGTAGCTTCAATTCCATGCGAGACACATGATTTAGCTTCAAATCAAGGCGATGTAGAAGGTTTAGCTTCAAATCCCAACGAAACACATGTTTTAGCTTCAAATCAATTCGAAGGACAAGGCTTAGATTCAAATCCATGCGAAACAAATGCTTTAGCTTCAAATCAATGCGAAGTAGTAGGCTTAGCTTCAGATCCATGCGAAACAAATGGATTAGCTACAAATACTTGTGATATACATTATTTAGCTACTACTGCATGCGGAACAAACAAGTTTGCTACAAATCCATGCGAGACACATGATTTAGCTTCAAATCAATGCGATGTAGAAGGTTTAGCTTCAAATCCACGCGAAACAAATGACTTAGCTTCAAACACTTGGGGTATAAGTGATATAGCTTGAAATGCAGACTAATCAAACGAGTTAGCTTCAAAATCCACGCGATATACATGATTTAGCTTCAAATACTTACGATATAAGTGATGTAGGTTCAACTGCATGCGAAACTAACGAGTTAGCTTCAAATCCATGCGATACACATGATTTAGCTTCAAATCAATGCGATGTGGATGGTTTAGCTTAAAATCCATGCGATACACAAGATTTAGCTTCAAATCAATGCGATGTATTAGGTTCAGCTTCAAATCCATGCGACACATATGATTTAGCTTCAAATACTTGCGATATAAGTGATATAGCTTCAAAAGCTGTAGGAACAAACGAGGTAGCTTCAATTACATGCGAAACAAATGCTTTAGCTTCAAATCAATGCGAAGTAGAAGGCGTAGCTTCAAATCCATGCGAAACAAATGGTTTAGCTACAAATACTTGTGATATACATTATTTAGCTACAACTGCTTGCGAAACTAACGAGTTAGCTTCAAATCTATGCGAAACACACGATTTATCTTCAAATCAATGCGATGTAGAAGGTTTAGCTTCAAATCAATAAGAGGTAGAAGGTTTAGCTTCAAATCAATAGAATATAGAAGGTTTTGCTTCAAACCAATGCGATGTAGAAGGTTTAGCTTCAAATCCATACGAAACACATGATTTAGCTTCAAATCAATTCGATGGGCAAGGCTTAGATTCAAATCCATGCGAAACAAATGATTTAGCTTCAGATGAATGCGAAGTAGAAGGCTCAGCTTCAAATCCATGCGGCACATATGATTTAGCTTTAAATACTTGCGATATAAGTGACATAGTTTCAAATGGAGGCGAAACGAACGAGTTAGCATCAAGTCTATGCGAAACACATGATTTAGCTTCAAACCAATGCGATGTAGAAGGTTTAGCTTCAAATCCATACGAAACACATGATTTAGCTTCAAATCAATTCGATGGGCAAGGCTTAGATTCAAATCCATGCGAAACAAATGATTTAGCTTCAAATCAATGCGAAGTAGAAGGCGTAGCTTCAAATCCATGCGAAACAAATGGTTTAGCTACAAATACTTGTGATATACATTATTTAGCTACAACTGCTTGCGAAACTAACGAGTTAGCTTCAAATCCATGCGATACACAAGATTTAGCTTCAAATCAATGCGATGTAGAAGGTTCAGCATCAAACCCATGCGTCACATATGATTTAGCTTCAAATACTTGCGATATAAGTGATATAGCTTCAAAAGCTGTAGGAACAAACGAGGTAGCTTCAATTCCATGCGAGACACATGATTTAGCTTCAAATCAATGCGATGTAGAAGGTTTAGCTTCATATCCAAGTATAACACATGATTTAGCTTCAAATATTTGCGATATAAGTGATATAGCTTCGAATACAGGCGAAACGAACGAGTTAGCTTCAAATCCATGCGAAACACATGAATCAGCTGCAAATCAATGCAATGTAGAAGGTTTAGCTTCAAATCCATGCGATACACATGATTTAGCTGCAAATCAATGCGATGTAGAAGGTTTAGCTACAAATCCATGCGAGACACATTATTTAGCTGCAAATCAGTGCGATGTAGAAGGCTCGGGTTCAAATCAATGCGATTCAAATGGTTCATATTCAAATACTTGTGAAAGACATGATTTAGCTTCAACTGCATGCGAAACACATGATTTAGCTTCAAATCAATGCGATGTAGAAGGTTTAGCTTCAAATCCATGCGATACACAAGATTTAGCTTCAAATGAATGCGATGTAGTAGGTTCAGCTTCAAATCCATGCGACACATATGATTTAGCTTCAAATACTTGCGATATAAGTGATATAGCTTCAAAAGCTGTCGGAACAAATGAGGTAGCTTCAAATCCACGCGAAACAAATGATTTAGCTTCAAACACTTGGGGTATATGTGATATAGCTTCAAATGCAGACTAATCAAACGAGTTAGCTTAAAAATCCACGCGATACACATGATTTATCTTCAAACACTTGCGATATAAGTGATGTAGATTCAACTGCAGGCAAAACGAACGAGTTGGCTTCAAATCCATGCGAAACACATGATATAGCTGCTAATCAATGTGATGTAGAAGGTTTAGCTTCAAATCCATGCGATACACAAGATTTAGCTTCAAATAAATGCGATGTAGAAGGTTCAGCTTCAAATCCATGCGACACATATGATTTAGCTTCAAATACTTGCGATATAAGTGATATAGCTTCAAAAGTTGGAGGAACAAACGAGGTGGCTTCAATTCCATGCGAAACAAATGATTTAGCTTCAAATCAATGCGAAGTAGAAGGCGTAGCTTCAAATCCATGCGAAACATATTATTTAGCTGCAAATCAGTGCGATGTAGTAGGTTCAGCTTCAAATCCATGCGATATAAGAGATATAGCTTCAAAAGCAGGAGGAACAAACGAGGTAGCTTCAATTCCATGCGAAACAAATGATTTAGCTTCAAATCAATGCGAAGTAGAGGGCGTAGCTTCAAATCCATGCGAAACAAATGGTTTAGCTACAAATACTTGTGATATACATTATTTAGCTACAACTGCATGCGAAACGAACGAGTTAGCATCAAATCCATGCGATACACAAGATTTAGCTTCAAATCAATGCGATGTAGATGGTTTGCTTCATATCCATGCGATACACAAAATTTAGCTTCAAATCAATGCGATGTAGTAGGTTCAGCTTCAAATCCATGCGATACACTAGATTTAGCTTCAAATCAATGCGATGTAGAAGGTTCTGCTTCAAATCCATACGACACATATGATTTAGCTTCAAATACTTGCGATATAAGTGATATAGCTTCAAAAGCTGGAGGAACAAACGAGGTAGCTTCAATTCCATGCGAAACAAATGATTTAGCTTCAAATCAATGCGAAGTAGAAGGCTTAGCTTCAAATTCATGCGAAACAAATGGTTTAGCTACAAATCAATGCGAAGTAGAAGGCGTAGCTTCAAATCCATGCGAAACAAATGGTTTAGCTACAAATACTTGTGATATACATTATTTAGCTACAACTGCTTGCGAAACTAACGAGTTAGCTTCATATCTATGCGAAACACACGATTTATCTTCAAATCAATGCGACGTAGAAGGTTTAGCTTCAAATCAATAAGAGGTAGAAGGTTTAGCTTCAAATCAATAGAATATAGAAGGTTTAGCTTCAAATCAATAGAATATAGAAGGTTTAGCTTCAAATCAATAGAATATAGAAGGTTTAGCTTCAAATCAATGCGATGTAGAAGGTTTAGCCTCAAATCCATACGAAACACATGATTTAGCTTCAAATCAATTCGAAGGGCAAGGCTTAGATTCAAATCCATGCGAAACAAATGATTTAGCTTCAGATGAATGCGAAGTAGAAGGCTCAGCTTCAAATCCATGCGGCACATATGATTTAGCTTTAAATACTTGCGATATAAGTGACATAGTTTCAAATGGAGGCGAAACGAACGAGTTAGCTTCAAATCCATGCGAAACACATGATTTATCTTCAAATCAAAGCGATGTAGAAGGTTTAGCTTCAAATCCATGCGATACGCAAGATTTAGCTTCAAATGAATGCGATGTAGTAGGTTCAGCTTCAAATCCATGCGACACATATGATTTAGCTTCAAATACTTGCGATATAAGTGATATAGCTTCAAAAGCTGTAGGAACAAACGAGGTAGCTTCAAATCCATGCGAAACACATGATTCAGCTGCAAATCAATGCGATGTAGAAGGTTTAGCTACAAATCCATGCGAGACACATTATTTAGCTGCAAATCAGTGCGAAGTAGAAGGCACGGGTTCAAATCAATGCGATTCAAATGGTACATATTCAAATACTTGTGAAAGACATGATTTAGCTTCAACTGCATGCGAAACACATGATTTAGCTTCAAATCAATGCGATGTAGAAGGTTTTGCTTCAAATCCACGCGAAACAAATGATTTAGTTTCAAACACTTGGGGTATACGTGATATAGCTTCAAATGGAGACTAATCAAACGAGTTAGCTTAAAAATCAACGCGTTACACATGATTTATCTTCAAACACTTGCGATATAAGTGATGTAGATTCAACTGCAGGCAAAACGAACGAGTTGGCTTCAAATCCATGCGAAACACATGATATAGCTGCTAATCAATGTGATGTATTAGGTGTAGCTTCAAATCCATGCGATACACAAGATTTAGCTTCAAATCAATGCGATGTAGAAGGTTCATCTTCAAATCCATGCGACACATATGATTTAGCTTCAAATACTTGCGATATAAGTGATATAGCTTCAAAAGCTGGAGGAACAAACGAGGTAGCTTCAAATCCATGCGAAACACATGATCCAGCTGCAAATCGATGCGATGTAGAAGGTTTAGCTTCAAATCCATGCGATACACATGATTTAGATTCAAATCAATGCGATGTGGAAGGTTTAGCTTCAAATCCATGCGATACACAAGATTTAGCTTCAAATCAATGCGATGTAGTAGGTTCAGCTTGAAATCCATGCGACACATATGATTTAGCTTCAAATACTTGCGATATAAGTGATATAGCTTCAAAAGCTGTAGGAACAAACGAGGTAGCTTCAATTCCATGCGAGACACATGGTTTAGCTTCAAATCAATGCGATGTAGGAGGTTTAGCTTCAAATCCATACGAAACACATGATTTAGCTTCAAATCAATTCGAAGGGCAAGGCTTAGATTCAAATCCATGCGAAACACATGATTTAGCTTCAAATCAACTCGAAGTACAAGGCTCAGATTCAAATCCATGCGAAACACATGATATAGCTGCAAATCAATGCGATGTAGAAGGTTTAGCTTCAAATCCATGCCAAACACATGATTTAGAATCAAATCCATGGGATGTAGAAGGTTTGGCTTCAAATCCATGCGAAACACATTATTTATCTGCAAATCAGTGCGAAGTAGAAGGCTCGGGTTCAAATCAATGCGATTCAAATGGTTCATCTTCAAATACTTGTGAAAGACATGATTTAGCTTCAACTGCAAGCGAAACTCATGATTTAGCTTCAAATCAATGCGATGTAGAAGGTTTAGCTTCAAATCCATGCGAAACAAATGGATTAGCTACAAGTACTTGTGATATACATTATTTAGCTACAACTCCAAGCGAAACGAACGAGTTAACTTCAAATCCATGCGAAACACACGATTTAGCTTCAAATCAATGCGATGTAGAAGGTTTAGCTTCAAATCCAAGCGAAACACATGATTTAGCTTCAAATACTTGCGATATAAGTGATCTAGCTTCAAATACAGGCGGAACGAACGAGTTAGCTTCAAATCCATGCGAAACACATGATTAAGCTTCAAATCAATGCGATGTAGATGATTTGCTTCAAATCCATGCGATACACAAGACTTAGCTTCAAATCAATGCGATTTAGTAGGTTCAGCTTCAAATCCATGCGATGCACTAGATTTAGCTTCAAATCAATGCGATGAAGAAGGTTCTGCTTCAAATCCATACGACACATATGATTTAGCTTCAATACTTGCGATATAAGTGATATAGCTTCAAAAGCTAGAGGAACAAACGAGGTAGCTTCAATTCCATGCGAAACAAATGATTTAGCTTCAAATCAATGTGAAGTAGAAGGCTTAGCTTCAAATCCATACGAAACAAATGGTTTAGCTACAAATACTTGTAATATACATTATTTACCTACAACTGCATGCGAAACAAACGAGTTAGCATCAAATCCATGCGAAACACATGATTAAGCTTCACATCAATGCGATGTAGATGGTTTGCTTCAAATCCATGCGATACACAAGATTTAGCTTCAAATCAATGCGATGTAGTAGGTTCAACTTCAAATCCATGCGAAACACATGATTCAGCAGCATATCAATGCGATGTAGAAGGTTTAGATTCAAATCCATGCCAAACACATGACTTAGATTCAAATCCATGGGATGTAGAAGGCATAGCTTCAAATCCATGCGAAACACATTATTTATCTGCAAATCAGTGCGAAGTAGAAGGCACAGGTTCAAATCCATGCGATTGAAATGGTTCATCTTCAAATGCTTGTGAAAGACATGATTTAGCTTCAAATACTTGTGAATGACATGATTTAGCTTCAACTGCATGCGAAACATACAATTTAGCTTCAAATCAATGCGATGTAGAAGGTTTAGCTTCAAATCCATGCAAAACACATGATTTAACGTCCAATTAATGCAAAGTAGAAGGCTTAGCTTCAAATCCATGCGAATCAAATGGTTTAGCTTCAAATACTTGTGATATACGTTATTTAGTTTTAACTGCATGCGCAACGAACGAGTTAGCTTCAAATCCATGCGAAACACATGATTTAGCTGCAAATCAATGCGATGTAGAAGGTTTAGCTTCAAAACAATAAGAGGTAGAAGGTTTAGCTTCAAATCAAGAGAATGTAGAAGGTTTAGATTCAAATCAATGCGATGTAGAAGGTTTAGCTTCAAATCCATACGAAACACATGATTTAGCTTCAAATCAATTCGAAGGACAAGGCTTAGATTCAAATCCATGCGAAACAAATGATTTAGCTTCAAATCAATACGATGTAGAAGGTTTAGCTTCAAATCCATGCGATACACAAGATTTAGCTTCAAATCAATGCGATGTAGAAGGTTTAGCTTCAAATCCATGCGAAACAAATGATTTAGCTTCAAACACTTGGGGTATAAGTGATATAGCTTCAAATGCAGACTAATTAAACGAGTTAGCTTCAAAATCCACGCGATACACATGATTTAGCTTCAAATCAATGCGAAGTAGAAGGCTTAGCTTCAAATTCATGCGAAACAAATGGTTTAGCTACAAATACTTGTGATATACATTATTTAGCTACAACTGCATGCGAAACAAACGAGTTAGCATCAAATCCATGCGAAACAAATGATTTAGCTTCAGATGAATGCGAAGTAGAAGGCTCAGCTTCAAATCCATGCGGCACATATGATTTAGCTTTAAATACTTGCGATATAAGTGACATAGTTTCAAATGGAGGCGAAACGAACGAGTTAGCTTCAAATCCATGCGAAACACATGATTTATCTTCAAATCAAAGCGATGTAGAAGGTTTAGCTTCAAATCCATGCGATACGCAAGATTTAGCTTCAAATGAATGCGATGTAGTAGGTTCAGCTTCAAATCCATGCGACACATATGATTTAGCTTCAAATACTTGCGATATAAGTGATATAGCTTCAAAAGCTGTAGGAACAAACGAGGTAGCTTCAAATCCATGCGAAACACATGATTCAGCTGCAAATCAATGCGATGTAGAAGGTTTAGCTACAAATCCATGCGAGACACATTATTTAGCTGCAAATCAGTGCGAAGTAGAAGGCACGGGTTCAAATCAATGCGATTCAAATGGTACATATTCAAATACTTGTGAAAGACATGATTTAGCTTCAACTGCATGCGAAACACATGATTTAGCTTCAAATCAATGCGATGTAGAAGGTTTTGCTTCAAATCCACGCGAAACAAATGATTTAGTTTCAAACACTTGGGGTATACGTGATATAGCTTCAAATGGAGACTAATCAAACGAGTTAGCTTAAAAATCAACGCGTTACACATGATTTATCTTCAAACACTTGCGATATAAGTGATGTAGATTCAACTGCAGGCAAAACGAACGAGTTGGCTTCAAATCCATGCGAAACACATGATATAGCTGCTAATCAATGTGATGTATTAGGTGTAGCTTCAAATCCATGCGATACACAAGATTTAGCTTCAAATCAATGCGATGTAGAAGGTTCATCTTCAAATCCATGCGACACATATGATTTAGCTTCAAATACTTGCGATATAAGTGATATAGCTTCAAAAGCTGGAGGAACAAACGAGGTAGCTTCAAATCCATGCGAAACACATGATCCAGCTGCAAATCGATGCGATGTAGAAGGTTTAGCTTCAAATCCATGCGATACACATGATTTAGATTCAAATCAATGCGATGTGGAAGGTTTAGCTTCAAATCCATGCGATACACAAGATTTAGCTTCAAATCAATGCGATGTAGTAGGTTCAGCTTGAAATCCATGCGACACATATGATTTAGCTTCAAATACTTGCGATATAAGTGATATAGCTTCAAAAGCTGTAGGAACAAACGAGGTAGCTTCAATTCCATGCGAGACACATGGTTTAGCTTCAAATCAATGCGATGTAGGAGGTTTAGCTTCAAATCCATACGAAACACATGATTTAGCTTCAAATCAATTCGAAGGGCAAGGCTTAGATTCAAATCCATGCGAAACACATGATTTAGCTTCAAATCAACTCGAAGTACAAGGCTCAGATTCAAATCCATGCGAAACACATGATATAGCTGCAAATCAATGCGATGTAGAAGGTTTAGCTTCAAATCCATGCCAAACACATGATTTAGAATCAAATCCATGGGATGTAGAAGGTTTGGCTTCAAATCCATGCGAAACACATTATTTATCTGCAAATCAGTGCGAAGTAGAAGGCTCGGGTTCAAATCAATGCGATTCAAATGGTTCATCTTCAAATACTTGTGAAAGACATGATTTAGCTTCAACTGCAAGCGAAACTCATGATTTAGCTTCAAATCAATGCGATGTAGAAGGTTTAGCTTCAAATCCATGCGAAACAAATGGATTAGCTACAAGTACTTGTGATATACATTATTTAGCTACAACTCCAAGCGAAACGAACGAGTTAACTTCAAATCCATGCGAAACACACGATTTAGCTTCAAATCAATGCGATGTAGAAGGTTTAGCTTCAAATCCAAGCGAAACACATGATTTAGCTTCAAATACTTGCGATATAAGTGATCTAGCTTCAAATACAGGCGGAACGAACGAGTTAGCTTCAAATCCATGCGAAACACATGATTAAGCTTCAAATCAATGCGATGTAGATGATTTGCTTCAAATCCATGCGATACACAAGACTTAGCTTCAAATCAATGCGATTTAGTAGGTTCAGCTTCAAATCCATGCGATGCACTAGATTTAGCTTCAAATCAATGCGATGAAGAAGGTTCTGCTTCAAATCCATACGACACATATGATTTAGCTTCAATACTTGCGATATAAGTGATATAGCTTCAAAAGCTAGAGGAACAAACGAGGTAGCTTCAATTCCATGCGAAACAAATGATTTAGCTTCAAATCAATGTGAAGTAGAAGGCTTAGCTTCAAATCCATACGAAACAAATGGTTTAGCTACAAATACTTGTAATATACATTATTTACCTACAACTGCATGCGAAACAAACGAGTTAGCATCAAATCCATGCGAAACACATGATTAAGCTTCACATCAATGCGATGTAGATGGTTTGCTTCAAATCCATGCGATACACAAGATTTAGCTTCAAATCAATGCGATGTAGTAGGTTCAACTTCAAATCCATGCGAAACACATGATTCAGCAGCATATCAATGCGATGTAGAAGGTTTAGATTCAAATCCATGCCAAACACATGACTTAGATTCAAATCCATGGGATGTAGAAGGCATAGCTTCAAATCCATGCGAAACACATTATTTATCTGCAAATCAGTGCGAAGTAGAAGGCACAGGTTCAAATCCATGCGATTGAAATGGTTCATCTTCAAATGCTTGTGAAAGACATGATTTAGCTTCAAATACTTGTGAATGACATGATTTAGCTTCAACTGCATGCGAAACATACAATTTAGCTTCAAATCAATGCGATGTAGAAGGTTTAGCTTCAAATCCATGCAAAACACATGATTTAACGTCCAATTAATGCAAAGTAGAAGGCTTAGCTTCAAATCCATGCGAATCAAATGGTTTAGCTTCAAATACTTGTGATATACGTTATTTAGTTTTAACTGCATGCGCAACGAACGAGTTAGCTTCAAATCCATGCGAAACACATGATTTAGCTGCAAATCAATGCGATGTAGAAGGTTTAGCTTCAAAACAATAAGAGGTAGAAGGTTTAGCTTCAAATCAAGAGAATGTAGAAGGTTTAGATTCAAATCAATGCGATGTAGAAGGTTTAGCTTCAAATCCATACGAAACACATGATTTAGCTTCAAATCAATTCGAAGGACAAGGCTTAGATTCAAATCCATGCGAAACAAATGATTTAGCTTCAAATCAATACGATGTAGAAGGTTTAGCTTCAAATCCATGCGATACACAAGATTTAGCTTCAAATCAATGCGATGTAGAAGGTTTAGCTTCAAATCCATGCGAAACAAATGATTTAGCTTCAAACACTTGGGGTATAAGTGATATAGCTTCAAATGCAGACTAATTAAACGAGTTAGCTTCAAAATCCACGCGATACACATGATTTAGCTTCAAATCAATGCGAAGTAGAAGGCTTAGCTTCAAATTCATGCGAAACAAATGGTTTAGCTACAAATACTTGTGATATACATTATTTAGCTACAACTGCATGCGAAACAAACGAGTTAGCATCAAATCCATGCGAAACAAATGATTTAGCTTCAAATCAATGCGATGTAGAAGGTTTTGCTTCAAATCCACGCGAAACAAATGATTTAGCTTCAAACACTTGGGGTATAAGTGATATAGCTTCAAATGCAGACTAATCAAACGAGTTAGCTTAAAAATCCACGCGATACACATGATTTATCTTCAAACACTTGCGATATAAGTGATGTAGATTCAACTGCAGGCAAAACGAACGAGTTGGCTTCAAATCCATGCGAAACACATGATATAGCTGCTAATCAATGTGATGTAGAAGGATTAGCTTCAAATCCATGCGATACACAAGATTTAGCTTCGAATCAATGCGATGTAGAAGGTTCAGCATCAAATCCATGCGACACATATGATTTAGCTTCAAATACTTGCGATATAAGTGATATAGTTTCAAATGGAGGCGAAACGAACGAGTTAGCTTCAAATCCATGCGAGACACATGATTTAGCTTCTAATCAATGCGATGTAGAAGGTTTAGCTTCAAATCCACGCGAAACAAATGATTTAGCTCCAAACACTTGGGGTATAAGTGATATAGCTTCAAATGCAGACTAATTAAACGAGTTAGCTTCAAAATCCACGCGATACACATGATTTAGCTTCAAATCAATGCGATGTGGAAGGTTTAGCTTCAAATCCATGCGATACACAAGATTTAGCTTCAAATCAATGCGATGTAGTAGGTTCAACTTCAAATCCATGCGACACATATGATTTAGCTTCAAATACTTGCGATATAAGTGATATAGCTTCAAAAGCTGTAGGAACAAACGAGGTAGCTTCAATTCCATGCGAGACACATGATTTAGCTTCAAATCAAGGCGATGTAGAAGGTTTAGCTTCAAATCCCAACGAAACACATGTTTTAGCTTCAAATCAATTCGAAGGACAAGGCTTAGATTCAAATCCATGCGAAACAAATGCTTTAGCTTCAAATCAATGCGAAGTAGTAGGCTTAGCTTCAGATCCATGCGAAACAAATGGATTAGCTACAAATACTTGTGATATACATTATTTAGCTACTACTGCATGCGGAACAAACAAGTTTGCTACAAATCCATGCGAGACACATGATTTAGCTTCAAATCAATGCGATACACATGATTTAGCTTCAAATCAATGCGATGTGGAAGGTTTAGCTTCAAATCCATGCGATACACAAGATTTAGCTTCAAATCAATGCGATGTAGTAGGTTCAACTTCAAATCCATGCGACACATATGATTTAGCTTCAAATACTTGCGATATAAGTGATATAGCTTCAAAAGCTGTAGGAACAAACGAGGTAGCTTCAATTCCATGCGAGACACATGATTTAGCTTCAAATCAAGGCGATGTAGAAGGTTTAGCTTCAAATCCCAACGAAACACATGTTTTAGCTTCAAATCAATTCGAAGGACAAGGCTTAGATTCAAATCCATGCGAAACAAATGCTTTAGCTTCAAATCAATGCGAAGTAGTAGGCTTAGCTTCAGATCCATGCGAAACAAATGGATTAGCTACAAATACTTGTGATATACATTATTTAGCTACTACTGCATGCGGAACAAACAAGTTTGCTACAAATCCATGCGAGACACATGATTTAGCTTCAAATCAATGCGATGTAGAAGGTTTAGCTTCAAATCCACGCGAAACAAATGACTTAGCTTCAAACACTTGGGGTATAAGTGATATAGCTTGAAATGCAGACTAATCAAACGAGTTAGCTTCAAAATCCACGCGATATACATGATTTAGCTTCAAATACTTACGATATAAGTGATGTAGGTTCAACTGCATGCGAAACTAACGAGTTAGCTTCAAATCCATGCGATACACATGATTTAGCTTCAAATCAATGCGATGTGGATGGTTTAGCTTAAAATCCATGCGATACACAAGATTTAGCTTCAAATCAATGCGATGTATTAGGTTCAGCTTCAAATCCATGCGACACATATGATTTAGCTTCAAATACTTGCGATATAAGTGATATAGCTTCAAAAGCTGTAGGAACAAACGAGGTAGCTTCAATTACATGCGAAACAAATGCTTTAGCTTCAAATCAATGCGAAGTAGAAGGCGTAGCTTCAAATCCATGCGAAACAAATGGTTTAGCTACAAATACTTGTGATATACATTATTTAGCTACAACTGCTTGCGAAACTAACGAGTTAGCTTCAAATCTATGCGAAACACACGATTTATCTTCAAATCAATGCGATGTAGAAGGTTTAGCTTCAAATCAATAAGAGGTAGAAGGTTTAGCTTCAAATCAATAGAATATAGAAGGTTTAGCTTCAAATCAATAGAATATAGAAGGTTTAGCTTCAAATCAATAGAATATAGAAGGTTTAGCTTCAAATCAATGCGATGTAGAAGGTTTAGCCTCAAATCCATACGAAACACATGATTTAGCTTCAAATCAATTCGAAGGGCAAGGCTTAGATTCAAATCCATGCGAAACAAATGATTTAGCTTCAGATGAATGCGAAGTAGAAGGCTCAGCTTCAAATCCATGCGGCACATATGATTTAGCTTTAAATACTTGCGATATAAGTGACATAGTTTCAAATGGAGGCGAAACGAACGAGTTAGCTTCAAATCCATGCGAAACACATGATTTATCTTCAAATCAAAGCGATGTAGAAGGTTTAGCTTCAAATCCATGCGATACGCAAGATTTAGCTTCAAATGAATGCGATGTAGTAGGTTCAGCTTCAAATCCATGCGACACATATGATTTAGCTTCAAATACTTGCGATATAAGTGATATAGCTTCAAAAGCTGTAGGAACAAACGAGGTAGCTTCAAATCCATGCGAAACACATGATTCAGCTGCAAATCAATGCGATGTAGAAGGTTTAGCTACAAATCCATGCGAGACACATTATTTAGCTGCAAATCAGTGCGAAGTAGAAGGCACGGGTTCAAATCAATGCGATTCAAATGGTACATATTCAAATACTTGTGAAAGACATGATTTAGCTTCAACTGCATGCGAAACACATGATTTAGCTTCAAATCAATGCGATGTAGAAGGTTTTGCTTCAAATCCACGCGAAACAAATGATTTAGTTTCAAACACTTGGGGTATACGTGATATAGCTTCAAATGGAGACTAATCAAACGAGTTAGCTTAAAAATCAACGCGTTACACATGATTTATCTTCAAACACTTGCGATATAAGTGATGTAGATTCAACTGCAGGCAAAACGAACGAGTTGGCTTCAAATCCATGCGAAACACATGATATAGCTGCTAATCAATGTGATGTATTAGGTGTAGCTTCAAATCCATGCGATACACAAGATTTAGCTTCAAATCAATGCGATGTAGAAGGTTCATCTTCAAATCCATGCGACACATATGATTTAGCTTCAAATACTTGCGATATAAGTGATATAGCTTCAAAAGCTGGAGGAACAAACGAGGTAGCTTCAAATCCATGCGAAACACATGATCCAGCTGCAAATCGATGCGATGTAGAAGGTTTAGCTTCAAATCCATGCGATACACATGATTTAGATTCAAATCAATGCGATGTGGAAGGTTTAGCTTCAAATCCATGCGATACACAAGATTTAGCTTCAAATCAATGCGATGTAGTAGGTTCAGCTTGAAATCCATGCGACACATATGATTTAGCTTCAAATACTTGCGATATAAGTGATATAGCTTCAAAAGCTGTAGGAACAAACGAGGTAGCTTCAATTCCATGCGAGACACATGGTTTAGCTTCAAATCAATGCGATGTAGGAGGTTTAGCTTCAAATCCATACGAAACACATGATTTAGCTTCAAATCAATTCGAAGGGCAAGGCTTAGATTCAAATCCATGCGAAACAAATGATTTAGCTTCAGATGAATGCGAAGTAGAAGGCTCAGCTTCAAATCCATGCGGCACATATGATTTAGCTTTAAATATTTGCGATATAAGTGACATAGTTTCAAATGGAGGCGAAACGAACGAGTTAGCTCCAAATCCATGCGAAACACATGATTTATCTTCAAATCAAAGCGATGTAGAAGGTTTAGCTTCAAATCCATGCGATACACAAGATTTAGCTTCAAATGAATGCGATGTAGTAGGTTCAGCTTCAAATCCATGCGACACATATGATTTAGCTTCAAATCAATGCGATGTAGAAGGTTTAGCTTCAAATCCACGCGAAACAAATGACTTAGCTTCAAACACTTGGGGTATAAGTGATATAGCTTCAAAGGCAGACTAATCAAACGAGTTAGCCTCAAAATCCACGCGATATACATGATTTAGCTTCAAATACTTGCGATATAAGTGATGTAGGTTCAACTGCAGGCGAAACGAACGAGTTAGCTTCAAGTCCATGCGAAACATATGATTTAGCTGCAAATCAATGTGATGTAGAAGGTTTAGCTTCAAATCCATGCGATACACAAGATTTAGATTCATTTCAATGCGATGTAGAAGGTTCAGCTTCAAATCCATGCTACACATATGATTTAGCTTCAAATCCATGCGATATAAGTGATATAGCTTCAAAAGCAGGAGGAACAAACGAGGTAGCTTCAATTCCATGCGAAACAAATGATTTAGCTTCAAATCAATGCGAAGTGGAAGGTGTAGCTTCAAATCCATGCGAAAAAAATGGTTTAGCTACAAATACTTGTGATATACATTATTTAGCTACAACTGCTTGCGAAACTAACGAGTTAGCTTCAAATTTATGCGAAACACACGATTTATCTTCAAATCAATGCGATGTAGAAGGTTTAGCTTCAAATCAATAAGAGGTAGAAGGTTTAGCTTCAAATCAATAGAATATAGAAGGTTTAGCTTCAAATCAATGCGAACCACATGATTCAGCTGCATATCAATGCGATGTAGAAGGTTTAGATTCAAATCCATGCGAAAAAAATGGTTTAGCTACAAATACTTGTGATATACATTATTTAGCTACAACTGCTTGCGAAACTAACGAGTTAGCTTCAAATTTATGCGAAACACACGATTTATCTTCAAATCAATGCGATGTAGAAGGTTTAGCTTCAAATCAATAAGAGGTAGAAGGTTTAGCTTCAAATCAATAGAATATAGAAGGTTTAGCTTCAAATCAATGCGATGTAGAAGGTTTAGCTTCAAATCCATACGAAACACATGATTTAGCTTCAAATCAATTCGAAGGGCAAGGCTTAGATTCAAATCCATGCGAAACACATGATTTAGCTGCAAATCAATGTGATGTAGAAGGTTTAGCTTCAAATCCATGCGATACACAAGATTTAGCTTCAACTCAATGCGATGTAGAAGGTTCAGCTTCAAACCCATGCGACACATATGATTTAGCTTCAAATACTTGCGATATAAGTGATATAGCTTCAAAAGCTGGAGGAACAAACGAGGAGGCTTCAATTCCATGCGAAACAAATGATTTAGCTTCAAATCAATGCGAAGTAAAAGGCGTAGCTTCAAATCCATGCGAAACAAATGGTTTAGCTACAAATACTTGTGATATAGATTATTTAGCTACAACTGCATGCGAAACTAACGAGTTAGCTTCAAATCCATGCGAAACTCACGATTTATCTTCAAATCAATGCGATGTAGATGGTTTGCTTCAAATCAATAAGAGGTAGATGGTTTAGCTTCAAATCAATAGAATAAAGAAGGTTTAGCTTCAAATAAATGCGATGTAGAAGGTTTAGCTTCAATCTATACGACACACATGATTTAGATTCAAATCAATTCGAAGGACAAGGCATAGATTCAAATCCATGCGAAACAAACGATTTAGCTTCAAATGAATGCGAAGTAGAAGGCTAGGCTTCAAATCCATGCAAAACAAATGGTTTAACTACAAATACTTGTGATATACATTATTTAGCTACAACTGCATGCGAAAAAAACGAGTTAGCTTCAAATCGATGCGAAACAAATGATTTAGCTGCAAATCAATGTGATGTAGAAGGTTTAGCTTCAAATCCATGCGATATACGAGATTTAGCTTCAAATCAATGCGATGTAGTAGGATCAGCTTCAAATCCATGCGATATAAGTGATATAGCTTCAAAAGCAGGAGGAACAAACGAGGCGGCGTCAATTCCATGCAAGACAAATGCTTTAGCTTCAAATCAATGCGAAGTAGAAGGCGTAGCTTCAAATCCATGCGAAACAAATGGTTTAGCTACAAATACTTGTGATATACATTATTTAGCTACAACTGCATGCGAAACTAACGAGTTAGCTTCAAATCCATGCGAAACACATGATTTAGCTGCAAATCAATGTGATGTACAAGGTTTAGCTTCAAATCCATGCGATACACAAGATTTAGCTTCAAATCAATGCGATGTAGAAGGTTCAGCTTCAAATCCATGCGACACATATGATTTAGCTTCAAATACTTGCGATATAAGTGATATACCTTCAAAAGCAGAAGGAACAAACGAGGTGGCTTCAATTCCATGCGAAGCAAATGATTTAGCTTCAAATGAATGCGAAGTAGAATACGTAGCTTCAAATCCATGCGAAACAAATGGTTTAGCTACAAATACTTGTGATATAGATTATTTAGCTACAACTGCATGCGAAACTAACGAGTTAGCTTCAAATCCATGCGAAACTCACGATTTATCTTCAAATCAATGCGATGTAGAAGGTTTGCTTCAAATCAATAAGAGGTAGATGGTTTAGCTTCAAATCAATAGAATAAAGAAGGTTTAGCTTCAAATAAATGCGATGTAGAAGGTTTAGCTTCAATCCATACGACACACATGATTTAGATTCAAATCAATTCGAAGGACAAGGCATAGATTCAAATCCATGCGAAACAAACGATTTAGCTTCAAATGAATGCGAAGTAGAAGGCTTGGCTTCAAATCCATGCAAAACAAATGGTTTAACTACAAATACTTGTGATATACATTATTTAGCTACAACTGCATGCGAAAAAAACGAGTTAGCTTCAAATCCATTCGAAACAAATGATTTAGCTGCAAATCAATGTGATGTAGAAGGTTTAGCTTCAAATCCATGCGATATACGAGATTTAGCTTCAAATCAATGCGATGTAGTAGGTTCAGCATCAAATCCATGCGATATAAATGATATAGCTTCAAAAGCAGGAGGAACAAACGAGGCAGCTTCAATTCCATGCCAGACAAATGCTTTAGCTTCAAATCAATGCGAAGTAGAAGGCGTAGCTTCAAATCCATGCGAAACAAATGGTTTAGCTACAAATACTTGTGATATACATTATTTAGCTACAACTGCATGCGAAACTAACGAGTTAGCTTCAAATCTATGCGAAACACACGATTTATCTTCAAATCAATGCGATGTAGAAGGTTTAGCTTCAAATCAATAAGAGGTAGAAGGTTTAGCTTCAAATCAATAGAATATAGAAGGTTTAGCTTCAAATCCATACGAAACACATGATTTAGCTTCAAATCAATTCGAAGGGCAAGGCTTAGATTCAAATCCATGCGAAACAAATGATTTAGCTTCAGATGAATGCGAAGTAGATGGCTTAGCTTCAAATCCATGCGGCACATATGATTTAGCTTTAAATACTTGCGATATAAGTGACATAGTTTCTATTGGAGGCGAAACGTACAAGTTAGCTTCAAATCCATGCGAAACACATGATTTAGCTGCAAATCAATGCGATGTAGAAGGTTTAGCTACAAATCCATGCGAGACACATTGTTTAGCTGCAAATCAGTGCGAAGTAGAAGGCACGGGTTCAAATAAATGCGATTCAAATGGTTCATATTCAAATACTTGTGAAAGACATGATTTAGCTTCAACTGCTTGCGAAACACATGATTTAGCTTCAAATCAATGCGATGTAGAAGGTTTTGCTTCAAATCCATGCTAAACACGTGATTTATATTCCAATTAATGCGAAGTAGAAGGCTTAGCTTCAAATCCATGCGAAACAAATGGTTTAGCTTCACATACTTGTGATATACGTTATTTAGATTTAACTGCATGCGCAACGAACGAGTTAGCTTCAAATCCATGCGAAACACATGATTTAGCTGCAAATCAATGCGATGAAGAAGGATTAGCTTCAAATCCATGCGAAACAAATGATATAGCTTCAAACGCTTGGGGTGTAAGTGATATAGCTTCAAATGAAGACTAATCAAACGAGTTAGCTTCAAAATCCACGCGATACACATGATTTAGCTTCAAATCAATTCGAAGGACAAGGCTTAGATTCAAATCCATGCGAAACAAATGATTTAGCTTCAAATCAATGCGGCACATATGATTTAGCTTTAAATACTTGCGATATAAGTGACATAGTTTCTATTGGAGGCGAAACGTACAAGTTAGCTTCAAATCCATGCGAAACACATGATTTAGCTGCAAATCAATGCGATGTAGAAGGTTTAGCTACAAATCCATGCGAGACACATTGTTTAGCTGCAAATCAGTGCGAAGTAGAAGGCACGGGTTCAAATAAATGCGATTCAAATGGTTCATATTCAAATACTTGTGAAAGACATGATTTAGCTTCAACTGCATGCGAAACACATGATTTAGCTTCAAATCAATGCGAAGTAGGAGGCGTAGCTTCAAATCCATGCGAAAAAAATGGTTTAGCTACAAATACTTGTGATATACATTATTTAGATACAACTGCTTGCGAAACTAACGCGTTAGCTTCAAATCTATGCGAAACACACGATTTATCTTCAAATCAATGCGATGTAGAAGGTTTAGCTTCAAATCAATACGAAACACATCATTTAGCTTCAAATCAATTCGAAGGGCAAGGCTTAGATTCAAATCCATGCGAAACAAATGATTTAGTTTCAGATGAATGCGAAGTAGAAGGCGCAGCTTCAAATCCATGCGGCACATATGATTTAGCTTTAAATACTTGCGATATAAGTGACATAGTTTCAAAAGGAGGCGAAACGAACGAGTTAGCTTCAAATCCATGCGAAACACATGATTTAGCTGCAAATCAATGTGATGTACAAGGTTTAGCTTCAAATCCATGAGATACACAAGATTTAACTTCAAAACAATGCGATGTAGAAGGATCAGCTTCAAATCCATGCGACACATATGATTTAGCTTCAAATACTTGCGATATAAGTGATATACCTTCAAAAGCTGGAGGAACAAACGAGGTGGCTTCAATTCCATGCGAAACAAATGATTTAGCTTCAAATCAATGCGAAGTAGAAGACGTAGCTTCAAATCCATGCGAAACAAATGGTTTAGCTACAAATACTTGTGATATAGATTATTTAGCTACAACTGCATGCGAAACTAACGAGTTAGTTTCAAATCCATGCGAAACACACGATTTATCTTCAAATCAATACGATGTAGAAGGTTTGCTTCAAATCAATAAGAGGTAGATGGTTTAGCTTCAAATCAATAGAATATAGAAGGTTTAGCTTCAAATAAATGCGATGTAGAAGGTTTAGCTTCAAATCCATACGACACACATGATTTAGATTCAAATCAATTCGAAGGACAAGGCATAGATTCAAATCCATGCGAAACAAACGATTTAGCTTCAAATGAATGCGAAGTAGAAGGCTTGGCTTCAAATCCATGCAAAACAAATGGTTTAACTACAAATACTTGTGATATACATTATTTAGCTACAACTGCATGCGAAAAAAACGAGTTAGCTTCAAATCCATTCGAAACAAATGATTTAGCTGCAAATCAATGTGATGTAGAAGGTTTAGCTTCAAATCCATGCGATATACGAGATTTAGCTTCAAATCAATGCGATGTAGTAGGTTCAGCATCAAATCCATGCGATATAAATGATATAGCTTCAAAAGCAGGAGGAACAAACGAGGCAGCTTCAATTCCATGCCAGACAAATGCTTTAGCTTCAAATCAATGCGAAGTAGAAGGCGTAGCTTCAAATCCATGCGAAACAAATGGTTTAGCTACAAATACTTGTGATATACATTATTTAGCTACAACTGCATGCGAAACTAACGAGTTAGCTTCAAATCTATGCGAAACACACGATTTATCTTCAAATCAATGCGATGTAGAAGGTTTAGCTTCAAATCAATAAGAGGTAGAAGGTTTAGCTTCAAATCAATAGAATATAGAAGGTTTAGCTTCAAATCCATACGAAACACATGATTTAGCTTCAAATCAATTCGAAGGGCAAGGCTTAGATTCAAATCCATGCGAAACAAATGATTTAGCTTCAGATGAATGCGAAGTAGATGGCTTAGCTTCAAATCCATGCGGCACATATGATTTAGCTTTAAATACTTGCGATATAAGTGACATAGTTTCTATTGGAGGCGAAACGTACAAGTTAGCTTCAAATCCATGCGAAACACATGATTTAGCTGCAAATCAATGCGATGTAGAAGGTTTAGCTACAAATCCATGCGAGACACATTGTTTAGCTGCAAATCAGTGCGAAGTAGAAGGCACGGGTTCAAATAAATGCGATTCAAATGGTTCATATTCAAATACTTGTGAAAGACATGATTTAGCTTCAACTGCTTGTGAAACACATGATTTAGCTTCAAATCAATGCGATGTAGAAGGTTTTGCTTCAAATCCATGCTAAACACGTGATTTATATTCCAATTAATGCGAAGTAGAAGGCTTAGCTTCAAATCCATGCGAAACAAATGGTTTAGCTTCACATACTTGTGATATACGTTATTTAGATTTAACTGCATGCGCAACGAACGAGTTAGCTCCAAATCCATGCGAAACACATGATTTAGCTGCAAATCAATGCGATGAAGAAGGATTAGCTTCAAATCCATGCGAAACAAATGATATAGCTTCAAACGCTTGGGGTGTAAGTGATATAGCTTCAAATGAAGACTAATCAAACGAGTTAGCTTCAAAATCCACGCGATACACATGATTTAGCTTCAAATCAATTCGAAGGACAAGGCTTAGATTCAAATCCATGCGAAACAAATGATTTAGCTTCAAATCAATGCGGCACATATGATTTAGCTTTAAATACTTGCGATATAAGTGACATAGTTTCTATTGGAGGCGAAACGTACAAGTTAGCTTCAAATCCATGCGAAACACATGATTTAGCTGCAAATCAATGCGATGTAGAAGGTTTAGCTACAAATCCATGCGAGACACATTGTTTAGCTGCAAATCAGTGCGAAGTAGAAGGCACGGGTTCAAATAAATGCGATTCAAATGGTTCATATTCAAATACTTGTGAAAGACATGATTTAGCTTCAACTGCATGCGAAACACATGATTTAGCTTCAAATCAATGCGAAGTAGGAGGCGTAGCTTCAAATCCATGCGAAAAAAATGGTTTAGCTACAAATACTTGTGATATACATTATTTAGATACAACTGCTTGCGAAACTAACGCGTTAGCTTCAAATCTATGCGAAACACACGATTTATCTTCAAATCAATGCGATGTAGAAGGTTTAGCTTCAAATCAATACGAAACACATCATTTAGCTTCAAATCAATTCGAAGGGCAAGGCTTAGATTCAAATCCATGCGAAACAAATGATTTAGTTTCAGATGAATGCGAAGTAGAAGGCGCAGCTTCAAATCCATGCGGCACATATGATTTAGCTTTAAATACTTGCGATATAAGTGACATAGTTTCAAAAGGAGGCGAAACGAACGAGTTAGCTTCAAATCCATGCGAAACACATGATTTAGCTGCAAATCAATGTGATGTACAAGGTTTAGCTTCAAATCCATGAGATACACAAGATTTAACTTCAAATCAATGCGATGTAGAAGGATCAGCTTCAAATCCATGCGACACATATGATTTAGCTTCAAATACTTGCGATATAAGTGATATACCTTCAAAAGCTGGAGGAACAAACGAGGTGGCTTCAATTCCATGCGAAACAAATGATTTAGCTTCAAATCAATGCGAAGTAGAAGACGTAGCTTCAAATCCATGCGAAACAAATGGTTTAGCTACAAATACTTGTGATATAGATTATTTAGCTACAACTGCATGCGAAACTAACGAGTTAGTTTCAAATCCATGCGAAACACACGATTTATCTTCAAATCAATACGATGTAGAAGGTTTGCTTCAAATCAATAAGAGGTAGATGGTTTAGCTTCAAATCAATAGAATATAGAAGGTTTAGCTTCAAATAAATGCGATGTAGAAGGTTTAGCTTCAAATCCATACGACACACATGATTTAGATTCAAATCAATTCGAAGGACAAGGCATAGATTCAAATCCATGCGAAACAAACGATTTAGCTTCAAATGAATGCGAAGTAGAAGGCTTGGCTTCAAATCCATGCAAAACAAATGGTTTAACTACAAATACTTGTGATATACATTATTTAGCTACAACTGCATGCGAAAAAAACGAGTTAGCTTCAAATCCATTCGAAACAAATGATTTAGCTGCAAATCAATGTGATGTAGAAGGTTTAGCTTCAAATCCATGCGATATACGAGATTTAGCTTCAAATCAATGCGATGTAGTAGGTTCAGCATCAAATCCATGCGATATAAATGATATAGCTTCAAAAGCAGGAGGAACAAACGAGGCAGCTTCAATTCCATGCCAGACAAATGCTTTAGCTTCAAATCAATGCGAAGTAGAAGGCGTAGCTTCAAATCCATGCGAAACAAATGGTTTAGCTACAAATACTTGTGATATACATTATTTAGCTACAACTGCATGCGAAACTAACGAGTTAGCTTCAAATCTATGCGAAACACACGATTTATCTTCAAATCAATGCGATGTAGAAGGTTTAGCTTCAAATCAATAAGAGGTAGAAGGTTTAGCTTCAAATCAATAGAATATAGAAGGTTTAGCTTCAAATCCATACGAAACACATGATTTAGCTTCAAATCAATTCGAAGGGCAAGGCTTAGATTCAAATCCATGCGAAACAAATGATTTAGCTTCAGATGAATGCGAAGTAGATGGCTTAGCTTCAAATCCATGCGGCACATATGATTTAGCTTTAAATACTTGCGATATAAGTGACATAGTTTCTATTGGAGGCGAAACGTACAAGTTAGCTTCAAATCCATGCGAAACACATGATTTAGCTGCAAATCAATGCGATGTAGAAGGTTTAGCTACAAATCCATGCGAGACACATTGTTTAGCTGCAAATCAGTGCGAAGTAGAAGGCACGGGTTCAAATAAATGCGATTCAAATGGTTCATATTCAAATACTTGTGAAAGACATGATTTAGCTTCAACTGCTTGCGAAACACATGATTTAGCTTCAAATCAATGCGATGTAGAAGGTTTTGCTTCAAATCCATGCTAAACACGTGATTTATATTCCAATTAATGCGAAGTAGAAGGCTTAGCTTCAAATCCATGCGAAACAAATGGTTTAGCTTCACATACTTGTGATATACGTTATTTAGATTTAACTGCATGCGCAACGAACGAGTTAGCTTCAAATCCATGCGAAACACATGATTTAGCTGCAAATCAATGCGATGAAGAAGGATTAGCTTCAAATCCATGCGAAACAAATGATATAGCTTCAAACGCTTGGGGTGTAAGTGATATAGCTTCAAATGAAGACTAATCAAACGAGTTAGCTTCAAAATCCACGCGATACACATGATTTAGCTTCAAATCAATTCGAAGGACAAGGCTTAGATTCAAATCCATGCGAAACAAATGATTTAGCTTCAAATCAATGCGGCACATGTGATTTAGCTTTAAATACTTGCGATATAAGTGACATAGTTTCTATTGGAGGCGAAACGTACAAGTTAGCTTCAAATCCATGCGAAACACATGATTTAGCTGCAAATCAATGCGATGTAGAAGGTTTAGCTACAAATCCATGCGAGACACATTGTTTAGCTGCAAATCAGTGCGAAGTAGAAGGCACGGGTTCAAATAAATGCGATTCAAATGGTTCATATTCAAATACTTGTGAAAGACATGATTTAGCTTCAACTGCATGCGAAACACATGATTTAGCTTCAAATCAATGCGAAGTAGGAGGCGTAGCTTCAAATCCATGCGAAAAAAATGGTTTAGCTACAAATACTTGTGATATACATTATTTAGATACAACTGCTTGCGAAACTAACGCGTTAGCTTCAAATCTATGCGAAACACACGATTTATCTTCAAATCAATGCGATGTAGAAGGTTTAGCTTCAAATCAATACGAAACACATCATTTAGCTTCAAATCAATTCGAAGGGCAAGGCTTAGATTCAAATCCATGCGAAACAAATGATTTAGTTTCAGATGAATGCGAAGTAGAAGGCGCAGCTTCAAATCCATGCGGCACATATGATTTAGCTTTAAATACTTGCGATATAAGTGACATAGTTTCAAAAGGAGGCGAAACGAACGAGTTAGCTTCAAATCCATGCGAAACACATGATTTAGCTGCAAATCAATGTGATGTACAAGGTTTAGCTTCAAATCCATGAGATACACAAGATTTAACTTCAAATCAATGCGATGTAGAAGGATCAGCTTCAAATCCATGCGACACATATGATTTAGCTTCAAATACTTGCGATATAAGTGATATACCTTCAAAAGCTGGAGGAACAAACGAGGTGGCTTCAATTCCATGCGAAACAAATGATTTAGCTTCAAATCAATGCGAAGAAGAAGACGTAGCTTCAAATCCATGCGAAACAAATGGTTTAGCTACAAATACTTGTGATATAGATTATTTAGCTACAACTGCATGCGAAACTAACGAGTTAGTTTCAAATCCATGCGAAACACACGATTTATCTTCAAATCAATACGATGTAGAAGGTTTGCTTCAAATCAATAAGAGGTAGATGGTTTAGCTTCAAATCAATAGAATATAGAAGGTTTAGCTTCAAATAAATGCGATGTAGAAGGTTTAGCTTCAAATCCATACGACACACATGATTTAGATTCAAATCAATTCGAAGGACAAGGCATAGATTCAAATCCATGCGAAACAAACGATTTAGCTTCAAATGAATGCGAAGTAGAAGGCTTGGCTTCAAATCCATGCAAAACAAATGGTTTAACTACAAATACTTGTGATATACATTATTTAGCTACAACTGCATGCGAAACAAACGAGTTAACTTCAAATCCATGCGATACACATGATTTAGCTTCAAATCAATGCGATGTACAAGGTTTAGCTTCAAATCCATGCCATACACAAGATTTAGCTGCAAATCAATGTGATGTAGAAGGGTTAGCTTCAAATCCATGCGATATACGAGATTTAGCTTCAAATCAATGCGATGTAGTAGGTTCAGCTTCAAATCCATGCGATATAAGTGATATAGCTTCAAAAGCAGGAGGAACAAACGAGGCAGCTTCAATTCCATGCAAGACAAATGCTTTAGCTTCAAATCAATGCGAAGTAGAAGGCGTAGCTTCAAATCCATGCGAAACAAATGGTTTAGCTACAAATACTTGTGATATACATTATTTAGCTACAACTGCATGCGAAACTAACGAGTTAGCTTCAAATCTATGCGAAACACACGATTTATCTTCAAATCAATGCGATGTAGAAGGTTTAGCTTCAAATCAATAAGAGGTAGAAGGTTTAGCTTCAAATCAATAGAATATAGAAGGTTTAGCTTCAAATCCATACGAAACACATGATTTAGCTTCAAATCAATTCGAAGGGCAAGGCTTAGATTCAAATCCATGCGAAACAAATGATTTAGCTTCAGATGAATGCGAAGTAGAAGGCTCAGCTTCAAATCCATGCGGCACATATGATTTAGCTTTAAATACTTGCGATATAAGTGACATAGTTTCAAATGGTGGCGAAACGTACAAGTTAGCTTCAAATCCATGCGAAACACATGATTTAGCTGCAAATCAATGCGATGCAAGAAGGTTTATCTTCAAATCCATGCGATACACTTGATTAAGATTCAAATCAATGCGATGTAGATAGTTTGCTTCAAATCCATGCGATACACAAGATTTAGCTTCAAAAGCAGGAGGAACAAACGAGGTAGCTTCAATTCCATGCAAGTCAAATGCTTCAGCTTCAAATCAATGCGAAGTAGGAGGCGTAGCTTCAAATCCATGCGAAAAAAATGGTTTAGCTACAAATACTTGTGATATAGATTATTTAGCTACAACTGCATGCGAAACTAACGAGTTAGTTTCAAATCCATGCGAAACACACGATTTATCTTCAAATCAATGCGATGTAGAAGGTTTGCTTCAAATCAATAAGAGGTAGATGGTTTAGCTTCAAATCAATAGAATACAGAAGGTTTAGCTTCAAATAAATGCGATGTGGAAGGTTTAGCTTCAAATCCATACGACACACATGATTTAGATTCAAATCAATTCGAAGGACAAGGCATAGATTCAAATCCATGCGAAACAAACGATTTAGCTTCAAATGAATGCGAAGTAGAAGGCTTGGCTTCAAATCCATGCAAAACAAATGGTTTAACTACAAATACTTGTGATATACATTATTTAGCTACAACTGCATGCGAAACAAACGAGTTAACTTCAAATCCATGCGATACACATGATTTAGCTTCAAATCAATGCGATGTAGAAGGTTTAGCTTCAAATCCATGCCATACACAAGATTTAGCTTCATATCAATGCGATGTAGTAGGTTCAGCTTCAAATCCATGCGACACATATGATTTAGCTTCAAATACTTGCGATATAAGTGATATAGCTTCAAAAGCTGTAGGAACAAACGAGGTAGCTTCAATTCCATGCGAGACACATGATTTAGCTTCAAATCAATGCGATGTAGAAGGTTCAGCTTCAAATCCATACGAAACACATGATTTAGCTTCAAATCAAATCGAAGTACAATGCTTAGATTCAAATCCATGCGAAACAAATGCTTTAGCTTCAAATCAATGCGAAGTAGAAGGCGTAGCTTCAAATCCATGCGAAACAAATGGTTTAGCTACAAATACTTGTGATAAACATTATTTAGCTACAACTGCATGCGAAACTAACCAGTTAGCTTCAAATCCATGCGATACACATGATTTAGCTTCAAATCAATGCGATGTGGAAGGTTTAGCTTCAAATCCATGCGATACACAAGATTTAGCTTCAAATCAATGCGATGTAGTAGGTTCAGCTTCAAATCCATGCGACACATATGATTTAGCTTCAAATACTTGCGATATAAGTGATGTAGCTTCAAAAGCTGTAGGAACGAACGAGGTAGCTTCAATTCCATGCGAGACAAATGATTTAGCTTCAAACCAATGCGATGTAGTAGGTTCAGCTTCAAATCCATGCGAGACATATGATTTAGCTTCAAATACTTGCGATATAAGTGATATAGCTTCAAAAGCTGTAGGAACAAACGAGGTAGCTTCAATTCCATGCGATACACATAATATAGCTTCAAATCAATGCGATGTAGAAGGTTTAGCTTCAAATCCATGCCATACACAAGATTTAGCTTCATATCAATGCGATGTAGTAGGTTCAGCTTCAAATCCATGCGACACATATGATTTAGCTTCAAATACTTGCGATATAAGTGACATAGTTTCAAAAGGAGGCGAAACGAACGAGTTAGTTTCAAATCCATGCAAAAAACATGATTTAGCTGCAAATCAATGTGATGTACAAGGTTTAGCTTCAAATCCATGCGATACACAAGATTTAGCTTCAAATCAATGCGATGTAGAAGGTTCAGCTTCAAATCCATGCGACACATATGATTTAGCTTCAAATACTTGCGATATAAGTGATATACCTTCAAAAGCTGGAGGAACAAACGAGGTGGCTTCAATTCCATGCGAAACAAATGATTTAGCTTCAAATCAATGCGAAGTAGAAGACGTAGCTTCAAATCCATGCGAAACAAATGGTTTAGCAACAAATACTTGTGATATAGATTATTTAGCTACAACTGCATGCGAAACTAACGAGTTAGTTTCAAATCCATGCGAAACACACGATTTATCTTCAAATCAATGCGATGTAGAAGGTTTGCTTCAAATCAATAAGAGGTAGATGGTTTAGCTTCAAATCAATAGAATATAGAAGGTTTAGCTTCAAATGAATGCGAAGTAGAAGGCTTGGCTTCAAATCCATGCAAAACAAATGGTTTAACTACAAATACTTGTGATATACATTATTTAGCTACAACTGCATGCGAAACAAACGAGTTAACTTCATATCCATGCGATACACATGATTTAGCTTCAAATCAATGCGATGTAGAAGGTTTAGCTTCAAATCCATGCCATACACAAGATTTAGCTTCATATCAATGCGATGTAGTAGGTTCAGCTTCAAATCCATGCGACACATATGATTTAGCTTCAAATACTTGCGATATAAGTGATATAGCTTCAAAAGCTGTAGGAACAAACGAGGTAGCTTCAATTCCATGCGAGACACATGATTTAGCTTCAAATCAATGCGATGTAGAAGGTTCAGCTTCAAATCTATACGAAACACATGATTTAGCTTCAAATCAAATCGAAGTACAATGCTTAGATTCAAATCCATGCGAAACAAATGCTTTAGCTTCAAATCAATGCGAAGTAGAAGGCGTAGCTTCAAATCCATGCGAAACAAATGGTTTAGCTACAAATACTTGTGATATACATTATTTAGCTACAACTGCATGCGAAACTAACGAGTTAGCTTCAAATCCATGCGATACACATGATTTAGCTTCAAATCAATGCGATGTGGAAGGTTTAGCTTCAAATCCATGCGATACACAAGATTTAGCTTCAAATCAATGCGATGTAGTAGGTTCAGCTTCAAATCCATGCGACACATATGATTTAGCTTCAAATACTTGCGATATAAGTGATGTAGCTTCAAAAGCTGTAGGAACGAACGAGGTAGCTTCAATTCCATGCGAGACACATGATTTAGCTTCAAATCAATGCGATGTAGTAGGTTCAGCTTCAAATCCATGCGAGACATATGATTTAGCTTCAAATACTTGCGATATAAGTGATATAGCTACAAAAGCTGTAGGAACAAACGAGGTAGCTTCAATTCCATGCGAGACACATGATTTAGCATCAAATCAATTCGAAGGACAAGGCTTAGATTCAAATCCATGCGAAAGAAATGATTTATCTTCAAATGAATGCGAAGTAGAAGGCTTGCCTTCAAATCCATGCAAAACAAATGGTTTAGCTACAAATCAATGCGATGTAGTAGGTTAAGCTTCAAATCCATGCGACACATATGATTTAGCTTCAAATACTTGCGATATAAGTGATACAGCTTCAAAAGCTGGAGGAACAAACGAGGTTGCTTCAATTCCATGCGAAACACATGATTTAGCTTCAAATCAATGCGAAGTAGAAGAAGTAGCTTCAAATCCATGCAAAACAAATGGTTTAGCTACGAATACTTGTGATATACATTATTGAGCTACAACTGCATGCGAAACTAACGAGTAAGCTTCAAATCTATGCGAAACACACGATTTATCTTCAAATCAATGCGATGTAGAAGGTTTAGATTCAAATCCATGCGATACACAAGAGTTAGCTTCAACTGAATGCTATGTAGTAGGATCAGCTTCAAATCCATGCGACACATATGATTTAGCTGCAAATCAGTGCGAAGTAGAAGGCTCGGGTTCAAATCAATGCGATTCAAATGGTTCATATTCAAATACTTGTGAAAGACATGATTTAGCTTCAACTGCATGCGAAACACATGATTTAGATTCAAATCAATGCGATGTAGAAGGTTTCGCTTCAAATCCATGCAAAACACGTGATTTATCTTCCAATTAATGCGAAGTAGAAGGCTTAGCTTCAAATCCATGCGAATCAAATGGTTTAGCTTCACATACTTGTGATATACGTTATTTAGATTTAACTGCATGCGCAACGAACGAGTTGGCTTCAAATCCATGCGAAACACTTGATTTAGCTGCAAATCAATGCGATGAAGAAGGATTAGCTTCAAATCCATGCGAAACAAATGATATAGCTTCAAACGCTTGGGGTGTAAGTGATATAGCTTCAAATGAAGACTAATCAAACGAGTTAGCTTCAAAATCCACGCGATACACATGATTTAGCATCAAATACTAGCGATATAAGTGATGTAGATTCAACTGCAGGCGAAACGAACGTGTTATCTTCAAATCCATGCGAAACACATGATTTAGCTGGAAATCAATGCGATGTAGAAGGTTTATCTTCAAATCCATGCGATACACATGATTAAGATTCAAATCAATGCGATGTAGATAGTTTGCTTCAAATCCATGCGATACACAAGATTTAGCTTCAAAAGCAGGAGGAACAAACGAGGTAGCTTCAATTCCATGCAAGACAAATGCTTCAGCTTCAAATCAATGCGAAGTAGGAGGCGTAGCTTCAAATCCATGCGAAAAAAATGGTTTAGCTACAAATACTTGTGATATACATTATTTAGCTACAACTGCTTGCGAAACTAACGCGTTAGCTTCAAATCTATGCGAAACACACGATTTATCTTCAAATCAATGCGATGTAGAAGGTTTAGCTTCAAATCAATACGAAACACATGATTTAGATTCAAATCAATTCGAAGGGCAATTCTTAGATTCAAATCCATGCGAAACAAATGATTTAGCTTCAGATGAATGCGAAGTAGAAGGCGCAGCTTCAAATCCATGCGGCACATATGATTTAGCTTTAAATACTTGCGATATAAGTGACATAGTTTCAAAAGGAGGCGAAACGAACGAGTTAGCTTCAAATCCATGCGAAACACATGATTTAGCTGCAAATCAATGTGATGTACAAGGTTTAGCTTCAAATCCATGCGATACACAAGATTTAGCTTCAAATCAATGCGATGTAGAAGGTTCAGCTTCAAATCCATGCGACACATATGATTTAGCTTCAAATACTTGCGATATAAGTGATATACCTTCAAAAGCTGGAGGAACAAACGAGGTGGCTTCAATTCCATGCGAAACAAATGATTTAGCTTCAAATCAATGCGAAGTAGAAGACGTAGCTTCAAATCCATGCGAAACAAATGGTTTAGCTACAAATACTTGTGATATAGATTATTTAGCTACAACTGCATGCGAAACTAACGAGTTAGTTTCAAATCCATGCGAAACACACGATTTATCTTCAAATCAATGCGATGTAGAAGGTTTGCTTCAAATCCATACGACACACATGATTTAGATTCAAATCAATTCGAAGGACAAGGCATAGATCCAAATCCATGCGAAACAAACGATTTAGCTTCAAATGAATGCGAAGTAGAAGGCTTGGCTTCAAATCCATGCAAAACAAATGGTTTAACTACAAATACTTGTGATATACATTATTTAGCTACAACTGCATGCGAAACAAACGAGTTAACTTCAAATCCATGCGATACACATGATTTAGCTTCAAATCAATGCGATGTAGAAGGTTTAGCTTCAAATCCATGCCATACACAAGATTTAGCTTCATATCAATGCGATGTAGTAGGTTCAGCTTCAAATCCATGCGACACATATGATTTAGCTTCAAATACTTGCGATATAAGTGACATAGTTTCAAAAGGAGGCGAAACGAACGAGTTAGTTTCAAATCCATGCAAAAAACATGATTTAGCTGCAAATCAATGTGATGTACAAGGTTTAGCTTCAAATCCATGCGATACACAAGATTTAGCTTCAAATCAATGCGATGTAGAAGGTTCAGCTTCAAATCCATGCGACACATATGATTTAGCTTCAAATACTTGCGATATAAGTGATATACCTTCAAAAGCTGGAGGAACAAACGAGGTGGCTTCAATTCCATGCGAAACAAATGATTTAGCTTCAAATCAATGCGAAGTAGAAGACGTAGCTTCAAATCCATGCGAAACAAATGGTTTAGCTACAAATACTTGTGATATAGATTATTTAGCTACAACTGCATGCGAAACTAACGAGTTAGTTTCAAATCCATGCGAAACACACGATTTATCTTCAAATCAATGCGATGTAGAAGGTTTGCTTCAAATCAATAAGAGGTAGATGGTTTAGCTTCAAATCAATAGAATATAGAAGGTTTAGCTTCAAATAAATGCGATGTAGAAGATTTAGCTTCAAATCCATACGACACACATGATTTAGATTCAAATCAATTCGAAGGACAAGGCATAGATTCAAATCCATGCGAAACAAACGATTTAGCTTCAAATGAATGCGAAGTAGAAGGCTTGGCTTCAAATCCATGCAAAACAAATGGTTTAACTACAAATACTTGTGATATACATTATTTAGCTACAACTGCATGCGAAACAAACGAGTTAACTTCAAATCCATGCGATACACATGATTTAGCTTCAAATCAATGCGATGTAGAAGGTTTAGCTTCAAATCCATGCCATACACAAGATTTAGCTTCATATCAATGCGATGTAGTAGGTTCAGCTTCAAATCCATGCGACACATATGATTTAGCTTCAAATACTTGCGATATAAGTGATATAGCTACAAAAGCTGTAGGAACAAACGAGGTAGCTTCAATTCCATGCGAGACACATGATTTAGCATCAAATCAATTCGAAGGACAAGGCTTAGATTCAAATCCATGCGAAAGAAATGATTTATCTTCAAATGAATGCGAAGTAGAAGGCTTGCCTTCAAATCCATGCAAAACAAATGGTTTAGCTACAAATCAATGCGATGTAGTAGGTTAAGCTTCAAATCCATGCGACACATATGATTTAGCTTCAAATACTTGCGATATAAGTGATACAGCTTCAAAAGCTGGAGGAACAAACGAGGTTGCTTCAATTCCATGCGAAACACATGATTTAGCTTCAAATCAATGCGAAGTAGAAGAAGTAGCTTCAAATCCATGCAAAACAAATGGTTTAGCTACGAATACTTGTGATATACATTATTGAGCTACAACTGCATGCGAAACTAACGAGTAAGCTTCAAATCTATGCGAAACACACGATTTATCTTCAAATCAATGCGATGTAGAAGGTTTAGATTCAAATCCATGCGATACACAAGAGTTAGCTTCAACTGAATGCTATGTAGTAGGATCAGCTTCAAATCCATGCGACACATATGATTTAGCTGCAAATCAGTGCGAAGTAGAAGGCTCGGGTTCAAATCAATGCGATTCAAATGGTTCATATTCAAATACTTGTGAAAGACATGATTTAGCTTCAACTGCATGCGAAACACATGATTTAGATTCAAATCAATGCGATGTAGAAGGTTTCGCTTCAAATCCATGCAAAACACGTGATTTATCTTCCAATTAATGCGAAGTAGAAGGCTTAGCTTCAAATCCATGCGAATCAAATGGTTTAGCTTCACATACTTGTGATATACGTTATTTAGATTTAACTGCATGCGCAACGAACGAGTTGGCTTCAAATCCATGCGAAACACTTGATTTAGCTGCAAATCAATGCGATGAAGAAGGATTAGCTTCAAATCCATGCGAAACAAATGATATAGCTTCAAACGCTTGGGGTGTAAGTGATATAGCTTCAAATGAAGACTAATCAAACGAGTTAGCTTCAAAATCCACGCGATACACATGATTTAGCATCAAATACTAGCGATATAAGTGATGTAGATTCAACTGCAGGCGAAACGAACGTGTTATCTTCAAATCCATGCGAAACACATGATTTAGCTGGAAATCAATGCGATGTAGAAGGTTTATCTTCAAATCCATGCGATACACATGATTAAGATTCAAATCAATGCGATGTAGATAGTTTGCTTCAAATCCATGCGATACACAAGATTTAGCTTCAAAAGCAGGAGGAACAAACGAGGTAGCTTCAATTCCATGCAAGACAAATGCTTCAGCTTCAAATCAATGCGAAGTAGGAGGCGTAGCTTCAAATCCATGCGAAAAAAATGGTTTAGCTACAAATACTTGTGATATACATTATTTAGCTACAACTGCTTGCGAAACTAACGCGTTAGCTTCAAATCTATGCGAAACACACGATTTATCTTCAAATCAATGCGATGTAGAAGGTTTAGCTTCAAATCAATACGAAACACATGATTTAGATTCAAATCAATTCGAAGGGCAAGGCTTAGATTCAAATCCATGCGAAACAAATGATTTAGCTTCAGATGAATGCGAAGTAGAAGGCGCAGCTTCAAATCCATGCGGCACATATGATTTAGCTTTAAATACTTGCGATATAAGTGACATAGTTTCAAAAGGAGGCGAAACGAACGAGTTAGCTTCAAATCCATGCGAAACACATGATTTAGCTGCAAATCAATGTGATGTACAAGGTTTAGCTTCAAATCCATGCGATACACAAGATTTAGCTTCAAATCAATGCGATGTAGAAGGTTCAGCTTCAAATCCATGCGACACATATGATTTAGCTTCAAATACTTGCGATATAAGTGATATACCTTCAAAAGCTGGAGGAACAAACGAGGTGGCTTCAATTCCATGCGAAACAAATGATTTAGCTTCAAATCAATGCGAAGTAGAAGACGTAGCTTCAAATCCATGCGAAACAAATGGTTTAGCTACAAATACTTGTGATATAGATTATTTAGCTACAACTGCATGCGAAACTAACGAGTTAGTTTCAAATCCATGCGAAACACACGATTTATCTTCAAATCAATGCGATGTAGAAGGTTTGCTTCAAATCCATACGACACACATGATTTAGATTCAAATCAATTCGAAGGACAAGGCATAGATCCAAATCCATGCGAAACAAACGATTTAGCTTCAAATGAATGCGAAGTAGAAGGCTTGGCTTCAAATCCATGCAAAACAAATGGTTTAACTACAAATACTTGTGATATACATTATTTAGCTACAACTGCATGCGAAACAAACGAGTTAACTTCAAATCCATGCGATACACATGATTTAGCTTCAAATCAATGCGATGTAGAAGGTTTAGCTTCAAATCCATGCCATACACAAGATTTAGCTTCATATCAATGCGATGTAGTAGGTTCAGCTTCAAATCCATGCGACACATATGATTTAGCTTCAAATACTTGCGATATAAGTGACATAGTTTCAAAAGGAGGCGAAACGAACGAGTTAGTTTCAAATCCATGCAAAAAACATGATTTAGCTGCAAATCAATGTGATGTACAAGGTTTAGCTTCAAATCCATGCGATACACAAGATTTAGCTTCAAATCAATGCGATGTAGAAGGTTCAGCTTCAAATCCATGCGACACATATGATTTAGCTTCAAATACTTGCGATATAAGTGATATACCTTCAAAAGCTGGAGGAACAAACGAGGTGGCTTCAATTCCATGCGAAACAAATGATTTAGCTTCAAATCAATGCGAAGTAGAAGACGTAGCTTCAAATCCATGCGAAACAAATGGTTTAGCTACAAATACTTGTGATATAGATTATTTAGCTACAACTGCATGCGAAACTAACGAGTTAGTTTCAAATCCATGCGAAACACACGATTTATCTTCAAATCAATGCGATGTAGAAGGTTTGCTTCAAATCAATAAGAGGTAGATGGTTTAGCTTCAAATCAATAGAATATAGAAGGTTTAGCTTCAAATAAATGCGATGTAGAAGGTTTAGCTTCAAATCCATACGACACACATGATTTAGATTCAAATCAATTCGAAGGACAAGGCATAGATTCAAATCCATGCGAAACAAACGATTTAGCTTCAAATGAATGCGAAGTAGAAGGCTTGGCTTCAAATCCATGCAAAACAAATGGTTTAACTACAAATACTTGTGATATACATTATTTAGCTACAACTGCATGCGAAACAAACGAGTTAACTTCAAATCCATGCGATACACATGATTTAGCTTCAAATCAATGCGATGTAGAAGGTTTAGCTTCAAATCCATGCCATACACAAGATTTAGCTTCATATCAATGCGATGTAGTAGGTTCAGCTTCAAATCCATGCGACACATATGATTTAGCTTCAAATACTTGCGATATAAGTGATATAGCTTCAAAAGATGTAGGAACAAACGAGGTAGCTTCAATTCCATGCGAGACACATGATTTAGCTTCAAATCAATGCGATGTAGAAGGTTCAGCTTCAAATCCATACGAAACACATGATTTAGCTTCAAATCAAATCGAAGTACAATGCTTAGATTCAAATCCATGCGAAACAAATGCTTTAGCTTCAAATCAATGCGAAGTAGAAGGCGTAGCTTCAAATCCATGCAAAACAAATGGTTTAACTACAAATACTTGTGATATACATTATTTAGCTACAACTGCATGCGAAACAAACGAGTTAACTTCAAATCCATGCGATACACATGATTTAGCTTCAAATCAATGCGATGTAGAAGGTTTAGCTTCAAATCCATGCCATACACAAGATTTAGCTTCATATCAATGCGATGTAGTAGGTTCAGCTTCAAATCCATGCGACACATATGATTTAGCTTCAAATACTTGCGATATAAGTGATATAGCTACAAAAGCTGTAGGAACAAACGAGGTAGCTTCAATTCCATGCGAGACACATGATTTAGCATCAAATCAATTCGAAGGACAAGGCTTAGATTCAAATCCATGCGAAAGAAATGATTTATCTTCAAATGAATGCGAAGTAGAAGGCTTGCCTTCAAATCCATGCAAAACAAATGGTTTAGCTACAAATCAATGCGATGTAGTAGGTTAAGCTTCAAATCCATGCGACACATATGATTTAGCTTCAAATACTTGCGATATAAGTGATACAGCTTCAAAAGCTGGAGGAACAAACGAGGTTGCTTCAATTCCATGCGAAACACATGATTTAGCTTCAAATCAATGCGAAGTAGAAGAAGTAGCTTCAAATCCATGCAAAACAAATGGTTTAGCTACGAATACTTGTGATATACATTATTGAGCTACAACTGCATGCGAAACTAACGAGTAAGCTTCAAATCTATGCGAAACACACGATTTATCTTCAAATCAATGCGATGTAGAAGGTTTAGATTCAAATCCATGCGATACACAAGAGTTAGCTTCAACTGAATGCTATGTAGTAGGATCAGCTTCAAATCCATGCGACACATATGATTTAGCTGCAAATCAGTGCGAAGTAGAAGGCTCGGGTTCAAATCAATGCGATTCAAATGGTTCATATTCAAATACTTGTGAAAGACATGATTTAGCTTCAACTGCATGCGAAACACATGATTTAGATTCAAATCAATGCGATGTAGAAGGTTTCGCTTCAAATCCATGCAAAACACGTGATTTATCTTCCAATTAATGCGAAGTAGAAGGCTTAGCTTCAAATCCATGCGAATCAAATGGTTTAGCTTCACATACTTGTGATATACGTTATTTAGATTTAACTGCATGCGCAACGAACGAGTTGGCTTCAAATCCATGCGAAACACTTGATTTAGCTGCAAATCAATGCGATGAAGAAGGATTAGCTTCAAATCCATGCGAAACAAATGATATAGCTTCAAACGCTTGGGGTGTAAGTGATATAGCTTCAAATGAAGACTAATCAAACGAGTTAGCTTCAAAATCCACGCGATACACATGATTTAGCATCAAATACTAGCGATATAAGTGATGTAGATTCAACTGCAGGCGAAACGAACGTGTTATCTTCAAATCCATGCGAAACACATGATTTAGCTGGAAATCAATGCGATGTAGAAGGTTTATCTTCAAATCCATGCGATACACATGATTAAGATTCAAATCAATGCGATGTAGATAGTTTGCTTCAAATCCATGCGATACACAAGATTTAGCTTCAAAAGCAGGAGGAACAAACGAGGTAGCTTCAATTCCATGCAAGACAAATGCTTCAGCTTCAAATCAATGCGAAGTAGGAGGCGTAGCTTCAAATCCATGCGAAAAAAATGGTTTAGCTACAAATACTTGTGATATACATTATTTAGCTACAACTGCTTGCGAAACTAACGCGTTAGCTTCAAATCTATGCGAAACACACGATTTATCTTCAAATCAATGCGATGTAGAAGGTTTAGCTTCAAATCAATACGAAACACATGATTTAGATTCAAATCAATTCGAAGGGCAAGGCTTAGATTCAAATCCATGCGAAACAAATGATTTAGCTTCAGATGAATGCGAAGTAGAAGGCGCAGCTTCAAATCCATGCGGCACATATGATTTAGCTTTAAATACTTGCGATATAAGTGACATAGTTTCAAAAGGAGGCGAAACGAACGAGTTAGCTTCAAATCCATGCGAAACACATGATTTAGCTGCAAATCAATGTGATGTACAAGGTTTAGCTTCAAATCCATGCGATACACAAGATTTAGCTTCAAATCAATGCGATGTAGAAGGTTCAGCTTCAAATCCATGCGACACATATGATTTAGCTTCAAATACTTGCGATATAAGTGATATACCTTCAAAAGCTGGAGGAACAAACGAGGTGGCTTCAATTCCATGCGAAACAAATGATTTAGCTTCAAATCAATGCGAAGTAGAAGACGTAGCTTCAAATCCATGCGAAACAAATGGTTTAGCTACAAATACTTGTGATATAGATTATTTAGCTACAACTGCATGCGAAACTAACGAGTTAGTTTCAAATCCATGCGAAACACACGATTTATCTTCAAATCAATGCGATGTAGAAGGTTTGCTTCAAATCCATACGACACACATGATTTAGATTCAAATCAATTCGAAGGACAAGGCATAGATCCAAATCCATGCGAAACAAACGATTTAGCTTCAAATGAATGCGAAGTAGAAGGCTTGGCTTCAAATCCATGCAAAACAAATGGTTTAACTACAAATACTTGTGATATACATTATTTAGCTACAACTGCATGCGAAACAAACGAGTTAACTTCAAATCCATGCGATACACATGATTTAGCTTCAAATCAATGCGATGTAGAAGGTTTAGCTTCAAATCCATGCCATACACAAGATTTAGCTTCATATCAATGCGATGTAGTAGGTTCAGCTTCAAATCCATGCGACACATATGATTTAGCTTCAAATACTTGCGATATAAGTGACATAGTTTCAAAAGGAGGCGAAACGAACGAGTTAGTTTCAAATCCATGCAAAAAACATGATTTAGCTGCAAATCAATGTGATGTACAAGGTTTAGCTTCAAATCCATGCGATACACAAGATTTAGCTTCAAATCAATGCGATGTAGAAGGTTCAGCTTCAAATCCATGCGACACATATGATTTAGCTTCAAATACTTGCGATATAAGTGATATACCTTCAAAAGCTGGAGGAACAAACGAGGTGGCTTCAATTCCATGCGAAACAAATGATTTAGCTTCAAATCAATGCGAAGTAGAAGACGTAGCTTCAAATCCATGCGAAACAAATGGTTTAGCTACAAATACTTGTGATATAGATTATTTAGCTACAACTGCATGCGAAACTAACGAGTTAGTTTCAAATCCATGCGAAACACACGATTTATCTTCAAATCAATGCGATGTAGAAGGTTTGCTTCAAATCAATAAGAGGTAGATGGTTTAGCTTCAAATCAATAGAATATAGAAGGTTTAGCTTCAAATAAATGCGATGTAGAAGGTTTAGCTTCAAATCCATACGACACACATGATTTAGATTCAAATCAATTCGAAGGACAAGGCATAGATTCAAATCCATGCGAAACAAACGATTTAGCTTCAAATGAATGCGAAGTAGAAGGCTTGGCTTCAAATCCATGCAAAACAAATGGTTTAACTACAAATACTTGTGATATACATTATTTAGCTACAACTGCATGCGAAACAAACGAGTTAACTTCAAATCCATGCGATACACATGATTTAGCTTCAAATCAATGCGATGTAGAAGGTTTAGCTTCAAATCCATGCCATACACAAGATTTAGCTTCATATCAATGCGATGTAGTAGGTTCAGCTTCAAATCCATGCGACACATATGATTTAGCTTCAAATACTTGCGATATAAGTGATATAGCTTCAAAAGATGTAGGAACAAACGAGGTAGCTTCAATTCCATGCGAGACACATGATTTAGCTTCAAATCAATGCGATGTAGAAGGTTCAGCTTCAAATCCATACGAAACACATGATTTAGCTTCAAATCAAATCGAAGTACAATGCTTAGATTCAAATCCATGCGAAACAAATGCTTTAGCTTCAAATCAATGCGAAGTAGAAGGCGTAGCTTCAAATCCATGCGAAACAAATGGTTTAGCTACAAATACTTGTGATATACATTATTTAGCTACAACTGCATGCGAAACTAACGAGTTAGCTTCAAATCCATGCGATACACATGATTTAGCTTCAAATCAATGCGATGTGGAAGGTTTAGCTTCAAATCCATGCGATACACAAGATTTAGCTTCAAATCAATGCGATGTAGTAGGTTCAGCTTCAAATCCATGCGACACATATGATTTAGCTTCAAATACTTGCGATATAAGTGATGTAGCTTCAAAAGCTGTAGGAACGAACGAGGTAGCTTCAATTCCATGCGAGACACATGATTTAGCTTCAAATCAATGCGATGTAGTAGGTTCAGCTTCAAATCCATGCGAGACATATGATTTAGCTTCAAATACTTGCGATATAAGTGATATAGCGACAAAAGCTGTAGGAACAAACGAGGTAGCTTCAGTTCCATGCGAGACACATGATTTAGCATCAAATCAATTCGAAGGACAAGGCTTAGATTCAAATCCATGCGAAAGAAATGATTTATCTTCAAATGAATGCGAAGTAGAAGGCTTGCCTTCAAATCCATGCAAAACAAATGGTTTAGCTACAAATCAATGCGATGTAGTAGGTTAAGCTTCAAATCCATGCGACACATATGATTTAGCTTCAAATACTTGCGATATAAGTGATACAGCTTCAAAAGCTGGAGGAACAAACGAGGTTGCTTCAATTCCATGCGAAACACATGATTTAGCTTCAAATCAATGCGAAGTAGAAGAAGTAGCTTCAAATCCATGCAAAACAAATGGTTTAGCTACGAATACTTGTGATATACATTATTGAGCTACAACTGCATGCGAAACTAACGAGTAAGCTTCAAATCTATGCGAAACACACGATTTATCTTCAAATCAATGCGATGTAGAAGGTTTAGATTCAAATCCATGCGATACACAAGAGTTAGCTTCAACTGAATGCTATGTAGTAGGTTCAGCTTCAAATCCATGCGACACATATGATTTAGCTGCAAATCAGTGCGAAGTAGAAGGCTCGGGTTCAAATCAATGCGATTCAAATGGTTCATATTCAAATACTTGTGAAAGACATGATTTAGCTTCAACTGCATGCGAAACACATGATTTAGCTTCAAATCAATGCGATGTAGAAGGTTTCGCTTCAAATCCATGCAAAACACGTGATTTATCTTCCAATTAATGCGAAGTAGAAGGCTTAGCTTCAAATCCATGCGAATCAAATGGTTTAGCTTCACATACTTGTGATATACGTTATTTAGATTTAACTGCATGCGCAACGAACGAGTTGGCTTCAAATCCATGCGAAACACTTGATTTAGCTGCAAATCAATGCGATGAAGAAGGATTAGCTTCAAATCCATGCGAAACAAATGATATAGCTTCAAACGCTTGGGGTGTAAGTGATATAGCTTCAAATGAAGACTAATCAAACGAGTTAGCTTCAAAATCCACGCGATACACATGATTTAGCATCAAATACTAGCGATATAAGTGATGTAGATTCAACTGCAGGCGAAACGAACGTGTTATCTTCAAATCCATGCGAAACACGATTTAGCTGGAAATCAATGCGATGTAGAATGTTTATCTTCAAATCCATGCGATACACATGATTAAGATTCAAATCAATGCGATGTAGATAGTTTGCTTCAAATCCATGCGATACAAAAGATTTAGCTTCAAAAGCAGGAGGAACAAACGAGGTAGCTTCAATTCCATGCAAGACAAATGCTTCAGCTTCAAATCAATGCGAAGTAGGAGGCGTAGCTTCAAATCCATGCGAAGAAAATGGTTTAGCTACAAATACTTGTGATATACATTATTTAGCTACAACTGCTTGCGAAACTAACGCGTTAGCTTCAAATCTATGCGAAACACACGATTTATCTTCAAATCAATGCGATGTAGAAGGTTTAGCTTCAAATCAATACGAAACACATGATTTAGCATCAAATCAATTCGAAGGGCAAGGCTTAGATTCAAATCCATGCGAAACAAATGATTTAGCTTCAGATGAATGCGAAGTAGAAGGCGCAGCTTCAAATCCATGCGGCACATATGATTTAGCTTCAAATCCATGCGAAACACATGATTTAGCTGCAAATCAATGTGATGTACAAGGTTTAGCTTCAAATCCATGCGATACACAAGATTTAGCTTCAAATCAATGCGATGTAGAAGGTTCAGCTTCAAATCCATGCGACACATATGATTTAGCTTCAAATACTTGCGATATAAGTGATATACCTTCAAAAGCTGGAGGAACAAACGAGGTGGCTTCAATTCCATGCGAAACAAATGATTTAGCTTCAAATCAATGCGAAGTAGAAGACGTAGCTTCAAATCCATGCGAAACAAATGGTTTAGCTACAAATACTTGTGATATAGATTATTTAGCTACAACTGCATGCGAAACTAACGAGTTAGTTTCAAATCCATGCGAAACACACGATTTATCTTCAAATCAATGCGATGTAGAAGGTTTGCTTCAAATCAATAAGAGGTAGATGATTTAGCTTCAAATCAATAGAATATAGAAGGTTTAGCTTCAAATAAATGCGATGTAGAAGGTTTAGCTTCAAATCCATACGACACACATGATTTAGATTCAAATCAATTCGAAGGACAAGGCATAGATCCAAATCCATGCGAAACAAACGATTTAGCTTCAAATGAATGCGAAGTAGAAGGCTTGGCTTCAAATCCATGCAAAACAAATGGTTTAACTACAAATACTTGTGATATACATTATTTAGCTACAACTGCATGCGAAACAAACGAGTTAACTTCAAATCCATGCGATACACATGATTTAGCTTCAAATCAATGCGATGTAGAAGGTTTAGCTTCAAATCCATGCCATACACAAGATTTAGCTTCATATCAATGCGATGTAGTAGGTTCAGCTTCAAATCCATGCGACACATATGATTTAGCTTCAAATACTTGCGATATAAGTGACATAGTTTCAAAAGGAGGCGAAACGAACGAGTTAGTTTCAAATCCATGCGAAACACATGATTTAGCTGCAAATCAATGTGATGTACAAGGTTTAGCTTCAAATCCATGCGATACACAAGATTTAGCTTCAAATCAATGCGATGTAGAAGGTTCAGCTTCAAATCCATGCGACACATATGATTTAGCTTCAAATACTTGCGATATAAGTGATATACCTTCAAAAGCTGGAGGAACAAACGAGGTGGCTTCAATTCCATGCGAAACAAATGATTTAGCTTCAAATCAATGCGAAGTAGAAGACGTAGCTTCAAATCCATGCGAAACAAATGGTTTAGCTACAAATACTTGTGATATAGATTATTTAGCTACAACTGCATGCGAAACTAACGAGTTAGTTTCAAATCCATGCGAAACACACGATTTATCTTCAAATCAATGCGATGTAGAAGGTTTGCTTCAAATCAATAAGAGGTAGATGGTTTAGCTTCAAATCAATAGAATATAGAAGGATTAGCTTCAAATAAATGCGATGTAGAAGGTTTAGCTTCAAATCCATACGACACACATGATTTAGATTCAAATCAATTCGAAGAACAAGGCATAGATCCAAATCCATGCGAAACAAACGATTTAGCTTCAAATGAATGCGAAGTAGAAGGCTTGGCTTCAAATCCATGCAAAACAAATGGTTTAACTACAAATACTTGTGATATACATTATTTAGCTACAACTGCATGCGAAACAAACGAGTTAACTTCAAATCCGTGCGATACACATGATTTAGCTTCAAATCAATGCGATGTAGAAGGTTTAGCTTCAAATCCATGCCATACACAAGATTTAGCTTCATATCAATGCGATGTAGTAGGTTCAGCTTCAAATCCATGCGACACATATGATTTAGCTTCAAATACTTGCGATATAAGTGACATAGTTTCAAAAGGAGGCGAAACGAACGAGTTAGTTTCAAATCCATGCAAAAAACATGATTTAGCTGCAAATCAATGTGATGTACAAGGTTTAGCTTCAAATCCATGCGATACACAAGATTTAGCTTCAAATCAATGCGATGTAGAAGGTTCAGCTTCAAATCCATGCGACACATATGATTTAGCTTCAAATACTTGCGATATAAGTGATATACCTTCAAAAGCTGGAGGAACAAACGAGGTGGCTTCAATTCCATGCGAAACAAATGATTTAGCTTCAAATCAATGCGAAGTAGAAGACGTAGCTTCAAATCCATGCGAAACAAATGGTTTAGCTACAAATACTTGTGATATAGATTATTTAGCTACAACTGCATGCGAAACTAACGAGTTAGTTTCAAATCCATGCGAAACACACGATGTATCTTCAAATCAATGCGATGTAGAAGGTTTGCTTCAAATCAATAAGAGGTAGATGGTTTAGCTTCAAATCAATAGAATATAGAAGGTTTAGCTTCAAATAAATGCGATGTAGAAGGTTTAGCTTCAAATCCATACGACACACATGATTTAGATTCAAATCAATTCGAAGGACAAGGCATAGATTCAAATCCATGCGAAACAAACGATTTAGCTTCAAATGAATGCGAAGTAGAAGGCTTGGCTTCAAATCCATGCAAAACAAATGGTTTAACTACAAATACTTGTGATATACATTATTTAGCTACAACTGCATGCGAAACAAACGAGTTAACTTCAAATCCATGCGATACACATGATTTAGCTTCAAATCAATGCGATGTAGAAGGTTTAGCTTCAAATCCATGCCATACACAAGATTTAGCTTCATATCAATGCGATGTAGTAGGTTCAGCTTCAAATCCATGCGACACATATGATTTAGCTTCAAATACTTGCGATATAAGTGATATAGCTTCAAAAGCTGTAGGAACAAACGAGGTAGCTTCAATTCCATGCGAGACACATGATTTAGCTTCAAATCAATGCGATGTAGAAGGTTCAGCTTCAAATCCATACGAAACACATGATTTAGCTTCAAATCAAATCGAAGTACAATGCTTAGATTCAAATCCATGCGAAACAAATGCTTTAGCTTCAAATCAATGCGAAGTAGAAGGCGTAGCTTCAAATCCATGCGAAACAAATGGTTTAGCTACAAATACTTGTGATATACATTATTTAGCTACAACTGCATGCGAAACTAACGAGTTAGCTTCAAATCCATGCGATACACATGATTTAGCTTCAAATCAATGCGATGTGGAAGGTTTAGCTTCAAATCCATGCGATACACAAGATTTAGCTTCAAATCAATGCGATGTAGTAGGTTCAGCTTCAAATCCATGCGACACATATGATTTAGCTTCAAATACTTGCGATATAAGTGATGTAGCTTCAAAAGCTGTAGGAACGAACGAGGTAGCTTCAATTCCATGCGAGACACATGATTTAGCTTCAAATCAATGCGATGTAGTAGGTTCAGCTTCAAATCCATGCGAGACATATGATTTAGCTTCAAATACTTGCGATATAATTGATATAGCTTCAAAAGCTGTAGGAACAAACGTGGTAGCTTCAATTCCATGCGAGACACATGATTTAGCATCAAATCAATTCGAAGGACAAGGCTTAGATTCAAATCCATGCGAAAGAAATGATTTATCTTCAAATGAATGCGAAGTAGAAGGCTTGCCTTCAAATCCATGCAAAACAAATGGTTTAGCTACAAATCAATGCGATGTAGTAGGTTAAGCTTCAAATCCATGCGACACATATGATTTAGCTTCAAATACTTGCGATATAAGTGATATAGCTTCAAAAGCTGGAGGAACAAACGAGGTTGCTTCAATTCCATGCGAAACACATGATTTAGCTTCAAATCAATGCGAAGTAGAAGAAGTAGCTTCAAATCCATGCAAAACAAATGGTTTAGCTACGAATACTTGTGATATACATTATTGAGCTACAACTGCATGCGAAACTAACGAGTAAGCTTCAAATCTATGCGAAACACACGATTTATCTTCAAATCAATGCGATGTAGAAGGTTTAGATTCAAATCCATGCGATACACAAGAGGCAGCTTCAACTGAATGCTATGTAGTAGGTTCAGGTTCAAATCCATGCGACACATATGATTTAGCTGCAAATCAGTGCGAAGTAGAAGGCTCGGGTTCAAATCAATGCGATTCAAATGGTTCATATTCAAATACTTGTGAAAGACATGATTTAGCTTCAACTGCATGCGAAACACATGATTTAGCTTCAAATCAATGCGATGTAGAAGGTTTCGCTTCAAATCCATGCAAAACACGTGATTTATCTTCCAATTAATGCGAAGTAGAAGGCTTAGCTTCAAATCCATGCGAATCAAATGGTTTAGCTTCACATACTTGTGATATACGTTATTTAGATTTAACTGCATGCGCAACGAACGAGTTGGCTTCAAATCCATGCGAAACACTTGATTTAGCTGCAAATCAATGCGATGAAGAAGGATTAGCTTCAAATCCATGCGAAACAAATGATATAGCTTCAAACGCTTGGGGTGTAAGTGATATAGCTTCAAATGAAGACTAATCAAACGAGTTAGCTTCAAAATCCACGCGATACACATGATTTAGCATCAAATCAATTCGAAGGACAAGGCTTCGATTCAAATCCATGCGAAAGAAATGATTTATCTTCAAATGAATGCGAAGTAGAAGGCTTGCCTTCAAATCCATGCAAAACAAATGGTTTAGCTACAAATCAATGCGATGTAGTAGGTTAAGCTTCAAATCCATGCGACACATATGATTTAGCTTCAAATACTTGCGATATAAGTGATATAGCTTCAAAAGCTGGAGGAACAAACGAGGTTGCTTCAATTCCATGCGAAACACATGATTTAGCTTCAAATCAATGCGAAGTAGAAGAAGTAGCTTCAAATCCATGCAAAACAAATGGTTTAGCTACGAATACTTGTGATATACATTATTGAGCTACAACTGCATGCGAAACTAACGAGTAAGCTTCAAATCTATGCGAAACACACGATTTATCTTCAAATCAATGCGATGTAGAAGGTTTAGATTCAAATCCATGCGATACACAAGAGGCAGCTTCAACTGAATGCTATGTAGTAGGTTCAGGTTCAAATCCATGCGACACATATGATTTAGCTGCAAATCAGTGCGAAGTAGAAGGCTCGGGTTCAAATCAATGCGATTCAAATGGTTCATATTCAAATACTTGTGAAAGACATGATTTAGCTTCAACTGCATGCGAAACACATGATTTAGCTTCAAATCAATGCGATGTAGAAGGTTTCGCTTCAAATCCATGCAAAACACGTGATTTATCTTCCAATTAATGCGAAGTAGAAGGCTTAGCTTCAAATCCATGCGAATCAAATGGTTTAGCTTCACATACTTGTGATATACGTTATTTAGATTTAACTGCATGCGCAACGAACGAGTTGGCTTCAAATCCATGCGAAACACTTGATTTAGCTGCAAATCAATGCGATGAAGAAGGATTAGCTTCAAATCCATGCGAAACAAATGATATAGCTTCAAACGCTTGGGGTGTAAGTGATATAGCTTCAAATGAAGACTAATCAAACGAGTTAGCTTCAAAATCCACGCGATACACATGATTTAGCATCAAATACTAGCGATATAAGTGATGTAGATTCAACTGCAGGCGAAACGAACGTGTTATCTTCAAATCCATGCGAAACACATGATTTAGCTGGAAATCAATGCGATGTAGAAGGTTTATCTTCAAATCCATGCGATACACATGATTAAGATTCAAATCAATGCGATGTAGATAGTTTGCTTCAAATCCATGCGATACACAAGATTTAGCTTCAAAAGCAGGAGGAACAAACGAGGTAGCTTCAATTCCATGCAAGACAAATGCTTCAGCTTCAAATCAATGCGAAGTAGGAGGCGTAGCTTCAAATCCATGCGAAAAAAATGGTTTAGCTACAAATACTTGTGATATACATTATTTAGCTACAACTGCTTGCGAAACTAACGCGTTAGCTTCAAATCTATGCGAAACACACGATTTATCTTCAAATCAAAGCGATGTAGAAGGTTTAGCTTCAAATCAATACGAAACACATGATTTAGCTTCAAATCAATTCGAAGGGCAAGGCTTAGATTCAAATCCATGCGAAACAAATGATTTAGCTTCAGATGAATGCGAAGTAGAAGGCGCAGCTTCAAATCCATGCGGCACATATGATTTAGCTTTAAATACTTGCGATATAAGTGACATAGTTTCAAAAGGAGGCGAAACGAACGAGTTAGCTTCAAATCCATGCGAAACACATGATTTAGCTGCAAATCAATGTGATGTACAAGGTTTAGCTTCAAATCCATGTGATACACAAGATTTAGCTTCAAATCAATGCGATGTAGAAGGTTCAGCTTCAAATCCATGCGACACATATGATTTAGCTTCAAATACTTGCGATATAAGTGATATACCTTCAAAAGCTGGAGGAACAAACGAGGTGGCTTCAATTCCATGCGAAACAAACGATTTAGCTTCAAATGAATGCGAAGTAGAAGGCTTGGCTTCAAATCCATGCAAAACAAATGGTTTAACTACAAATACTTGTGATATACATTATTTAGCTACAACTGCATGCGAAACAAACGAGTTAACTTCAAATCCATGCGATACACATGATTTAGCTTCAAATCAATGCGATGTAGAAAGTTTAGCTTCAAATCCATGCCATACACAAGATTTAGCTTCATATCAATGCGATGTAGTAGGTTCAGCTTCAAATCCATGCGACACATATGATTTAGCTTCAAATACTTGCGATATAAGTGACATAGTTTCAAAAGGAGGCGAAACGAACGAGTTAGTTTCAAATCCATGCAAAAAACATGATTTAGCTGCAAATCAATGTGATGTACAAGCTTTAGCTTCAAATCCATGCGATACACAAGATTTAGCTTCAAATCAATGCGATGTAGAAGGTTCAGCTTCAAATCCATGCGACACATATGATTTAGCTTCAAATACTTGCGATATAAGTGATATACCTTCAAAAGCTGGAGGAACAAACGAGGTGGCTTCAATTCCATGCGAAACAAATGATTTAGCTTCAAATCAATGCGAAGTAGAAGACGTAGCTTCAAATCCATGCGAAACAAATGGTTTAGCTACAAATACTTGTGATATAGATTATTTAGCTTCAACTGCATGCGAAACTAACGAGTTAGTTTCAAATCCATGCGAAACACACGATTTATCTTCAAATCAATGCGATGTAGAAGGTTTGCTTCAAATCAATAAGAGGTAGATGGTTTAGCTTCAAATCAATAGAATATAGAAGGTTTAGCTTCAAATAAATGCGATGTAGAAGGTTTAGCTTCAAATCCATACGACACACATGATTTAGATTCAAATCAATTCGAAGGACAAGGCATAGATTCAAATCCATGCGAAACAAACGATTTAGCTTCAAATGAATGCGAAGTAGAAGGCTTGGCTTCAAATCCATGCAAAACAAATGGTTTAACTACAAATACTTGTGATATACATTATTTAGCTACAACTGCATGCGAAACAAACGAGTTAACTTCAAATCCATGCGATACACATGATTTAGCTTCAAATCAATGCGATGTAGAAGGTTTAGCTTCAAATCCATACCTTACACAAGATTTAGCTTCATATCAATGCGATGTAGTAGGTTCAGCTTCAAATCCATGCGACACATATGATTTAGCTTCAAATACTTGCGATATAAGTGATATAGCTTCAAAAGCTGTAGGAACAAACGAGGTAGCTTCAATTACATGCGAGACACATGATTTAGCTTCAAATCAATGCGATGTAGAAGGTTCAGCTTCAAATCCATACGAAACACATGATTTAGCTTCAAATCAAATCGAAGTACAATGCTTAGATTCAAATCCATGCGAAACAAATGCTTTAGCTTCAAATCAATGCGAAGTAGAAGGCGTAGCTTCAAATCCATGCGAAACAAATGGTTTAGCTACAAATACTTGTGATATACATTATTTAGCTACAACTGCATGCGAAACTAACGAGTTAGCTTCAAATCCATGCGATACACATGATTTAGCTTCAAATCAATGCGATGTGGAAGGTTTAGCTTCAAATCCATGCGATACACAAGATTTAGCTTCAAATCAATGCGATGTAGTAGGTTCAGCTTCAAATCCATGCGACACATATGATTTAGCTTCAAATACTTGCGATATAAGTGATGTAGCTTCAAAAGCTGTAGGAACGAACGAGGTAGCTTCAATTCCATGCGAGACACATAATTTAGATTCAAATCAATGCGATGTAGTAGGTTCAGCTTCAAATCCATGCGACACATATGATTTAGCTTCAAATACTTGCGATATAAGTGATGTAGCTTCAAAAGCTGTAGGAACGAACGAGGTAGCTTCAATTCCATGCGAGACACATGATTTAGCTTCAAATCAATGCGATGTAGTAGGTTCAGCTTCAAATCCATGCGAGACATATGATTTAGCTTCAAATACTTGCGATATAAGTGATATAGCTTCAAAAGCTGTAGGAACAAACGAGGTAGCTTCAATTCCATGCGAGACACATGATTTAGCTTCAAATCAATGCGAAGTAGAAGAAGTAGCTTCAAATCCATGCAAAACAAATGGTTTAGCTACGAATACTTGTGATATACATTATTGAGCTACAACTGCATGCGAAACTAACGAGTAAGCTTCAAATCTATGCGAAACACACGATTTATCTTCAAATCAATGCGATGTAGAAGGTTTAGATTCAAATCCATGCGATACACAAGAGTTAGCTTCAACTGAATGCTATGTAGTAGGTTCAGCTTCAAATCCATGCGACACATATGATTTAGCTGCAAATCAGTGCGAAGTAGAAGGCTCGGGTTCAAATCAATGCGATTCAAATGGTTCATATTCAAATACTTGTGAAAGACATGATTTAGCTTCAACTGCATGCGAAACACATGATTTAGCTTCAAATCAATGCGATGTAGAAGGTTTCGCTTCAAATCCATGCAAAACACGTGATTTATCTTCCAATTAATGCGAAGTAGAAGGCTTAGCTTCAAATCCATGCGAATCAAATGGTTTAGCTTCACATACTTGTGATATACGTTATTTAGATTTAACTGCATGCGCAACGAACGAGTTGGCTTCAAATCCATGCGAAACACTTGATTTAGCTGCAAATCAATGCGATGAAGAAGGATTAGCTTCAAATCCATGCGAAGCAAATGATATAGCTTCAAACGCTTGGGGTGTAAGTGATATAGCTTCAAATGAAGACTAATCAAACGAGTTAGCTTCAAAATCCACGCGATACACATGATTTAGCATCAAATACTAGCGATATAAGTGATGTAGATTCAACTGCAGGCGAAACGAACGTGTTATCTTCAAATCCATGCGAAACACATGATTTAGCTGGAAATCAATGCGATGTAGAAGGTTTATCTTCAAATCCATGCGATACACATGATTAAGATTCAAATCAATGCGATGTAGATAGTTTGCTTCAAATCCATGCGATACACAAGATTTAGCTTCAAATCAATGCGATGTAGTAGGTTCAGCTTCAAATCCATGCGATATAAGTGATATAGCTTCAAAAGCAGGAGGAACAAACGAGGTAGCTTCAATTCCATGCAAGACAAATGCTTTAGCTTCAAATCAATGCGAAGTAGAAGGCGTAGCTTCAAATCCATGCGAAAAAGATGGTTTAGCTACAAATACTTGTGATATACATTATTTAGCTACAACTGCTTGCGAAACTAACGAGTTAGCTTCAAATCTATGCGAAACACACGATTTATCTTCAAATCAATGCGATATAGAAGGTTTAGCTTCAAATCAATGAGAGGTAGAAGGTTTAGCTTCAAATCAATAGAATATAGAAAGTTTAGCTTCAAATCAATGCGATGTAGAAGGTTTAGCTTCAAATCCATACGAAACACATGATTTAGCTTCAAATCAATTCGAAGGGCAAGGCTTAGATTCAAATCCATGCGAAACAAATGATTTAGCTTCAGATGAATGCGAAGTAGAAGGCTCAGCTTCAAATCCATGCGGCACATATGATTTAGCTTTAAATACTTGCGATATAAGTGATATAGCTTCAAAAGCTGTAGGAACAAACGAGGTAGCTTCAAATCCATGCGAAAAAAATGGTTTAGCTACAAACACTTGTGATATACATTATTTAGCTACAACTGCTTGCGAAACTAACGAGTTAGCTTCAAATCTATGCGAAACACACGATTTATCTTCAAATCAATGCGATATAGAAGGTTTAGCTTCAAATCAATGAGAGGTAGAAGGTTTTGCTTCAAATCAATAGAATATAGAAAGTTTAGCTTCAAATCAATGCGATGTAGAAGGTTTAGTTTCAAATCCATACGAAACACATGATTTAGCTTCAAATCAATTCGAAGGACAAGGCATAGATTCAAATCCATGCGAAACAAACGATTTAGCTTCAAATGAATGCGAAGTAGAAGGCTTGGCTTCAAATCCATGCAAAACAAATGGTTTAACTACAAATACTTGTGATATACATTATTTAGCTACAACTGCATGCGAAACAAACGAGTTAACTTCAAATCCATGCGATACACATGATTTAGCTTCAAATCAATGCGATGTAGAAGGTTTAGCTTCAAATCCATGCCTTACACAAGATTTAGCTTCATATCAATGCGATGTAGTAGGTTCAGCTTCAAATCCATGCGAAACAAATGATTTAGCTTCAGATGAATGCGAAGTAGAAGGCTCGGCTTCAAATCCATGCGGCACATATGATTTAGTTTTAAATACTTGCGATATAAGTGACATAGTTTCAAAAGGAGGCGAAACGAACGAGTTAGCTTCAAATCTATGCGAAACACATGATTTAGCTGCAAATCAATGTGATGTACAAGGTTTAGCTTCAAATCCATGCGATACACAAGATTTAGCTTCAAATCAATGCGAAGTAGAAGACGTAGCTTCAAATCCATGCGAAACAAATGGTTTAGCTACAAATACTTGTGATATAGATTATTTAGCTACAACTGCATGCGAAACTAACGAGTTAGCTTCAAATCCATGCGAAACACACGATTTATCTTCAAATCAATGCGATGTAGAAGGTTTGCTTCAAATCAATAAGAGGTTGATGGTTTAGCTTCAAATCAATGGAATATAGAAGGTTTAGCTTCAAATAAATGCGATGTAGAAGGTTTAGCTTCAAATCCATACGACACACATGATTTAGATTCAAATCAATTCGAAGGACAAGGCATAGATTCAAATCCATGCGAAACAAACGATTTAGCTTCAAATGAATGCGAAGTAGAAGGCTTGGGTTTCAAATCCATGCAAAACAAATGGTTTAACTACAAATACTTGTGATATACATTATTTAGCTACAACTGCATGCGAAACAAACGAGTTAACTTCAAATCCATGCGATACACATGATTTAGCTTCAAATCAATGCGATGTAGAAGGTTCAGCTTCAAATCCATACGAAACACATGATTTAGCTTCAAATCAAATCGAAGTACAATGCTTAGATTCAAATCCATGCGAAACAAATGCTTTAGCTTCAAATCAATGCGAAGTAGAAGGCGTAGCTTCAAATCCATGCGATACACATGATTTAGCTTCAAATACTTGTGATATACGTTATTTAGATTTAACTGCATGCGCAACGAACGAGTTAGCTTCTAATCCATGCGAAACACATGATTTAGCTCCTAATCAATGCGATGAAGAAGGTTTAGCTTCAAATCCATGCGAAACAAATGATATAGCTTCAAACACTTGGGGTGTAAGTGATATAGCTTCAAATGAAGACTAATCAAACGAGTTAGCTTCAAAATCCACGCGATAAACATGATTTAGCTTCAAATACTAGCGATATAAGTGATGTAGATTCAACTGCAGGCGAAACGAACGAGTTAGCCTCAAATCCATGCGAAACACATGATTTAGCTGCAAATCAATGCGATGTAGAAGGTTTAGCTTCAAATCCATCCGAAACAAATGATTTAGCTTCAAACACTTGGGGTATCTGTGATATAGCTACAAATGCAGACTAATCAAACGAGTTAGCTTCAAAATCCACGCGATACACATGATTAAGCTTCAAATACTTGCGATATAAGTGATGTAGGTTCAACTGCAGGCGAAACGAACGAGTTAGCTTCAAATCCATGCGAAACATATGATTTAGCTGCAAATCAATGTGATGTAGAAGGTTTAGTTTCAAACCCATGCGATACACAAGATTTAGATTCAAATCAATGCGATGTAGAAGGATCAGCTTCAAATCCATGCGACACATATGATTTAGCTTCAAATACTTGCGATATAAGTGATATAGCTTCAAAAGCTGGAGGAACAAACGAGGAATTTTCAATTCCATGCGAAGAAATGATTTATCTTCAAATCAATGCGAAGTAGAAGGCTTAACTTCAGATCCATGCGATACACAAGATTTAGCTTCAAATCAATACGATGTAGTAGGTTCAGCATTAAATCCATGCGATATAAGTGACATAGCTTCAAAAGCTGGAGGAACAAACGAGGTGGCTTCAATTCCATGCGAAACAAATGGTATAGCTTCAAATCAATGCGAAGTAGAAGGCGTAGCTTCAAATCCATGCGAAACAAATGGTTTAACTACAAATGCTTGTGATATACATTATTTAGCTACAACTGCATGCGAAACAAACGAGTTAACTTCAAATCCATGCGATGCACATGATTTAGCTTCAAATCAATGCGATGTAGAAGGTTCAGCTTCAAATCCATACGAAACACATGATTTAGCTTCAAATACTTGCTATATAAGTGATATAGTTTCGAATACAGGCGAAACGAACGAGTTAGCTTCAAATCCATGCGAAACACATGATTTATCTGCAAATCAATGCGATGAAGAAGGTTTACCTTCAAATCCATGCGAAACAAAAGATATAGTTTCAAACACTTGTGGTGTAAATGATATAGCTTCAAATGAAGACTAATCAAACGAGTTAGCTTCAAAATCCACGCGATAAACATGATTTAGCTTCAAATACTAGCGATATAAGTGATGTAGATTCAACTGCAGGCGAAACGAACGAGTTAGCCTCAAATCCATGCGAAACACATGATTTAGCTGTAAATCAATGCGATGTAGAAGGTTTAGCTTCAAATCCACCCGAAACAAATGATTTAGCTTCAAACACTTGGGGTATCTGTGATATAGCTACAAATGCAGACTAATCAAACGAGTTAGCTTCAAAATCCACGCGATACACATGATTAAGCTTCAAATACTTGCGATATAAGTGATGTAGGTTCAACTGCAGGCGAAACGAACGAGTTAGCTTCAAATCCATGCGAAACATATGATTTAGCTGCAAATCAATGTGATGTAGAAGGTTTAGCTTCAAACCCATGCGATACACAAGATTTAGATTCAAATCAATGCGATGTAGAAGGATCAGCTTCAAATCCATGCGACACATATGATTTAGCTTCAAATACTTGCGATATAAGTGATATAGCTTCAAAAGCTGGAGGAACAAACGAGGAATTTTCAATTCCATGCGAAGAAATGATTTATCTTCAAATCAATGCGAAGTAGAAGGCTTAACTTCAGATCCATGCGATACACAAGATTTAGCTTCAAATCAATGCGATGTAGTAGGTTCAGCGTTAAATCCATGCGATATAAGTGACATAGCTTCAAAAGCTGGAGGAACAAACGAGGTGGCTTCAATTCCATGCGAAACAAATGGTTTAGCTTCAAATCAATGCGAAGTAGAAGGCGTAGCTTCAAATCCATGCGAAACAAATGGTTTAACTACAAATACTTGTGATATACATTATTTAGCTACAACTGCATGCGAAACAAACGAGTTAACTTCAAATCCATGCGATGCACATGATTTAGCTTCAAATCAATGCGATGTAGAAGGTTCAGCTTCAAATCCATACGAAACACATGATTTAGCTTCAAATACTTGCGATATAAGTGATATAGTTTCGAATACAGGCGAAACGAACGAGTTAGCTTCAAATCCATGCGAAACACATGATTTATCTGCAAATCAATGCGATGAAGAAGGTTTACCTTCAAATCCATGCGAAACAAATGATATAGTTTCAAACACTTGTGGTGTAAGTGATATAGCTTCAAATGAAGGCTAATCAAACGAGTTAGCTTCAAAATCCACGCGATATACATGATTTAGCTTCAAATACTAGCGATATAAGTCATGTAGATTCAACTGCAGGCGAACCGAACGAGTTAGTTTCAAATCCATGCGATATAAGTGATATAGCTTCGAATACAGGCGAAACGAACGAGTTAGCTTCAAATCCATGCGAAACACATGATTTAGCTTCAAATCAATGCGATGTAGAAGGTTTAGCTTCAAATCCATGCAAAACAAGTGATTTATCTTCCAATTAATGCGAAGTAGAAGGCTTAGCTTCAAATCCATGCGAATCAAATGGTTTAGCTTCAAATACTTGTGATATACGTTATTTAGATTTAACTGCATGCGCAACGAACGAGTTAGCTTCAAATCGATGCGAAACACATGATTTAGCTGCAAATCAATGCGATGAAGAAGATTTAGCTTCAAATCCATGCGAAACAAATAATATAGCTTCAAACACATGGGGTGTAAGTGATATAGCTTCAAATGAAGACTAATCAATCTTGTTAGCTTCAAAATCCATGCGATACATATGATTTAGCTTCAAATCAGTGCGATGGAGAAGGTTTAGCTTCAAATCAATGGGATGTAGAAGGATTAGCTTCAAATCCATGCGAAACAAATGATTTAGCATCAGATACTTCTGATATAACTGATATAGCTTCAAATGCAGGGGAAACAAACGAGTTAGCATCAAACCCATGCAAAACACATGATTTAGCTGCAAGTCAATGCGATGTAGAAGGTTTAGCTTCAAAACAATAAGAGGTAGAATGTTTAGCTTCAAACAAATAGAATGTAGAAGGTTTAGCTTCAAATCAATGCGATGTAGAAGGTTTAGCTTCAAATCCATACGAAACACATGATTTACCTTCAAATCAATTCGATGGACAAGGCTTAGATTCAAATCCATGCGAAACAAATGATTTAGCTTCAAATCAATACGATGTAGAAGGTTTAGCTTCAAATCCATGCGATACACAAGATTTAGCTTCAAATCAATGCGATGTAGTAGGTTCAGCTTCAAATCCATGCTATATACATGCTTTAGCTTCAAATCAATGCGATGTAGAAGGTTTAGCTTCAAATCCATGCGACACATATGAATTAGCTTCAAATACTTGCTATATAAGTGATATAGCTTGAAAAGCTGGAGGAACAAACGACGTTGCTTCAATTCCATGCGAAACACATGATTTAGCTTCAAATCAATGCTATGTAGAAGGTTTAGCTGCAAATCCATGCAAAACAAATGGTTTAGCTACGAATACTTGTGATATACATTATTTAGCTACAACTGCATGCGAAACTAACGATTTAGCTTCAAATCCGTGCGAAACACACGATTTATCTTCAAATCAATGCGATGTAGAAGGTTTAGCTTCAAATCAACAAGAGGTAGATGGTTTAGCTTCAAATCAATAGAATATAGAAGGTTTAGCTTCTAATAAATGCGAAGTAGAAGGTTTAGATTCAAATCCATACGACACACATGATTTAGATTCAAATCAATTCGAAGGACAAGGCTTAGATTCAAATCCATGCGAAACAAATGATTTAGCTTCAAATGAATGCGAAGTAGAAGGCTTGGCTTCAAATCCATGCAAAACAAATGGTTTAACTACAAATACTTGTGATAAACATTATTTAGCTACAACTGCATGCGAAACAAACGAGTTAACATCAAATCCATGCGATACACATGATTTAGCTTCAAATCAATGCGATGTAGAAGGTTTAGCTTCAAAACAATAAGAGGTAGAAGGTTTAGCTTCAAATCAATAGAATGTAGTTGGTTTAGTTTTAAATCAATGCGATGTAGAAGGTTTAGCTTCAAATCAATGCGATGTAGAAGGTTCAGCTTCAAATCCATGCGACACATATGATTTAGCTTCAAATACTTGCGATATAAGTGATATACCTTCAAAAGCTGGAGGAACAAACGAGGTGGCTTCAATTCCATGCGAAACACATGATTTAGCTTCAAATCAATGCGAAGTAGAAGGCGTAGCTTCAAATCAATGCAAAACAAATGGTTTAGCTACGAATACTTGTGATATACGTTATTTAGCTACAACTGCATGCGAAACTAACGATTTAGCTTCAAATCCATGCGAAACACACGATTTATCTTCAAATCAATGCGATGTAGAAGGTATAGATTCAAATCCATACGACACACATGATTTAGATTCAAATCAATTCGAAGGACAAGGCTTAGATTCAAATCCATGCGAAACAAATGATTTAGCTTCAAATGAATGCGAAGTAGAAGGCTTGGCTTCAAATCCATGCAAAACAAATGGTTTAACTACAAATACTTGTGATAAACATTATTTAACTACAACTGCATGCGAAACAAACGAGTTAACATCAAATCCATGCGATACACATGATTTAGCTTCAAATCAATGCGATGTAGAAGGTTTCGCTTCAAATCCATGCCATACACAAGATTTAGCTTCAAATCAATGCGATGTAGTAGGTTCAGCTTCAAATCCATGCGACACATATGATTAAGCTTCAAATACTTGCGATATAAGTGATATAGCTTCAAAAGCTGTAGGAACAAACGAGCTAGCTTCAATTCCATGCGAGACACATGATTTAGCTTCAAATCAACGCGATGTAGAAGGTTCAGCTTCAAATCCATACGAAACACATGATTTAGCTTCAAATCAATTCGAAGTACAATGCTTAGATTCAAATCCATGCGAAACAAATGATTTAGCTTCAAATGAATGCGAAGTAGAAGGCTTAGCTTCAAATCCATGCAAAACAAATGGTTTAGCTACAAATGCTTGTGATATACATTATTTAGCTACAACTGCATGCGAAACAAACGAGTTAGCTTCAAATCCACGCTATATACATGCTTTAGCTTCAAATCAATGCGATGTGGAAAGTTAAGCTTCAAATCCATGCGATACACAAGATTTAGCTTCAAATCAATGCGATGTAGTAGGTTCAGCTTCAAAACCATGCGACACATATGATTTAGCTTCAAATACTTGCGATATAAGTGATATAGCTTCAAAAGCTGTAGGAACAAACGAGGTAGTTTCAATTCCATACGAGACACATGATTTAGCTTCAAATCAATGCGATGTGGAAGGTTTAGCTTCAAATTCAAGCGTAACACATGATTTAGCTTCAAATACTTGCGATATAAGTGATATAGCTTCGAACACAGGCGAAACGATCGAGTTAGCTTCAAATCCATGCGAAACACATGACTCAGCTGCAAATAAATTCAATGTAGAAGGTTTAGCTTCAAATCCATGAGAAACACATTATTTAGCTGCAAATCAGTGCGAAGTAGAAGGCTCGGGTTCAAATCAATGCAATTCAAATGGTTCATCTTCAAATACTTGTGAAAGACATGATTTAGCTTCAACTGCATGCGATACACATGATTTAGCTTCAAATCAATGCGATGTAGAAGGTTTAGATTCAAATCCATGCAAAACACGTGATTTATCTTCCAATTAATGCGAAGTAAAAGGCTTATCTTCAAATCCATGCGAATCAAATCGTTTAGCCACAAATCCTTGTGATATACGTTATTTAGATTTAACTGCATGTTAAACGAACGAGTTAGCTTCAAATCCATGCGAAACACATGATTTAGCTTCAAATCAACTCGAAGTACAAGGCTTAGATTCAAATCCATGCGAAACAAATGGTTTAGCTACAAATACTTGTGATATACGTAATTTAGATTTAACTGCATGCGCAACGAACGAGTTAGTTTCAAATCCATGCGAAACACATGATTTAGCTGCAAATCAATGCGATGTAGAAGGTTTAGCTTCAAATCAACAAGAGGTAAATGGTTTAGCTTCAAATCAATAGAATATAGAAGGTTTAGCTTCAAATAAATGCGAAGTAGAAGGTATAGATTCAAATCCATACGACACACATGATTTAGATTCAAATCAATTCGAAGGACAAGGCTTAGATTCAAATCCATGCGAAACAAATGATTTAGCTTCAAATGAATGCGAAGTAGAAGGCTTGGTTCAAATCCATGCAAAACAAATGGTTTAACTACAAATACTTGTGATAAACATTATTTAACTACAACTGCATGCGAAACAAACGAGTTAACATCAAATCCATGCGATACACATGATTTAGCTTCAAATCAATGCGATGTAGTAGGTTCAGCTTCAAATCCATGCGACACATATGATTAAGCTTCAAATACTTGCGATATAAGTGATATAGCTTCAAAAGCTGTAGGAACAAACGAGCTAGCTTCAATTCCATGCGAGACACATGATTTAGCTTCAAATCAACGCGATGTAGAAGGTCCAGCTTCAAATCCATACGAAACACATGATTTAGCTTCAAATCAATTCGAAGTACAATGCGTAGATTCAAATCCATGCGAAACAAATGATTTAGCTTCAAATGAATGCGAAGTAGAAGGCTTAGCTTCAAATCCATGCAAAACAAATGGTTTAGCTACAAATGCTTGTGATATACATTATTTAGCTACAACTGCATGCGAAACAAACGAGTTAGCTTCAAATCCACGCTATATACATGCTTTAGCTTCAAATCAATGCGATGTGGAAAGTTAAACTTCAAATCCATGCGATACACAAGATTTAGCTTCAAATCAATGCGATGTAGTAGGTTCAGCTTCAAAACCATGCGACACATATGATTTAGCTTCAAATACTTGCGATATAAGTGATATAGCTTCAAAAGCTGTAGGAACAAACGAGGTAGTTTCAATTCCATGCGAGACACATGATTTAGCTTCAAATCAATGCGATGTGGAAGGTTTAGCTTCAAATTCAAGCGTAACACATGATTTAGCTTCAAATACTTGCGATATAAGTGATATAGCTTCGAACACAATCGAAACGATCGAGTTAGCTTCAAATCCATGCGAAACACATGACTCAGCTGCAAATCAATTCAATGTAGAAGGTTTAGCTTCAAATCCATGAGAAACACATTATTTAGCTGCAAATCAGTGCGAAGTAGAAGGCTCGGGTTCAAATCAATGCAATTCAAATGGTTCATCTTCAAATACTTGTGAAAGACATGATTTAGCTTGAACTGCATGCGATACACATGATTTAGCTTCAAATCAATGCGATGTAGAAGGTTTAGATTCAAATCCATGCAAAACACGTGATTTATCTTCCAATTAATGCGAAGTAAAAGGCTTATCTTCAAATCCATGCGAATCAAATGGTTTAGCCACAAATCCTTGTGATATACGTTATTTAGATGTAACTGCATGTTAAACGAACGAGTTAGCTTCAAATCCATGCGAAACACATGATTTAGCTTCAATTACTTGCGATATAAGTGATGTAGGTTCAACTGCAGGCGAAACGAACGAGTTAGCTTCAAACCCATGCGAAACACATAATTTAGCTGCAAATCAGTGTGATGTAGAAGGTTTAGCTTCAAATCCATGCGATACACAAGATTTAGCTTCAAATCAATGCGATGTAGAAGGTTCAGCTTCAAATCCATGCGACACATATGATTTAGCTTCAAATCAATGCGAAGTAGAAGGAGTAGCTTCAAATCCATGCAAAACAAATGGTTCAGCTACGAATACTTGTGATATACATTATTTAGCTACAACTGCATGCGAAACTAACGAGTTAGCTTCAAATCCATGCGCGACACATGATTTAACTTCTAATCAATGCGATGTAGAAGGTTTAGCTTCAAATCCACGCGAAACAAATGATTTAGCTTCAAACACTTGGGGTATAAGTGATATAGCTTCAAATGCAGACTAATCAAACGAGTTAGCTTCAAAATCCACGCGATACACATGATTTAGCTTCAAACACTTGCGATATAAGTGATGTAGATTCAACTGCAGGCTGCACGAACGAGTTAGCTTCAAATCCATGCGAAACACATGATTTAGCTGCAAATCAATGTGATGTGAAAGGTTTAGCTTCAAATCCATGCGATACACAAGATTTAGCTTCAAATAAATGCGATGTAGAAGGTTTAGCTTCAAATCCACGCGAAACAAATGAGTTAGTTTCAAACACTTGGGGTATAAGTGATATAGCTTCAAATGCAGACTAATCAAACGAGTTAGCTTCAAAATCCACGCGATACACATGATTTAGCTTCAACTACTTGCGATATAAGTGATGTAGGTTCAACTGCAGGCGAAACGAACGAGTTAGCTTCAAATCCATGCGAAACACATGAGTCAGCTGCAAATCAATTCAATGTAGAAGGTTTAGCTTCAAATCCATGAGAAACACATTATTTAGCTGCAAATCAGTGCGAAGTAGTAGGCTCGGGTTCAAATCAATGCAATTCAAATGGTTCATATTCAAATACTTGTGAAAGACATGACTTAGCTTCAACTGCATGCGAAACACATGATTTAGCTTCAAATCAATGCGATGTAGAAGGTTTAGCTTCGAATCCATGCAAAACACGTGATTTATCTTCCAATTAATGCGAAGTAGAAAGCTTATCTTCAAATCCATGCGAATCAAATGGTGTAGCTTCAAATACTTGTGATATACGTTATTTAGATTTAACTGCATGCGCAACGAACGAGTTAGCTTCAAATCCATGCGCGACACATGATTTAGCTTCTAATCAATGCGATGTAGAAGGTTTAGCTTCAAATCCACGCGAAACAAATGATTTAGCTTCAAACACTTGGGGTATAAGTGATATAGCTTCAAATGCAGACTAATCAAACGAGTTAGCTTCAAAATCCACACGATACACATGATTTAGCTTCAAACACTTGCGATATAAGTGATGTAGATTCAACTGCAGGCTAAACGAACGAGTTAGCTTCAAATCCATGCGAAACACATGATTTAGCTGCAAATCAATGTGATGTAGAAGGTTTAGCTTCAAATCCATGCGATACACAAGATTTAGCTTCAAATCAATGCGATGTAGAAGGTTCAGCTTCAAAACCATGCGACACATATGATTTATCTTCAAATACTTGCGATATAAGTGATATAGCTTCAAAAGCTGGAGGAACAAACGAGGTAGCTTCAATTCGATGCGAAACAAATGATTTAGCTTCAAATCAATGCGAAGTAGAAGGCGTAGCTCCAAATCCATGCGAAACAAATGGTTTAGCTACAAATACTTGTGATATACATTACTTAGCTACAACTGCATGCGAAACTAACGAGTTAGCTTCAAATCCATGCGAAACACACGATTTATCTTCAAATCAATGCGATGTAGAAGGTTTAGCTTCAAATCAATAAGAGGTAGAAGGTTTAGCTTCAAATCAATAGAATATAGTAGGTTTAGCTTCAAATCAATGCGATGAATAAGGTTTAGCATCAAATCCATACGAAACACATGATTTAGCTGCAAATCAATTCGAAGGACAATGCATAGATTCAAATCCATGCGAAACAAATGATTTAGCTTCAAATGAATGCGAAGTAGAAGGCTTAGCTTCAAATCCATGCAAAACAAATGGTTTAGCTACAAATACTTGTGATATACATTATTTAGCTACAACTGCATGTGAAACAAAGGAGTTAACTTCAAATCCATGCGGTACACATGATTTAGCTTCAAATCAATACGATGTAGAATGTTTAGCTTCAAATCCGCGCGAAACAAACGATTTAGCTTCAGATACTTGCGATATAAGTGATATAGCTTCAAATGCAGGCGAAACGAACGAGTTAGCTTCAAATCCATGCGAAACACCTTGTTTCTCTTCAAATCAATGCGAAACACGTGATTTAGCTTCAAATTCATGCGAAACGCATGGTTTAGCTTGATATTCATGCGAAACAAATGGTGCTGCTTCAAATACTTGTGATATACATAATTTAGCTTCAACAGCTTGCGAAACAAAGGAGTTAGCTTTAAATCCAAATCAAACACATCAGTTAATTACAAATCTATGAGAAGTAGAAGGCTTAGCTCAAAATAAATGCGAAACAAATAGTTTAGCTTCTAATACTTGTGATATACATGATTTAGCTTCAACTGCATGCCAAACAAACGAGTTAGCTTCAAATCCATGCGAAACACACGATTTATCATCTAATCAATGCGATGTATAAGGTTTAGCTTCAAATCAATAAGAGGTAGATGGTTTAGCTTCAAATCAATAGAATATAGAAGGTTTAGCTTCAAATAAATGCGAAGTAGAAGGTTTAGCTTCAAATCCATACGACACACATGATTTAGATTCAAATCAATTCGAAGGACAAGGCTTAGATTGAAATCCATGCGATACAAATGATTTAGCTTCAAATCAATGCGATGTAGAAGGTTTCGCATCAAATCCATGCCATACACAAGATTTAGCTTCAAATCAATGCGATGTAGTAGGTTCAGCTTCAAATCCATGCGAAACACATGATTTAGCTTCAAATCAATGCGATGTAGAAGGTTTTGCTTCAAATCCATGCAAAACACGTGATTTATCTTCCAATTAATGCGAAGTAGAAGGCTTAGCTTCAAATCCATGCGAATCAAATGGTTTAGCTTCACATACTTGTGATATACGTTATTTAGATTTAACTGCATGCGCAACGAACGAGTTAGCTTCAAATCCATGCGAGACACATGATTTAGCTTCAAATCAATACGATGTAGAAGGTTTAGCTTCATATCCATACGAAACACATGATTTAGCTTCAAATCAATTCGAAGGACAAGGCTTATCTTCAAATCCATGCGAATCAAATGGTGTAGCTTCAAATACTTGTGATATACGTTATTTAGATTTAACTGCATGCGCAACGAACGAGTTAGCTTCTAATCCATGCGAAACACATGATTTAGCTGCAAATCAATGCGATGGAGAAGGTTTAGCTTAAAATCCATGCGAAACAAATGATATAGCTTCAAACACTTGGGGTGTAAGTGATATAGCTTCAAATGAAGACTAATCAAACGAGTTAGCTTCAAAATCCACGCGATACACATGATTTAGCTTCAAATCAATGCGATGTAGATGGTTTAGCTTCAAAACAATAAGAGGTAGAAGCTTTAGCTTGAGATCAATAGATTGTAGAAGGTTTAGCTTCAAATCAATGCGATGTAGAAGGTTTAGCTTCAAATCCATACGACACACATGATTTAGCTTCAAATCAATTCGAAGTACAATGCTTAGATACAAATCCATGCGAAACAAATGATTTAGCTTCAAATGAATGCGAAGTAGAAGGCTTAGCTTCAAATCCATACGACACACATGATTTAGATTCAAATCAATTCGAAGGACAAGGCTTAGTTTCAAATCCATGCGAAACAAATGATTTAGCTTCAAATGAATGCGAAGTAGAAGGCTTGGCTTCAAATCCATGCAAAACAAATGGTTTAACTACAAATACTTGTGATAAACATTATTTAGCTACAACTGCATGCGAAACAAACGAGTTAACTTCAAATCCATGCGATACATATGATTTAGCTTCAAATCAATGCGATGTAGAAGGTTTCGCTTCAAACCCATGCCATACACAAGATTTAGCTTCAAATCAATACGATGTAGTAGGTTCAGCTTCAAATCCGTGCGACACATATGATTAAGCTTCAAATACTTGCGATATAAGTGATATAGCTTCAAAAGCTGTAGGAACAAACGAGCTAGCTTCAATTCCATGCGAGACACATGATTTAGCTTCAAATCAATGCGATGTAGAAGGTTCAGCTTCAAATCCATACGAAACACATGATTTAGCTTCAAATCAATTCGAAGTACAATGCTTAGATACAAATCCATGCGAAACAAATGATTTAGCTTCAAATGAATGCGAAGTAGAAGGCTTAGCTTCAAATTCATGCAAACAAATGGTTTAGCTACAAATGCTTGTGATATACATTATTTAGCTACAACTGCATGCGAAACAAACGAGTTAGCTTCAAATCAATGCGATGTAGAAAGTTAAGCTTCAAATCCATGCGATACACAAGATTTAGCTTCAAATCAATGCGATGTAGTAGGTCCAGCTTCAAATCCATGCGACACATATGATTTAGCTTCAAATACTTGCGATATAAGTGATATAGCTTCAAAAGCTGTAGGAACAAACGAGTTAGTTTTAATTCCATGCGAGACACATGATTTAGCTTCAAATCAATGCGATGTAGAAGGTTTAGCTTCAAATTCAAGCGTAACACATGATTTAGCTTCAAATACTTGCGATATAAGTGATATAGCTTCGAATACAGGCGAAACGATCGAGTTAGCTTCAAATCCATGCGAAACACATGACTCAGCTGCAAATCAATTCAATGTAGAAGGTTTAGCTTCAAATCCATGAGAAACACATTATTTAGCTGCAAATCAGTGCGAAGTAGAAGGCTCGGGTTCAAATCAATGCAATTCAAATGGTTCATCTTCAAATACTTGTGAAAGACATGATTTAGCTTCAACTGCATGCGATACACATGATTTAGCTTAAAATCAATGCGATGTAGAAGGTTTAGCTTCAAATCCATGCAAAACACGTGATTTATCTTCCAATTAATGCGAAGTAAAAGGCTTATCTTCAAATCCATGCGAATCAAATGGTTTAGCCACAAATCCTTGTGATATACGTTATTTAGATTTAACTGCATGTTAAACGAACGAGTTAGCTTCAATTCCATGCGAAACACATGATTTAGCTTCAAATCAACTCGAAGTACAAGGCTTAGATTCAAATCCATGCGAAACAAATGATTTAGCTACAAATACTTGTGATATACGTAATTTAGATTTAACTGCATGCGCAACGAACGAGTTAGTTTCAAATCCATGCGGAACAAATGATTTAGCTTCAAATCAATGCGAAGTAGAAAACGTAGCTTCAAATCCATGCGAAACAAATGGTTTAGCTACAAATACATGTAATATAGATTATTTAGCTACAACTGCATGCGAAACTAACGAGTTAGCTTCAAATCCATGCGAAACACACGATTTATCATCAAATCAATGCGATGTGGAAGGTTTAGCTTCAAATCCATACGAAACACATGATTTAGATTCAAATCAATTCGAAGGGCAAGGCTTAGATTCAAATCCATGCGAAACAAATGATTTAGCTTCAAATGAATGCGAAGTAGAAGGCTTAGCTTAAAATCCATGCGAATCAAATGGTTTAGCGTCAAATACTTGTGATATACGTTATTTTGATTTAACTGCATGCGCAACAAACGAATTAGCTTCAAATCCATGCGAAACACATGATTTAGCTGAAAATCAATGCGATGTAGAAGGTTTAGCTTCAAATCCATGCGAAACAAATGATATAGCTTCAAACACTTGCGATATAAGTGATATAGCTTCAAAAGCTGTAGGAACAAACGAGGTAGCTTCAATTCCGTTCGAGACACATGATTTAGCTTCAAATCAATGTGATGTAGTTGGTTCAGCTTCAAATCCATGCGAGACATATGATTTAGCTTCAAATACTTGCGATATATGTTATATAGCTTCAAAAGCTGTAGGAACAAACGAGGTAGGTTCAATTCCATGCGAGACACATGATTTAGCATCAAATCAATTCGAAGGACAAGGCTTAGATTCAAATCCATGCGAAACAAATGATTTATCTTCAAATGAATGCGAAGTAGAAGGCTTGCCTTCAAATCCATGCAAAACAAATGGTTTAGCTACAAATCAATGCGATGTAGTAGGTTCAGCTTCAAATCCATGCGACACATATGATTTAGCTTCAAATACTTGCGATATAAGTGATATAGCTTCAAAAGCTGGAGGAACAAACGAGGTTGCTTCAATTCCATGCGAAACACATGATTTAGCTTCAAATCAATGCGAAGTAGAAGAAGTAGCTTCAAATCCATGCAAAACAAATGGTTTAGCTACGAATACTTGTGATATACATTATTTAGCTACAATTGCATGCGAAACTAACGAGTAAGCTTCAAATCTATGCGTAACACACGATTTATCTTCAAATCAATGCGATGTAGAAGGTTTAGCTTCAAATCGATGCGATACACAAGATTTAGCTTCAAATGAATGCGATGTAGTAGGTTCAGCTTCAAATCCATGCGACATATATGATTTAGCTGCAAATCAGTGCGAAGTAGAAGGCTCGGGTTCAAATCAATGCGATTCAAGTGGTTCATATTCAAATACTTGTGAAAGACATGATTTAGCTTCAACTGCATGCGAAACACATGATTTAGCTTCAAATCAATGCGATGTAGAAGGTTTTGCTTCAAATCCATGCAAAACACGTGATTTATCTTCCAATTAATGCGAAGTAGAAGGCTTAGCTTCAAATCCATGCGAATCAAATGGTTTAGCTTCACATACTTGTGATATACGTTATTTAGATTTAACTGCATGCGCAACGAACGAGTTAGCTTCAAATCCATGCGAAACACATGATTTAGCTGCAAATCAATGCGATGAAGAAGGATTGGCTTCAAATCCATGCGAAACAAATGATATAGCTTCAAACGCTTGGGGTGTAAGTGATATAGCTTCAAATGAAGACTAATCAAACGAGTTAGCTTCAAAATCCACGCGATACACATGATTTAGCATCAAATACTAGCGATATAAGTGATGTAGATTCAACTGCAGGCGAAACGAACGTGTTATCTTCAAATCCATGCGAAACACATGATTTAGCTGCAAATCAATGCGATGTAGAAGGTTTATCTTCAAATCCATGCGATACACATGATTAAGATTCAAATCAATGCGATGTAGATAGTTTGCTTCAAATCCATGCGATACACAAGATTTAGCTTCAAATCAATGCGATGTAGTAGGTTCAGCCTCAAATCCATGCGATATAAGTGATATAGCTTCAAAAGCAGGAGGAACAAACGAGGTAGCTTCAATTCCATGCAAGACAAATGCTTTAGCTTCAAATCAATGCGAAGTAGAAGGCGTAGCTTCAAATCCATGCGAAAAAAATGGTTTAGCTACAAATACTTGTGATATACATTATTTAGCTACAACTGCTTGCGAAACTAACGAGTTAGCTTCAAATCCATGCGAAACAAATGATACAGCTTCAAACGCTTGGGGTGTAAGTGATATAGCTTCAAATGAAGACTAATCAAACGAGTTAGCTTCAAAATCCACGCGATACACATGATTTAGCTTCAAATACTAGCGATATAAGTGATGTAGATTCAACTGCAGGCGAAACGAACGTGTTATCTTCAAATCCATGCGAAACACATGAATCAGCTGCAAATCAATGCAATGTAGAAGGTTTAGCTTCAAATCCATGCGAAACACACGATTTATCTTCAAATCAATGCGATGTAGAAGGTTTGCTTAAAATCTATAACAGGTAGATGGTTTAGCTTCAAATCAATGGAATATAGAAGGTTTAGCTTCAAATAAATACGATGTAGAAGGTTTAGCTTCAAATCCATGCGATACACAAGATTTAGCTTCAAATCAATGCGATGTAGTAGGACCAGCTTCAAATCCATGCGATATAAGTGATATAGCTTCAAAAGCAGGAGGAACAAACGAGGTAGCTTCAATACCATGCAAGACAAATGCTTTAGCTTCAAATCAATGCGAAGTAGAAGGCGTAGCTTCAAATCCATGCGAAAAAAATGGTTTAGCTACAAACACTTGTGATATACATTATTTAGCTACAACTGCTTGCGAAACTAACGAGTTAGCTTCAAATCTATGCGAAACACACGATTTATCTTCAAATCAATGCGATGTAGAAGGTTTAGCTTCAAATCAATACGAAACACATGATTTAGCTTCAAATCAATTCGAAGGGCAAGGCTTAGATTCAAATCCATGCGAAACAAATGATTTAGCTTCAGATGAATGCGAAGTAGAAGGCTCAGCTTCAAATCCATGCGGCACATATGATTTAGCTTTAAATACTAGCGATATAAGTGACATAGTTTCAAAAGGAGGCGAAACGAACGAGTTACCTTCAAATCCATGCGAAACACATGATTTAGCTGCAAATCAATGTGATGTACAAGGTTTAGCTTCAAATCCATGCGATACACAAGATTTAGCTTCAAATCAATGCGATGTAGAAGGTTCAGCTTCAAATCCATGCGACACATATGATTTAGCTTCAAATACTTGCGTTATAAGTGATATACCTTCAAAAGCTGGAGGAACAAACGAGGTGGCTTCAATTCCATGCGAAACAAATGATTTAGCTTCAAATCAATGCGAAGTAGAAAACGTAGCTTCAAATCCATGCGAAACAAATGGTTTAGCTACAAATACTTGTGATATACATTATTTAGCTACAACTGCATGCGAAACGAACGAGTTAGCTTCAAATACATGCGATACACATGATTTAGCTTCAAATCAATGCGATGTGGAAGGTTTAGCTTCAAATCCATGCGATACACAAGATTTAGATTCAAATCAATGCGATGTAGTAGGTTCAGCTTCAAATCCATGCGACACATATGATTTAGCTTCAAATACTAGCGAAATAAGTGATGTAGATTCAACTGCAGGCGTATCGAACGAGTTCGTTTCAAATCCATGCGAAACACATGATTTAGCTTCAAATCAATTCGAAGTACAATGCTTAGATTCAAATCCATGCGAAACAAATGATTTAGCTTCAAATGAATGCGAAGTAGAAGGCTTAGATTCAAATTCATGCAAACAAATGGTTTAGCTACAAATGCTTGTGATATACATTATTTAGCTACAACTGCATGCGAAACAAACGAGTTAGCTTCAAATCAATGCGATGTAGAAAGTTAAGCTTCAAATCCATGCGATACACAAGATTTAGCTTCAAATCAATGCGATGTAGTAGGTCCAGCTTCAAATCCATGCGACACATATGATTTAGCTTCAAATACTTGCGATATAAGTGATATAGCTTCAAAAGCTGTAGGAACAAACGAGTTAGTTTCAATTCCATGCGAGACACATGATTTAGCTTCAAATCAATGCGATGTAGAAGGTTTAGCTTCAAATTCAAGCGTAACACATGATTTAGCTTCAAATACTTGCGATATAAGTGATATAGCTTCGAATACAGGCGAAACGATCGAGTTAGCTTCAAATCCATGCGAAACACATGACTCAGCTGCAAATCAATTCAATGTAGAAGGTTTAGCTTCAAATCCATGAGAAACACATTATTTAGCTGCAAATCAGTGCGAAGTAGAAGGCTCGGGTTCAAATCAATGCAATTCAAATGGTTCATCTTCAAATACTTGTGAAAGACATGATTTAGCTTCAACTGCATGCGGTACACATGATTTAGCTTAAAATCAATGCGATGTAGAAGGTTTAGCTTCAAATCCATGCAAAACACGTGATTTATCTTCCAATTAATGCGAAGTAAAAGGCTTATCTTCAAATCCATGCGAATCAAATGGTTTAGCCACAAATCCTTGTGATATACGTTATTTAGATTTAACTGCATGTTAAACGAACGAGTTAGCTTCAATTCCATGCGAAACACATGATTTAGCTTCAAATCAACTCGAAGTACAAGGCTTAGATTCAAATCCATGCGAAACAAATGGTTTAGCTACAAATACTTGTGATATACGTAATTTAGATTTAACTGCATGCGCAACGAACGAGTTAGTTTCAAATCCATGCGGAACAAATGATTTATCTTCAAATCAATGCGAAGTAGAAAACGTAGCTTCAAATCCATGCGAAACAAATGGTTTAGCTACAAATACTTGTGATATAGATTATTTAGCTACAACTGCATGCGAAACTAACGAGTTAGCTTCAAATCCATGCGAAACACACGATTTATCATCAAATCAATGCGATGTGGAAGGTTTAGCTTCAAATCCATACGAAACACATGATTTAGATTCAAATCAATTCGAAGGGCAAGGCTTAGATTCAAATCCATGCGAATCAAATGATTTAGCTTCAAATGAATGCGAAGTAGAAGGCTTAGCTTAAAATCCATGCGAATCAAATGGTTTAGCTTCAAATACTTGTGATATACGTTATTTTGATTTAACTGCATGCGCAACAAACGAATTAGCTTCAAATCCATGCGAAACACATGATTTAGCTGAAAATCAATGCGATGTAGAAGGTTTAGCTTCAAATCCATGCGAAACAAATGATATAGCTTCAAACACTTGCGATATAAGTGATATAGCTACAAAAGCTGTAGGAACAAACGAGGTAGCTTCAATTCCGTTCGAGACACATGATTTAGCATCAAATCAATGTGATGTAGTAGGTTCAGCTTCAAATCCATGCGAGACATATGATTTAGCTTCAAATACTTGCGATATATGTTATATAGCTTCAAAAGCTGTAGGAATAAACGAGGTAGGTTCAATTCCATGCGAGACACATGATTTAGCATCAAATCAATTCGAAGGACAAGGCTTAGATTCAAATCCATGCGAAACAAATGATTTATCTTCAAATGAATGCGAAGTAGAAGGCTTGCCTTCAAATCCATGCAAAACAAATGGTTTAGCTACAAATCAATGCGATGTAGTAGGTTCAGCTTCAAATCCATGCGACACATATGATTTAGCTTCAAATACTTGCGATATAAGTGATATAGCTTCAAAAGCTGGAGGAACAAACGAGGTTGCTTCAATTCCATGCGAAACACATGATTTAGCTTCAAATCAATGCGAAGTAGAAGAAGTAGCTTCAAATCCATGCAAAACAATTGGTTTAGCTACGAATACTTGTGATATACATTATTTAGCTACAATTGCATGCGAAACTAACGAGTAAGCTTCAAATCTATGCGTAACACACGATTTATCTTCAAATCAAAGCGATGTAGAAGGTTTAGCTTCAAATCGATGCGATACACAAGATTTAGCTTCAAATGAATGCGATGTAGTAGGTTCAGCTTCAAATCCATGCGACATATATGATTTAGCTGCAAATCAGTGCGATGTAGAAGGTTTTGCTTCAAATCCATGCAAAACACGTGATTTATCTTCCAATTAATGCGAAGTAGAAGGCTTAGCTTCAAATCCATGCGAATCAAATGGTTTAGCTTCACATACTTGTGATATACGTTATTTAGATTTAACTGCATGCGCAACGAACGAGTTAGCTTCAAATCCATGCGAAACACATAATTTAGCTGCAAATCAATGTGATGTAGAAGGTTTAGCTTCAAATCCATGCGATACACAAGATTTAGATTCAAATCAATGCGATGTAGAAAGTTCAGCATCAAATCCATGCGACACATACGAATTAGCTTCAAGTACTTGCGACATAAGTGATATAGCTTCAAAAGCTGGAGGAACAAACGAGGCAGCTTCAATTCCATGCGAAACAAATGATTTAAATTCAAATCAATGCGAAGTAGAAGGCTTAGCTTCAGATCCATGCGATATACAAGATTTAGCTTCAAATCAATTCGATGTAGTAGGTTCAGCTTCAAATCCATGCGATATAAGTGATATAGCTTCAAAAGCTGGAGGAACAAACGAGGTAGCTTCAATTCCATGCGAAACAAATGATTTAGCTTCAAATCAATGCGAAGTAGAAGGCTTAGCTTCAAATCCATGCGATGTAGAAGGTTTAGCTTCATATCAATAAGAGGTAGAAGGTTTAGCTTCAAATCAATAGAATATAGTAGGTTTAGCTTCAAATCAATAGAATATAGTAGGTTTAGCTTCAAATCAATGCGATGTAGAAGGTTTAGCATCAAATCCATACGAAACACATGATTTAGCTGCAAATCAATTCGAAGGACCAATGCATAGATTCAAATCCATGCGAAACAAATGATTTAGCTTCAAATGAATGCGAAGTAGAAGGCTTAGCTTCAAATCCATGCGATGTAGAAGGTTTAGCTTCATATCAATAAGAGGTAGAAGGTTTAGCTTCAAATCAATAGAATATAGTAGGTTTAGCTTCAAATCAATAGAATATAGTAGGTTTAGCTTCAAATCAATGCGATGTAGAAGGTTTAGCTTCAAATCCATACGAAGCAAATGATTTAGCTTCAAATGAATGCGAAGTAGAAGGCTTAGCTTCAAATCCATGCAAAACAAATGGTTTAGCTACAAATACTTGTGATATACATCATTTAGCTACAACTGCATGCGAAACGAACGAGTTAGCTTCAAATCCATGCGATTCACATGATTTAGCTTCAAATCAATGCGATGTAGAAGGTTTAGCTTCAAATCCATGCGATACACAAGATTTAGCTTCAAATCAATGCGATGTAGTAGGTTCAGCTTCAAATCCATGCGACACATATGATTTAGCTTCAAATACTTGCGATATAAGTGATATAGCTTCAAAAGCTGCAGGAACAATCGAGGTAGTTTCAATTCCATGCGAGACACATGATTTAGCTTCAAATCAATGCGATGTAGAAGGTTTAGCTTCAAATTCAAGCGTAACACATGATTTAGCTTCAAATACTTGCGATATAAGTGATATAGCTTCGAATACAGGAGAAACGAACGAGTTAGCTTCAAATCCATGCGAAACACATGAGTCAGCTGCAAATCAATTCAATGTAGAAGGTTTAGCTTCAAATCCATGAGAAAACATTATTTAGCTGCAAATCAGTGCGAAGTAGTAGGCTCGGGTTCAAATCAATGCAATTCAAATGGTTCATATTCAAATACTTGTGAAAGACATGACTTAGCTTCAACTGCATGCGAAACACATGATTTAGCTTCAAATCAATGCGATGTAGAAGGTTTAGCTTCGAATCCATGCAAAACACGTGATTTATCTTCAAATTAATGCGAAGTAGAAAGCTTATCTTCAAATCCATGCGAATCAAATGGTGTCGCTTCAAATACTTGTGATATACGTTATTTAGATTTAACTGCATGCGCAACGAACGAGTTAGCTTCAAATCCATGCGCGACACATGATTTAGCTTCTAATCAATGCGATGTAGAAGGTTTAGCTTCAAATCCACGCGAAACAAATGATTTAGCTTCAAACACTTGGGGTATAAGTGATATAGCTTCAAATGCAGACTAATCAAACGAGTTAGCTTCAAAATCCACACGATACACATGATTTAGCTTCAAATACTTGCGATATATGTTATATAGCTTCAAAAGCTGTAGGAACAAACGAGGTAGGTTCAATTCCATGCGAGACACATGATTTAGCATCAAATCAATTCGAAGGACAAGGCTTAGATTCAAATCCATGCGAAACAAATGATTTATCTTCAAATGAATGCGAAGTAGAAGGCTTGCCTTCAAATCCATGCAAAACAAATGGTTTAGCTACAAATCAATGCGATGTAGTAGGTTCAGCTTCAAATCCATGCGACACATATGATTTAGCTTCAAATACTTGCGATATAAGTGATATAGCTTCAAAAGCTGGAGGAACAAACGAGGTTGCTTCAATTCCATGCGAAACACATGATTTAGCTTCAAATCAATGCGAAGTAGAAGAAGTAGCTTCAAATCCATGCAAAACAAATGGTTTAGCTACGAATACTTGTGATATACATTATTTAGCTACAATTGCATGCGAAACTAACGAGTAAGCTTCAAATCTATGCGTAACACACGATTTATCTTCAAATCAATGCGATGTAGAAGGTTTAGCTTCAAATCGATGCGATACACAAGATTTAGCTTCAAATGAATGCGATGTAGTAGGTTCAGCTTCAAATCCATGCGACATATATGATTTAGCTGCAAATCAGTGCGAAGTAGAAGGCTCGGGTTCAAATCAATGCGATTCAAATGGTTCATATTCAAATACTTGTGAAAGACATGATTTAGCTTCAACTGCATGCGAAACACATGATTTAGCTTCAAATCAATGCGATGTAGAAGGTTTTGCTTCAAATCCATGCAAAACACGTGATTTATCTTCCAATTAATGCGAAGTAGAAGGCTTAGCTTCAAATCCATGCGAATCAAATGGTTTAGCTTCACATACTTGTGATATACGTTATTTAGATTTAACTGCATGCGCAACGAACGAGTTAGCTTCAAATCCATGCGAAACACATTATTTAGCTGCAAATCAATGCGATGAAGAAGGATTGGCTTCAAATCCATGCGAAACAAATGATATAGCTTCAAACGCTTGGGGTGTAAGTGATATAGCTTCAAATGAAGACTAATCAAACGAGTTAGCTTCAAAATCCACGCGATACACATGATTTAGCATCAAATACTAGCGATATAAGTGATGTAGATTCAACTGCAGGCGAAACGAACGTGTTATCTTCAAATCCATGCGAAACACATGATTTAGCTGCAAATCAATGCGATGTAGAAGGTTTATCTTCAAATCCATGCGATACACATGATTAAGATTCAAATCAATGCGATGTAGATAGTTTGCTTCAAATCCATGCGATACACAAGATTTAGCTTCAAATCAATGCGATGTAGTAGGTTCAGCTTCAAATCCATGCGATATAAGTGATATAGCTTCAAAAGCAGGAGGAACAAACGAGGTAGCTTCAATTCCATGCAAGACAAATGCTTTAGCTTCAAATCAATGCGAAGTAGAAGGCGTAGCTTCAAATCCATGCGAAAAAAATGGTTTAGCTACAAATACTTGTGATATACATTATTTAGCTACAACTGCTTGCGAAACTAACGAGTTAGCTTCAAATCCATGCGAAACAAATGATACAGCTTCAAACGCTTGGGGTGTAAGTGATATAGCTTCAAATGAAGACTAATCAAACGAGTTAGCTTCAAAATCCACGCGATACACATGATTTAGCTTCAAATACTAGCGATATAAGTGATGTAGATTCAACTGCAGGCGAAACGAACGTGTTATCTTCAAATCCATGCGAAACACATGATTTAGCTGCAAATCAATGCGATGTAGAAGGTTTATCTTCAAATCCATGCGATACACATGATTAAGATTCAAATCAATGCGATGTAGATAGTTTGCTTCAAATCCATGCGATACACAAGATTTAGCTTCAAATCAATGCGATGTAGTAGGACCAGCTTCAAATCCATGCGATATAAGTGATATAGCTTCAAAAGCAGGAGGAACAAACGAGGTAGCTTCAATACCATGCGAAACAAATGATTTAGCTTCAAATCAATGCGAAGTAGAAGGCGTAGCTTCAAATCCATGCGAAAAAAATGGTTTAGCTACAAACACTTGTGATATACATTATTTAGCTACAACTGCTAGCGAAACTAACGAGTTAGCTTCAAATCTATGCGAAACACACGATTTATCTTCAAATCAATGCGATGTAGAAGGTTTAGCTTCAAATCAATACGAAACACATGATTTAGCTTCAAATCAATTCGAAGGGCAAGGCTTAGATTCAAATCCATGCGAAACAAATGATTTAGCTTCAGATGAATGCGAAGTAGAAGGCTCAGCTTCAAATCCATGCGGCACATATGATTTAGCTTTAAATACTAGCGATATAAGTGACATAGTTTCAAAAGGAGGCGAAACGAACGAGTTACCTTCAAATCCATGCGAAACACATGATTTAGCTGCAAATCAATGTGATGTACAAGGTTTAGCTTCAAATCCATGCGATACACAAGATTTAGCTTCAAATCAATGCGATGTAGAAGGTTCAGCTTCAAATCCATGCGATACACAAGATTTAGATTCAAATCAATGCGATGTAGTAGGTTCAGCTTCAAATCCATGCGACACATATGATTTAGCTTCAAATACTTGCGATATAAGAGATATAGCTTCAAAAGCTGTAGGAACAAACGATGTAGCTTCAATTCCATGCGAGACACATGATTAAGCTTCAAATCAATGCGATGTAGAAGGTTTAGCTTCATATCCATACGAAACACATGATTTAGCTTCAAATCAATTCGAAGGACAAGGCTTAGATTCAAATCCATGCGAAACAAAAGATTTAGCTTCAAATAAATGCGAAGTAGAAGGCTTAGCTTAAAATCCATGCGAATGAAATGGTTTAGCTTCAAATACTTGTGATATACGTTATTTTGATTTAACTGCATGCGCAACAAACGAGTTAGCTTCAAATCCATGCGAAGCACATGATTTAGCTGCAAATCAATGCGATGTAGAAGGTTTAGCTTCAAATCCATGCGAAACAAATGATATAGCTTCAAACACTTGTGGTGTAAGTGATATAGCTTCAAATGAAGACTAATCAAACGAGTTAGCTTCAAAGTCCACGCGATACACATGATTTAGCTTCAAATACTAGCGAAATAAGTGATGTAGATTCAACTGCAGGCGAAATTAACGAGTTAGCTTCAAATCCATGCGAAACAAATGATTTAGCTGCAAATCAATGCGATGTAGTAGTTTTAGCTTCAAAATAATATGAGGTAGAAGGTTTAGCTTCAAATCAATAGAATGTAGAAGGTTTAGCTTTAATTCAATGCGATGTAGAAGGTTTAGCTTCAAATCCATACGAAACACATGATTTAGCTTCAAATCAATTCGAAGGACAATGCTTAGATTCAAATCCATGCGAAACAAATGATTTAGCTTCAAATGAATGCGAAGTAGAAGGCTTAGCTTCAAATCCATGCAAAACAAATGGTTTAGCTACAAATACTTGTGATATACATCATTTAGCTACAACTGCATGCTAAACGAACGAGTTAGCTTCAAATCCATGCGATACACATGATTTAGCTTCAAATCAATGCGATGTAGAAAGTTCAGCATCAAATCCATGCGACACATATGAATTAGCTTCAAGTACTTGCGACATAAGTGATATAGCTTCAAAAGCTGGAGGAACAAACGAGGAAGCTTCAATTCCATGCGAAACAAATGATTTAAATTCAAATCAATGCGAAGTAGAAGGCTTAGCTTCAGATCCATGCGATATACAAGATTTAGCTTCAAATCAATTCGATGTAGTAGGTTCAGCTTCAAATCCATGCGATATAAGTGATATAGCTTCAAAAGCTGGAGGAACAAACGAGGTAGCTTCAATTCCATGCGAAACAAATGATTTAGCTTCAAATCAATGCGAAGTAGAAGGCTTAGCTTCAAATCCATGCGATGTAGAAGGTTTAGCTTCATATCAATAAGAGGTAGAAGGTTTAGCTTCAAATCAATAGAATATAGTAGGTTTAGCTTCAAATCAATAGAATATAGTAGGTTTAGCTTCAAATCAATGCGATGTAGAAGGTTTAGCTTCAAATCCATACGAAGCAAATGATTTAGCTTCAAATGAATGCGAAGTAGAAGGCTTAGCTTCAAATCCATGCAAAACAAATGGTTTAGCTACAAATACTTGTGATATACATCATTTAGCTACAACTGCATGCGAAACGAACGAGTTAGCTTCAAATCCATGAAATTCACATGATTTAGCTTCAAATCAATGCGATGTAGAAGGTTTAGCTTCAAATCCATGCGATACACAAGATTTAGCTTCAAATCAATGCGATGTAGTAGGTTCAGCTTCAAATCCATGCGACACATATGGTTTAGCTTCAAATACTTGCGATATAAGTGATATAGCTTCAAAAGCTGCAGGAACAATCGAGGTAGTTTCAATTCCATGCGAGACACATGATTTAGTTTCAAATCAATGCGATGTAGAAGGTTTAGCTTCAAATTCAAGCGTAACACATGATTTAGCTTCAAATACTTGCGATATATGTGATATAGCTTCGAATACAGGAGAAACGAACTAGTTAGCTTCAAATCCATGCGAAACACATGAGTCAGCTGCAAATCAATTCAATGTAGAAGGTTTAGCTTCAAATCCATGAGAAACACATTATTTAGCTGCAAATCAGTGCGAAGTAGTAGGCTCGGGTTCAAATCAATGCAATTCAAATGGTTCATATTCAAATACTTGTGAAAGACATGACTTAGCTTCAACTGCATGCGAAACACATGATTTAGCTTCAAATCAATGCGATGTAGAAGGTTTAGCTTCGAATCCATGCAAAACACGTGATTTATCTTCCAATTAATGCGAAGTAGAAAGCTTATCTTCAAATCCATGCGAATCAAATGGTGTAGCTTCAAATACTTGTGATATACGTTATTTAGATTTAACTGCATGCGCAACGAACGAGTTAGCTTCAAATCCATGCGCGACACATGATTTAGCTTCTAATCAATGCGATGTAGAAGGTTTAGCTTCAAATCCACGCGAAACAAATGATTTAGCTTCAAACACTTGGGGTATAAGTGATATAGCTTCAAATGCAGACTAATCAAACGAGTTAGCTTCAAAATCCACACGATACACATGATTTAGCTTCAAACACTTGCGATATAGGTGATGTAGATTCAACTGCAGGCTAAACGAACGAGTTAGCTTCAAATCCATGCGAAACACATGATTTAGCTGCAAATCAATGTGATGTAGAAGGTTTAGCTTCAAATCCATGCGATACACAAGATTTAGCTTCAAATCAATGCGATGTAGAAGGTTCAGCTTCAAAACCATGCGACACATATGATTTATCTTCAAATACTTGCGATATAAGTGATATAGCTTCAAAAGCTGGAGGAACAAACGAGGTAGCTTCAATTCCATGCGAGACACATGATTTAGCTTCAAATCAATACGATGTAGAAGGTTTAGCTTCATATCCATACGAAACACATGATTTAGATTCAAATCAATTCGAAGGACAAGGCTTAGATTCAAATCCATGCGAAACAAATGATTTAGCTTCAAATGAATGCGAAGTAGAAGGCTTAGCTTAAAATCCATGCGAATCAAATGGTTTAGCTTCAAATACTTGTGATATACGTTATTTTGATTTAACTGCATGCGCAACAAACGAGTTAGCTTCAAATCCATGCGAAACACATAATTTAGCTGAAAATCAATGCGATGTAGAAGGTTTAGCTTCAAATCCATGCGAAACAAATGATATAGCTTCAAACACTTGTGGTGTAAGTGATATCGCTTCAAATGAAGACTAATCAAACGAGTTAGCTTCAAAATCCACGCGATACACATGATTTAGCTTCAAATACTAGCGATATAAGTGATGTAGATTCAACTGCAGGCGTATCGAACGAGTTAGTTTCAAATCCATGCGAAACACATGATTTAGCTTCAAATCAATTCGAAGGACAAGGCTTAGATTCAAATCCATGCGAAACAAATGATTTAGCTTCAAATGAATGCGAAGTAGAAGGCTTAGCTTCAAATCCATGCAAAACAAATGCTTTAGCTACAAATACTTGTGATATACATTATTTAGCTACAACTACATGCGAAAATGTAGTAGGTTCAGCTTCAAATCCATGCGACACATATGATTTAGCTTCAAATACTTGCGATATAAGTGATATAGCTTCAAAAGCAGGAGGAACAAACGAGGTAGCTTCAATTCCATGCGAAATAAATGATTTAGCTTCAAATCAATGCGAAGTTGAAGACTTAGCATCTAATCGATGCGAAATAAATGAGTTCACCATCAAATACTTGCGATATAAATGAAATAGCTTCAAATCCATGCAAAACAAATGATTTAGCACAGGAACTTGCGACATGAGAGATATAGCTTCAAATACAGGGGAAACAAACGTGTTAGCTCCAATTCTATGCGAAGCAAATGATTTAGCTACAAATACTTGTGATATACATTATGTACCTACAACTGTATGCGAAACAAACGAGTTAGCTTCAAATCCATGCGAAACACATCATTTAGCCTGCAAATCAATGCGATATAGAAGGTTTAGCTTCAAATCCATGCGATACACAAGATTTAGCTTCAAATCAATGCGATGTAGTAGGTTCAGCTTCAAATCCATGCGATATAAGTGATGTAGCTTCAAAAGCAGGAGGAACAAACGAGTTAGTTTCAAATCCATACGAAACACATGATTTAGCTTGAAATCAATTCGAAGGACATGGATTAGATTCAAATCCATGCGCAACAAATGATTTAGCTTCAAATGAATGCGAAGTAAAAGGCTCAGCATCAAATTCATGCGAAACACATGATTAAGATTCACATCAAAGCGATGTAGATGGTTTGCTTCAAATCCATGCGATACACAAGATTTAGCTTCAAGTCAATGCGATGTAGTAGGTTCAGCTTCAAATCCATGCGATATAAGTGATATAGCTTCAAAAGCAGGAGGAACAAACGAGGTAGCTTCAATTCCATGCGAAACAAATGATTTAGCTTCAAATCAATGCGAAGTAGAAGGCCTAGCTTCAAATCCATGCGAGACAAATGGTTCAGCTACAAATACTTGTGATATTCATTATTTAGCTACAACAGCATACGAAACTAACGAGTTAGCTTCAAATCCATGCGAAACACACGATTTATCTTCAAATCAATGCGATGTAGAAGGTTTAGCTTCAAGTCAATAAGAGGTAGAAGGTTTAGCTTCAACTCCATGCGACACACATGATTAAGCTTCAAATCAGTGCGATGTAGATGGTTTGCTTCAAATCCATGCGATACACAATACTTAGCTTCAAAGCAATGCGATGTAGTAGGTTCAGCTTCAAATCCATGCGATATAAGTGATATAGCTTCAAAAGCAGGAGGAACAAACGAGGTAGCTTCAATTCCATGCGAAACAAATGATTTAGCTTCAAATCAATGCGAAGTAGAAGGCGTAGCTTCAAATCCATGCGAAACAACTGGTTTAGCTACAAATACTTGTGATATACATTATTTAGCTACGACTGCATGCGAAACTAACGAGCTAGCTTCAAATCCATGCGAAACACACGATTTGTCTTCAAATCAATGCGATGTAGAAGGTTTAGCTTCAAATCAATAAGAGGTAGATGGTTTAGCTTCAAATCAATAGAATATAGAAAGTTTAGCTTCAAATAAATGCGATGTAGAAGGTTTAGCTTCAAATCCATACGACACACATGATTTAGAATCAAATCAATTCGAAGGACAAGGCTTAGATTCAAATCCATGCGAAACAAATGATTTAGCTTCAAATGAATGCGAAGTAGAAGGCTTGGCTTCAAATCCATGCAAAACAAATGGTTTAGCTTCAAATACTTGTGATATACATTATTTAGCTACAACTGCATGCGAAACGAACGAGTTAGCTTCAAATCCATGCGATACACATGATTTAGCTTCAAATCAATGCGATGTGGAAGGTTTAGCTTCAAATCCATGCGATACACAAGATTTAGATTCAAATCAATGCGATGTAGTAGGTTCAGCTTCAAATCCATGCGACACATATGATTTAGCTTCAAATACTTGCGATATAAGTGATATAGCTTCAAAAGCTGTAGGAACAAACGAGGTAGCTTCAATTCCATGCGAGACACATGATTTAGCTTCAAATCAATACGATGTAGAAGGTTTAGCTTCATATCCATACGAAACACATGATTTAGATTCAAATCAATTCGAAGGACAAGGCTTAGATTCGAATCCATGCGAAACAAATGATTTAGCATCAAATGAATGCGAAGTAGAAGGCTTAGCTTAAAATCCATGCGAATCAAATGGTTTAGCTTCAAATACTTGTGATATACGTTATTTTGATTTAACTGCATGCGCAACAAACGAGTTAGCTTCAAATCCATGCGAAACACATGATTTAGCTGAAAATCAATGCGATGTAGAAGGTTTAGCTTCAAATCCATGCGAAACAAATGATATAGCTTCAAACACTTGTGGTGTAAGTGATATCGCTTCAAATGAAGACTAATCAAACGAGTTAGCTTCAAAATCCACGCGATACACATGATTTAGCTTCAAATACTAGCGATATAAGTGATGTAGATTCAACTTCAGGCGTATCGAACGAGTTAGTTTCAAATCCATGCCATACACAAGATTTAGCTTCAAATCAATTCGAAGCAAAAGGCTTAGGTTCAAATCCATGCGAAACAAATGATTTAGCTTCAAATGAATGCGAAGTAGAAGGCTTAGCTTCAAATCCATGCAAAACAAATGGTTTAGCTACAAATACTTGTGATATACATCATTTAGCTACAACTGCATGCTAAACGAACGAGTTAGCTTCAAATCCATGCGATACACATGATTTAACTTCAAATCAATGCGATGTAGAAGGTTTAGCTACAAATCCATGCCATACACAAGATTTAGCTTCAAATCAATTCGAAGGACAAGGCTTAGGTTCAAATCCATGCGAAACAAATGATTTAGATTCAGATGAATGCGAAGTAGAAGGCTCAGCTTCAAATCCATTCGGCACATATGATTTAGCTTTAAATACTTGCGATATAAGGGATATAGCTTCAAAAGCTGTAGGAACAAACGAGGTAGCATCAAATCCATGCGAAACACATGATTCAGCTGCAAATCAATGCGATGTAGAAGGTTTAGCTACAAATCCATGCGAGACACATTATTTAGCTGCAAATCAGTGCGAAGTAGAAGGCTCGAGTTCAAATCAATGCGATTCAAATGGTTTAGCTTCACATACTTGTGATATACGTTATTTAGATTTAACTGCATGCGCAAAGAAACAGTTAGCTTCAAATCCTCGCGATACACATGATTTAGCTTCAAATACTAGCGATATAAGTGATGTAGATTCAACTGCAGGAGTATCGAACGAGTTAGTTTCAAATCCATGCGAAACACATGATTTAGCTTCAAATCAATTCGAAGGACAAGGCTTAGATTCAAATCCATGCGAAACAAATGATTTAGCTTCAAATGAATGCGAAGTAGAAGGCTTAGCTTCAAATCCATGCAAAACAAATGCTTTAGCTACAAATACTTGTGATATACATTATTTAGCTACAACTACATGCGAAAATGTAGTAGGTTCAGCTTCAAATCCATGCGACACATATGATTTAGCTTCAAATACTTGCGATATAAGTGATATAGCTTCAAAAGCAGGAGGAACAAACGAGGTAGCTTCAATTCCATGCGAAACAAATGATTTAGCTTCAAATCAATGCGAAGTTGAAGACTTAGCATCTAATCCATGCGAAATAAATGAGTTCACCATCAAATACTTGCGATATAAATGAAATAGCTTCAAATCCATGCAAAACAAATGATTTAGCACAGGAACTTGCGACATGAGAGATATAGCTTCAAATACAGGGGAAACAAACGTGTTAGCTCCAATTCTATGCGAAGCAAATGATTTAGCTACAAATACTTGTGATATACATTATGTACCTACAACTGTATGCGAAACAAACGAGTTAGCTTCAAATCCATGCGAAACACATCATTTAGCCTGCAAATCAATGCGATATAGAAGGTTTAGCTTCAAATCCATGCGATACACAAGATTTAGCTTCAAATCAATGCGATGTAGTAGGTTCAGCTTCAAATCCATGCGATATAAGTGATGTAGCTTCAAAAGCAGGAGGAACAAACGAGTTAGCTTCAAATCCATACGAAACACATGATTTAGCTTGAAATCAATTCGAAGGACATGGATTAGATTCAAATCCATGCGCAACAAATGATTTAGCTTCAAATGAATGCGAAGTAAAAGGCTCAGCATCAAATTCATGCGAAACACATGATTAAGATTCACATCAAAGCGATGTAGATGGTTTGCTTCAAATCCATGCGATACACAAGATTTAGCTTCAAGTCAATGCGATGTAGTAGGTTCAGCTTCAAATCCATGCGATATAAGTGATATAGCTTCAAAAGCAGGAGGAACAAACGAGGTAGCTTCAATTCCATGTGAAACAAATGATTTAGCTTCAAATCAATGCGAAGTAGAAGGCCTAGCTTCAAATCCATGCGAGACAAATGGTTTAGCTACAAATACTTGTGATATTCATTATTTAGCTACAACAGCATACGAAACTAACGAGTTAGCTTCAAATCCATGCGAAACACACGATTTATCTTCAAATCAATGCGATGTAGAAGGTTTAGCTTCAAGTCAATAAGAGGTAGAAGGTTTAGCTTCAACTCCATGCGACACACATGATTAAGCTTCAAATCAGTGCGATGTAGATGGTTTGCTTCAAATCCATGCGATACACAATACTTAGCTTCAAAGCAATGCGATGTAGTAGGTTCAGCTTCAAATCCATGCGATATAAGTGATATAGCTTCAAAAGCTGTAGGAACAAACGAAGTAGCTTCAATTCCATGCGAGAAACATGATTTAGCTTCAAATCAATGCGATGTAGAAGGTTTAGATTCAAATCCATGCGAAACAAATGATATAGCTTCAAACACTTGGGGTGTAAGTGATATAGCTTCCAATGAAGACCAATCAAACGAGTTAGCGTCAAAATCCACGCGATACACATGATTTAGCTTCAAGTACTAGCGATATAAGTGATGTAGATTCAACTGCAGGCGAAATTAACGAGTTAGCTTCAAATCCATGCGAAACAAATGATTTAGCTGCAAATCAATGCGATGTAGTAGTTTTAGCTTCAAAATAATATGAGGTAGAAGGTTTAGCTTCAAATCAATAGAATGTAGAAGGTTTAGCTTTAATTCAATGCGATGTAGAAGGTTTAGCTTCAAATCCATACGAAACACATGATTTAGCTTCAAATCAATTCGAAGGACAATGCTTAGATTCAAATCCATGCGAAACAAATGATTTAGCTTCAAATGAATGCGAAGTAGAAGGCTTAGCTTCAAATCCATGCAAAACAAATGGTTTAGCTACAAATACTTGTGATATACATCATTTAGCTACAACTGCATGCTAAACGAACGAGTTAGCTTCAAATCCATGCGATACACATGATTTAGCTTCAAATCAATACGATGTAGAAGGTTTAGCTACAAATCCATGCCATACACAAGATTTAGCTACAAATCAATTCGAAGGACAAGGCTTAGGTTCAAATCCATGCGAAACAAATGATTTAGCTTCAAATGAATGCGAAGTAGAAGGCTTAGCTTCAAATCCATGCAAAACAAATGGTTTAGCTACAAATACTTGTGATATACATCATTTAGCTACAACTGCATGCTAAACGGACGAGTTAGCTTCAAATCCATGCGATACACATGATTTAGATTCAAATCAATGCGATGTAGAAGGTTTAGCTACAAATCCATGCCATACACAAGATTTAGCTTCAAATCAATTCGAAGCAAAAGGCTTAGGTTCAAATCCATACGAAACAAATGATTTAGCTTCAAATGAATGCGAAGTAGAAGGCTTAGCTTCAAATCCATGCAAAACAAATGGTTTAGCTACAAATACTTGTGATATACATCATTTAGCTACAACTGCATGCTAAACGAACGAGTTAGCTTCAAATCCATGCGATACACATGATTTAGCTTCAAATCAATGCGATGTAGAAGGTTTAGCTACAAATCCATGCCATACACAAGATTTAGCTTCAAATCAATTCGAAGGACAAGGCTTAGGTTCAAATCCATGCGAAACAAATGATTTAGCTTCAAATGAATGCGAAGTAGAAGGCTTAGCTTCAAATCCATGCAAAACAAATGGTTTAGCTACAAATACTTGTGATAAACATCATTTAGCTACAACTGCATGCTAAACGGACGAGTTAGCTTCAAATCCATGCGATACACATGATTTAGCTGCAAATCAATGCGATGTCGTAGTTTTAGCTTCAAAACAATAAGAGGTAGAAGGTTTAGCTTCAAATCAATAGAATGTAGAAGGTTTAGCTTTAATTCAATGCGATGTAGTAGGTTTAGCTTCAAATCCATCTGATACACAAGATTTAGCTTCAAATCAATGCCATGTAGTAGGTTCAGATTCAAATCCATGCCAAACACATGATTTATATTCAAATCCATGGGATGTAGAAGGTTTACTTCAAATCCATGCGGAACACATTATTTAGCTGCAAATAGGTGCGAAGTAGAAGGCTCGGGTTCAAATCAATGCGATTCAAATGGTTCATCTTCAAATACTTGTGAAAGACATGATTTAGCTTCAACTGTATGCGAAACACATGATTTAGCTGCAAATCAATGCGACGAAGAAGGTTTAGCTTCAAATCCATGCGATACAAATGATATAGCTTCAAACACTTGGTGTATAAATGATATAGCTTCAAATGAAGACTAATCAAACGAGTTAGCTTCAAAATCCACGCGATACACATGATTTAGCTTCAAATATTAGCGATATAAGTGATGTAGATTCAACTGCAGGCGAAACGAACGTGTAAGCTTCAAATCCATGCGAAACACATGACTTATCTGCAAATCAATGCGATGTAGAAGGTTTAGCCTCAAATCCATACGAAACACATGATTTAGCTTCAAATCAATTCGAAGGACAAGGCTTAGATTCAAATCCATGCGAAACAAATGATTTAGCTTCAAATGAATGCGAAGTAGAAGGCTTAGCTTCAAATCCATGCAAAACAAATGGTTTAGCTACAAATACTTGTGATATACATTATTTAGCTACAACTGCATGCAAAACAAACGAGTTAGCTTCAAATCCATGCGATACACATGATTTAGCTTCAAATCAATGCGATGTAGAAGGTTTAGCTACAAATCCATGCCATACACAAGATTTAGCTTCAAATCAATTCGAAGGACAAGGCTTAGATTCAAATCCATACGAAACAAATGATTTAGCTTCAAATGAATGCGAAGTAGAAGGCTTAGCTTCAAATCCATGCAAAACAAATGGTTTAGCTACAAATACTTGTGATATACATCATTTAGCTACAACTGCATGCTAAACGAACGAGTTAGCTTCAAATCCATGCGATACACATGATTTAGCTTCAAATCAATGCGATGTAGAAGGTTTAGCTACAAATCCATGCCATACACAAGATTTAGCTTCAAATCAATTCGAAGGACAAGGCTTAGGTTCAAATCCATGCGAAACAAATGATTTAGCTTCAAATGAATGCGAAGTAGAAGGCTTAGCTTCAAATCCATGCAAAACAAATGGTTTAGCTACAAATACTTGTGATAAACATCATTTAGCTACAACTGCATGCTAAACGGACGAGTTAGCTTCAAATCCATGCGATACACATGATTTAGCTGCAAATCAATGCGATGTCGTAGTTTTAGCTTCAAAACAATAAGAGGTAGAAGGTTTAGCTTCAAATCAATAGAATGTAGAAGGTTTAGCTTTAATTCAATGCGATGTAGTAGGTTTAGCTTCAAATCCATCTGATACACAAGATTTAGCTTCAAATCAATGCCATGTAGTAGGTTCAGATTCAAATCCATGCCAAACACATGATTTATATTCAAATCCATGGGATGTAGAAGGTTTACTTCAAATCCATGCGGAACACATTATTTAGCTGCAAATAGGTGCGAAGTAGAAGGCTCGGGTTCAAATCAATGCGATTCAAATGGTTCATCTTCAAATACTTGTGAAAGACATGATTTAGCTTCAACTGTATGCGAAACACATGATTTAGCTGCAAATCAATGCGACGAAGAAGGTTTAGCTTCAAATCCATGCGATACAAATGATATAGCTTCAAACACTTGGTGTATAAATGATATAGCTTCAAATGAAGACTAATCAAACGAGTTAGCTTCAAAATCCACGCGATACACATGATTTAGCTTCAAATATTAGCGATATAAGTGATGTAGATTCAACTGCAGGCGAAACGAACGTGTAAGCTTCAAATCCATGCGAAACACATGACTTATCTGCAAATCAATGCGATGTAGAAGGTTTAGCCTCAAATCCATACGAAACACATGATTTAGCTTCAAATCAATTCGAAGGACAAGGCTTAGATTCAAATCCATGCGAAACAAATGATTTAGCTTCAAATGAATGCGAAGTAGAAGGCTTAGCTTCAAATCCATGCAAAACAAATGGTTTAGCTACAAATACTTGTGATATACATTATTTAGCTACAACTGCATGCAAAACAAACGAGTTAGCTTCAAATCCATGCGATACACATGATTTAGCTTCAAATCAATGCGATGTAGAAGGTTTAGCTACAAATCCATGCCATACACAAGATTTAGCTTCAAATCAATTCGAAGGACAAGGCTTAGATTCAAATCCATGCGAAACAAATGATTTAGCTTCAAATGAATGCGAAGTAGAAGGCTTAGCTTCATATCCATGCGAATCAAATGGTTTAGCTTCAAATACTTGTGATATACATTATTTAGCTACAACTGCATGCGAAACTAACGAGTTAGCTACAAATCCATGCGATACACATGATTTAGCTTCAAATCAATGCGATGTAGAAGGTTTAGCTACAAATCCATGCCATACACAAGATTTAGCTTCAAATCAATTCGAAGGACAAGGCTTAGATTCAAATCCATGCGAAACAAATGATTTAGCTTCAAATGAATGCGAAGTAGAAGGCTTAGCTTCAAATCCATGCAAAACAAATGGTTTAGCTACAAATACTTGTGATATACATCATTTATTTACAACAGCATGCTAAACGAACGAGTTAGCTTTAAATCCATGCGATTCACAAGATTTAGCTTCAAATCCATGGGATGTAGAAGGCTTAGCTTCAAATCCATGCAAAACAAATGGTTTAGCTACAAATACTTGTGATATACATCATTTAGCTACAACTGCATGCTAAACGGACGAGTTAGCTTCAAATCCATGCGATACACATGATTTAGCTGCAAATCAATGCGATGTAGTAGTTTTAGCTTCAAAACAATAAGAGGTAGAAGGTTTAGCTTCAAATCAATAGAATGTAGAAGGTTTAGCTTTAATTCAATGCGATGTAGAAGGTTTAGCTTCAAATCCATCTGATACACAAGATTTAGCTTCAAATCAATGCCATGTAGTAGGTTCAGATTCAAATCCATGCCAAACACATGATTTGTATTCAAATCCATGGGATGTAGAAGGTTTGCTTCAAATCCATGCGGAACACATTATTTAGCTGCAAATAGGTGCGAGGTAGAAGGCTCGGATTCAAATCAATGCGATTCAAATGGTTCATCTTCAAATACTTGTGAAAGACATGATTTAGCTTCAACTGCATGCGAAACACATGATTTAGCTGCAAATCAATGCGACGAAGAAGGTTTAGCTTCAAATCCATGCGATACAAATGATATAGCTTCAAACACTTGGGGTATAAATGATATAGCTTCAAATGAAGACTAATCAAACGAGTTAGCTTCAAAATCCACGCGATACAAATGATTTAGCTTCAAATATTAGCGATATAAGTGATGTAGATTCAACTGCAGGCGAAACGAACGTGTAAGCTTCAAATCCATGCGAAACACATGACTTATCTGCAAATCAATGCGATGTAGAAGGTTTAGCCTCAAATCCATACGAAACACATGATTTAGCTTCAAATCAATTCGAAGGACAAGGCTTAGATTCAAATCCATGCGAAACAAATGATTTAGCTTCAAATGAATGCGAAGTAGAAGGCTTAGCTTCAAATCCATGCAAAACAAATGGTTTAGCTACAAATACTTGTGATATACATTATTTAGCTACAACTGCATGCAAAACAAACGAGTTAGCTTCAAATCCATGCGATACACATGATTTAGCTTCAAATCAATGTGATGTAGATGGTTTAGCTACAAATCCATGCCATACACAAGATTTAGCTTCAAATCAATTCGAAGGACAAGGCTTAGATTCAAATCCATGCGAAACAAATGATTTAGCTTCAAATGAATGCGAAGTAGAAGGCTTAGCTTCATATCCATGCGAATCAAATGGTTTAGCTTCAAATACTTGTGATATACATTATTTAGCTACAACTGCATGCGAAACTAACGAGTTAGCTACAAATCCATGCGATACACATGATTTAGCTTCAAATCAATGCGATGTAGAAGGTTTAGCTACAAATCCATGCCATACACAAGATTTAGCTTCAAATCAATTCGAAGGACAAGGCTTAGATTCAAATCCATGCGAAACAAATGATTTAGCTTCAAATGAATGCGAAGTAGAAGGCTTAGCTTCAAATCCATGCAAAACAAATGGTTTAGCTACAAATACTTGTGATATACATCATTTATTTACAACAGCATGCTAAACGAACGAGTTAGCTTCAAATCCATGCGATTCACAAGATTTAGCTTCAAATCCATGGGATGTAGAAGGTTTAGCTTCAAATCCATGCGATACAAAAGATTTAGCTTCAAATCAATGCGAAGTAGAAGGTTTAGCTTCAAATCAATAAGGGGTAGAAGGTTTAGCTTCAAATCAATAGAATATAGAAGGTTTAGCTTCAAATAAATGCGATGTAGAAGGTTTAGCTTCAAATCCATACGAAACACATGATTTAGCTTCAAATCAATTCGAAGGACAAGGCGTAGATTCAAATCCTTGCGAAGCAAATGATTTAGCTTCAAATGAATGCGAAGTAGAAGGCTTAGCTTCAAATCCATGCAAAACAAATGGTTTAGCTACAAATACTTGTGATATACATTAATTGGCTACAACTGCATGCGAAACAAACGAGTTAGCTTCAAATCCATGCGATACACATGATTTAGCTTCATATCATTGCAATGTAGAAGGTTTCGCATCAAATCCATGCCATACACAAGATTTAGCTTCAAATCAATTCGAAGGACAAGGCTTAGATTCAAATCCATGCGAAACAAATGATTTAGCTTCAAATGAATGCGAAGTAGAAGGCTTAGCTTCAAATCCATGCAAAACAAATGGTTTAGCTACAAATACTTGTGATATACATCATTTATTTACAACAGCATGCTAAACGAACGAGTTAGCTTCAAATCCATGCGATTCACAAGATTTAGCTTCAAATCCATGGGATGTAGAAGGTTTAGCTTCAAATCCATGCGATACAAAAGATTTAGCTTCAAATCAATGCGAAGTAGAAGGTTTAGCTTCAAATCAATAAGGGGTAGAAGGTTTAGCTTCAAATCAATAAGGGGTAGAAGGTTTAGCTTCAAATCAATGCGATGTAGAAGGTTTAGCTTCAAATCCATACGAAACACATGATTTAGCTTCAAATCAATTCGAAGGACAAGGCGTAGATTCAAATCCTTGCGAAGCAAATGATTTAGCTTCAAATGAATGCGAAGTAGAAGGCTTAGCTTCAAATCCATGCAAAACAAATGGTTTAGCTACAAATACTTGTGATATACATTAATTGGCTACAACTGCATGCGAAACAAACGAGTTAGCTTCAAATCCATGCGATACACATGATTTAGCTTCATATCATTGCGATGTAGAAGGTTTCGCATCAAATCCATGCCATACACAAGATTTAGCTTCAAATCAATGCGATGTAGTAGGTTCAGCTTCAAATCCATGCGACACATATGATTAAGCTTCAAATACTTGCGATATAAGTGATATAGCTTCAAAAGCTGTAGGAACAAACGAGCTAGCTTCAATTCCATGCGAGACACATGATTTAGCTTCAAATCAATGCGATGTAGAAGGTTCAGCTTCAAATCCATACGAAACACATGATTTAGCTTCAAATCAATTCGAAGTACAATGCTTAGATTCAAATCCATGCGAAACAAATGATTTAGCTTCAAATGAATGCGAAGTAGAAGGCTTAGCTTCAAATCCATGCAAAACAAATGGTTTAGCTACAAATGCTTGTGATATACATTATTTAGCTACAACTGCATGCGAAACAAACGAGTTAGCTTCAAATCCATGCTATATACATGCTTTAGCTTCAAATCAATGCGATGTAGAAAGTTAAGTTTCAAATCCATGCGATACACAAGATTTAGCTTCAAATCAATGCGATGTAGTAGGTTCAGCTTCAAATCCATGCGACACATATGATTTAGCTTCAAATACTTGCGATTTAAGTGATATAGCTTCAAAAGCTGTAGGAACAAACGAGGTAGTTTCAATTCCATGCGAGACACATGATTTAGCTTCAAATCAATGCGATGTAGAAGGTTTAGCTTCAAATTCAAGCGTAACACATGAATTAGCTTCACATACTTGCGATAAAAGTGATATAGCTACGAATACAGGCGAAACGATAGAGTTAGCTTCAAATCCATGCGAAACACATGACTCAGCTGCAAATCAAATCAATGTAGAAGGTTTAGCTTCAAATCCATGAGAAACACATTATTTAGCTGCAAATCAGTGCGAAGTAGAAGGCTCGGGTTCAAATCAATGCAATTCAAATGGTTCATCTTCAAATACTTGTGAAAGACATGATTTAGCTTCAAATCCATGCGATACACATGATTTAGTTTCAAATCAATGCGAAGTAGAAGGCGTAGCTTCAAATCCATGCGAAACACATGATTTAGCTGCAAATCAATGCGATGGAGAAGGTTTAGCTTAAAATCCATGCGAAACAAATGATATAGCTTCAAACACTTGGAGTGTAAGTGATATAGCTTCAAATGAAGACTAATCAAACGAGTTAGCTTCAAAATCCACGCGATACACATGATTTAGCTTCAAATACTAGCGATATAAGTGATGTAGATTCAACTGCAGGCGAAACGAACGAGTTAGCTTCAAATCCATGCGAAACACATGATTTAGCTGCAAATCAATGCGATGTAGAAGGTTTAGCTTCAAATCCACACGAAACACATGATTTAGCTTCAAATCAATCCGAAGTACAATGCTTAGATTCAAATCCATGCGAAGCAAATGATTTAGCTTCAAATGAATGCGAAGTAGAAGGCTTAGCTTCAAATCCATGCAAAACAAATGGTTTAGCTACCAATACTTGTGATATACATTATTTAGCTACAACTGCATGCGAAACGAACGAGTTAGCTTCAAATCCATGCGATACACATGATTTAGCTTCAAATCAATGCGATGTGAAAGGTTTAGCTTCAAATCCATGCGATACAAAAGATTTAGCTTCAGATCAATGCGATGTAGAAGGTTTAGCTTCAAATCCACGCGAAACAAATGATTTAGCTTCAAACACTTGGGGTATAAGTGATATAGCTTCAAATGCAGACTAATCAAACGAGTTAGCTTCAAAATCCACGCGATACACATGATTTAGCTTCAATTACTTGCGATATAAGTGATGTAGGTTCAACTGCAGGCGAAACGAACCAGTTAGCTTCAAATCCATGCGATACACAAGATTTAGCTTCAAATCAATGCGATGTAGAAGGTTCAGCTTCAAATCCATGCGACACATATGATTTAGCTTCAAATCAATGCGAAGTAGAAGGAGTAGCTTCAAATCCATGCAAAACAAATGGTTTAGCTACGAATACTTGTGATATAAGTGATATAGCTTCAAAAGCTGGAGGAACAAACGGGGAAGCTTCAATTCCATGCGAAACAAATGATTTAACTTCAAATCAATGCGAAGTAGAAGGCTTAGCTTCAGATCCATGCGATACACAAGATTTAGCTTCAAATCAATGCGATGTAGAAGGTTCAGCTTCAAATCCATGCGACACATATGATTTAGCTTCAAATACTTGCGATATAAGTGATATAGCTTCAAAAGCTGGAGAAACAAACGAGGAAGCTTCAATTCCATGCGAAACAAATGATTTAACTTCAAATCAATGCGAAGTAGTAGGCTTAGCTTCAAATCCATGCGAAACAAATGGTTTAGCTACAAATACTTGTGATATACATTATTTAGCATCAACTGCTTGCGAAACTAACGAGTTAGCTTCAAATCTATGCGAAACACACGATTTATCTTCAAATCAATGCGATGTAGAAGGTTTAGCTTCAAATCAATAAGAGGTAGAACGTTTAGCTTCAAATCAATAGAATATAGAAGGTTTAGCTTCAAATCAATGCGATGTAGAAGGTTTAGCTTCAAATCCATACGAAACACATGATTTAGCTTCAAATCAATTCGAAGGGCAAGGCTTAGATTCAAATCCATGCGAAACAAATGATTTAGCTTCAGATGAATGCGAAGTAGAAGGCTCAGCTTCAAATCCATGCGGCACATATGATTTAGCTTTAAATACTTGCGATATAAGTGACATAGTTTCAAATGGAGGCGAAGCGAACGAGTTAGCTTCAAATCTATGCGAAACACATGATTTAGCTGCAAATCAATGTGATGTAGAAGGTTTAGCTTCAAATCCATGCGATACACAAGATTTAGCTTCAAATCAATGCGATGTAGAAGGTTCAGCTTCAAACCCATGCGACACATATGATTTAGCTTCAAATACTTGCGATATAAGTGATATAGCTTCAAAAGCTGTAGGAACAAACGAGGTAGCTTCAATTCCATGCGAGACACATGATTTAGCTTCAAATCAATGCGATGTAGAAGGTTTAGCTTCAAATCCAAACGAAACACATGTTTTAGCTTCAAATCAATTCGAAGGACAAGGCTTAGATTCAAATCCATGCGAAACAAATGCTTTAGCTTCAAATCAATGCGAAGTAGAAGGCGTAGCTTCAAATCCATGCGAAACAAATGGTTTAGCTACAAATACTTGTGATATACATTATTGAGCTACAACTGCTTGCGAAACTAACGAGTTAGCTTCAAATCTATGCGAAACACACGATTTATCTTCAAATCAATGCGATGTAGAAGGTTTGACTTCAAATCAATAAGAGGTAGATGGTTTAGCTTCAAATCAATAGAATATAGAAGGTTTAGCTTCAAATCAATGCGATGTAGAAGGTTTAGCTTCAAATCCATACGAAACACATGATTTAGCTTCAAATCAATGCGATGTAGTAGGTTCAGCTTCAAATCCATGCGACACATATGATTTAGCTTCAAATACTTGCGATTTAAGTGATATAGCTTCAAAAGCTGTAGGAACAAACGAGTTAGCTTCAAATCCATGCGATACACATGATTTAGCTTCATATCATTGCGATGTAGAAGGTTTCGCATCAAATCCATGCCATACACAAGATTTAGCTTCAAATCAATGCGATGTAGTAGGTTCAGCTTCAAATCCATGCGACACATATGATTAAGCTTCAAATACTTGCGATATAAGTGATATAGCTTCAAAAGCTGTAGGAACAAACGAGCTAGCTTCAATTCCATGCGAGACACATGATTTAGCTTCAAATCAATGCGATGTAGAAGGTTCAGCTTCAAATCCATACGAAACACATGATTTAGCTTCAAATCAATTCGAAGTACAATGCTTAGATTCAAATCCATGCGAAACAAATGATTTAGCTTCAAATGAATGCGAAGTAGAAGGCTTAGCTTCAAATCCATGCAAAACAAATGGTTTAGCTACAAATGCTTGTGATATACATTATTTAGCTACAACTGCATGCGAAACAAACGAGTTAGCTTCAAATCCATGCTATATACATGCTTTAGCTTCAAATCAATGCGATGTAGAAAGTTAAGTTTCAAATCCATGCGATACACAAGATTTAGCTTCAAATCAATGCGATGTAGTAGGTTCAGCTTCAAATCCATGCGACACATATGATTTAGCTTCAAATACTTGCGATTTAAGTGATATAGCTTCAAAAGCTGTAGGAACAAACGAGGTAGTTTCAATTCCATGCGAGACACATGATTTAGCTTCAAATCAATGCGATGTAGAAGGTTTAGCTTCAAATTCAAGCGTAACACATGAATTAGCTTCACATACTTGCGATAAAAGTGATATAGCTACGAATACAGGCGAAACGATAGAGTTAGCTTCAAATCCATGCGAAACACATGACTCAGCTGCAAATCAAATCAATGTAGAAGGTTTAGCTTCAAATCCATGAGAAACACATTATTTAGCTGCAAATCAGTGCGAAGTAGAAGGCTCGGGTTCAAATCAATGCAATTCAAATGGTTCATCTTCAAATACTTGTGAAAGACATGATTTAGCTTCAAATCCATGCGATACACATGATTTAGTTTCAAATCAATGCGAAGTAGAAGGCGTAGCTTCAAATCCATGCGAAACACATGATTTAGCTGCAAATCAATGCGATGGAGAAGGTTTAGCTTAAAATCCATGCGAAACAAATGATATAGCTTCAAACACTTGGAGTGTAAGTGATATAGCTTCAAATGAAGACTAATCAAACGAGTTAGCTTCAAAATCCACGCGATACACATGATTTAGCTTCAAATACTAGCGATATAAGTGATGTAGATTCAACTGCAGGCGAAACGAACGAGTTAGCTTCAAATCCATGCGAAACACATGATTTAGCTGCAAATCAATGCGATGTAGAAGGTTTAGCTTCAAATCCACACGAAACACATGATTTAGCTTCAAATCAATCCGAAGTACAATGCTTAGATTCAAATCCATGCGAAGCAAATGATTTAGCTTCAAATGAATGCGAAGTAGAAGGCTTAGCTTCAAATCCATGCAAAACAAATGGTTTAGCTACCAATACTTGTGATATACATTATTTAGCTACAACTGCATGCGAAACGAACGAGTTAGCTTCAAATCCATGCGATACACATGATTTAGCTTCAAATCAATGCGATGTGAAAGGTTTAGCTTCAAATCCATGCGATACACAAGATTTAGCTTCAGATCAATGCGATGTAGAAGGTTTAGCTTCAAATCCACGCGAAACAAATGATTTAGCTTCAAACACTTGGGGTATAAGTGATATAGCTTCAAATGCAGACTAATCAAACGAGTTAGCTTCAAAATCCACGCGATACACATGATTTAGCTTCAATTACTTGCGATATAAGTGATGTAGGTTCAACTGCAGGCGAAACGAACCAGTTAGCTTCAAATCCATGCGATACACAAGATTTAGCTTCAAATCAATGCGATGTAGAAGGTTCAGCTTCAAATCCATGCGACACATATGATTTAGCTTCAAATCAATGCGAAGTAGAAGGAGTAGCTTCAAATCCATGCAAAACAAATGGTTTAGCTACGAATACTTGTGATATAAGTGATATAGCTTCAAAAGCTGGAGGAACAAACGGGGAAGCTTCAATTCCATGCGAAACAAATGATTTAACTTCAAATCAATGCGAAGTAGAAGGCTTAGCTTCAGATCCATGCGATACACAAGATTTAGCTTCAAATCAATAGAATATAGAAGGTTTAGCTTCAAATCAATGCGATGTAGAAGGTTTAGCTTCAAATCCATACGAAACACATGATTTAGCTTCAAATCAATTCGATGGGCAAGGCTTAGATTCAAATCCATGCGATACACAAGATTTAGCTTCAAATGAATGCGATGCAGTAGGTTCAGCTTCAAATCCATGCGACACATATGATTTAGCTTCAAATACTTGCGATATAAGTGATATAGTTTCAAAAGCTGTAGGAACAAACGAGGTAGCTTCAATTCCATGCGAGACACATGATTTAGCTGCAAATCAATGCGATGTAGAAGGTTTAGCTTCATATCCAAGTGTAACACATGATTTAGCTGCAAATGAATGCGATGTAGAAGGTTTAGCTTCAAATCCATACGAAACACATGATTTAGCTTCAAATCAATTCGAAGGGCAAGGCTTAGATTCAAATCCATGCGAAACAAATGATTTAGCTTCAGATGAATGCGAAGTAGAAGGCTCAGCTTCAAATCCATGCGGCACATATGATTTAGCTTTAAATACTTGCGATATAAGTGACATAGTTTCAAATGGAGGCGAAACGAACGAGTTAGCTTCAAATCCATGCGAAACACATGATTTAGCTGCAAATCAATGTGATGTAGAAGGTTTAGCTTCAAATCCATGCGATACACAAGATTTAGCTTCAAATCAATGCGATGTAGAAGGTTCAGCTTCAAACCCATGCGACACATATGATTTAGCTTCAAATACTTGCGATATAAGTGATATAGCTTCAAAAGCTGGAGGAACAAACGAGGAGGCTTCAATTCCATGCGAAACAAATGATTTAGCTTCAAATCAATGCGAAGTAGAAGGCGTAGCTTCAAATCCATGCGAAACAAATGGTTTAGCTACAAACACTTGTGATATAGATTATTTAGCTACAACTGCTTGCGAAACTAACGAGTTAGCTTCAAATCCATGCGATACACATGATTTAGCTTCAAATCAATGCGATGTGGAAGGTTTAGCTTCAAATCCATGCGATACACAAGATTTAGCTTCAAATCAATGCGATGTAGTAGGTTCAGCTTCAAATCCATGCGACACATATGATTTAGCTTCAAATACTTGAGATATAAGTGATATAGCTTCAAAAGCTGTAGGAACAAACGAGGTAGCTTCAATTCCATGCGAGACACATGATTTAGCTTCAAATCAATGCGATGTAGAAGGTTTAGCTTCAAATCCAAACGAAACACATGTTTGAGCTTCAAATCAATTCGAAGGACAAGGCTTAGATTCAAATCCATGCGAAACAAATGCTTTAGCTTCAAATCAATGCGAAGTAGAAGCCGTAGCTTCAAATCCATGCGAAACAAATGGTTTAGCTACAAATACTTGTGATATACATTATTGAGCTACAACTGCTTGCGAAACTAACGAGTTAGCTTCAAATCTATGCGAAACACACGATTTATCTTCAAATCAATGCGATGTAGAAGGTTTAGCTTCAAATCAATAAGAGGTAGAAGGTTTAGCTTCAAATCAGTAGAATATAGAAGGTTTAGCTTCAAATCAATGCGATGTAGAAGGTTTAGCTTCAAATCCATAAGAAACACATGATTTAGCTTCAAATCAATTCGAAGGGCAAGGCTTAGATTCAAATCCATGCGAAACAAATGATTTAGCTTCAGATGAATGCGAAGTAGAAGGCTCAGCTTCAAATCCATGCGGCACATATGATTTAGCTTTTAATACTTGCGATATAAGTGACATAGTTTCAAATGGAGGCAAAACGAACGAGTTAGCTTCAAATCCATGCGAAACACATGATTTATCTTCAAATCAAAGCGATGTAGAAGGTTTAGCTTCAAATCCATGCGATACACAAGATTTAGCTTCAAATCAATGCGATGTATTAGGTTCAGCTTCAAATCCATGCGACACATATGATTTAGCTTCAAATACTTGCGATATAAGTGATATAGCTTCAAAAGCTGTAGGAACAAACGAGGTAGCTTCAATTCCATGCGAGACACATGATTTAGCTGCAAATCAATGCGATATAGAAGGTTTAGCTTCAAATCAATAAGAGGTAGAAGGTTTAGCTTCAAATCAATAGAATGTAGAAGGTTTAGCTTCAAATCAATGCGATGTAGAATGTTTAGCTTCAAATCCATACGAAACACATGTTTTAGCTTCAAATCAATTCGAAGGAGAAGGCTTAGATTCAAATCCATGCGAAACAAATGATTTAGCTTCAAATCAATGCGATGTAGAAGGTTTAGCTTCAAATCCATGCGATACACAAGATTTAGCTTCAAATCAATGCGATGTAGTAGGTTCAGCTTCAAATCCATGCGACACATATGATTTAGCTTCAAATACTTGCGATATAAGTGATATAGCTTCAAAAGCTGGAGGAACAAACGAGGTGGCTTCAATTCCATGCGAAACAAATGAGTTAGCTTCAAATCAATGCGAAGTAGTAGGCGTATCTTCAAAAACTTGCGATATTCGTGATATAGTTTCAAATGGAGGCGAAACGAACGAGTTAGCTTCAAATCCATGCGAAACATATGATTCAGCTGCAAATCAATGCGATGTAGAAGGTTTAGCTACAAATCCATGCGAGACACATTATTTAGCTGCAAATCAGGGCGAAGTAGAAGGCTCGGGATCAAATCAATGCGATTCAAATGGTTCATATTCAAATACTTGTGAAAGACATGATTTAGCTTCAACTGCATGCGAAACACATGATTTAGCTTCAAATCAATGCGATGTAGAAGGCGTAGCTTCAAATCCATGCGAAACAAATGGTTTAGCTACAAATACTTGTGATATAGATTATTTAGCTACAACTGCTTGCGAAACTAACGAGTTAGCTTCAAATCCATGCGATACACATGATTTAGCTTCAAATCAATGCGATGTGGAAGGTTTAGCTTCAAATCCATGCGATACACAAGATTTAGCTTCAAATCAATGCGATGTAGTAGGTTCAGCTTCAAATCCATGCGACACATATGATTTAGCTTCAAATACTTGAGATATAAGTGATATAGCTTCAAAAGCTGTAGGAACAAACGAGGTAGCTTCAATTCCATGCGAGACACATGATTTAGCTTCAAATCAATGCGATGTAGAAGGTTTAGCTTCAAATCCAAACGAAACACATGTTTGAGCTTCAAATCAATTCGAAGGACAAGGCTTAGATTCAAATCCATGCGAAACAAATGCTTTAGCTTCAAATCAATGCGAAGTAGAAGCCGTAGCTTCAAATCCATGCGAAACAAATGGTTTAGCTACAAATACTTGTGATATACATTATTGAGCTACAACTGCTTGCGAAACTAACGAGTTAGCTTCAAATCTATGCGAAACACACGATTTATCTTCAAATCAATGCGATGTAGAAGGTTTAGCTTCAAATCAATAAGAGGTAGAAGGTTTAGCTTCAAATCAGTAGAATATAGAAGGTTTAGCTTCAAATCAATGCGATGTAGAAGGTTTAGCTTCAAATCCATAAGAAACACATGATTTAGCTTCAAATCAATTCGAAGGGCAAGGCTTAGATTCAAATCCATGCGAAACAAATGATTTAGCTTCAGATGAATGCGAAGTAGAAGGCTCAGCTTCAAATCCATGCGGCACATATGATTTAGCTTTTAATACTTGCGATATAAGTGACATAGTTTCAAATGGAGGCAAAACGAACGAGTTAGCTTCAAATCCATGCGAAACACATGATTTATCTTCAAATCAAAGCGATGTAGAAGGTTTAGCTTCAAATCCATGCGATACACAAGATTTAGCTTCAAATCAATGCGATGTATTAGGTTCAGCTTCAAATCCATGCGACACATATGATTTAGCTTCAAATACTTGCGATATAAGTGATATAGCTTCAAAAGCTGTAGGAACAAACGAGGTAGCTTCAATTCCATGCGAGACACATGATTTAGCTGCAAATCAATGCGATATAGAAGGTTTAGCTTCAAATCAATAAGAGGTAGAAGGTTTAGCTTCAAATCAATAGAATGTAGAAGGTTTAGCTTCAAATCAATGCGATGTAGAATGTTTAGCTTCAAATCCATACGAAACACATGTTTTAGCTTCAAATCAATTCGAAGGAGAAGGCTTAGATTCAAATCCATGCGAAACAAATGATTTAGCTTCAAATCAATGCGATGTAGAAGGTTTAGCTTCAAATCCATGCGATACACAAGATTTAGCTTCAAATCAATGCGATGTAGTAGGTTCAGCTTCAAATCCATGCGACACATATGATTTAGCTTCAAATACTTGCGATATAAGTGATATAGCTTCAAAAGCTGGAGGAACAAACGAGGTGGCTTCAATTCCATGCGAAACAAATGAGTTAGCTTCAAATCAATGCGAAGTAGTAGGCGTATCTTCAAAAACTTGCGATATTCGTGATATAGTTTCAAATGGAGGCGAAACGAACGAGTTAGCTTCAAATCCATGCGAAACATATGATTCAGCTGCAAATCAATGCGATGTAGAAGGTTTAGCTACAAATCCATGCGAGACACATTATTTAGCTGCAAATCAGGGCGAAGTAGAAGGCTCGGGATCAAATCAATGCGATTCAAATGGTTCATATTCAAATACTTGTGAAAGACATGATTTAGCTTCAACTGCATGCGAAACACATGATTTAGCTTCAAATCAATGCGATGTAGAAGGTTTTTCTTCAAATCCACGCGAAACAAATGATTTAGCTTCAAACACTTGGGGTATAAGTGATATAGCTTCAAATGCAGACTAATCAAACGAGTTAGCTTAAAAATCCACGCGATACACATGATTTATCTTCAAACACTTGCGATATAAGTGATGTAGATTCAACTGCAGGCAAAACGAACGAGTTAGCTTCAAATCCATGCGAAACACATGATATAGCTGCTAATCAATGTGATGTAGAAGGTTTAGCTTCAAATCCATGCGATACACAAGATTTAGCTTCAAATCAATGCGATGTATTAGGTTCAGCTTCAAATCCATGCGACACATATGATTTAGCTTCAAATACTTGCGATATAAGTGATCTAGCTTCAAAAGCTGTAGGAACAAACGAGGTAGCTTCAATTCCATGCGAGACACATGATTTAGCTTCAAATCAATGCGATGTAGAAGGTTTAGCTTAATATCCAAGTGTAACACATGATTTAGCTTAAAAAATTGGCGATATAAGTGATATAGCTTCGAATACAGGCGAAACGAACGAGTTAGCTTCAAATCCATGCGAAACAAATGAATCATCTGCAAATCAATGCAATGTAGAAGGTTTAGCTTCAAATCCATGCGATACACAAGATTTAGCTTCAAATCAATGCGATGTAGAAGGTTCAGCTTCAAACCCATGCGACACATATGATTTAGCTTCAAATACTTGCGATATAAGTGATATAGCTTCAAAAGCTGGAGGAACAAACGAGGAGGCTTCAATTCCATGCGAAACAAATGATTTAGCTTCAAATCAATGCGAAGTAGAAGGCGTAGCTTCAAATCCATGCGAAACAAATGGTTTAGCTACAAATACTTGTGATATAGATTATTTAGCTACAACTGCATGCGAAACTAACGAGTTAGCTTCAAATCCATGCGATACACATGATTTAGCTTCAAATCAATGCGATGTGGAAGGTTTAGCTTCAAATCCATGCGATACACAAGACTTAGCTTCAAATCAATGCGATGTAGAAGGTTCAGCTTCAAATCCATGCGACACATATGATTTAGCTTCAAATAATTGCGATATAAGTGATATAGCTTCAAAAGCTGTAGGAACAAACGAGGTAGCTTCAAATCCATGCGAAACACATGATTCAGCTGCAAATCAATGCGATGGAGAAGGTTTAGCTTCAAATCCATGCGAAACAAATGGTTTAGCTACAAATACTTGTGATATACATTATTTAGCTACAACTGCTTGCGAAACTAACGAGTTAGCTGCAAATCTATGCGAAACACACGATTTATCTTCAAATCAATGCGATGTAGAAGGTTTAGCTTCAAATCAATAAGAGGTAGAAGGTTTAGCTTCAAATCAATAGAATATAGAAGGTTTAGCTTCAAATCAAAGCGATGTAGAAGGTTTAGCTTCAAATCCATACGAAACACATGATTTAGCTTCAAATCAATTCGAAGGGCAAGGCTTAGATTTAAATCCATGCGAAACAAATGATTTAGCTTCAGATGAATGCGAAGTAGAAGGCTCAGCTTCAAATCCATGCGGCACATATGATTTAGCTTTAAATACTTGCGATATAAGTGACATAGTTTCAACTGGAGGCGAAACGAACGAGTTAGCTTCAAATCCATGCGAAACACATGATTTATCTTCAAATCAAAGCGATGTAGAAGGTTTAGCTTCAAATCCATGCGATACACAAGATTTAGCTTCAAATGAATGCGATGTAGTAGGTTCAGCTTCAAATCCATGCGACACATATGATTTAGCTTCAAATACTTGCGATATAAGTGATATAGCTTGAAAAGCTGGAGGAACAAATGAGGTGGCTTCAATTCCATGCGAAACAAATGATTTAGCTTCAAATCAATGCGAAGTAGAAGACGTAGCTTCAAATCCAAGCGAAACAAATGGTTTAGCTACAAATACTTGTGATATAGATTATTTAGCTACAACTGCATGCGAAACTAACGAGTTAGCTTCAAATCCATGCGAAACACACGATTTATCTTCAAATCAATGCGATGTAGAAGGTTTGCTTCAAATCAATAAGAGGTAGATGGTTTAGCTTCAAATCAATAGAATATAGAAGGTTTAGCTTCAAATAAATGCGATGTAGAAGGTTTAGCTTCAAATCCATACGACACACATGATTTAGATTCAAATCAATTCGAAGGACAAGGCATAGATTCAAATCCATGCGAAACAAACGATTTAGCTTCAAATGAATGCGAAGTAGAAGGGTTGGCTTCAAATCCATGCAAAACAAATGGTTTAACTACAAATACTTGTGATATACATTATTTAGCTACAACTGCATGCGAAACAAACGAGTTAACTTCAAATCCATGCGATACACATGATTTAGCTTCAAATAAATGCGATGTAGAAGGTTTAGCTTCAAAATCCATGCCATACACAAGATTTAGCTTCAAATCAATGCGATGTAGTAGGTTCAGCTTCAAATCCATGCGACACATATGATTTAGCTTCAAATACTTGCGATATAAGTGATATAGCTTCAAAAGCTGTAGGAACATACGAGGTAGCTTCAATTCCATGCGAGACACATGATTTAGCTTCAAATCAATGCGATGTAGAAGGTTCAGCTTCAAATCCATACGAAACACATGATTTAGCTTCAAATCAAATCGAAGTACAATGCTTAGATTCAAATCCATGCGAAACAAATGCTTTAGCTTCAAATCAATGCGAAGTAGAAGGCGTAGCTTCAAATCCATGCGAAACAAATGGATTAGCTACAAATACTTGTGATATACATTATTTAGCTACAACTGCATGCGAAACTAACGAGTTAGCTTCAAATCCATGCGATACACACGATTTAGCTTCAAATCAATGCGATGTGGAAGGTTTAGCTTCAAATCCATGCGATACACAAGATTTAGCTACAAATCAATGCGATGTAGCAGGATCAGCTTCAAATCCATGCGAGACACATGATTTAGCTTCAAATCAATGCGATGTAGAAGGTTTAGCTTCAAATTCAAGCGTAACACATGATTTAGCTTCAAATACTTGCGATATAAGTGATATAGCTTCGAATACAGGCGAAACGATCGAGTTAGCTTCAAATCCATGCGAAACATATGACTCAGCTGCAAATCAATTCAATGTAGAAGGTTTAGCTTCAAATCCATGAGAAACACATTATTTAGCTGCAAATCAGTGCGAAGTAGAAGGCTCGGGTTCAAATCAATGCAATTCAAATGGTTCATCTTCAAATACTTGTGAAAGAAATGATTTAGCTTCAACTGCATGCGATACACATGATTTAGCTTCAAATCAATGCGATGTAGAAGGTTTAGCTTCAAATCCATGCAAAACACGTGATTTATCTTCCAATTAATGCGAAGTAAAAGGCTTATCTTCAAATCCATGCGAATCAAATGGTTTAGCCACAAATCCTTGTGATATACGTTATTTAGATTTAACTGCATGTTAAACGAACGAGTTAGCTTCAAATCCATGCGAAACACATGATTTAGCTTCAAATCAACTCGAAGTACAAGGCTTAGATTCAAATCCATGCGAAACAAATGGTTTAGCTACAAATACTTGTGATATACGTAATTTAGATTTAACTGCATGCGCAACGAACGAGTTAGTTTCAAATCCATGCGGAACACATGATTTAGCTGCAAATCAATGCGATGTAGAAGGTTTAGCTTCAAATCCATGGGAAACAAATGATTAAGCTTCAGATGCTTGCGATATAAGTGATATAGCATCAAATGCATCCGAAACAAACAAATTAGCTTCATATCCATGCGAAACAAATGATTTACCTTCAAATGCTTGCGGTATAAATGATATAGCTTCAACTGCAGGCGAAGCAAACGAGTTAGATTCAAATCCATGCGAAACACATGATTTAACTTCAGATCAATGCGAAGTAGAAGGCTTATCTGCAAATCCATGCGATACAAATTGTTTAGCTTCAAATACTTGGGATATACATGATTTAGCATCAACTGCACTCGAAACAAACGAGTTAGCTTCAAATACATGCCAAACACATGATTTAGCTTCAAATCAATGCGAAGTAGAAGGCTTATCTTCAAATCCATGCGATAGAAATTGTTTAGCTTCAAATACTTGGGATATGCATGATTTAGCTTCAACTGCACTCGATTCAAACGAGTTAGCTTCAAATACATGCGAAACACATGATTTAGCTTCAAATCAATGCGATGTTCCGCTTCAAATCCATGCGACACATATTATTTAGCTTCAAATACTTGCGATATAAGTGATATAGCTTCAAAAGCTGGAGGGACAAACGAGGTAGCTTCAATTCCATGCGAGACACATGATTTAGCTTCAAATCAATGTGATGTAGAAGGTTTAGCTTCAAATCCATGCCATACACAAGATTTAGCTTCATATCAATGCGATGTAGTAGGTTCAGCTTCAAATCCATGCGACACATATGATTTAGCTTCAAATACTTGCGATATAAGTGATATAGCTTCAAAAGCTGTAGGAACAAACGAGGTAGCTTCAATTCCATGCGAGACACATGATTTAGCTTCAAATCAATGCTATGTAGAAGGTTCAGCTTCAAATCCATACGAAACACATGATTTAGCTTCAAATCAAATCGAAGTACAATGCTTAGATTCAAATCCATGCGAAACAAATGCTTTAGCTTCAAATCAATGCGAAGTAGAAGGCTTGCCTTCAAATCCATGCAAAACAAATGGTTTAGCTACAAATCAATGCGATGTAGTAGGTTCAGCTTCAAATCCATGCGACACATATGATTTAGCTTCAAATACTTGCGATATAAGTGATATAGCTTCAAAAGCTGGAGGAACAGACGAGGTTGCTTCAATTCTATGCGAAACACACGATTTATCTTCAAATCAATGCGATGTAGAAGGTTTAGCTTCAAATCCATGCCATACACAAGATTTAGCTTCATATCAATGCGATGTAGTAGGTTCAGCTTCAAATCCATGCGACACATATGATTTAGCTTCAAATACTTGCGATATAAGTGATATAACTTCAAAAGCTGTAGGAACAAACGAGGTAGCTTCAATTCCATGCGAGACACATGATTTAGCTTCAAATCAATGCTATGTAGAAGGTTCAGCTTCAAATCCATACGAAACATATTATTTAGCTTCAAATACTTGCGATATAAGTGATATAGCTTCAAAAGCTGTAGGAACAAACGAGGTAGCTTCAAATCCATGCGAAACACATGATTCAGCTGCAAATCAATGCGATGTAGAAGGTTTAGCTTCAAATCCATGCGATACACATGATTTAGCTTCAAATCAATGTGATGTAGAAGGTTTAGCTTCAAATCCATGCCATACACAAGATTTAGCTTCATATCAATGCGATGTAGTAGGTTCAGCTTCAAATCCATGCGACACATATGATTTAGCTTCAAATACTTGCGATATAAGTGATATAGCTTCAAAAGCTGTAGGAACAAACGAGGTAGCTTCAATTCCATGCGAGACACATGATTTAGCTTCAAATCAATGCTATGTAGAAGGTTCAGCTTCAAATCCATACGAAACACATGATTTAGCTTCAAATCAAATCGAAGTACAATGCTTAGATTCAAATCCATGCAAAACAAATGGTTTAGCTACAAATCAATGCGATGTAGTAGGTTCAGCTTCAAATCCATGCGACACATATTATTTAGCTTCAAATACTTGCGATATAAGTGATATAGCTTCAAAAGCTGTAGGAACAAACGAGGTAGCTTCAAATCCATGCGAAACACATGATTCAGCTGCAAATCAATGCGATGTAGAAGGTTTAGCTTCAAATCCATGCGATACACATGATTTAGCTTCAAATCAATGTGATGTAGAAGGTTTAGCTTCAAATCCATGCCATACACAAGATTTAGCTTCATATCAATGCGATGTAGTAGGTTCAGCTTCAAGTCCATGCGACACATATGATTTAGCTTCAAATACTTGCGATATAAGTGATATAGCTTCAAAAGCTGGAGGAACAGACGAGGTTGCTTCAATTCTATGCGAAACACACGATTTATCTTCAAATCAATGCGATGTAGAAGGTTTAGCTTCAAATCAATACGAAACACATGATTTAGCTTCAAATCAATTCGAAGGGCAAGGCTTAGATTCAATTCCATGCGAAACAAATGATTTAGCTTCAGATGAATGCGAAGTAGAAGGCTCAGCTTCAAATCCATGCAAAACAAATGGTTTAGCTACAAATGCATGTGATATACATTATTTAGCTACAACTGCATGCGAAACAAACGAGTTAGCTTCAAATCCATGCTATATACATGCTTTAGCTTCAAATCAATGCGAAGTAGAAGGCGTAGCTTCAAATCCATGCAAAACAAATGGTTTAGCTACGAATACTTGTGATATACATTATTTAGCTACAACTGCATGCGAAACTAACGATTTAGCTTCAAATCGATGCGAAACACACGATTTATCTTCAAATCAATGCGATGTAGAAGGTTTAGCTTCAAATCAATAAGAGGTAGATGGTTTAGCTTCAAATCAATAGAATATAGAAGGTTTAGCTTCAAATAAATGCGAAGTAGAAGGTTTAGCTTCAAATCCATACGACACACATGATTTAGATTCAAATCAATTCGAAGGACAAGGCTTAGATTCAAATCCATGCGAAACAAATGATTTAGCTTCAAATGAATGCGAAGTAGAAGGCTTGGCTTCAAATCCATGCAAAACAAATGGTTTAACTACAAATACTTGTGATAAACATTATTTAGCTACAACTGCATGCGAAACAAACGAGTTAACTTCCAATCCATGCGATACATATGATTTAGCTTCAAATCAATGCGATGTAGAAGGTTTCGCTTCAAATCCATGCCATACACAAGATTTAGCTTCAAATCAATGCGATGTAGTAGGTTCAGCTTCAAATCCGTGCGACACATATGATTAAGCTTCAAATACTTGCGATATAAGTGATATAGCTTCAAAAGCTGAAGGAACAAACGAGCTAGCTTCAATTCCATGCGAGACACATGATTTAGCTTCAAATCAATGCTATGTAGAAGGTTCAGCTTCAAATCCATACGAAACACATGATTTAGCTTCAAATCAAATCGAAGTACAATGCTTAGATTCAAATCCATGCAAAACAAATGGTTTAGCTACAAATCAATGCGATGTAGTAGGTTCAGCTTCAAATCCATGCGACACATATTATTTAGCTTCAAATACTTGCGATATAAGTGATATAGCTTCAAAAGCTGTAGGAACAAACGAGGTAGCTTCAAATCCATGTGAAACACATGATTCAGCTGCAAATCAATGCGATGTAGAAGGTTTAGCTTCAAATCCATGCGATACACATGATTTAGCTTCAAATCAATGTGATGTAGAAGGTTTAGCTTCAAATTCATGCCATACACAAGATTTAGCTTCATATCAATGCGATGTAGTAGGTTCAGCTTCAAGTCCATGCGACACATATGATTTAGCTTCAAATACTTGCGATATAAGTGATATAGCTTCAAAAGCTGGAGGAACAGACGAGGTTGCTTCAATTCTATGCGAAACACACGATTTATCTTCAAATCAATGCGATGTAGAAGGTTTAGCTTCAAAGCAATACGAAACACATGATTTAGCTTCAAATCAATTCGAAGGGCAAGGCTTAGATTCAATTCCATGCGAAACAAATGATTTAGCTTCAGATGAATGCGAAGTAGAAGGCTCAGCTTCAAATCCATGCGGCACATATGATTTAGCTTTAAATACTTGCGATATAAGTGACATAGTTTCAAAAGGAGGCGAAACGAACGAGTTAGATTCAAATCCATGCGAAACACATGATTTAGCTGCAAATCAATGCGATGTAGAAGGTTTAGCTTCAAATCCATACGAAACACATGATTTACCTTCAAATCAATTCGAAGGACAAGGCTTAGATTCAAATCCATGCGAAACAAATGATTTAGCTTCAAATCAATACGATGTAGAAGGTTTAGCTTCAAATCCATGCGATACACAAGATTTAGCTTCAAATCAATGCGATGTAGTAGGTTCAGCTTCAAATCCATGCTATATACATGCTTTAGCTTCAAATCAATGTGATGTAGAAGGTTTAGCTTCAAGTCCATGCGATACACAAGATTTAGCTTCAAATCAATGCCATGTAGTAGGTTCAGATTCAAATCCATGCGACACATATGATGTAGCTTCAAATACTTGCGATATAAGTGATATAGCTTCAAAAGCTGTAGGAACAAACGAGGTAGCTTCAATTCCATGCGAGACACATGATTTAGCTTCAAATCAATGCGATGTAGAAGGTTTAGCTTCAAATCCATGCCATACACAAGATTTAGCATTAAATCAATGCGATGTAGAAGGTTTAGCTTCAAATCCATTCGAAACACATGATTTACCTTCAAATCAATTCGAAGGACGAGGCTTAGATTCAAAAACATGCGAAACAAATGATTTAGCTTCAAATCAATACGATGTAGAAGGTTTAGCTTCAAATCCATGCGATACACAAGATTTAGCTTCAAATCAATGCGATGTAGAAGGTTTAGCTTCAAATCCATGCGAAACAAATGATTTAGCATCAGATACTCCTGATATAACTGATATAGCTTCAAATGCAGGGGAAACAAACGAGTTAGCATCAAACCCATGCAAAACACATGATTTAGCTTCAAATCAATGCGATGTAGAAGGTTCAGCTTCAAATCCGTACGAAACACATGATTTAACTTCAAATCAATTCGAAGTACAATGCTTAGATTCAAATCCATGCGAAACAAATGATTTAGCTTCAAATGAATGCGAAGTAGAAGGCTTAGCTTCAAATCCATGCAAAACAAATGGTTTAGCTACAAATGCATGTGATATACATTATTTAGCTACAACTGCATGCGAAACAAACGAGTTAGCTTCAAATCCATGCTATATACATGCTTTAGCTTCAAATCAATGCGATGTAGAAAGTTAAGCTTCAAATCCATGCGATACACAAGATTTAGCTTCAAATCAATGCGATGTAGTAGGTTCAGCTTCAAATCCATGCGACACATATGATTTAGCTTCAAATACTTGCGATATAAGTGATATAGCTTCAAAAGCTGTAGGAACAAACGAGGTAGTTTCAATTCCATGCGAGACACATGATTTAGCTTCAAATCAATGCGATGTAGAAGGTTTAGCTTCAAATCCATGCGAAACAAATGATTTAGCTTCAAATGAATGCGAAGTAGAAGGCTTAGCTTCAAATCCATGCAAAACAAATGGTTTAGCTACAAATACTTGTGATATACGTCATTTAGCTACAATTGCATGCGAAACGAACGAGTTAGCTTCAAATCCATGCGAAACACATGATTTAGCTGCAAATCAATGCGATGAAGAAGGTACAGCTTCAAATCCATGCGAAACAAATGATATAGCTTCAAACACTTGGGGTGTAAGTGATATAGCTTCAAATGAAGACTAATCAATCGTGTTAGCTTCAAAATCCATGCGATACACATGATCTAGCTTCAAATCAATGCGAAGTAGAAGGCTTATCTTCAAATCCATGCGATAGAAATTGTATAGCTTCAAATACTTGGGATATGCATGATTTAGCTTCAACTGCACTCGATTCAAACGAGTTAGCTTCAAATACATGAGAAACACATGATTTAGATTCAAATCAATGCGATGTTCAGCTTCAAATCCATGCGACACATATTATTTAGCTTCAAATACTTGCGATATAAGTGATATAGCTTCAAAAGCTGGAGGAACAAACGAGGTAGCTTCAAATCCATGCGAAACACATGATTCAGCTGCAAATCAATGCGATGTAGAAGGTTTAGCTTCAAATCCATGCGATACACATGATTTAGCTTCAAATCAATGTGATGTAGAAGGTTTAGCTTCAAATCCATGCCATACACAAGATTTAGCTTCATATCAATGCGATGTAGTAGGTTCAGCTTCAAATCCATGCGACACATATGATTTAGCTTCAAATACTTGCGATATAAGTGATATAGCTTCAAAAGCTGTAGGAACAAACGAGGTAGCTTCAATTCCATGCGAGACACATGATTTAGCTTCAAATCAATGCTATGTAGAAGGTTCAGCTTCAAATCCATACGAAACACATGATTTAGCTTCAAATCAAATCGAAGTACAATGCTTAGATTCAAATCCATGCGAAACAAATGCTTTAGCTTCAAATCAATGCGAAGTAGATGGCTTGCCTTCAAATCCATGCAAAACAAATGGTTTAGCTACAAATCAATGCGATGTAGTAGGTTCAGCTTCAAATCCATGCGACACATATTATTTAGCTTCAAATACTTGCGATATAAGTGATATAGCTTCAAAAGCTGTAGGAACAAACGAGGTAGCTTCAAATCCATGCGAAACACATGATTCAGCTGCAAATCAATGCGATGTAGAAGGTTTAGCTTCAAATCCATGCGATACACATGATTTAGCTTCAAATCAATGTGATGTAGAAGGTTTAGCTTCAAATCCATGCCATACACAAGATTTAGCTTCATATCAATGCGATGTAGTAGGTTCAGCTTCAAATCCATGCGACACATATGATTTAGCTTCAAATACTTGCGATATAAGTGATATAGCTTCAAAAGCTGGAGGAACAGACGAGGTTGCTTCAATTCTATGCGAAACACACGATTTATCTTCAAATCAATGCGATGTAGAAGGTTTAGCTTCAAATCAATACGAAACACATGATTTAGCTTCAAATCAATTCGAAGGGCAAGGCTTAGATTCAAATCCATGCGAAACAAATGATTTAGCTTCAGATGAATGCGAAGTAGAAGGCTCAGCTTCAAATCCATGCGGCACATATGATTTAGCTTTAAATACTTGCGATATAAGTGACATAGTTTCAAAAGGAGGCGAAACGAACGAGTTAGATTCAAATCCATGCGAAACACATGATTTAGCTGCAAATCAATGTGATGTACAAGGTTTAGCTTCAAATCCATGCGATACACAAGATTTAGCTTCAAATCAATGCGATGTAGACGGTTCAGCTTCAAATCCATGCGACACATATGATTTAGCTTCAAATACTTGCGATATAAGTGATATACCTTCAAAAGCTGGAGGAACAAACGAGGTGGCTTCAATTCCATGCGAAACAAATGATTTAGCTTCAAATCAATGCGAAGTAGAAGACGTAGCTTCAAATCCATGCGAAACAAATGGTTTAGCTACAAATACTTGTGATATAGATTATTTAGCTGCAACTGCATGCGAAACTAACGAGTTAGCTTCAAATCCATGCGAAACACACGATTTATCTTCAAATCAATGCGATGTAGAAGGTTTGCTTCAAATCAATAAGAGGTAGAAGGTTTAGCTTCAAATCAATAGAATATAGAAGGTTTAGCTTCAAATAAATGCGATGTAGAAGGTTTAGCTTCAAATCCATACGACACACATGAATTTGATTCAAATCAATTCGAAGGACAAGGCATAGATTCAAATCCATGCGAAACAAACGATTTAGCTTCAAATGAATTCGAAGTAGAAGGCTTGGCTTCAAATCCATGCAAAACAAATGGTTTAACTACAAATACTTGTGATATACATTATTTAGCTACAACTGCATGCGAAACTAACGAGTTAATTTCAAATCCATGCGATACACATGATTTAGCTTCAAATCAATGCGATGTAGAAGGTTTAGCTTCAAATCCATGCCATACACAAGATTTAGCTTCATATCAATGCGATGTAGTAGGTTCAGCTTCAAATCCATGCGACACATATGATTTAGCTTCAAATACTTGCGATATAAGTGATATAGCTTCAAAAGCTGTAGGAACAAACGAGGTAGCTTCAATTCCATGCGAGACACATGATTTAGCTTCAAATCAATGCGATGTAGGAGGTTCAGCTTCAAATCCATACGAAACACATGATTTAGCTTCAAATACTTGCGATATAAGTGATATAGTTTCGAATACAGGCGAAACGAACGAGTTAGCTTCAAATCCATGCGAAACACATGATTTATCTGCAAATCAATGCGATGAAGAAGGTTTGCCTTCAAATCCATGCGAAACAAATGATATAGTTTCAAACACTTGTGGTGTAAGAGATATAGCTTCAAATGAAGGCTAATCAAACGAGTTAGCTTCAAAATCCACGCGATACACATGATTTAGCTTCAAATACTAGCGATATAAGTCATGTAGATTCAACTGCAGGCGAACCGAGCGAGTTAGTTTCAAATCCATGCGATATAAGTGATATAGCTTCGAATACAGGCGAAACGAACGAGTTAGCTTCAAATCCATGCGAAACACATGATTTAGCTTCAAATCAATGCGATGTAGAAGGTTTAGCTTCAAATCCATGCAAAACAAGTGATTTATCTTCCAATTAATGCGAAGTAGAAGGCTTATCTTCAAATCCATGCGAATGAAATGGTTTAGCTTCAAATACTTGTGATATACGTTATTTAGATTTAACTGCATGCGCAACGAACGAGTTAGCTTCAAATCGATGCGAAACACATGATTTAGCTGCAAATCAATGCGATGAAGAAGATTTAGCATCAAACCCATGCAAAACACATGATTTAGCTGCAAATCAATGCGATGTAGAAGGTTTAGCTTAAAAACAATAAGAGGTAGAAGGTTTAGCTTCAAATCAATAGAATGTAGAAGGTTTAGCTTCAAATCAATGCGATGTAGAAGGTTTAGCTTCAAATCCATACGAAACACATGATTTACCTTCAAATCAATTCGAAGGACAAGGCTTAGATTCAAATCCATGCGAAACAAATGATTTAGCTTCAAATCAATGCGATGTAGAAGGTTCAGCTTCAAATCCAAGCGAAACATATTATTTAGCTGCAAATCAGAGCGAAGTAGAAGGCTTGGGTTCAAATCAATGCGATTCAAATGGTTCATCTTCAAATACTTGTGAAAGACATGATTTAGCTTCAACTGCATGCGAAACACTTGTTTTAGCTTCAAATCCATGCGAAACAAATGATTTAGCTTCAAATCAATACGATGTAGAAGGTTTAGCTTCAAATCCATGCGATACACATGATTTAGCTTCAAATACTTGCGATATAAGTGATGTAGATTCAACTGCAGGCAAAACGAACGAGTTAGCTTCAAATCCATGCGACACACATGATTCAGCTTCAAGTCAATGCGATGTAGAAGGATTAGCTTCAAATCCAAGCGAAACGTATTATTTAGCTGCAAATCAGTGCGAAGTAGAAGGCTCGGGTTCAAATCAATGCAATTCAAATGGTTCATCTTCAAATACTTGTGAAAGACATGATTTAGCTTCAACTGCATGCGAAACACATGTTTTAGCGTCAAATCAATGCGAAACACATGATTTAGCTTCAAATCAATGCGATGTAGAAGGTTTAGCTTCAAATCCATGCAAAACACGTGATTTATCTTCCAATTAATGCGAAGTAGAAGGCTTAGCTTCAAATCCATGCGAATCAAATGGTTTAGCTACAAATACTTGTGATATTCATTATATAGCTACAACTGCATGCGAAACTAACGAGTTATCTTCAAATCCATGCGAAACACACGATATATCTTCAAATCAATGCGATGTAGAAGATTTAGCTTCAAATCAATAAGAGGTATAAGGTTTAGCTTCAAATCAATAGAATATAGAAGGTTTAGCTTCAAATAAATGCGAAGTAGAAGGTTTAGCTTCAAATCCATACGACACACATGATTTAGATTCAAATCAATTCGAAGGACAAGGCTTAGATTCAAATCCATGCGAAACAAATGATTTAGCTTCAAATGAATGCGAAGTAGAAGGCTTGGCTTCAAATCCATTCAAAACAAATGGTTTAACTACAAATACTTGTGATAAACATTATTTAGCTACAACTGCATGCGAAACAAACGATTTATCATCTAATCAATGCGATGTATAAGGTTTAGCTTCAAATCAATAAGAGGTAGATGGTTTAGCTTCAAATCAATAGAATATAGAAGGTTTAGCTTCAAATAAATGCGAAGTAGAAGGTTTAGCTTCAAATCCATGCGATACACAAGATTTAGCTTCAAATCAATGCGATGTAGAAGGTTCAGCTTCAAATCCATGCGACACATATGATTTAGCTTCAAATCAATGCGAAGTAGAAGGAGTAGCTTCAAATCCATGCAAAACAAATGGTTTAGCTACGAATACTTGTGATATACATTATTTAGCTACAACTGCATGCGAAACTAACGAGTTAGCTTCAAATCCATGCGCGACACATGATTTAACTTCTAATCAATGCGATGTAGAAGGTTTAGCTTCAAATCCACGCGAAACAAATGATTTAGCTTCAAACACTTGGGGTATAAGTGATATAGCTTCAAATGCAGACTAATCAAACGAGTTAGCTTCAAAATCCACGCGATACACATGATTTAGCTTCAAACACTTGCGATATAAGTGATGTAGATTCAACTGCAGGCTACACGAACGAGTTAGCTTCAAATCCATGCGAAACACATGATTTAGCTGCAAATCAATGTGATGTGAAAGGTTTAGCTTCAAATCCATGCGATACACAAGATTTAGCTTCAAATAAATACGATGTAGAAGGTTTAGCTTCAAATCCACGCGAAACAAATGAGTTAGCTTCAAACACTTGGGGTATAAGTGATATAGCTTCAAATGCAGACTAATCAAACGAGTTAGCTTCAAAATCCACGCGATACACATGATTTAGCTTCAATTACTTGCGATATAAGTGATGTAGGTTCAACTGCATGCGAAACGAACGAGTTAGCTTCAAATCCATGCGAAACACATAATTTAGCTGCAAATCAATGTGATGTAGAAGGTTTAGCTTCAAATCCATGCGATACACAAGATTTAGATTCAAATCAATGCGATGTAGAAAGTTCAGCATCAAATCCATGCGACACATATGAATTAGCTTCAAGTACTTGCGATATAAGTGATATAGCTTCAAAAGCTGGAGGAACAAACGAGGAAGCTTCAATTCCATGCGAAACAAATGATTTAAATTCAAATCAATGCGAAGTAGAAGGCCTAGTTTCAAATCCATGCGAGACAAATGGTTTAGCTACAAATACTTGTGATATTCATTATTTAGCTACAACAGCATACGAAACTAACAAGTTAGCTTCAAATCCATGCGAAACACACGATTTATCTTCAAATCAATGCGATGTAGAAGGTTTAGCTTCAAGTCATTAAGAGGTAGAAGGTTTAGCTTCAACTCCATGCGACACACATGATTAAGCTTCAAATCAGTGCGATGTAGATGGTTTGCTTCAAATCCATGCGATACACAAGACTTAGCTTCAAAGCAATGCGATGTAGTAGGTTCAGCTTCAAATCCATGCGATATAAGTGATATAGCTTCAAAAGCAGGAGGAACAAACGAGGTAGCTTCAATTCCATGCGAAACAAATGATTTAGCTTCAAATCAATGCGAAGTAGAAGGATTAGCTTCAAATCCAAGCGAAACATATTATTTAGCTGCAAATCAGTGCGAAGTAGAAGGCTCGGGTTCAAATCAATGCAATTCAAATGGTTCATCTTCAAATACTTGTGAAAGACATGATTTAGCTTCAACTGCATGCGAAACACATGTTTTAGCGTCAAATCAATGCGAAACACACGATATATCTTCAAATCAATGCGATGTAGAAGGTTTAGCTTCAAATCAATAAGAGGTATAAGGTTTAGCTTCAAATCAATAGAATATAGAAGGTTTAGCTTCAAATAAATGCGAAGTAGAAGGTTTAGCTTCAAATCCATACGACACACATGATTTAGATTCAAATCAATTCGAAGGACAAGGCTTAGATTCAAATCCATGCGAAACAAATGATTTAGCTTCAAATGAATGCGAAGTAGAAGGCTTGGCTTCAAATCCATTCAAAACAAATGGTTTAACTACAAATACTTGTGATAAACATTATTTAGCTACAACTGCATGCGAAACAAACGATTTATCATCTAATCAATGCGATGTATAAGGTTTAGCTTCAAATCAATAAGAGGTAGATGGTTTAGCTTCAAATCAATAGAATATAGAAGGTTTAGCTTCAAATAAATGCGAAGTAGAAGGTTTTGCTTCAAATCCATGCGATACACAAGATTTAGCTTCAAATCAATGCGATGTAGAAGGTTCAGCTTCAAATCCATGCGACACATATGATTTAGCTTCAAATCAATGCGAAGTAGAAGGAGTAGCTTCAAATCCATGCAAAACAAATGGTTTAGCTACGAATACTTGTGATATACATTATTTAGCTACAACTGCATGCGAAACTAACGAGTTAGCTTCAAATCCATGCGCGACACATGATTTAACTTCTAATCAATGCGATGTAGAAGGTTTAGCTTCAAATCCACGCGAAACAAATGATTTAGCTTCAAACACTTGGGGTATAAGTGATATAGCTTCAAATGCAGACTAATCAAACGAGTTAGCTTCAAAATCCACGCGATACACATGATTTAGCTTCAAACACTTGCGATATAAGTGATGTAGATTCAACTGCAGGCTACACGAACGAGTTAGCTTCAAATCCATGCGAAACACATGATTTAGCTGCAAATCAATGTGATGTGAAAGGTTTAGCTTCAAATCCATGCGATACACAAGATTTAGCTTCAAATAAATACGATGTAGAAGGTTTAGCTTCAAATCCACGCGAAACAAATGAGTTAGCTTCAAACACTTGGGGTATAAGTGATATAGCTTCAAATGCAGACTAATCAAACGAGTTAGCTTCAAAATCCACGCGATACACATGATTTAGCTTCAATTACTTGCGATATAAGTGATGTAGGTTCAACTGCAGGCGAAACGAACGAGTTAGCTTCAAATCCATGCGAAACACATAATTTAGCTGCAAATCAATGTGATGTAGAAGGTTTAGCTTCAAATCCATGCGATACACAAGATTTAGATTCAAATCAATGCGATGTAGAAAGTTCAGCATCAAATCCATGCGACACATATGAATTAGCTTCAAGTACTTGCGATATAAGTGATATAGCTTCAAAAGCTGGAGGAACAAACGAGGAAGCTTCAATTCCATGCGAAACAAATGATTTAAATTCAAATCAATGCGAAGTAGAAGGCCTAGCTTCAAATCCATGCGAGACAAATGGTTTAGCTACAAATACTTGTGATATTCATTATTTAGCTACAACAGCATACGAAACTAACAAGTTAGCTTCAAATCCATGCGAAACACACGATTTATCTTCAAATCGATGCGATGTAGAAGGTTTAGCTTCAAGTCATTAAGAGGTAGAAGGTTTAGCTTCAACTCCATGCGACACACATGATTAAGCTTCAAATCAGTGCGATGTAGATGGTTTGCTTCAAATCCATGCGATACACAAGACTTAGCTTCAAAGCAATGCGATGTAGTAGGTTCAGCTTCAAATCCATGCGATATAAGTGATATAGCTTCAAAAGCAGGAGGAACAAACGAGGTAGCTTCAATTCCATGCGAAACAAATGATTTAGATTCAAATCAATGCGAAGTAGAAGGATTAGCTTCAAATCCAAGCGAAACATATTATTTAGCTGCAAATCAGTGCGAAGTAGAAGGCTCGGGTTCAAATCAATGCAATTCAAATGGTTCATCTTGAAATACTTGTGAAAGACATGATTTAGCTTCAACTGCATGCGAAACACATGTTTTAGCGTCAAATCAATGCGAAACACACGATATATCTTCAAATCAATGCGATGTAGAAGGTTTAGCTTCAAATCAATAAGAGGTATAAGGTTTAGCTTCAAATCAATAGAATATAGAAGGTTTAGCTTCAAATAAATGCGAAGTAGAAGGTTTTGCTTCAAATCCATGCGATACACAAGATTTAGCTTCAAATCAATGCGATGTAGAAGGTTCAGCTTCAAATCCATGCGACACATATGATTTAGCTTCAAATCAATGCGAAGTAGAAGGAGTAGCTTCAAATCCATGCAAAACAAATGGTTTAGCTACGAATACTTGTGATATACATTATTTAGCTACAACTGCATGCGAAACTAACGAGTTAGCTTCAAATCCATGCGCGACACATGATTTAACTTCTAATCAATGCGATGTAGAAGGTTTAGCTTCAAATCCACGCGAAACAAATGATTTAGCTTCAAACACTTGGGGTATAAGTGATATAGCTTCAAATGCAGACTAATCAAACGAGTTAGCTTCAAAATCCACGCGATACACATGATTTAGCTTCAAACACTTGCGATATAAGTGATGTAGATTCAACTGCAGGCTACACGAACGAGTTAGCTTCAAATCCATGCGAAACACATGATTTAGCTGCAAATCAATGTGATGTGAAAGGTTTAGCTTCAAATCCATGCGATACACAAGATTTAGCTTCAAATAAATACGATGTAGAAGGTTTAGCTTCAAATCCACGCGAAACAAATGAGTTAGCTTCAAACACTTGGGGTATAAGTGATATAGCTTCAAATGCAGACTAATCAAACGAGTTAGCTTCAAAATCCACGCGATACACATGATTTAGCTTCAATTACTTGCGATATAAGTCATGTAGGTTCAACTGCAGGCGAAACGAACGAGTTAGCTTCAAATCCATGCGAAACACATAATTTAGCTGCAAATCAATGTGATGTAGAAGGTTTAGCTTCAAATCCATGCGATACACAAGATTTAGATTCAAATCAATGCGATGTAGAAAGTTCAGCATCAAATCCATGCGACACATATGAATTAGCTTCAAGTACTTGCGATATAAGTGATATAGCTTCAAAAGCTGGAGGAACAAACGAGGAAGCTTCAATTCCATGCGAAACAAATGATTTAAATTCAAATCAATGCGAAGTAGAAGGCCTAGCTTCAAATCCATGCGAGACAAATGGTTTAGCTACAAATACTTGTGATATTCATTATTTAGCTACAACAGCATACGAAACTAACAAGTTAGCTTCAAATCCATGCGAAACACACGATTTATCTTCAAATCGATGCGATGTAGAAGGTTTAGCTTCAAGTCATTAAGAGGTAGAAGGTTTAGCTTCAACTCCATGCGACACACATGATTAAGCTTCAAATCAGTGCGATGTAGATGGTTTGCTTCAAATCCATGCGATACACAAGACTTAGCTTCAAAGCAATGCGATGTAGTAGGTTCAGCTTCAAATCCATGCGATATAAGTGATATAGCTTCAAAAGCAGGAGGAACAAACGAGGTAGCTTCAATTCCATGCGAAACAAATGATTTAGCTTCAAATCAATGCGAAGTAGAAGGCGTAGCTTCAAATCCATGCGAAACAACTGGTTTAGCTACAAATACTTGTGATATACATTATTTAGCTACAACTGCATGCGAAAAGAACGAGTTAGCTTCAAATCCATGCGATACACATGATTTAGCTTCAAATCAATGCGATGTGGAAGGTTTAGCTTCAAATCCATGCGATACACAAGATTTAGATTCAAATCAATGCGATGTAGTAGGTTCAGCTTCAAATCCATGCGACACATATGATTTAGCTTCAAATCAATTCGAAGGACAAGGCTTAGATTCAAATCCATGCGAAACAAATGATTTAGCTTCAAATGAATGCGAAGTAGAAGGCTTAGCTTAAAATCCATGCGAATCAAATGGTTTAGCTTCAAATACTTGTGATATACGTTATTTTGATTTAACTGCATGCGCAACAAACGAGTTAGCTTCAAATCCATGCGAAACACATGATTTAGCTGAAAATCAATGCGATGTAGAAGGTTTAGCTTCAAATCCATGCGAAACAAATGATATAGCTTCAAACACTTGTGGTGTAAGTGATATCGCTTCAAATGAAGACTAATCAAACGAGTTAGCTTCAAAATCCACGCGATACACATGATTTAGCTTCAAATACTAGCGATATAAGTGATGTAGATTCAACTGCAGGCGTATCGAACGAGTTAGTTTCAAATCCATGCGAAACACATGATTTAGCTTGAAATCAATTCGAAGGACAAGGCTTAGATTCAAATCCATGCGAAACAAATGATTTAGCTTCAAATGAATGCGAAGTAGAAGGCTTAGCTTCAAATCCATGCAAAACAAATGCTTTAGCTACAAATACTTGTGATATACATTATTTAGCTACAACTACATGCGAAAATGTAGTAGGTTCAGCTTCAAATCCATGCGACACATATGATTTAGCTTCAAATACTTGCGATATAAGTGATATAGCTTCAAAAGCAGGAGGAACAAACGAGGTAGCTTCAATTCCATGCGAAACAAATGATTTAGCTTCAAATCAATGCGAAGTTGAAGACTTAGCATCTAATCCATGCGAAATAAGTGAGTTCACCATCAAATACTTGCGATATAAATGAAATAGCTTCAAAAGCTGTAGGAACAAACGAGGTAGCTTCAATTCCATGCGAGACACATGATTTAGCTTCAAATCAATACGATGTAGAAGGTTTAGCTTCATATCCATACGAAACACATGATTTAGATTCAAATCAATTCGAAGGACAAGGCTTAGATTCAAATCCATGCGAAACAAATGATTTAGCTTCAAATGAATGCGAAGTAGAAGGCTTAGCTTAAAATCCATGCGAATCAAATGGTTTAGCTTCAAATACTTGTGATATACGTTATTTTGATTTAACTGCATGCGCAACAAACGAGTTAGCTTCAAATCCATGCGAAACACATGATTTAGCTGAAAATCAATGCGATGTAGAAGGTTTAGCTTCAAATCCATGCGAAACAAATGATATAGCTTCAAACACTTGTGGTGTAAGTGATATCGCTTCAAATGAAGACTAATCAAACGAGTTAGCTTCAAAATCCACGCGATACACATGATTTAGCTTCAAATACTAGCGATATAAGTGATGTAGATTCAACTGCAGGCGTATCGAACGAGTTAGTTTCAAATCCATGCGAAACACATGATTTAGCTTCAAATCAATTCGAAGGACAAGGCTTAGATTCAAATCCATGCGAAACAAATGATTTAGCTTCAAATGAATGCGAAGTAGAAGGCTTAGCTTCAAATCCATGCAAAACAAATGCTTTAGCTACAAATACTTGTGATATACATTATTTAGCTACAACTACATGCGAAAATGTAGTAGGTTCAGCTTCAAATCCATGCGACACATATGATTTAGCTTCAAATACTTGCGATATAAGTGATATAGCTTCAAAAGCAGGAGGAACAAACGAGGTAGCTTCAATTCCATGCGAAACAAATGATTTAGCTTCAAATCAATGCGAAGTTGAAGACTTAGCATCTAATCCATGCGAAATAAATGAGTTCACCATCAAATACTTGCGATATAAATGAAATAGCTTCAAATCCATGCAAAACAAATGATTTAGCACAGGAACTTGCGACATGAGAGATATAGCTTCAAATACAGGGGAAACAAACGTGTTAGCTCCAATTCTATGCGAAGCAAATGATTTAGCTACAAATACTTGTGATATACATTATGTACCTACAACTGTATGCGAAACAAACGAGTTAGCTTCAAATCCATGCGAAACACATCATTTAGCCTGCAAATCAATGCGATATAGAAGGTTTAGCTTCAAATCCATGCGATACACAAGATTTAGCTTCAAATCAATGCGATGTAGTAGGTTCAGCTTCAAATCCATGCGATATAAGTGATGTAGCTTCAAAAGCAGGAGGAACAAACGAGTTAGCTTCAAATCCATACGAAACACATGATTTAGCTTGAAATCAATTCGAAGGACATGGATTAGATTCAAATGCATGCGCAACAAATGATTTAGCTTCAAATGAATGCGAAGTAAAAGGCTCAGCATCAAATTCATGCGAAACACATGATTAAGATTCACATCAAAGCGATGTAGACGGTTTGCTTCAAATCCATGCGATACACAAGATTTAGCTTCAAGTCAATGCGATGTAGTAGGTTCAGCTTCAAATCCATGCGATATAAGTGATATAGCTTCAAAAGCAGGAGGAACAAACGAGGTAGCTTCAATTCCATGCGAAACAAATGATTTAGCTTCAAATCAATGCGAAGTAGAAGGCCTAGCTTCAAATCCATGCGAGACAAATTGTTTAGCTACAAATACTTGTGATATTCATTATTTAGCTACAACAGCATACGAAACTAACGAGTTAGCTTCAAATCCATGCGAAACACACGATTTATCTTCAAATCAAAGCGATGTAGAAGGTTTAGCTTCAAGTCAATAAGAGGTAGAAGGTTTAGCTTCAACTCCATGCGACACACATGATTAAGCTTCAAATCAGTGCGATGTAGATGGTTAGCTTCAAATCCATGCGAAACACACGATTTATCTTCAAATCAAAGCGATGTAGAAGGTTTAGCTTCAAGTCAATAAGAGGTAGACGGTTTAGCTTCAACTCCATGCGACACACATGATTAAGCTTCAAATCAGTGCGATGTAGATGGTTTGCTTCAAATCCATGCGATACACAAGACTTAGCTTCAAAGCAATGCAATGTAGTAGGTTCAGCTTCAAATCCATGCGATATAAGTGATATAGCTTCAAAAGCAGGAGGAACAAACGAGGTAGCTTCAATTCCATGCGAAACAAATGATTTAGCTTCAAATCAATGCGAAGTAGAAGGCGTAGCTTCAAATCCATGCGAAACAACTGGTTTAGCTACAAATACTTGTGATATACATTATTTAGCTACGACTGCATGCGAAACTAACGAGTTAGCTTCAAATCCATGCGAAACACACGATTTGTCTTCAAATCAATGCGATGTAGAAGGTTTAGCTTCAAATCAATAAGAGGTAGATGGTTTAGCTTCAAATCAATAGAATATACAAAGTTTAGCTTCAAATAAATGCGATGTAGAAGGTTTAGCTTCAAATCCATACGACACACATGATTTAGATTCAAATCAATTCGAAGGACAAGGCTTAGATTCAAATCCATGCGAAACAAATGATTTAGCTTCAAATGAATGCGAAGTAGAAGGCTTGGCTTCAAATCCATGCAAAACAAATGGTTTAGCTTCAAATACTTGCGATATAAGTGATATAGCTTCGAATACAGGCGAAACGAACGTACTAGCTTCAAATCCATGCGAAACACATGATTCAGCTGCAATTCAATGCGATGTAGAAGGTTTAGCTTCAAATCCATGCGAAACACATTATTTAGCTGCAAATCAGTGCGAAGTAGAAGGCTCGGGTTCAAATCAATGTGATTCAAATGGTTCATCTTCAAATACTTCTGAATGACATGATTTAGCTTCAACCTCATGCGAAACACATGATTTAGCTTCAAATAAATGCGATGTAGAAGGTTTAGCTTCAAATCCATGCAAAACACGTGATTTATCTTCCAATTAATGCGAAGTAGAAGGCTTAGCTTCAAATCCATGCGAATCAAATGGTTTAGCTTCAAATACTTGTGATATACGTTATTTTGATTTAACTGCATGCGCAACAAACGAGTTAGCTTCAAATCCATGCGAAGCACATGATTTAGCTGCAAATCAATGCGATGTAGAAGGTTTAGCTTCAAATCCATGCGAAAGAAATGATATAGCTTCAAACACTTGTGGTGTAAGTGATATAGCTTCAAATGAAGACTAATCAAACGACTTAGCTTCAAAGTCCACGCGATACACATGATTTAGCTTCAAATACTAGCGAAATAAGTGATGTAGATTCAACTGCAGGCGTATCGAACGAGTTCGTTTCAAATCCATGCGAAACACATGATTTAGCTTCAAATCAATTCGATGGACAAGGCTTAGATTCAAATCCATGCGAAACAAATGATTTAGCTTCAAATGATTGCGAAGTAGAAGGCTTCGCTTCTAATCCATGCAAAACAAATGGTTTAGCTACAAATACTTGTGATATACATTATTTAGCTACAACTACATGCGAAACAAACGAGTTAGCTTCAAATCCATGCGATACACATGATTTGGCTTCAAATCAATGCGATGTAGAAGGTTTAGGTTCAAATCCACGCGAAACAAATGATTTAGCTTCAAACACTTTGGGTATAAGTGATATAGCTTCAAATGCAGACTAATCAAACGAGTTAGCTTCAAAATCCACGCGATACACATGATTTAGCTTCAAATACTTGCGATATAAGTGATGTAGGTTCAACTGCAGGCGAAACGAACGAGTCAGCTTCAAATCCATGCGAAACACATGATTTGGCTTCAAATCAATTCGAAGGACAAGGCTTAGATTCAAATCCATGCGAAACAAATGATTTAGCTTCAAATGAATGCGAAGTAGAAGACTTAGCTTCAAATCCATGCAAAACAAATGCTTTAGCTACAAATACTTGTGATATACATTATTTAGCTACAACTACATACGAAAATGTAGTAGGTTCAGCTTCAAATCCATGCGACACATATGATTTAGCTTCAAATACTTGCGATATAAGTGTTATAGCTTCAAAAGCAGGAGGAACAAACGAGGTAGCTTCAATTCCATGCGAAACAAATGATTTAGCTTCAAATCAATGCGAAGTTGAAGGCTTAGCATCTAATCCATGCGAAATAAATGAGTTCACCATCAAATACTTGCGATATAAATGAAATAGCTTCAAATCCATGCAAAACAAATGATTTAGCACAGGAACTTGCGACATGAGAGATATAGCTTCAAATACAGGGGAAACAAACGTGTTAGCTCCAATTCTATGCGAAGCAAATGATTTAGCTACAAATACTTGTGATATACATTATGTACCTACAACTGTATGCGAAACAAACGAGTTAGCTTCAAATCCATGCGAAACACATCATTTTGCCTGCAAATCAATGCGATATAGAAGGTTTAGCTTCAAATCCATGCGATACACAAGATTTAGCTTCAAATCAATGCGATGTAGTAGGTTCAGCTTCAAATCCATGCGATATAAGTGATATAGCTTCAAAAGCAGGAGGAACAAACGAGTTAGCTTCAAATCCATACGAAACACATGATTTAGCTTGAAATCAATTCGAAGGACATGGATTAGATTCAAATCCATGCGCAACAAATGATTTAGCTTCAAATGAATGCGAAGTAAAAGGCTCAGCATCAAATTCATGCGAAACACATGATTAAGATTCACATCAAAGCGATGTAGATGGTTTGCTTCTAATCCATGCGATACACAAGATTTAGCTTCAAGTCAATGCGATGTAGTAGGTTCAGCTTCAAATCCATGCGATATAAGTGATATAGCTTCAAAAGCAGGAGGAACAAACGAGGTAGCTTCAATTCCATGCGAAACAAATGATTTAGCTTCAAATCAATGCGAAGTAGAAGGCGTAGCTTCAAATCCATGCGAGACAACTGGTTTAGCTACAAATACTTGTGATATACATTATTTAGCTACGACTGCATGCGAAACTAACGAGTTAGCTTCAAATCCATGCGAAACACACGATTTGTCTTCAAATCAATGCGATGTAGAAGGTTTAGCTTCAAATCAATAAGAGGTAGATGGTTTAGCTTCAAATCAATAGAATATAGAAAGTTTAGCTTCAAATAAATGCGATGTAGAAGGTTTAGCTTCAAATCCATACGACACACATGATTTAGATTCAAATCAATTCGAAGGACAAGGCTTAGATTCAAATCCATGCGAAACAAATGATTTAGCTTCAAATGAATGCGAAGTAGAAGGCTTGGCTTCAAATCCATGCAAAACAAATGGTTTAGCTTCAAATACTTGTGATATACATTATTTAGCTACAACTGCATGCGAAACGAACGAGTTAGCTTCAAATCCATGCGATACACATGATTTAGCTTCAAATCAAAGCGATGTGGAAGGTTTAGCTTCAAATCCATGCGATACACAAGATTTAGATTCAAATCAATGCGATGTAGTAGGTTCAGCTTCAAATCCATGCGACACATATGATTTAGCTTCAAATACTTGCGATATAAGTGATATAGCTTCAAAAGCTGTAGGAACAAACGAGGTAGCTTCAATTCCATGCGAGACACATGATTTAGCTTCAAATCAATACGATGTAGAAGGTTTAGCTTCATAGACATACGAAACACATGATTTAGATTCAAATCAATTCGAAGGACAAGGCTTAGATTCAAATCCATGCGAAACAAATGATTTAGCTTCAAATGAATGCGAAGTAGAAGGCTTAGCTTAAAATCCATGCGAATCAAATGGTTTAGCTTCAAATACTTGTGATATACGTTATTTAGATTTAACTGCATGCGCAACGAACGAGTTAGCTTCAAATCCATGCGAAACACATGATTTAGCTTCAATTGAATGCGAAGTAGAAGGCTTAGCTTGAAATCCATGCAAAACAAATGGTTTAGTTACAAATACTTGTGATATACATTATTTAGCTACAACTACATACGAAAAAAAAGAGTTAGCTTCAAATCCATGCGATACACATGATTTAGCTTCAAATCAATGCGATGTAGAAGGTTTAGCTTCAAATCCACGCGAAACAAATGATTTAGCTTCAACACTTTGGGTATAAGTGATGTAGGTTCAACTGGAGGCGAAACGAACGAGTTAACTTCAAATCCATGCGAAACACATGATTTAGCTTCAAATGAATGTGATGTGGAAGGTTTAGCTTCAAATCCATGCGATACACAAGATTTAGCTTCAAATCAATGCGATGTAGTAGGTTCAGCTGCAAATCCATGCGACACATATGCTTTAGCTCAAATACTTGCGATATAAGTGATATAGCTTCAAAAGCTGTAGGAACAAACGAGGTAGCTTCAATTCCATGCAGACACATGATTTAGCTTCAAATCAATGCGATGTAGAAGGTTTAGCTTCAAGTCCAAGCGTAACACATGATTTAGCTTCAAATACTTGCGATATAAGTGATATAGCTTCGAATACAGGCGAAACGAACGTGCTAGCTTCAAATCCATGCGAAACACATGATTCAGCTGCAATTCAATGCGATGTAGAAGGTTTAGCTTCAAATCCATGCGAAACACATTATTTAGCTGCAAATCAGTGCGAAGTAGAAGGCTCGGGTTCAAATCAATGTGATTCAAATGGTTCATCTTCAAATACTTCTGAATGACATGATTTAGCTTCAACCTCATGCGAAACACATGATTTAGCTTCAAATAAATGCGATGTAGAAGGTTTAGCTTCAAATCCATGCAAAACACGTGATTTATCTTCCAATTAATGCGAAGTAGAAGGCTTAGCTTCAAATCCATGCGAATCAAATGGTTTAGCTTCAAATACTTGTGATATACGTTATTTAGATTTAACTGCATGCGCAACGAACGAGTTAGCTTCAAATCCATGCGAAACACATGATTTAGCTGCAAATCAATGCGATGTAGTAGGTTCAGCTTCAAATCCATGCGACACATATGATTTAGCTTCAAATACTTGCGATATAAGAGATATAGCTTCAAAAGCTGTAGGAACAAACGAGGTAGCTTCAATTCCATGCGAGACACATGATTAAGCTTCAAATCAATGCGATGTAGAAGGTTTAGCTTCATATCCATACGAAACACATGATTTAGCTTCAAATCAATTCGAAGGACAAGGCTTAGATTCAAATCCATGCGAAACAAAAGATTTAGCTTCAAATAAATGCGAAGTAGAAGGCTTAGCTTAAAATCCATGCGAATGAAATGGTTTAGCTTCAAATACTTGTGATATACGTTATTTTGATTTAACTGCATGCGCAACAAACGAGTTAGCTTCAAATCCATGCGAAACAAATGATATAGCTTCAAACACTTGTGGTGTAAGTGATATAGCTTCAAATGAAGACTAATCAAACGGGTTAGCTTCAAAATCCACGCGATACACATGATTTAGCTTCAAATACTAGCGAAATAAGTGATGTAGATTCAACTGCAGGCGTATCGAACGAGTTAGTTTCAAATCCATGCGAAACACATGATTTAGCTTCAAATCAATTCGAAGGACAAGGCTTAGATTCAAATCCATGCGAAACAAATGATTTAGCTTCAAATGAATGCGAAGTAGAAGACTTAGCTTCAAATCCATGCAAAACAAATGCTTTAGCTACAAATACTTGTGATATACATTATTTAGCTACAACTACATACGAAAATGTAGTAGGTTCAGCTTCAAATCCATGCGACACATATGATTTAGCTTCAAATACTTGCGATATAAGTGTTATAGCTTCAAAAGCAGGAGGAACAAACGAGGTAGCTTCAATTCCATGCGAAACAAATGATTTAGCTTCAAATCAATGCGAAGTTGAAGGCTTAGCATCTAATCCATGCGAAATAAATGAGTTCACCATCAAATACTTGCGATATAAATGAAATAGCTTCAAATCCATGCAAAACAAATGATTTAGCACAGGAACTTGCGACATAAGAGATATAGCTTCAAATACAGGGGAAACAAACGTGTTAGCTCCAATTCTATGCGAAGCAAATGATTTAGCTACAAATACTTGTGATATACATTATGTACCTACAACTGTATGCGAAACAAACGAGTTAGCTTCAAATCCATGCGAAACACATCATTTTGCCTGCAAATCAATGCGATATAGAAGGTTTAGCTTCAAATCCATGCGATACACAAGATTTAGCTTCAAATCAATGCGATGTAGTAGGTTCAGCTTCAAATCCATGCGATATAAGTGATATAGCTTCAAAAGCAGGAGGAACAAACGAGTTAGCTTCAAATCCATACGAAACACATGATTTAGCTTGAAATCAATTCGAAGGACATGGATTAGATTCAAATCCATGCGCAACAAATGATTTAGCTTCAAATGAATGCGAAGTAAAAGGCTCAGCATCAAATTCATGCGAAACACATGATTAAGATTCACATCAAAGCGATGTAGATGGTTTGCTTCTAATCCATGCGATACACAAGATTTAGCTTCAAGTCAATGCGATGTAGTAGGTTCAGCTTCAAATCCATGCGATATAAGTGATATAGCTTCAAAAGCAGGAGGAACAAACGAGGTAGCTTCAATTCCATGCGAAACAAATGATTTAGCTTCAAATCAATGCGAAGTAGAAGGCTTAGCTTAAAATCCATGCGAATGAAATGGTTTAGCTTCAAATACTTGTGATATACGTTATTTTGATTTAACTGCATGCGCAACAAACGAGTTAGCTTCAAATCCATGCGAAACAAATGATATAGCTTCAAACACTTGTGGTGTAAGTGATATAGCTTCAAATGAAGACTAATCAAACGGGTTAGCTTCAAAATCCACGCGATACACATGATTTAGCTTCAAATACTAGCGAAATAAGTGATGTAGATTCAACTGCAGGCGTATCGAACGAGTTAGTTTCAAATCCATGCGAAACACATGATTTAGCTTCAAATCAATTCGAAGGACAAGGCTTAGATTCAAATCCATGCGAAACAAATGATTTAGCTTCAAATGATTGCGAAGTAGAAGGCTTCGCTTCAAATCCATGCAAAACAAATGGTTTAGCTACAAATACTTGTGATATACATTATTTAGCTACAACTACATGCGAAACAAACGAGTTAGCTTCAAATCCATGCGATACACATGATTTGGCTTCAAATCAATGCGATGTAGAAGGTTTAGGTTCAAATCCACGCGAAACAAATGATTTAGCTTCAAACACTTTGGGTATAAGTGATATAGCTTCAAATGCAGACTAATCAAACGAGTTAGCTTCAAAATCCACGCGATACACATGATTTAGCTTCAAATACTTGCGATATAAGTGATGTAGGTTCAACTGCAGGCGAAACGAACGAGTCAGCTTCAAATCCGTGCGAAACACATGATTTAACTTCAAATGAATGCGATGTAGAAGGTTTAGCTTCAAATCCATGCGATACACAAGATTTAGCTTCAAATCAATGCTATGTAGAAGGTTCAGCTTCAAATCCATGCGACACATATCATTTAGCTCAAATACTTGCGATATAAGTGATATAGCTTCAAAAGCTGTAGGAACAAACGAGGTAGCTTAAATTCCATGCAAGACACATGATTTAGCTTCAAATCGATGCGATGTAGAAGGTTTAGCTTCAAGTCCAAGCGTAACACATGATTTAGCTTCAAATACTTGCGATATGAGTGATATAGCTTCGAATACAGCCGAAACGAACGTGTTAGCTTCAAATCCATGCGAAACACATGATTCAGCTGCAATTCAATGCGATGTAGAAGGTTTAGCTTCAAATCCATGCGAAACACATTATTTAGCTGCAAAACAGTGCGAAGTAGAAGGCTCGGGTTCAAATCAATGTGATTGAAATGGTTCATCTTCAAATACTTGTGAATGACATGATTTAGCTTCAACTGCATGCGAAACACATGATTTAGATTCAAATCAATGCGATGTAGAAGGTATAGCTTCAAATCCATGCAAAACACGTGATTTATCTTCCAATTAATGCGAAGTAGAAGGCTTAGCTTCAAATCCATGTGAATCAAATGGATTAGCTACAAATACTTGTGATACACATTATTTAGCTACAACTGCATGCGGAACAAACGAGTTTGCTTCAAATCCATGCGAAACACATGATTTAGCTTCAAATACTTGCGATATAAGTGATATAGCTTCGAATACAGGCGAAACGAACGTGCTAGCTTCAAATCCATGCGAAACACATGATTCAGCTGCAATTCAATGCGATGTAGAAGGTTTAGCTTCAAATCCATGCGAAACACATTATTTAGCTGCAAATCAGTGCGAAGTAGAAGGCTCGGGTTCAAATCAATGTGATTCAAATGGTTCATCTTCAAATACTTCTGAATGACATGATTTAGCTTCAACCTCATGCGAAACACATGATTTAGCTTCAAATAAATGCGATGTAGAAGGTTTAGCTTCAAATCCATGCAAAACACGTGATTTATCTTCCAATTAATGCGAAGTAGAAGGCTTAGCTTCAAATCCATGCGAATCAAATGGTTTAGCTTCAAATACTTGTGATATACGTTATTTAGATTTAACTGCATGCGCAACGAACGAGTTAGCTTCAAATCCATGCGAAACACATGATTTAGCTGCAAATCAATGCGATGTAGTAGGTTCAGCTTCAAATCCATGCGACACATATGATTTAGCTTCAAATACTTGCGATATAAGAGATATAGCTTCAAAAGCTGTAGGAACAAACGAGGTAGCTTCAATTCCATGCGAGACACATGATTAAGCTTCAAATCAATGCGATGTAGAAGGTTTAGCTTCATATCCATACGAAACACATGATTTAGCTTCAAATCAATTCGAAGGACAAGGCTTAGATTCAAATCCATGCGAAACAAAAGATTTAGCTTCAAATAAATGCGAAGTAGAAGGCTTAGCTTAAAATCCATGCGAATGAAATGGTTTAGCTTCAAATACTTGTGATATACGTTATTTTGATTTAACTGCATGCGCAACAAACGAGTTAGCTTCAAATCCATGCGAAACAAATGATATAGCTTCAAACACTTGTGGTGTAAGTGATATAGCTTCAAATGAAGACTAATCAAACGGGTTAGCTTCAAAATCCACGCGATACACATGATTTAGCTTCAAATACTAGCGAAATAAGTGATGTAGATTCAACTGCAGGCGTATCGAACGAGTTAGTTTCAAATCCATGCGAAACACATGATTTAGCTTCAAATCAATTCGAAGGACAAGGCTTAGATTCAAATCCATGCGAAACAAATGATTTAGCTTCAAATGATTGCGAAGTAGAAGGCTTCGCTTCAAATCCATGCAAAACAAATGGTTTAGCTACAAATACTTGTGATATACATTATTTAGCTACAACTACATGCGAAACAAACGAGTTAGCTTCAAATCCATGCGATACACATGATTTGGCTTCAAATCAATGCGATGTAGAAGGTTTAGGTTCAAATCCACGCGAAACAAATGATTTAGCTTCAAACACTTTGGGTATAAGTGATATAGCTTCAAATGCAGACTAATCAAACGAGTTAGCTTCAAAATCCACGCGATACACATGATTTAGCTTCAAATACTTGCGATATAAGTGATGTAGGTTCAACTGCAGGCGAAACGAACGAGTCAGCTTCAAATCCATGCGAAACACATGATTTAACTTCAAATGAATGCGATGTAGAAGGTTTAGCTTCAAATCCATGCGATACACAAGATTTAGCTTCAAATCAATGCTATGTAGAAGGTTCAGCTTCAAATCCATGCGACACATATCATTTAGCTCAAATACTTGCGATATAAGTGATATAGCTTCAAAAGCTGTAGGAACAAACGAGGTAGCTTAAATTCCATGCAAGACACATGATTTAGCTTCAAATCGATGCGATGTAGAAGGTTTAGCTTCAAGTCCAAGCGTAACACATGATTTAGCTTCAAATACTTGCGATATGAGTGATATAGCTTCGAATACAGCCGAAACGAACGTGTTAGCTTCAAATCCATGCGAAACACATGATTCAGCTGCAATTCAATGCGATGTAGAAGGTTTAGCTTCAAATCCATGCGAAACACATTATTTAGCTGCAAAACAGTGCGAAGTAGAAGGCTCGGGTTCAAATCAATGTGATTGAAATGGTTCATCTTCAAATACTTGTGAATGACATGATTTAGCTTCAACTGCATGCGAAACACATGATTTAGATTCAAATCAATGCGATGTAGAAGGTATAGCTTCAAATCCATGCAAAACACGTGATTTATCTTCCAATTAATGCGAAGTAGAAGGCTTAGCTTCAAATCCATGTGAATCAAATGGATTAGCTACAAATACTTGTGATACACATTATTTAGCTACAACTGCATGCGGAACAAACGAGTTTGCTTCAAATCCATGCGAAACACATGATTTAGCTTCAAATACTTGCGATATAAGTGATATAGCTTCGAATACAGGCGAAACGAACGTGCTAGCTTCAAATCCATGCGAAACACATGATTCAGCTGCAATTCAATGCGATGTAGAAGGTTTAGCTTCAAATCCATGCGAAACACATTATTTAGCTGCAAATCAGTGCGAAGTAGAAGGCTCGGGTTCAAATCAATGTGATTCAAATGGTTCATCTCCAAATACTTCTGAATGACATGATTTAGCTTCAACCTCATGCGAAACACATGATTTAGCTTCAAATAAATGCGATGTAGAAGGTTTAGCTTCAAATCCATGCAAAACACGTGATTTATCTTCCAATTAATGCGAAGTAGAAGGCTTAGCTTCAAATCCATGCGAATCAAATGGTTTAGCTTCAAATACTTGTGATATACGTTGTTTAGATTTAACTGCATGCGCAACGAACGAGTTAGCTTCAAATCCATGCGAAACACATGATTTAGCTGCAAATCAATGCGATGTAGTAGGTTCAGCTTCAAATCCATGCGACACATATGATTTAGCTTCAAATACTTGCGATATAAGAGATATAGCTTCAAAAGCTGTAGGAACAAACGAGGTAGCTTCAATTCCATGCGAGACACATGATTAAGCTTCAAATCAATGCGATGTAGAAGGTTTAGCTTCATATCCATACGAAACACATGATTTAGCTTCAAATCAATTCGAAGGACAAGGCTTAGATTCAAATCCATGCGAAACAAAAGATTTAGCTTCAAATAAATGCGAAGTAGAAGGCTTAGCTTAAAATCCATGCGAATGAAATGGTTTAGCTTCAAATACTTGTGATATACGTTATTTTGATTTAACTGCATGCGCAACAAACGAGTTAGCTTCAAATCCACGCGAAGCACATGATTTAGCTGCAAATCAATGCGATGTATTAGGTTTAGCTTCAAATCCATGCGAAACAAATGATATAGCTTCAAACACTTGTGGTGTAAGTGATATAGCTTGAAATGAAGACTAATCAAACGGGTTAGCTTCAAAATCCACGCGATACACATGATTTAGCTTCAAATACTAGCGAAATAAGTGATGTAGATTCAACTGCAGGCGTATCGAACGAGTTAGTTTCAAATCCATGCGAAACACATGATTTAGCTTCAAATCAATTCGAAGGACAAGGCTTAGATTCAAATCCATGCGAAACAAATGATTTAGCTTCAAATGATTGCGAAGTAGAAGGCTTCGCTTCAAATCCATGCAAAACAAATGCTTTAGCTACAAATACTTGTGATATACATTATTTAGCTCCAACTACATGCGAAACAAACGAGTTAGCTTCAAATCCATGCGATACACATGATTTGGCTTCAAATCAATGCGATGTAGAAGGTTTAGGTTCAAATCCACGCGAAACAAATGATTTAGCTTCAAACACTTTGGGTATAAGTGATATAGCTTCAAATGCAGACTAATCAAACGAGTTAGCTTCAAAATCCACGCGATACACATGATTTAGCTTCAAATCAATACGATGTAGAAGGTTTAGCTACAAATCCATGCCATACACAAGATTTAGCTACAAATCAATTCGAAGGACAAGGCTTAGGTTCAAATCCATGCGAAACAAATGATTTAGCTTCAAATGAATGCGAAGTAGAAGGCTTAGCTTCAAATCCATGCAAAACAAATGGTTTAGCTACAAATACTTGTGATATACATCATTTAGCTACAACTGCATGCTAAACGGACGAGTTAGCTTCAAATCCATGCGATACACATGATTTAGATTCAAATCAATGCGATGTGGAAGGTTTAGCTTCAAATCCATGCCAAACACATGATTTAGATTCAAATCCATGGGATGTAGAAGGTTTAGCTTCAAATCCATGCGAAACACATTATTTAGCTGCAAATCAATGCGATGTAGAAGGTTTAGCTTCAAATCCATGCGATACACTAGATTTTGCTTCAAATCAATGCGATGTAGAAGGTTCTGCTTCAAATCCATACGACACATATGATTTAGCTTCAAATACTTGCGATATAAGTGATATAGCTTCAAAAGCTAGAGGAACAAACGAGGTAGCTTCAATTCCATGCGAAACAAATGATTTAGTTTCAAATCAATGCGAAGTGGTAGGCTTAGCTTCAAATTCGTGAGAAACAAATGGTTTAGCTACAAATACTTGTGATATACATTATTTAGCTACAGCTGCATGCGAAACAAATGAGTTAGCATCAAATCCATGCGAAAGTCATGATTAAGCTTCAAATCAATGCGATGTAGATGGTTTGCTTCAAATCCATGCGATACACAAGATTTAGTTTCAAATCAATGCGATGTAGTAGGTTCAGCTTCAATTCCATGCGATATAAGTGATATAGCTTCAAAAGCAGGAGGAACAAACATGTTAGCTTCAAATCCATGCGAAACACACGATTTATCTTCAGATCAATGCGATGTCGAAGGTTTAGCTTCAAATCAATAAGAGGTAGAAGGTTTAGCTTCAAATCAATAGAATATAGAAGGGTTAGCCTCAAATCAATGCGATGTAGAAGGTTTAGCTTCAAATCCATACGAAACACATGATTTAGCTTGAAATCAATTCGAAGGACATGGATTAGATTCAAATCCATGCGAAACAAATGATTTAGCTTCAAATGAATGCGAAGTAGAAGGCTCAGCATCAAATCCATGCGATACACATGATTAAGATTCACATCAAAGCGATGTAGATGGTTTGCTTCAAATCCATGCGATGCACACGATTTAGCTTCATGTCAATGCGATGTAGTAGGTTCAGCTTCAAATCCATGCGATATAAGTGATATAGCTTCAATTCCATGCGAAACAAATGATTTAGCTTCAAATCAATGCGAAGTAGAAGGCGTAGCTTCAAATCCATGCGAATCAAATGGTTTAGCTACAATTACTTGTGATATACATTATTTAGCTACAACTGCATGCGAAACGAGCGAGTTAGCTTCAAATCCATGCGAAACACACGATTTAGCTTCAAATCAATGCGATGTAGAATGTTTAGCTTCAAATCCAAGCGAAACACATGATTTAGCTTCAAATACTTGCGATATAAGTGATCTAGCTTCAAATACAGGCGAAGCGAACGAGTTAGCTACAAATCCATGCGAAACACATGATTCAACTGCAAATCAACGCGATGTAGAAGGTTTAGCTTCAAATCCATGCGAAACACATGATTTAGCTTCAAATCCATGGGATGTAGAAGGTATAGCTTCAAATCCATGCAAAACACGTGATTTAACTTCAAATCCATGGGATGTAGAAGGTTTAGATTCAAATCCATGCGAAACACATTATTTAGCTGCAAATCAGTGCAAAGTAGAAGTGTCAGGTTCAAATCCATGCGATTCAAATGGTTCATCTTCAAATACTTGTGAAAGACATGATTTAGCTTCAACTGCATGCGAAACAATCGAGTTAGCTTCAAATCAATTCGATGTAGAAAGTTTAGCTACAAATCCATGCGAAACAAATGGTTTAGATACAAATACTTGTGATATACATTGTTTAGCTACAACTGCATGCGAAACAAACGAGTTATCTTCAAATCCATGCGAAACACACGATTTAGCTTCAAATCAATGCGATGTAGAAGGTTTAGCTTCAAATCCAAGCGAAACACATGATTTAGCTTCAAATAATTGCGATATAAGTGATATAGCTTCAAAAGCTAGAGGAACAAACGAGGTAGCTTCAATTCCATGCGAAACAAATGATTTAGCTTCAAATCAATGCGAAGTGGTAGGCTTAGCTTCAAATTCGTGCGAAACAAATGGTTTAGCTACAAATACTTGTGATATACATTATTTAGCTACAGCTGCATGCGAAACAAACGAGTTAGCATCAAATCCATGCGAAACACATGATTAAGATTCACATCAAAGCGATGTAGATGGTTTGCTTCAAATCCATGCGATACACAAGATTTAGCTTCAAGTCAATGCGGTGTAGTAGGTTCAGCTTCAAATCCATGTGACACATATGATTTAGCTTCAGATGCTTGCGATATAAGTGATAAAGCTTCAAAAGCTGTAGGAACAAACGGGGTAGTTTCAATTCCATGCGAGACACATGCTTTAGCTTCAAATCAATGCGAAGTAGAAGGCTTAGCTTCAAATCCATGCGAAACAAATGGTTTAGCTAGAAATGCTTGTGATATACATTATTTAGCTACAACTGCATGTGAAACAAACGAGTTAGATTCAAATCCATGGGATACACACGATTTAGCTTCAAATCAATGCGATGTAGAAGATTTAGCTTCAAATCCATGTGAAACACATGATTTAGGTTCAAATACTTGCGATATAAGTGATATAGCTTCAAATACAGGCGAAACAAACGAGTTAGCTTCAAATCCATGCGATACACATGATTTAGCTTCATATCAATGCGATGTAGAAGGTTTAGCTTCAAATCCATACGAAACACATGATTTAGCATCAAATCAATTCGAAGGACAATGCTCAGATTCAAATCCATGCGAAACAAATGATTTAGCTTCAAATGATTGCGAAGGAGAAGGCTTAGCTTCAAATCCATGCAAAACAAATGGTTTAGCTACAAATACTTGTGATATACATTATTTAGCTACAACTGCATGCGAAACAAACGAGATAGCTTCAAATCCATGCTATATACATGATTTAGCTTCAAATCAATGCGATGTGTAAGGTTTAGCTTCAAATCCATGCGATACACAAGATTTAGCTTCAAATCAATGCTATGTAGTAGGTTCAGATTCAAATCCATACCAAACACATGATTTATATTCAAATCCATGGGATGTAGAAGGTTTACTTCAAATCCATGCGGAACACATTATTTAGCTGCAAATAAGTGCGAAGTAGAAGGCTCGGGTTCAAATCAATGCGATTCAAATGGTTCATCTTCAAATACTTGTGAAAGACATGATTTAGCTTCAACTGCATGCGAAACACATGATTTAGCTGCAAATCAATGCGATGAAGAAGGTTTAGCTTCAAATCCATGCGATACACATGATTTAGCTTCAAATGAATGCGAAGTAGAAGGCTTAGCTTCAAATCCATGCAAAGCAAATGGTTTAGCTACAAATACTTGTGATATAAATCATTTAGCTACAACTGCATGCTAAACGAACGAGTTAGCTTCAAATCCATGCGATACGCATGATTTAGCTTCAAATCAATGCGATGTAGAAGGTTTAGCTACAAATCCATGCCATACACAAGATTTAGCTACAAATCAATTCGAAGGACAAGGCTTAGGTTCAAATCCATGCGAAACAAATGATTTAGCTTCAAATGAATGCGAAGTAGAAGGCTTAGCTTCAAATCCATGCGACACATATGATTTAGCTTCAAATACTTGCGATATAAGTGATATAGCTTCAAAAGCTGTAGGAACAAACGAGGTAGCTTCAATTCCATGCGAGAAACATGATTTAGCTTCAAATCAATGCGATGTAGAAGGTTTAGCTTCAAATCCATGCGATACAAATGATATAGCTTCAAACACTTGTGGTGTATGTGATATAGCTTCCAATGAAGACTAATCAAACGAGTTAGCTTCAAAATCCACGCGATACACATGATTTAGCTTCAAATACTAGCGATATAAGTGATGTAGATTCAACTGCAGGCGAAATGAACGAGTTACCTTCAAATCCATGCGAAACACATGATTTAGCTGCAAATCAATGCGATGTAGTAGTTTTAGCTTCAAAACAATATGAGGTAGAAGGTTTAGCTTCAAATCAATAGAATGTAGAAGGTTTAGCTTTAATTCAATGCGATGTAGAAGGTTTAGCTTCAAATCCATACGAAACACATGATTTAGCTTCAAATCAATTCGAAGGACAATGCTTAGACTCAAATCCATGCGAAACAAATGATTTATCTTCAAATGAATGCGAAGTAGAAGGCTTAGCTTCAAATCCATGCAAAACAAATGGTTTAGCTACAAATACTTGTGATATACATCATTTAGCTACAACTGCATGCTAAACGAACGAGTTAGCTTCAAATCCATGCGATACACATGATTTAGCTTCAAATCAATGCGATGTAGAAGGTTTAGCTACAAATCCATGCCATACACAAGATTTAGCTTCAAATCAATTCGAAGGACAAGGCTTAGGTCCAAATCCATGCGAAACAAATGATTTAGCTTCAAATGAATGCGAAGTAGAAGGCTTAGCTTCAAATCCATGCAAAACAAATGGTTTAGCTACAAATACTTGTGATATACATCATTTAGCTACAACTGCATGCTAAACGGACGAGTTAGCTTCAAATCCATGCGATACACATGATTTAGCTGCAAATCAATGCGATGTAGTAGTTTTAGCTTCAAAACAATAAGAGGTAGAAAGTTTAGCTTCAAATCAATAGAATGTAGAAGGTTTAGCTTTAATTCAATGCGATGTAGAAGGTTTAGCTTCAAATCCATCTGATACACAAGATTTAGCTTCAAATCAATGCCATGTAGTAGGTTCAGATTCAAATCCATGCCAAACACATGATTTATATTCAAATCCATGGGATGTAGAAGGTTTACTTCAAATCCATGCGGAACACATTATTTAGCTGCAAATAGGTGCGAAGTAGAAGGCTCGGGTTCAAATCAATGCGATTCAAATGGTTCATCTTCAAATACTTGTGAAAGACATGATTTAGCTTCAAATGCATGCGAAACACATGATTTAGCTGCAAATCAATGCGACGAAGAAGGTTTAGCTTCAAATCCATGCGATACAAATGATATAGCTTCAAACACTTGGGGTATAAATGATATAGCTTCAAATGAAGACTAATCAAACGAGTTAGCTTCAAAATCCACGCGATACACATGATTTAGCTTCAAATATTAGCGATATAAGTGATGTAGATTCAACTGCAGGCGAAACGAACGTGTAAGCTTCAAATCCATGCGAAACACATGATTTATCTGCAAATCAATGCGATGTAGAAGGTTTGGCCTCAAATCCATACGAAACACATGATTTAGCTTCAAATCAATTCGAAGGACAAGGCTTAGATTCAAATCCATGCGGAACAAATGATTTAGCTTCAAATGAATGCGAAGTAGAAGGCTTAGCTTCAAATCCATGCAAAACAAATGGTTTAGCTACAAATACTTGTGATATACATTATTTAGCTACAACTGCATGCAAAACAAACGAGTTAGCTTCAAATCCATGCGATACACATGATTTAGCTTCAAATCAATGCGATGTAGTAGGTTCAGCTTCAAGTCCATGCGACACATATGATTTAGCTTCAAATGCTTGCGATATAAGTGATATAGCTTCAAAAGCTGTAGGAACAAACGAGGTAGCTTCAATTCCATGCGAGAAACATGATTTAGCTTCAAATCAATGCGATGTAGAAGGTTTAGATTCAAATCCATGCGAAACAAATGATATAGCTTCAAACACTTGGGGTGTAAGTGATATAGCTTCCAATGAAGACTAATCAAACGAGTTAGCTTCAAAATCCACGCGATACACATGATTTAGCTTCAAATACTTGCGATATAAGTGATATAGCTTCAAAAGCTGTAGGAACAAACGAGGTAGCTTCAAATCCATGCGAAACACATGATTCAGCTGCAAATCAATGCGATGTAGAAGGTTTAGCTTCAAATCCATGCGATACAAATGATTTAGCTTCAAATGAATGCGAAGTAGAAGGCTTAGCTTCAAATCCATGCAAAACAAATGGTTTAGCTACAAATACTTGTGATATACATCATTTAGCTACAACTGCATGCTAAACGAACGAGTTAGCTTCAAATCCATGCGATACACATGATTTAGATTCAAATCAATGCGATGTAGAAGGTTTAGCTACAAATCCATGCCATACACAAGATTTAGCTTCAAATCAATTCGAAGCAAAAGGCTTATGTTCAAATCCATGCGAAACAAATGATTTAGCTTCAAATGAATGCGAAGTAGAAGGCTTAGCTTCAAATCCATGCAAAACAAATGGTTTAGCTACAAATACTTGTGATATACATCATTTAGCTACAACTGCATGCTAAACGAACGAGTTAGCTTCAAATCCATGCGATTCACATGATTTAGCTTCAAATCCATGGGATGTAGAAGGTTTAGCTTCAAATCCATGCGATACAAAAGATTTAGCTTCAAATCAATGCGAAGTAGAAGGTTTAGCTTCAAATCAATAAGGGGTAGAAGGTTTAGCTTCAAATCAATAGAATATAGAAGGTTTAGCTTCAAATCAATGCGATGTAGAAGGTATAGCTTCAAATCCATACGAAACACATGATTTAGCTTCAAATCAATTCGAAGGACAAGGCGTAGATTCAAATCCTTGCGAAGCAAATGATTTAGCTTCAAATGAATGCAAAGTAGAAGGTTTAGCTTCAAATCCATGCGATACACAAGATTTAGCTTCAAATCAATGCGATGTATTAGGTTCAGCTTCAAATCCATGCGACACATATGATTTAGCTTCAAATACCTGCGATATAAGTGATATAGCTTCAAAAGCTGTAGGAACAAACGAGGTAGCTTCAATTCCATGCGAGACACATGATTTAGCTTCAAATCAATGCGATGTAGAAGGTTTAGCTTCATATCCAAGTGTAACACATGATTTAGCTTCAAATATTTGCGATATAAGTGATATAGCTTCAAATACAGGCGAAACGAACGAGTTAGCTTCAAATCCATGCGAAACACATGAATCAGCTGCAAATCAATGCAATGTAGAAGGTTTAGCTTCAAATCCATGCGAAACACACGATTTGTCTTCAAATCAATGCGATGTAGAAAGTTTGCTTAAAATCTATAACAGGTAGATGGTTTAGCTTCAAATCAATGGAATATAGAAGGTTTAGCTTCAAATAAATGCGATGTAGAAGGTTTAGCTTCAAATCCATGCGATACACAAGATTTAGCTTCAAATCAATGCGATGTATTAGGTTCAGCTTCAAATCCATGCGACACATATGATTTAGCTTTTAAATACTTGCGATATAAGTGATATAGCTTCAAAAGCTGTAGGAACAAACGAGGTAGCTTCAATTCCATGCGAGACACATGATTTAGCTTCAAATCAATGCGATGTAGAAGGTTTAGCTTCATATCCAAGTGTAACACATGATTTAGCTTCAAATATTTGCGATATAAGTGATATAGCTTCGAATACAGGCGAAACGAACGAGTTAGCTTCAAATCCATGCGAAACACATGAATCAGCTGCAAATCAATGCAATGTAGAAGGTTTAGCTTCAAATCCATGCGAAATACATGATTTAGCTGCAAATCAATGCGATGTAGAAGGTTTAGATTCAAATCCATACGAAACACATGATTTAGCTTCAAATCAATTGGAAGGGCAAGGCTTAGATTCAAATCCATGCGAAACAAATGATTTAGCTTCAGTTGAATGCGAAGTAGAAGGCTCAGCTTCAAATCCATGCGGCACATGTGATTTAGCTTTAAATACTTGCGATATAAGTGATATAGCTTCAAAAGCTGGAGGAACAAACGGGGAGGCTTCAATTCCATGCGATACAAATGATTTAGCTTCAAATCCATGCGATACACAAGATTTAGCTTCAAATCAATGCGATGTAGTAGGTTCAGCTTCAAATCCATGCGACACATATGATTTAGCTTCAAATACTTGCGATATAAGTGATATAGCTTCAAAAGCTGTAGGAACAAACGAGGTAGCTTCAATTCCATGCGAGACACATGATTTAGCTTCAAATCAATGCGATGTAGAAGGTTTAGCTTGAAATCAATAAGAGGTAGAAGGTTTAGCTTCAAATCAATAGAATATAGAAGGTTTAGCTTCAAATCAATGCGATGTAGAAGGTTTAGCTTCAAATCCATACGAAACACATGATTTAGCTTCAAATCAATTCGAAGGGCAAGGCTTAGATTCAAATCCATGCGAAACAAATGATTTAGCTTCAGATGAATGCGAAGTAGAAGGCACAGCTTCAAATCCATGCGGCACATATGATTTAGCTTTAAATACTTGCGATATAAGTGACATAGTTTCAAATGGAGGCGAAACGAACGAGTTAGCTTCAAATCCATGCGAAACACATGATTTATCTTCAAATCAAAGCGATGTAGAAGGTTTAGCTTCAAATCCATGCGATACACAAGATTTAGCTTCAAATGAATGCGATGTAGTAGGTTCAGCTTCAAATCCATGCGACACATATGATTTAGCTTCAAATACTTGCGATATAAGTGATATAGCTTCAAAAGCTGTAGGAACAAACGAGGTAGCTTCAAATCCATGCGAAACACATGATTCAGCTGCAAATCAATGCGATGTAGAAGGTTTAGCTACAAATCCATGCGAGACACATTATTTAGCTGCAAATCAGTGCGAAGTAGAAGGTTTAGCTTCAAATCCACGCGAAACAAATGACTTAGCTTCAAACACTTGGGGTATAAGTGATATAGCTTCAAATGCAGACTAATCAAACGAGTTAGCCTCAAAATCCACGCGATGTACATGATTTAGCTTCAAATACTTGCGATATAAGCGATATAGTTTCAAAAGCTGGAGGAACAAACGAGGAAGCTTCAATTCCATGCGAAACAAATGATTTAACTTCAAATCAATGCGAAGTAGAAGGCTTAGCTTCAGATCCATGCGATACACAAGATTTAGCTTCAAATCAATGCGATGTAGAAGGTTCAGCTTCAAATCCATGCGACACATATGATTTAGCTTCAAATACTTGCGATATAAGTGATATAGCTTCAAAGCTGGGGAAACAAACGAGGAAGCTTCAATTCCATGCGAAACAAATGATTTAACTTCAAATCAATGCGAAGTAGTAGGCTTAGCTTCAAATCCATGCGAAACAAATGGATTAGCTACAAATACTTGTGATATACATTATTTAGCTACAACTGCATGCGGAACAAACGAGTTTGCTACAAATCCATGCGAGACACATGATTTAGCTTCAAATCAATGCGATGTAGAAGGTTTAGCTTCAAATCCACGCGAAACAAATGACTTAGCTTCAAACACTTGGGGTATAAGTGATATAGCTTCAAATGCAGACTAATCAAACGAGTTAGCTTCAAAATCCACGCGATATACATGATTTAGCTTCAAATACTTACGATATAAGTGATGTAGGTTCAACTCCAGGCGAAACGAACGAGTTAGCTTCAAATCCATGCGAAACATATGATTTAGCTGCAAATCAATGTGATGTAGAAGGTTTAGCTTCAAATCCATGCGATACACAAGATTCAGATTCATTTCAATGCGATGTAGAAGGTTCAGCTTCAAATCCATGCGACACATATGATTTTGCTTCAAATACTTGCGATATTAGCGATATAGCTTCAAAAGCTGGAGGAACAAACGAGGAAGCTTCAATTCCATGCGAAACAAATGATTTAACTTCAAATCAATGCGAAGTAGAAGGCTTAGCTACAGATCCATGCGATACACAAGATTTAGCTTCAAATCAATGCGATGTAGGTTCAGCTTCAAATCCATGCGATATAAGTGATATAGCTTCAAAAGCAGGAGGAACAAACGAGGTAGCTTCAATTCCATGCGAAACAAATGATTTAGCTTCAAATTAATGCGAAGTGGAAGGCGTAGCTTCAAATCCATGCGAAACAAATGGTTTAGCTACAAATACTTGTGATATACATTATTTAGCTACAACTGCATGCGAAACTAACGAGTTAGCTTCAAATCCATGCGAGACACATGATTTAGCTTCTAATCAATGCGATATGGAAGGTTTAGCTTCAAATCCACGCGAAACATATGACTTAGCTTCAAACACTTGGGGTATGAGTGATATAGCTTCAAATGCAGACTAATCAAACGAGTTAGCTTCAAAATCCACGCGATATACATGATTTAGCTTCAAATACTTACGATATAAGTGATGTAGGTTCAACTGCATGCGAAACTAACGAGTTAGCTTCAAATCCATGCGATACACATGATTTAGCTTCAAATCAATGCGATGTGGAAGGTTAGCTTCAAATCCATGCGATACACAAGATTTAGCTTCAAATCAATGCGCTGTAGTAGGTTCAACTTCAAATCCATGTGACACATATGATTTAGCTTCAAATACTTGCGATATAAGTGATATAGCTTCAAAAGCTGAAGGAACAAACGAGGTAGCTTCAATTCCATGCGAGACACATGATTTAGCTTCAAATCAATGCGATGCAGAAGGTTTAGCTTCAAATCCAAACGAAACACATGTTTTAGCTTCAAATATTTGCGATATAAGTGATATAGCTTCGAATTCAGGCGAAACGAACGAGTTAGCTTCAAATCCATGCGAAACACATGAATCAGCTGCAAATCAATGCAATGTAGAAGGTTTAGCTTCAAATCCATGCGAAACACACGATTTATCTTCAAATCAATGCGATGTAGAAGGTTTGCTTCAAATCAATAAGAGGTAGATGGTTTAGCATCAAATCAATAGAATAAAGAAGGTTTAGCTTCAAATAAATGCGATGTAGAAGGTTTAGCTTCAATCCATACGACACACATGATTTAGATTCAAATCAATTCGAAGGACAAGGCATAGATACAAATCCATGCGAAACAAACGATTTAGTTTCAAATGAATGCGAAGTAGAAGGCTTGGCTTCAAATCCATGCGAAACAAATGATTTAGCTGCAAATCAATGTGATGTAGAAGGTTTAGCTTCAAATCCATGCGATATACGAGATTTAGCTTCAAATCAATGCGATGTAGTAGGTTCAGCTTCAAATCCATGCGATATAAGTGATATAGCTTCAAAAGCAGGAGGAACAAACGAGGCAGCTTCAATTCCATGCAAGACAAATGCTTTAGCTTCAAATCAATGCGAAGTAGAAGGCGTAGCTTCAAATCCATGCGAAACACATGATTTAGCTGCAAATCAATGTGATGTAGAAGGTTTAGCTTCAAATCCATGCAGAACAAATGGTTTAGCTACAAATACTTGTGATATACATTATTTTGCTACAACTGCATGCGAAACGAACGAGTTTGCTTCAAATCCATGCCATACACATGATTTAGATTCAAATCATTGCGATGTTCATCTTCAAATCCATGCGACACATATGATTTAGCTTCAAATACTTGCGATATAAGTGATATAGCTTCAAAAGCTGGAGGAACAAACGAGGTAGCTTCAAAATCCACGCGATACACATGATTTAGCTTCAAATACTAGCGATATAAGTGATGTAGATTCAACTGCAGGCGAAACGAACGTGTTATCTTCAAATCCATGCGAAACACATGATTTAGCTTCAAATCAATGCGATGTAGTAGGTTCAGCTTCAAATCCATGCGACACATATGATTTAGCTTCAAATGCTTGCGATATAAGTGATATAGCTTCAAAAGCTGTAGGAACAAACGAGGTAGCTTCAATTCCATGCGAGAAACATGATTTAGCTTCAAATCAATGCGATGTAGAAGGTTTAGATTCAAATCCATGCGAAACAAATGATATAGCTTCAAACACTTGGGGTGTAAGTGATATAGCTTACAATGAAGACTAATCAAACGAGTTAGCTTCAAAATCCAAGCGATACACATGATTTAGCTTCAAATACTAGCGTTATAAGTGATGTAGATTCAACTGCAGGCGAAATGAACGAGTTAGCTTCAAATCCATGCGAAACACATGATTTAGCTGCAAATCAATGCGATGTAGTAGTTTTAGCTTCAAAACAATAAGAGGTAGAAGGTTTAGCTTCAAATCAAGAGAATGTAGAAGGTTTAGCTTTAATTCAATGCGATGTAGAAGGTTTAGCTTCAAATCGATGCGATACACAAGATTTTGCTTCAAATCAATGCCATGTAGTAGGTTCAGATTCAAATCCATGCCAAACACATGATTTATATTCAAATCCATGGGATGTAGAAGGTTTACTTCAAATCCATGCGGAACACATTATTTAGCTGCAAATAGGTGCGAAGTAGAAGGCTCGGGTTCAAATCAATGCGATTCAAATGGTTCATCTTCAAATACTTGTGAAAGACATGATTTAGCTTCAACTGCATGCGAAACACATGATTTAGCTGCAAATCAATGCGATGATGAAGGTTTAGCTTCAAATCCATGCGATACAAATGATATAGCTTCAAACACTTGGGGTATAAATGATATAGCTTCAAATGAAGACTAATCAAACGTGTTAGCTTCAAAATCCACGCGATACACATGATTTAGCTTCATATCAATGCGATGTGGAAGGTTCAGCTTCAAATCCATGTGACACATATGATTTAGCTTCAGATACTTGCGATATAAGTGATAAACCTTCAAAAGCTGTAGGAACAAACGAGGTAGCTTCAATTCCATGCGAGACACATGCTTTAGCTTCAAATCAATGCGATGTAGAAGGTTTAGCTTCAAATCCATACGAAACACATGATTTAGCTTCAAATCAATTCGAAGGACAAGGCTTAGATTCAAATCCATGCGAAATAAATGATTTAGCTTCAAATGAATGCGAAGTAGAAGGCTTAGCTTCAAATCCATGCAAAACAAACGGTTTAGCTACAAATACTTGTGATATACATTATTTAGATACAACTGCATGCGAAGCAAACGAGATAGCTTCAAATCCATGCTATATACATGATTTAGCTTCAAATCAATGCGATGTAGTAGGTTTAGCTTCAAATCCATGCGATACACAAGATTTAGCTTCAAATCAATGCGATGTAGTAGGTTCAGCTTCAAATCCATGCGAAACACACGATTTATCTTCAAATCAATGCGATGTAGAAGGTTTGCTTAAAATCTATAACAGGTAGATGGTTTAGCTTCAAATCAATGGAATATAGAAGGTTTAGCTTCAAATAAATGCGATGTAGAAGGTTTAGCTTCATATCCAAGTGTAACACATGATTTAGCTTCAAATATTTGCGATATAAGTGATATTGCTTCGAATACAGGCGAAACGAACGAGTTAGCTTCAAATCCATGCGAAACACATGAATCAGCTGCAAATCAATGCAATGTAGAAGGTTTAGCTTCAACTCCATGCGAAACACACGATTTATCTTCAAATCAATGCGATGTAGAAGGTTTGCTTAAAATCTATAACAGGTAGATGGTTTAGCTTCAAATCAATGGAATATAGAAGGTTTAGCTTCAAATAAATGCGATGTAGAAGGTTTAGCTTCAAATCCATGCGATACACAAGATTTAGCTTCAAATCAATGCGATGTATTAGGTTCAGCTTCAAATCCATGCGACACATATGATTTAGCTTCAAATACTTGCGATATAAGTGCTATAGTTTCAAAAGCTGTAGGAACAAACGAGGTAGCTTCAATTCCATGCGAGACACATGATTTAGCTTCAAATCAATGCGATGTAGAAGGTTTAGCTTCATATCCAAGTGTAACACATGATTTAGCTTCAAATATTTGCGATATAAGTGATATAGCTTCGACTACAGGCGAAACGAACGAGTTAGCTTCAAATCCATGCGAAACACATGAATCAGCTGCAAATCAATGCAATGTAGAAGGTTTAGCTTCAAATCCATGCGAAATACATGATTTAGCTGCAAATCAATGCGATGTAGAAGGTTTAGCTTCAAATCCATACGAAACACATGATTTAGCTTCAAATCAATTCGAAGGGCAAGGCTTAGATCAAATCCATGCGAAACAAATGATTTAGCTTCAGTTGAATGCGAAGTAGAAGGCTCAGCTTCAAATCCGTGCGGCACATGTGATTTAGCTTTAAACACTTGCGATATAAGTGATATAGTTTCAAATGGAGGCGAAACGAACGAGTTAGCTTCAAATCCATGCGAAACACATGATTTAGCTGCACATCAATGTGATGTAGAAGGTTTAGCTTCAAATCCATGCGATACACAAGATTTAGCTTCAAATCAATGCGATGTAGAAGGTTCAGCTTCAAACCCATGCGACACATATGATTTAGCTTCAAATACTTGCGATATAAGTGATATAGCTTCAAAAGCTGTAGGAACAAACGAGGTAGCTTCAATTCCATGCGAGACACATGATTTAGCTTCAAATCAATGCGATGTAGAAGGTTTAGCTTCAAATCCAAACGAAACACATGTTTTAGCTTCAAATCAATTAGAAGGACAAGGCTTAGATTCAAATCCATGCGAAACAAATGCTTTAGCTTCAAATCAATGCGAAGTAGAAGGCGTAGCTTCAAATCCATGCGAAAGAAATGGTTTAGCTACAAATACTTGTGATATACATTATTTAGCTACAACTGCTTGCGAAACTAACGAGTTAGCTTCAAATCTATGCGAAACACACGATTTATCTTCAAATAAATGCGATGTAGAAGGTTTAGCTTCAAATCAATAAGAGGTAGAAGGTTTAGCTTCAAATCAATAGAATATAGAAGGTTTAGCTTCAAATCAATGCGATGTAGAAGGTTTAGCTTCAAATCCATACGAAACACATGATTTAGCTTCAAATCAATTCGAAGGGCAAGGCTTAGATTCAAATCCATGCGAAACAAATGATTTAGCTTCAGATGAATGCGAAGTAGAAGGCACAGCTTCAAATCCATGCGGCACATATGATTTAGCTTTAAATACTTGCGATATAAGTGACATAGTTTCAAATGGAGGCGAAACGAACGAGTTAGCTTCAAATCCATGCGAAACACATGATTTATCTTCAAATCAAAGCGATGTAGAAGGTTTACCTTCAAATCCATGCGATACACAAGATTTAGCTTCAAATGAATGCGATGTAGTAGGTTCAGCTTCAAATCCATGCGACACATATGATTTAGCTTCAAATACTTGCGATATAAGTGATATAGCTTCAAAAGCTGTAGGAACAAACGAGGTAGCTTCAAATCCATGCGAAACACATGATTCATCTGCAAATCAATGCGATGTAGAAGGTTTAGCTACAAATCCATGCGAGACACATTATTTAGCTGCAAATCAGTGCGAAGTAGAAGGCTCAGGTTCAAATCAATGCGATTCAAATGGTTCATATTCAAATACTTGTGAAAGACATGATTTAGCTTCAACTGCATGCGAAACACATGATTTAGCTTCAAATCAATGCGATGTAGAAGGTTTTGCTTCAAATCCACGCGAAACAAATGATTTAGCTTCAAACACTTGGGGTATAAGTGATATAGCTTCAAATGCAGACTAATCAAACGAGTTAGCTTAAAAATCAACGCGATACACATGATTTATCTTCAAACACTTGCGATATAAGTGATGTAGATTCAACTGCAGGCAAAACGAACGAGTTAGCTTCAAATCCATGCGAAACACATGATATAGCTGCTAATCAATGTGATGTAGAAGGTTTAGCTTCAAATCCATGCGATACACAAGATTTAGCTTCAAATCAATGCGATGTAGAAGGTTCAGCTTCAAATCCATGCGACACATATGATTTAGCTTCAAATACTTGCGATATAAGTGATATAGCTTCAAAAGCTGGAGGAACAAACGAGGTAGCTTCAAATCCATGCGAAACACATGATTCAGCTGCAAATCGATGCGATGTAGAAGGTTTAGCTTCAAATCCATGCGATACACATGATTTAGCTTCAAATCAATGCGATGTGGAAGGTTTAGCTTCAAATCCATGCGATACACAAGATTTAGCTCCAAATCAATGCGATGTAGTAGGTTCAGCTTCAAATCCATGCGACACATATGATTTAGCTTCAAATCAATGCGATGTAGAAGGTTTAGCTTCAAATCCACTCGAAACAAATGACTTAGCTTCAAACACTTGGGGTATAAGTGATATAGCTTCAAATGCAGACTAATCAAACGAGTTAGCCTCAAAATCCACGCGATATACATGATTTAGCTTCAAATACTTGCGATATAAGTGATGTAGGTTCAACTGCAGGCGAAACGAACGAGTTAGCTTCAAATCCATGCGAAACATATGATTTAGCTGCAAATCAATGTGATGTAGAAGGTTTAGCTTCAAATCCATGCGATACACAAGATTTAGATTCATTTCAATGCGATGTAGAAGGTTCAGCTTCAAATCCATGCGACACATATGATTTAGCTTCAAATACTTGCGATATGAGCGATATAGCTTCAAAAGCTGGAGGAACAAACGAGGAAGCTTCAATTCCATGCGAAACAAATGATTTAACTTCAAATCAATGCGAAGTAGAAGGCTTAGCTACAGATCCATGCGATACACAAGATTTAGCTTCAAATCAATGCGATGTAGAAGGTTCAGCTTCAAACCCATGCGACACATATGATTTAGCTTCAAATACTTGCGATATAAGTGATATAGCTTCAAAAGCTGTAGGAACAAACGAGGTAGCTTCAATTCCATGCGAGACACATGATTTAGCTTCAAATCAATGCGATGTAGAAGGTTTAGCTTCAAATCCAAACGAAACACATGTTTTAGCTTCAAATCAATTCGAAGGACAAGTCTTAGATTCAAATCCATGCGAAACAAATGCTTTAGCTTCAAATCAATGCGAAGTAGAAGGCGTAGCTTCAAATCCATGCGAAAGAAATGGTTTAGCTACAAATACTTGTGATATACATTATTTAGCTACAACTGCTTGCGAAACTAACGAGTTAGCTTCAAATCTATGCGAAACACACGATTTATCTTCAAATAAATGCGATGTAGAAGGTTTAGCTTCAAATCAATAAGAGGTAGAAGATTTAGCTTCAAATCAATAGAATATAGAAGGTTTAGCTTCAAATCAATGCGATGTAGAAGGTTTAGCTTCAAATCCATACGAAACACATGATTTAGCTTCAAATCAATTCGAAGGGCAAGGCTTAGATTCAAATCCATGCGAAACAAATGATTTAGCTTCAGATGAATGCGAAGTAGAAGGCACAGCTTCAAATCCATGCGGCACATATGATTTAGCTTTAAATACTTGCGACATAAGTGACATAGTTTCAAATGGAGGCGAAACGAACGAGTTAGCTTCAAATCCATGCGAAACACATGATTTATCTTCAAATCAAAGCGATGTAGAAGGTTTACCTTCAAATCCATGCGATACACAAGATTTAGCTTCAAATGAATGCGATGTAGTAGGTTCAGCTTCAAATCCATGCGACACATATGATTTAGCTTCAAATACTTGCGATATAAGTGATATAGCTTCAAAAGCTGTAGGAACAAACGAGGTAGCTTCAAATCCATGCGAAACACATGATTCATCTGCAAATCAATGCGATGTAGAAGGTTTAGCTACAAATCCATGCGAGACACATTATTTAGCTGCAAATCAGTGCGAAGTAGAAGGCTCAGGTTCAAATCAATGCGATTCAAATGGTTCATATTCAAATACTTGTGAAAGACATGATTTAGCTTCAACTGCATGCGAAACACATGATTTAGCTTCAAATCAATGCGATGTAGAAGGTTTTGCTTCAAATCCACGCGAAACAAATGATTTAGCTTCAAACACTTGGGGTATAAGTGATATAGCTTCAAATGCAGACTAATCAAACGAGTTAGCTTAAAAATCAACGCGATACACATGATTTATCTTCAAACACTTGCGATATAAGTGATGTAGATTCAACTGCAGGCAAAACGAACGAGTTAGCTTCAAATCCATGCGAAACACATGATATAGCTGCTAATCAATGTGATGTAGAAGGTTTAGCTTCAAATCCATGCGATACACAAGATTTAGCTTCAAATCAATGCGATGTAGAAGGTTCAGCTTCAAATCCATGCGACACATATGATTTAGCTTCAAATACTTGCGATATAAGTGATATAGCTTCAAAAGCTGGAGGAACAAACGAGGTAGCTTCAAATCCATGCGAAACACATGATTCAGCTGCAAATCGATGCGATGTAGAAGGTTTAGCTTCAAATCCATGCGATACACATGATTTAGCTTCAAATCAATGCGATGTGGAAGGTTTAGCTTCAAATCCATGCGATACACAAGATTTAGCTCCAAATCAATGCGATGTAGTAGGTTCAGCTTCAAATCCATGCGACACATATGATTTAGCTTCAAATCAATGCGATGTAGAAGGTTTAGCTTCAAATCCACTCGAAACAAATGACTTAGCTTCAAACACTTGGGGTATAAGTGATATAGCTTCAAATGCAGACTAATCAAACGAGTTAGCCTCAAAATCCACGCGATATACATGATTTAGCTTCAAATACTTGCGATATAAGTGATGTAGGTTCAACTGCAGGCGAAACGAACGAGTTAGCTTCAAATCCATGCGAAACATATGATTTAGCTGCAAATCAATGTGATGTAGAAGGTTTAGCTTCAAATCCATGCGATACACAAGATTTAGATTCATTTCAATGCGATGTAGAAGGTTCAGCTTCAAATCCATGCGACACATATGATTTAGCTTCAAATACTTGCGATATGAGCGATATAGCTTCAAAAGCTGGAGGAACAAACGAGGAAGCTTCAATTCCATGCGAAACAAATGATTTAACTTCAAATCAATGCGAAGTAGAAGGCTTAGCTACAGATCCATGCGATACACAAGATTTAGCTTCAAATCAATGCGATGTAGGTTCAGCTTCAAATCCATGCGATATAAGTGATATAGCTTCTAAAGCAGGAGGAACAAACGAGGTAGCTTCAATTCCTTGCGAAACAAATGATTTAGCTTCAAATCAATGCGAAGTGGAAAGCGTTGCTTCAAATCCATGCGAAACAAATGGTTTAGCTACAAATACTTGTGATATACATTATTTAGCTACAACTGCATGCGAAACTAACGAGTTAGCTTCAAATACTTGCGATATGAGCGATATAGCTTCAAAAGCTGGAGGAACAAACGAGGAAGCTTCAATTCCATGCGAAACAAATGATTTAACTTCAAATCAATGCGAAGTAGAAGGCTTAGCTACAGATCCATGCGATACACAAGATTTAGCTTCAAATCAATGCGATGTAGGTTCAGCTTCAAATCCATGCGATATAAGTGATATAGCTTCTAAAGCAGGAGGAACAAACGAGGTAGCTTCAATTCCTTGCGAAACAAATGATTTAGCTTCAAATCAATGCGAAGTGGAAAGCGTTGCTTCAAATCCATGCGAAACAAATGGTTTAGCTACAAATACTTGTGATATACATTATTTAGCTACAACTGCATGCGAAACTAACGAGTTAGCTTCAAATCCATGCGAGACACATGATTTAGCTTCTAATCAATGCGATGTGGAAGGTTTAGCTTCAAATCCTCGCGAAACATATGACTTAGCTTCAAACACTTGGGGTATAAGTGATATAGCTTCAAATGCAGACTAATCAAACGAGTTAGCCTCAAAATCCACGCGATATACATGATTTAGCTTCAAATACTTGCGATATAAGTGATGTAGGTTCAACTGCAGGCGAAACGAACGAGTTAGCTGCAAATCCATGCGAAACATATGATTTAGCTGCAAATCAATGTGATGTAGAAGGTTTAGCTTCAAATACATGCGATACACAAGATTTAGATTCAAATCAATGTGATGTAGAAGGTTCAGCTTCAAATCCATGCGACACATATGATTTATCTTCAAATACTTGCGATACAAGTGATATAGCTTCAAAAGCTGGAGGAACAAACGGGGAAGCTTCAATTCCATGCGAAACAAATGATTTAACTTCAAATCAATGCGAAGTAGAAGGCTTAGCTTCAGATCCATGCGATACACAAGATTTAGCTTCAAATCAATGCGATGTAGAAGGTTCAGCTTCAAATCCATGCGACACATATGATTTAGCTTCAAATACTTGCGATATAAGTGATATAGCTTCAAAGCTGGAGAAACAAACGAGGAAGCTTCAATTCCATGCGAAACAAATGATTTAACTTCAAATCAATGCGAAGTAGTAGGCTTAGCTTCAGATCCATGCGAAACAAATGGATTAGCTACAAATACTTGTGATATACATTATTTAGCTACAACTGCATGCGGAACAAACGAGTTTCCTACAAATCCATGCGAGACACATGATTTAGCTTCAAATCAATGCGATGTAGAAGGTTTAGCTTCAAATCCACGCGAAACAAATGACTTAGCTTCAAACACTTGGGGTATAAGTGATATAGCTTCAAATGCAGACTAATCAAACGAGTTAGCTTCAAAATCCACGCGATATACATGATTTAGCTTCAAATACTTACGATATAAGTGATGTAGGTTCAACTGCATGCGAAACTAACGAGTTAGCTTCAAATCCATGCGATACACATGATTTAGCTTCAACTCAATGCGATGTGGAAGGTTTAGCTTCAAATCCATGCGATACACAAGATTTAGCTTCAAATCAATGCGCTGTAGTAGGTTCAGCTTCAAATCCATGTGACACATATGATTTAGCTTCAAATACTTGCGATATAAGTAATATAGCTTCAAAAGCTGAAGGAACAAACGAGGTAGCTTCAATTCCATGCGAGACACATGATTTAGCTTCAAATCAATTCGAAGGGCAAGGCTTAGATTCAAATCCATGCGAAACAAATGATTTAGCTTCAGATGAATGCGAAGTAGAAGGCTCAGCTTCAAATCCATGCGGCACATATGATTTAGCTTTAAATACTTGGGGTATAAGTGATATAGCTTCAAATGCAGACTAATCAAACGAGTTAGCTTCAAAATCCACGCGATATACATGATTTAGCTTCAAATACTTACGATATAAGTGATGTAGATTCAACTGCAGGCGAAACGAACGAGTTATCTTCAAATCCATGCGAAACACATGATTTAGCTTCAAATCAATGTGATGTAGAAGGTTTAGCTTCAAATACATGCGATACACAAGATTTAGATTCAAATCAATGTGATGTAGAAGGTTCAGCTTCAAACCCATGCGACACATATGATTTAGCTTCAAATACTTGCGATATAAGTGATATAGCTTCTAAAGCTGGAGGAACAAACGAGAAGGCTTCAATTCCATGCGAAACAAATGATTTAGCTTCAAATCAATGCGAAGTAGAAGGCGTAGCTTCAAATCCATGCGAAACAAATGGTTTAGCTACAAATACTTGTGATATAGATTATTTAGCTACAACTGCATGCGAAACTAACGAGTTAGCTTCAAATCCATGCGAAACAAATGATTTAGCTTCAAATGAATGCGAAGTAGAAGGCTTAGCTTCAAATCCATGCAAAACAAATGGTTTAGCTACAAATACTTGTGATATACGTCATTTAGCTACAATTGCATGCGAAACGAACGAGTTAGCTTCAAATCCATGCGAAACACATGATTTAGCTTCAAATCAATGCGATAAAGAAGGTATAGCTTCAAATCCATGCGAAACAAATGATATAGCTTCAAACACTTGGGGTGTAAGTGATATAGCTTCAAATGAAGACTAATCAATCGTGTTAGCTTCAAAATCCATGCGATACACATGATTTAGCTTCAAATCAATGCGATGTAGAAGGGATAGCATCAAATCCATGCGAAGCAAATGATTTAGCATCAGATACTTCTGATATAACTGATAAAGCTTCAAATGCAGGGGAAACAAACGAGTTAGCATCAAATCCATGCAAAACACATAATTTAGCTGCAAATCAATGCGATGTAGAAGGTTTAGATTCAAAACAATAAGAGGTAGAAGGTTTAGCTTCAAATCAATAGAATGTAGAAGGTTTATCTTCTAATCAATGCGATGTAGAAGGTTTAGCTTCAAATCCATGCGACACACAAGATTTAGATTCTAATCAATGCGATGTAGAAGGATCAGCTTCAAATCCAAGCGACACATATGATTTAGCTTCATATACTTGCGATATAAGTGATATAGCTTCAAAAACTGGAGGAACAAACGAGAAATTTTCAATTCCATGCGAAGAAATGATTTATCTTCAAATCAATGCGAAGTAGAAGGCTTAACTTCAGATCCATGCGATACACAAGATTTAGCTTCAAATCAATGCGATGTAGTAGGTTCAGCTTCAAATCCATGCGGTATAAGTGATATAGCTTCAAATTCAGGAGAGACAATTGAGTTAGCTTCAAATCCATGAGAAACACATGATTCAGCTTCAAATCAATGCGATGTAGAAGGTTTAGCTTCAAATCCGCGCGAAACAAATGATTTGGCTTCAAATTCTTGCGATATAAGTGATATAGCTTCAAATGCAGGCGAAATAAACGAGTTAGCGTCAAATCCATGCGGATCACATGATTTAACTTCAAATCAATGCGAAGTAAATGGCGTATCTTCAAATCCATGCGATACAAATGGTTTAGATTCAAATAATTGTGATATACATGATTTAGCTTCAGCTGCATTCGAAGCAGACGAGTTAGCTTCGAATCCAAGCGAAACACATGATTTAGCTTAAAATCAATGCGATGCAGAAGATTTAGCTTCAAATCCAAGCGAAACACATGGTTTAGCTTCAGATCAATGCGATGTAGAAGGTTTAACTTCAAATCAACGCGAAACAATTGATTTAGCTGCAAACACTTGGGGTATAAGTGATATAGCTTCAAATGCAGACTAATCAAACGAGTTAGCTTCAAAATCCACGCGATACACATGATTTAGCTTCAAACACTTGCGATATAAGTGATGTAGATTCAACTGCAGGCTAAACGAACGAGTTAGCTTCAAATCCATGCGAAACACATGATTTAGCTGCGAATCAATGTGATGTAGAAGGTTTGGCTTCAAATCCATGCGATACACAAGATTTAGCTTCAAATCAATGCGATGTAGAAGCTTCAGCTTCAAATCCATGCGACTCATATGATTTAGCTTCAAATACTTGCGATATAAGTGATATAGCTTGAAAAGCTGTAGGAACAAACGAGGTAGCGTCAAATCAATGCGAAGTAGAAGGCGTAGCTTCAAATCCATGCGAAACACATGATTTAGCTTCAAATCAACTCGGAGTACAAGGCTTAGATTCAAATCCATGCGAAACAAATGGTTTAGCTACAAATACTTGTGATATACATAATTTAGATTTAACTGCATGCGCAACGAACGAGTTAGTTTCAAATCCATGCGAAGTAGAAGGATTATCTTCCAATACATGAGAAACCAATGGTTTAGCTTCAAATACATGTGATATACATGATTTATCTTGAAATGCAGGCGAAGAAAAAGAGTTAGCTTCAAATCCATGCGAAACGAATGGTTTACCTTCAAATAATTGCGACCATGAGTGATATAGCTTCAAATGCAGGCGAAGCAAACGTATTAGCTTCAAATCAATGCGAATCACATGATTTAGCTTCAAATCAATGCGAAGTAGAAGGCTTATCTTCAAATCCATGCGAAACAAATGGTTTAGCTTCAAATAATTGTGATATACATGATTTAGCTTCAAATTCATGCGGAACTAATGATTTAGCTTCAAATACTTAAGATATAAATGATTTAGCTACAACTGGAAGCGAAACAAACGAGTTTGCTTCGAATCCATGCGAAACACAAGACTTAGCTTCAAATCAAGGCGGTGTAGAAGATTTAGCTTTAAATGCATGCGAAACACATGATTTAGCTTCAAATCAATGCGGAATAGAGGGTTTAGCTTCAAATGCATGCGAATCACCATGATTTAGCTTCAAATCAATGCGAAGTAGAAGGTTTAGCTTCAAATCCATAAGAAACAAATGATATACCATCAAATACTTGCGACATAAATGATTTAGCTTCAACTGGATGCGAAACAAGCGAGTCAGCTTCAAATCCATGCGAATCAAATGGTTTTGCTTCAAATACTTCTGATATACATGATTTAGCTACAACTGCATGCCAAACAAACGATTTAGCTTTAAATCCATGCGAATCAAATGGTTTAGCTTCAAATACTTGTGATATACATGATATAGATTCAACTGCATCCGATACAAACGAGTTAGCTTCAAAGCCATGCAAAACGAATGATTTAGCTTCAAATACTTGTGGTATAAATGAAACAGCTTCAAATACGGGCGAAACAATCGAGTTAGCTTCAAATCAATGCGAAATAGAAGGCTTAGCATCAAATTCATGCAACACAAATTATTTAGCTTCTTATATTTGCGATATAAGTGATATAGCTTCAAATGCAGGCGAAACAAACGAGTGAGCTTTAAATCCAAGCGTAACACATGATTTAAGTTCAAATCAATGCGAAGTAGAAGATTTAGGTTCAAATACATGCGAAACAAATGGTTCAGCTTCAAATACTTGTGATATACATGATTTACCTTCAACTGCATGCGAAACAAACGAGATAGCTTCAAATCCAAGCGTAACACACGAGTTAACTTCAAATCAATGGGAAGTAGAAGACGTACCTTCAAATCCATGCGAAACAAATGGTTTAGCTTCAAATACTTGTGGTATACGTGATTTAGCTTCAACTGCATGCGAAACAAACGAGTTAGCTTCAAATCCAAGCGAAACACATGATTTAGCTAGAAATCAATGCGAAATAGAAGCCTTAGCATCAAATTCATTCGACACAAATTATTTAGCTTCATATATGTGTGATACAAGTGATATAGCTTCAAATGCAGGCGAAACACACGAGTGAGCTTTAAATCCAAGCGTAACACATGACTTAACTTCAAATCAATGCGAAGTAGAAGATTTAGTTTCAAATACATGCGAAACAAATGGTTCAGCTACAAATACTTGTGATATACATGATTTACCTTCAACTGCATGCGAAACAAACGAGTTATCTTCAAATCCAAGCGAAACACATGATTTAGCTTCAAATCAATGCGAAGTAGAAGGCTTAGCAACAAATCCATGGAACACAAATTATTTAGATTCTTATACTTGCGATACAAGTGATATAGCTTCGAATGCAGGCGAAACAAACGAGTCATCTTCAAATCCAAGCGTAACACATGATTTAAGTTCAAATCAATGGGAAGTAGAAGATGTACCTCCAAATCCATGCGAAACAAATGGTTCAGCTTCAAATACTTGTGATATACATGATTTACCTTCAACTGCATGCGAATCAAACGAGTTAGCTTCAAATCTAAGCGAAACACATGATTTAGCTTCAAATCAATGCGAAGTAGAAGATTTAGGTTCAAATACATGCGAAACAAATGATTTAGCTTCAAATAATTCGATATAAGTGATATAGATTCAAATGCAGGCGAAACAAACGAGTGATCTTCAAATCCAAGCGTAACACATAATTTAACTTCAAATCAATGCGAAGTAGAAGATTTACCTTCAAATCCATGAGAAACAAGTGGTTTAGCTTCAAATACTTGTGATATACATAATTTATCTTCAACTGCATGCGAAACAAACGAGTTAGCTTCAAATCCAAGCGAAATACATGATTTAGCTTCAAATCAATGGGAAGTAGAAGATTTAGGTTCAAATCCATTCAAAACAAATGGTTTAGCTACAAATACTTGTGATATACATTATTTAGCTACAACTGCATGCGAAACAAACGAGATAGCTTCAAATCCATGCGAGAAACATGATTTAGCTTCAAATCAATGCGATGTAGAAGTTTTAGCTTCAAAACAATAAGAGGTAGAAGGTTTATCTTCAAATCAATATAATGTAGAAGGTTTAGCTTCAAATCAATGCGATGTAGAAGTTTTAGCTTCAAATCCATACGAAACACATGATTTAGCTTCACATCAATTCGAAGGACAAGGCTTAGATTCAAATCCATACGAAACAAATGATTTAGCTTCAAATGAATGCGAAGTAGAAGGCTTAGCTTCAAATCAATGCGATGTAGAAGGTTTAGCTTCAAATCAATAAGAGGTAGAAGGTTCTGCTTCAAATCAATAGAATATAGAAGGTTTAGCTTCAAATCAATGCGATGTAGAAGGTTTAGCTTCAAATCCATACGAAACACATGATTTAGCTTCAAATCAATTCGAAGGACAAGGCTTAGATTCAAATCCATGCGAAACAAATGATTTAGCTTCAAATGAATGCGAAGTAGAAGGCTTAGCTTCAAATCCATGCAAAACAAATGGTTTAGCTACAAATACTTGTGATATACATTATTTAGCTACAACTGCGTGCGAAATAAACGAGATAGCTTCAAATCCATGCTATATACATGATTTAGCTACAAATCAATGCGATGTAGAAGGTTTAGCTTCAAATCCATGCGATACACAAGATTTAGCTTCAAATCAATGCGATGTAGAAGGTTTAGCTTCAAATCAATAAGAGGTAGAAGGTTCTGCTTCAAATCAATAGAATATAGAAGGTTTAGCTTCAAATCAATGCGATGTAGAAGGTTTAGCTTCAAAACCATACGAAACACATGATTTAGCTTCAAATCAAATCGAAGGGCAAGGCTTTGATTCAAATCCATGCGAAACAAATGATTTAGCTTCAAATCAATGCGATGTAGAAGGTTTAGCAACAAATCCATGCGATACACATGATTTAGCTTCGAATACTTGCGATATAAGTGATATAGCTTCAAATACAGGCGAAACTAACGAGTTAGCTTCAAATCCATGAGATACACATGATTTAGCTTCAAATCAATGCGATGTAGAAGGTTTAGCTTCAAATGCATGTCATACACAAGATTCAGCTTCAAATCAATTCGAAGGACAAGGCTTAGATTCAAATCCATGCGAAACAAATGATTTAGCTTCAAATGAATGCGAAGTAGAAGGCTTAGCTTCAAATCAATGCGATGTAGAAGGTTTAGCTTCAAATCAATAAGAGGTAGAAGGTTCTGCTTCAAATCAATAGAATATAGAAGGTTTAGCTTCAAATCAATGCGATGTAGAAGGTTTAGCTTCAAATCTATACGAAACACATGATTTATCTTCAAATCAATTCGAAGGACAAGGCTTAGATACAAATCCATGCGAAACAAATGATTTAGCTTCAAATGAATGCGAAGTAGAAGGCTTAGCTTCAAATCCATGCAAAACAAATGGTTTAGCTACAAATACTTGTGATATACATTATTTAGCTACAACTGCGTGCGAAATAAACGAGATAGCTTCAAATCCATGCTATATACATGATTTAGCTACAAATCAATGCGATGTAGAAGGTTTAGCTTCAAATCCATGCGATACACAAGATTTAGCTTCAAATCAATGCGATGTAGAAGGTTTAGCTTCAAATCAATAAGAGGTAGAAGGTTCTGCTTCAAATCAATAGAATATAGAAGGTTTAGCTTCAAATCAATGCGATGTAGAAGGTTTAGCTTCAAAACCATACGAAACACATGATTTAGCTTCAAATCAAATCGAAGGACAAGGCTTTGATTCAAATCCATGCGAAACAAATGATTTAGCTTCAAATCAATGCGAAGTAGAAGGCGTAGCTTCAAATCCATGCGAAACAAATGGTTTAGCTACAAATACTTGTGATATACATTATTTAGCTACAACTGCGTGCGAAATAAACGAGATAGCTTCAAATCCATGCTATATACATGATTTAGCTACAAATCAATGCGATGTAGAAGGTTTAGCTTCAAATCCATGCGATACACAAGATTTAGCTTCAAATCAATGCGATGTAGAAGGTTTAGCTTCAAATCAATAAGAGGTAGAAGGTTCTGCTTCAAATCAATAGAATATAGAAGGTTTAGCTTCAAATCAATGCGATGTAGAAGGTTTAGCTTCAAAACCATACGAAACACATGATTTAGCTTCAAATCAAATCGAAGGACAAGGCTTTGATTCAAATCCATGCGAAACAAATGATTTAGCTTCAAATCAATGCGATGTAGAAGGTTTAGCAACAAATCCATGCGATACACATGATTTAGCTTCGAATACTTGCGATATAAGTGATATAGCTTCAAATACAGGCGAAACTAACGAGTTAGCTTCAAATCCATGAGATACACATGATTTAGGTTCAAATCAATGCGATGTAGAAGGTTTAGCTTCAAATGCATGTCATACACAAGATTCAGCTTCAAATCAATTCGAAGGACAAGGCTTAGATTCAAATCCATGCGAAACAAATGATTTAGCTTCAAATGAATGCGAAGTAGAAGGCTTAGCTTCAAATCAATGCGATGTAGAAGGTTTAGCTTCAAATCAATAAGAGGTAGAAGGTTCTGCTTCAAATCAATAGAATATAGAAGGTTTAGCTTCAAATCAATGCGATGTAGAAGGTTTAGCTTCAAATCTATACGAAACACATGATTTATCTTCAAATCAATTCGAAGGACAAGGCTTAGATTCAAATCCATGCGAAACAAATGATTTAGCTTCAAATGAATGCGAAGTAGAAGGCTTAGCTTCAAATCCATGCAAAACAAATGGTTTAGCTACAAATACTTGTGATATACATTATTTAGCTACAACTGCGTGCGAAATAAACGAGATAGCTTCAAATCCATGCTATATACATGATTTAGCTACAAATCAATGCGATGTAGAAGGTTTAGCTTCAAATCCATGCGATACACAAGATTTAGCTTCAAATCAATGCGATGTAGAAGGTTTAGCTTCAAATCAATAAGAGGTAGAAGGTTCTGCTTCAAATCAATAGAATATAGAAGGTTTAGCTTCAAATCAATGCGATGTAGAAGGTTTAGCTTCAAAACCATACGAAACACATGATTTAGCTTCAAATCAATTCGAAGGACAAGGCTTTGATTCAAATCCATGCGAAACAAATGATTTAGCTTCAAATCAATGCGAAGTAGAAGGCGTAGCTTCAAATCCATGCGAAACAAATGGTTTAGCTACAAATACTTGTGATATACATTATTTAGCTACAACTGCATGCGCAACGAACGAGTTAGCGTTAAATCAATGCAAATCAATGCGATGAAGAAGGATTAGCTTCAAATCCATGCGAAACAAATGATGTAGCTTCAAACGCTTGGGGTGTAAGTGATATAGCTTCAAATGAAGACTAATCAATCGAGTTAGCTTCAAAATCCACGCGATACACATGATTTAGCTTCAAATACTAGCGATATAAGTGATGTAGATTCAACTGCAGGCGAAACGAACGAGTTATCTTCAAATCCATGCGAAACACATGATTTAGCTTCAAATCAATGCGATGTAGAAGGTTCAGCTTCAAATCCATGCGATACACAAGATTTAGCTTCAAATCAATGCGATGTAGTAGGTTCAGCTTCAAATCCATGCGGCACATTCGATTTAGCTTCAAATACTTGCGATATAAGTGATATAGCTTCAAAAGCTGTAGGAACAAACGAGGTAGCTTCAATTCCATGCGAGAAACATGATTTAGCTTCAAATCAATGCGATGTAGAAGGTTTAGCTTCAAATGCATGACATACACAAGATTCAGCTTCAAATAAATTCGAAGGACAAGGCTTAGATTCAAATCCATGCGAAACAAATGATTTAGCTTCAAATGAATGCGAAGTAGAAGGCTTAGCTTCAAATCCATGCAAAACAAATGGTTTAGCTACAAATAATTGTGATATACATCATTTAGCTACAACTGCATGCTATACGAACGAGTCAGCTTCAAATCCATGCGATTCACATGATTTAGCTTCAAATCAATGCGATGTAGAAGGTTTAGCTTCAAATCCATGCGATACACAAGATTTAGGTTCAAATCAATGCGATGTAGAAGGTTTAGTTTCAAATCAATAAGAGGTAGAAGGTTCTGCTTCAAATCAATAGAATATAGAAGGTTTAGCTTCAAATCAATCCGATGTAGAAGGTTTAGCTTCAAATCCATACGAAACACATGATTTAGCTTCAAATCAATCCGAAGGACAAGGCTTAGATTCAAATCCATGCGAAACAAATGATTTAGCTTCAAATGAATGCGAAGTAGAAGGCTTAGCTTCAAATCCACGCAAAACAAATGGTTTAGCTACAAATACTTGTGATATACATTATTTAGCTACAACTGCATGCGAAATAAACGAGATAGCTTCAAATCGATGCGAGAAATATGATTTAGCTTCAAATCAATGCGATGTAGAAGTTTCAGCTTCAAAACAATAAGAGGTAGAAGGTTTAACTTCAAATCAATATAATGTAGAAGGTTTAGCTTCAAATCAATGCGATGTAGAAGGTTTAGCTTCAAATCCATACGAAACACATGATTTAGCTTCAAATCAATTCGAAGGACAAGGCTTAGATTCAAATCCATGCGAAACAAATGATTTAGCTTCAAATCAATGCGATGTAGAAGATTTAGCTTCAAATCCATGCGATACACATGATTAAGCTTCAAATCAATGCGATGTAGAAGGTTTAGCTTCAAATCCATGCGATACACAAGATTTAGGTTCAAATCAATGCGATGTAGAAGGTTTAGTTTCAAATCAATAAGAGGTAGAAGGTTCTGCTTCAAATCAATAGAATATAGAAGGTTTAGCTTCAAATCAATCCGATGTAGAAGGTTTAGCTTCAAATCCATACGAAACACATGATTTAGCTTCAAATCAATTCGAAGGACAAGGCTTAGATTCAAATCCATGCGAATCACCATGATTTAGCTTCAAATCAATGCGAAGTAGAAGGTTTAGCTTCAAATCCATAAGAAACAAATGATATACCATCAAATACTTGCGACATAAATGATTTAGCTTCAACTGGATGCGAAACAAGCGAGTCAGCTTCAAATCCATGCGAATCAAATGGTTTTGCTTCAAATACTTCTGATATACATGATTTAGCTACAACTGCATGCCAAACAAACGATTTAGCTTTAAATCCATGCGAATCAAATGGTTTAGCTTCAAATACTTGTGATATACATGATATAGATTCAACTGCATCCGATACAAACGAGTTAGCTTCAAAGCCATGCAAAACGAATGATTTAGCTTCAAATACTTGTGGTATAAATGAAACAGCTTCAAATACGGGCGAAACAATCGAGTTAGCTTCAAATCAATGCGAAATAGAATGCTTAGCATCAAATTCATGCAACACAAATTATTTAGCTTCTTATATTTGCGATATAAGTGATATAGCTTCAAATGCAGGCGAAACAAACGAGTGAGCTTTAAATCCAAGCGTAACACATGATTTAAGTTCAAATCAATGCGAAGTAGAAGATTTAGGTTCAAATACATGCGAAACAAATGGTTCAGCTTCAAATACTTGTGATATACATGATTTACCTTCAACTGCATGCGAAACAAACGAGTTAGCTTCAAATCCAAGCGTAACACACGAGTTAACTTCAAATCAATGGGAAGTAGAAGACGTACCTTCAAATCCATGCGAAACAAATGGTTTAGCTTCAAATACTTGTGGTATACGTGATTTAGCTACAACTGCATGCGAAATAAACGAGATAGCTTCAAATCCATGCGAGAAACATGATTTAGCTTCAAATCAATGCGATGTAGAAGTTTCAGCTTCAAAACAATAAGAGGTAGAAGGTTTAGCTTCAAATCAATATAATGTAGAAGGTTTAGCTTCAAATCAATGCGATGTAGAAGGTTTAGCTTCAAATCCATACGAAACACATGATTTAGCTTCAAATCAATTCGAAGGACAAGGCTTAGATTCAAATCCATGCGAAACAAATGATTTAGCTTCAAATCAATGCGATGTAGAAGATTTAGCTTCAAATCCATGCGATACACATGATTAAGCTACAAATCAATGCGATGTAGATAGTTTGCTCCAAATCCATGCGATATACAAGATTTAGCTTCAAATGAATGCGAAGTAGAAGGCTTAGCTTCAAATCCATGCAAAACAAATGGTTTAGCTACAAATAATTGTGATATACATCATTTAGCTACAACTGCATGCTATACGAACGAGTTAGCTTCAAATCCATGCGATTCACATGATTTAGCTTCAAATCAATGCGATGTAGAAGGTTTAGCTTCAAATCCATGCGATACACAAGATTTAGGTTCAAATCAATGCGATGTAGAAGGTTTAGTTTCAAATCAATAAGAGGTAGAAGGTTCTGCTTCAAATCAATAGAATATAGAAGGTTTAGCTTCAAATCAATCCGATGTAGAAGGTTTAGTTTCAAATCAATAAGAGGTAGAAGGTTCTGCTTCAAATCAATAGAATATAGAAGGTTTAGCTTCAAATCAATCCGATGTAGAAGGTTTAGCTTCAAATCCATACGAAACACATGACTTAGCTTCAAATCAAATCGAAGGACAAGGCTTTGATTCAAATCCATGCGAAACAAATGATTTAGCTTCAAATCAATGCGATGTAGAAGGTTTAGCTTCAAATCCATGCGATACACATGATTTAGCTTCAAATACTTGCGATGTAAGTGATATAGCTTCAAATACAGGCGAAACGAACGAGTTAGCTTCAAATCCATGCGATACACATGATTTAGCTTCAAATCAATGCGATGTAGAAGGTTTAGCTTCAAATCCTTGACATACACAAGATTTAGCTTCAAATCAATGCGATGTAGAAGGTTTAGCTTCAAATCAATAAGAGGTAGAAGGTTCTGCTTCAAATCAATAGAATATGGAAGGTTTAGCTTCAAATCAATGTGATGTAGAAGGTTTAGCTTCAAATCCAAACGAAACACATGATTCAGCTTCAAATCAAATCGAAGGACAAGGCTTTGATTCAAATCCATGCGAAACAAATGATTTAGCTTCAAATGAATGCGAAGTAGAGGGCTTAGCTTCAAATCCATGCAAAACAAATGGTTTAGCTACAAATACTTGTGATATACATTATTTAGCTACAACTGCATGCGAAACAAACGAGATAGCTTCAAATCCATGCGAGAAACATGATTTAGCTTCAAATCAATGCGATGTAGAAGGTTCAGCTTCAAATCCATACGAAACACATGATTTAGCTTCAAATCAATTCGAAGTAGAATGCTTAGATTCAAATCCATGCGAAACAAATGATTTAGCTTCAAACACTTGCGATATAAGTGATGTAGATTCAACTGCAGGCTAAACGAACGAGTTAGCTTCAAAATCCACGCGATATACATGATTTAGCTTCAAATACTTGCGATATTAGTGATGTAGGTTCAACTGCAGGCGAAACGAACGAGTTAGCTTCAAATCCATGCGAAACATATGATTTAGCTGCAAATCAATGTGATGTAGAAGGTTTAGCTTCAAATCCATGCGATACACAAGATTTAGATTCAAATCAATGCGATGTAGAAGGTTCAGCTTCAAAACCATGCGACACATATGATTTATCTTCAAATCCTTGCGATATAAGTGAAATAGCTTCAAAAGCTGGAGGAACAAACGAGGAAGCTTCAATTCCATGCGAAACAAATGATTTAACTCCAAATCAATGCGAACTAGAAGGCTTAGCTTCAGATCCATGCGATACACAAGATTTAGATTCAAATCAATGCGATGTAGTAGGTTCAGCTTCAAATCCATGCGATATAAGTGATATAGCTTCAAAAGCTGGAGGAACAAACGAGGTAGCTTCAATTCGATGCGAAACAAATGATTTAGCTTCAAATGAATGCGAAGTAGAAGGCGTAGCTCCAAATCCATGCGAAACAAATGGTTTAGCTACAAATACTTGTGATATACATTACTTAGCTACAACTGCATGCGAAACTAACGAGTTAGCTTCAAATCCATGCGAAACACACGATTTATCTTCAAATCAATGCGATGTAGAAGGTTTAGCTTCAAAGCAATAGAATATAGTAGGTTTAGCTTCAAATCAATGCGATGTAGAAGGTTTAGCATCAAATACATACGAAACACATGATTTAGCTTCAAATCAATTCGAAGGACAAGGCTTAGATTCAAATCCATGCGAAACAAATGATTTAGCTTCAAATGAATGCGAAGTAGAAGGCTTAGCTTCAAATCCATGCAAAACAAATGGTTTAGCTACAAATACTTGTGATATACGTTATTTAGCTACAACTGCATGCGAAACAAACGAGTTAGCTTCAAATCCATGCGAAACACATGATTTAGCTGCAAATCAATGCGATGAAGTAGGTTTAGCTTCAAATCCATGCGAAACAAATAATATAGCTTCAAACTCTTGGGGTGTAAGTGATATAGCTTCAAATGAAGACTAATCAAACGAGTTAGCTTCAAAATCCACGCGATACACATGATTTAGCTTCAAATATTAGCGATATAAGTGATGTAGATTCAACTGCAGGCGAAACGAACGTGTAAGCTTCAAATCCATGCGAAACACATGATTTATCTGCAAATCAATGCGATGTAGAAGGTTTAGCCTCAAATCCATACGAAACACATGATTTAGCTTCAAGTCAATTCGAAGGACAAGGCTTAGATTCAAATCCATGCGAAACAAATGGTTTAGCTACAAATACTTGTGATATACATTATTTAGCTACAACTGCATGCAAAACAAACGAGTTAGCTTCAAATCCATGCGATACACATGATTTAGCTTCAAATGAATGCGATGTAGTAGGTTCAGCTTCAAATCCATGAGACACATATGATTTAGCTTCAAATACTTGCGATATAAGTGATATAGCTTCAAAAGCTGAGGGAACAAACGAGATAGCTTCAATTCCATGCGAGACACATGATTTAGCTTCAAATCAATGCGATGTAGAAGGTTGAGCTTCAAATCCATACGAAACACATGATTTAGCTTCAAATCAATTCGAAGTACAATGCTTAGATTCAAATCCATGCGAAACAAATGATTTAGCTTCAAATGAATGCGAAGTAGAAGGCTTAGCTTCAAATCCATGCAAAACAAATGATTTAGCTTCAAACACTTGGGGTATAAGTGTTATAGCTTCAAATGCAGACTAATGAAACAAGTTAGCTTCAAAATCCACGCGATATACATGATTTAGCTTCAAATACTTGCGATATTAGTGATGTAGGTTCAACTGCAGGCGAACCGAACGAGTTAACTTCAGATCCATGCGAAACACATGATTTAGCTTCAAATCAATTCGAAGTAGAAGGCTTAGCTTCAAATCCAAGCGAGACACATGATTTCGCTTCAAGTCAATTCGAAGGAGAAGGCTTAGATTCAAATCCAAGCTAAACAAATGATTTAGCTTCAGATATTTGCGATATAAGTGATATAGCCTCAAATGCAGACGAAACAAACGAGTTAGCTTGAAATCTAAGCGAAAGAAATGATTTAGCTTAAAATCGATGCGATGTAGATGCATTAGCTTCAAATGCAAGCGAAACACATGACTTAGCTTCAAATCAATGCGATGTAGAATGTTTAGCTTCAAATCAATAGAATGTAGAAGGTTTAGCTTCAAATCAATGCGATGTGGAAGGTTTAGCTTCAAATCCATACGAAACACATGATTTAGCTTCAAATCAATTCGAAAGACAAGGCTTAGATTCAAATCCATGCGTAACAAATGATTTAGATTAAAATGAATGCGAAGTAGAAGGCATAGCTTCAAATCCATGCGAAACAAATGGTTTAGCTAAGAATACTTGTGAAATACGTTACTTAGATTTAACAGCATGCGCAACGAACGAGTTAGCTTCAAATCCATGAGCGACACATGATTTAACTTCTAATCAATGCGATGTAGAAGGTTTAGCTTCAAATCCACGCGAAACAAATGATTTAGCTTCAAACACTTGGGGTATAAGTGATATAGCTTCAAATGCAGACTAATCAAACGAGTTAGCTTCAAAATCCACGCGATACACATGATTTAGCTTCAAACACTTGCGATATAAGTGATGTAGATTCAACTGCAGGCTAAACGAACGAGTTAGCTTCAAATCCATGCGAGCACATGATTTAGCTGCGAATCAATGTGATGTAGAAGGTTTAGCTTCAAATCCATGCGATACACAAGATTTAGCTTCAAATCAATGCGATGTAGAAGCTTCAGCTTCAAATCCATGCGACTCATATGATTTAGCTTCAAATACTTGCGATATAAGTGATATAGCTTGAAAAGCTGTAGGAACAAACGAGGTAGCTTCAAATCAATGCGAAGTAGAAGGCGTAGCTTCAAATCCATACGAAACACATGATTTAGCTTCAAATCAATTCGAAGTACAATGCTTAGATTCAAATCCATGCGAAACAAATGATTTAGCTTCAAATGAATGCGAAGTAGAAGACTTAGCTTCAAATCCATGCAAAACAAATGGTTTAGCTACCAATACTTGTGACATACATTATTTAGCTACAACTGCATGCGAAACGAACGAGTTAGCTTCAAATCCATGCGATACACATGATTTAGCTTCAAATCAACGCGATGTGAAAGGTTTAGCTTCAAATCCATGCGATACACAAGATTTAGCTTCAAATCCATGCGATACACAAGATTTAGCTTCAAATCAATGCGATGTAGAAGGTTTAGCTTCAAATCCACGCGAAACAAATGATTTAGCTTCAAACACTTGCGGTATAAGTGATATAGCTTCAAATGCAGACTAATCAAACGAGTTAGCTTCAAAATCCACGCGATACACATGATTTAGCTGCAAATCAATGTGATGTAGAAGGTTTAGCTTCAAATGCATGCGATACACAAGATTTAGCTTCAAATCAATGCGATGTAGAAGGTTCAGCTTCAAATCCATGCGACACATATGATTTAGCTTCAAATCAATGCGAAGTAGAAGGAGTAGCTTCAAATCCATGCAAAACAAATGGTTTAGCTACGAATACTTGTGATATACATTATTTAGCTACAACTGCATGCGAAACTAACGAGTTAGCTGCAAATCCATGCGCGACACATGATTTAACTTCTAATCAATGCGATGTAGAAGGTTTAGCTTCAAATCCACGCGAAACAAATGATTTAGCTTCAAACACTTGCGATATAAGTGATGTAGATTCAACTGCAGGCTACACGAACGATTTACTTTCAAATCCATGCGAAACACATGATTTAGCTGCAAATCAATGTGATGTAGAAGGTTTAGCTTCAAATCCATGCGATACACAAGATTTAGCTTCAAATCAATGCGATGTAGAAGGTTCAGCTTCAAATCCATGCGACACATATGATTTAGCTTCAAATACTTGCGATATAAGTGATATAGCTTGAAAAGCTGTAGGAACAAACGAGGTAGCATCAATTCCATGCGAGACACATGATGTAGCTTCAAATCAATGCGAAGTAGAAGGCGTAGCTTCAAATCCATACGAAACACATGATTTAGCTTCAAATCAATTCGAAGTCCAATGCTTAGATTCAAATCCACGGGAAACAAATGATTTAGCTTCAAAAGAATGCGAAGTAGAAGACTTAGCTTCAAAACCATGCAAAACAAATGGTTTAACTACAAATACTTGTGATATACATTATTTAGCTACAACTGCATGTGAAACAAACGAGTTAACTTCAAATCCATGCGATACACATGATTTAGCTTCAAATCAATGCGATGTAGAAGGTTCAGCTTCAAATCCATACGAAACACATGATTTAGCTTCAAATCAATTCGAAGTAGAATGCTTAGATTCAAATCCATGCGAAACAAATGATTTAGCTTCAAACACTTGCGATATAAGTGATGTAGATTCAACTGCAGGCTAAACGAACGAGTTAGCTTCAAAATCCACGCGATATACATGATTTAGCTTCAAATACTTGCGATATTAGTGATGTAGGTTCAACTGCAGGCGAAACGAACGAGTTAGCTTCAAATCCATGCGAAACACATGATTTAGCTGCAAATCAATGTGATGTAGAAGGTTTAGCTTCAAATCCATGCGGTACACAAGATTTAGATTCAAATCAATGCGATGTAGAAGGTTCAGCTTCAAAACCATGCGACACATATGATTTATCTTCAAATCCTTGCGATATAAGTGAAATAGCTTCAAAAGCTGGAGGAACAAACGAGGAAGCTTCAATTCCATGCGAAACAAATGATTTAACTCCAAATCAATGCGAACTAGAAGGCTTAGCTTCAGATCCATGCGATACACAAGATTTAGATTCAAATCAATGCGATGTAGTAGGTTCAGCTTCAAATCCATGCGATATAAGTGATATAGCTTCAAAAGCTGGAGGAACAAACGAGGTAGCTTCAATTCGATGCGAAACAAATGATTTAGCTTCAAATGAATGCGAAGTAGAAGGCGTAGCTCCAAATCCATGCGAAACAAATGGTTTAGCTACAAATACTTGTGATATACATTACTTAGCTACAACTGCATGCGAAACTAACGAGTTAGCTTCAAATCCATGCGAAACACACGATTTATCTTCAAATCAATGCGATGTAGAAGGTTTAGCTTCAAATCAATAGAATATAGTAGGTTTAGCTTCAAATCAATGCGATGTAGAAGTTTTAGCATCAAATACATACGAAACACATGATTTAGCTTCAAATCAATTCGAAGGACAAGGCTTAGATTCAAATCCATGCGAAACAAATGATTTAGCTTCAAATGAATGCGAAGTAGAAGGCTTAGCTTCAAATCCATGCAAAACAAATGGTTTAGCTAAGAATACTTGTGAAATACGTTACTTAGATTTAACTGCATGCGCAACGAACGAGTTAGCTTCAAATCCATGCGCGACACATGATTTAACTTCTAATCAATGCGATGTAGAAGGTTTAGCTTCAAATCCACGCGAAACAAATGATTTAGCTTCAAACACTTGGGGTATAAGTGATATAGCTTCAAATGCAGACTAATCAAACGAGTTAGCTTCAAAATCCACGCGATACACATGATTTAGCTTCAAACACTTGCGATATAAGTGATGTAGATTCAACTGCAGGCTACACGAACGATTTACTTTCAAATCCATGCGAAACACATGATTTAGCTGCAAATCAATGTGATGTAGAAGGTTTAGCTTCAAATCCATGCAAAACAAATGGTTTAGTTACGAATACTTGTGATATACATTATTTAGCTGCAACTGCATGCGAAACTAACGAGTTAGCTTCAAATCCATGCGCGACACATGATTTAACTTCTAATCAATGCGATGTAGAAGGTTTAGCTTCAAATCCACGCGAAACAAATGATTTAGCTTCAAACACTTGGGGTATAAGTGATATAGCTTCAAATGCAGACTAATCAATCGAGTTAGCTTCAAAATCCACGCGATACACATGATTTAGCTTCAAACACTTGCGATATAAGTGATGTAGATTCAACTGCAGGCTACACGAACGATTTACTTTCAAATCCATGCGAAACACATGATTTAGCTGCAAATCAATGTGATGTAGAAGGTTTAGCTTCAAATCCATGCGATACACAAGATTTAGCTTCAAATCAATGCGATGGAGAAGGTTCAGCTTCAAATCCATGCGACACATATGATTTAGCTTCAAATACTTGCGATATAAGTGATATAGCTTGAAAAGCTGTAGGAACAAACGAGGTAGCTTCAATTCCATGCGAGACACATGATGTAGCTTCAAATCAATGCGAAGTAGAAGGCGTAGCTTCAAATCCATACGAAACACATGATTTAGCTTCAAATCAATTCGAAGTCCAATGCTTAGATTCAAATCCACGCGAAACAAATGATTTAGCTTCAAAAGAATGCGAAGTAGAAGACTTAGCTTCAAAACCATGCAAAACAAATGGTTTAACTACAAATACTTGTGATATACATTATTTAGCTACAACTGCATGTGAAACAAACGAGTTAACTTCAAATCCATGCGATACACATGATTTAGCTTCAAATCAATGCGATGTAGAAGGTTCAGCTTCAAATCCATACGAAACACATGATTTAGCTTCAAATCAATTCGAAGTAGAATGCTTAGATACAAATCCATGCGAAACAAATGATTTAGCTTCAAACACTTGCGATATAAGTGATGTAGATTCAACTGAAGGCTAAACGAACGAGTTAGCTTCAAAATCCACGCGATATACATGATTTAGCTTCAAATACTTGCGATATTAGTGATGTAGGTTCAACTGCAGGCGAAACGAACGAGTTAGCTTCAAATCCATGCGAAACACATGATTTAGCTGCAAATCAATGTGATGTAGAAGGTTTAGCTTCAAATCCATGCGATACACAAGATTTAGATTCAAATCAATGCGATGTAGAAGGTTCAGCTTCAAAACCATGCGACACATATGATTTATCTTCAAATCCTTGCGATATAAGTGAAATAGCTTCAAAAGCTGGAGGAACAAACGAGGAAGCTTCAATTCCATGCGAAACAAATGATTTAACTCCAAATCAATGCGAACTAGAAGGCTTAGCTTCAGATCCATGCGATACACAAGATTTAGATTCAAATCAATGCGATGTAGTAGGTTCAGCTTCAAATCCATGCGATATAAGTGATATAGCTTCAAAAGCTGGAGGAACAAACGAGGTAGCTTCAATTCGATGCGAAACAAATGATTTAGCTTCAAATGAATGCGAAGTAGAAGGCTTAGCTTCAAATCCATGCAAAACAAATGGTTTAGCTACAAATACTAGTGATATACGTTATTTAGCTATAACTGCATGCGAAACAAACGAGTTAGCTTCAAATCCATGCGAAACACATGATTTAGCTGCAAATCAATGCGATGAAGTAGGTTTAGCTTCAAATCCATGCGAAACAAATAATATAGCTTCAAACTCTTGGGGTGTAAGTGATATAGCTTCAAATGAAGACTAATCAAACGAGTTTGCTTCAAAATCCACGCGATACACATGATTTAGCTTCAAATATTAGCGATATAAGTGATGTAGATTCAACTGCAGGCGAAACGAACGTGTAAGCTTCAAATCCATGCGAAACACATGATTTATCTGCAAATCAATGCGATGTAGAAGGTTTAGCCTCAAATCCATACGAAACACATGATTTAGCTTCAAGTCAATTCGAAGGACAAGGCTTAGATTCAAATCCATGCGAAACAAATGATTTAACTTCAAATGAATGCGAAGTAGAAGGCTTAGCTTCAAATCCATGCAAAACAAATGGTTTAGCTACAAATACTTGTGATATACATTATTTAGCTACAACTGCATGCAAAACAAACGAGTTAGCTTCAAATCCATGCGATACACATGATTTAGCTTCAAATGAATGCGATGTAGTAGGTTCAGCTTCAAATCCATGAGACACATATGATTTAGCTTCAAATACTTGCGATATAAGTGATATAGCTTCAAAAGCTGAGGGAACAAACGAGATAGCTTCAATTCCATGCGAGACACATGATTTAGCTTCAAATCAATGCGATGTAGAAGGTTGAGCTTCAAATCCATACGAAACACATGATTTAGCTTCAAATCAATTCGAAGTACAATGCTTAGATTCAAATCCATGCGAAACAAATGATTTAGCTTCAAATGAATGCGAAGTAGAAGGCTTAGCTTCAAATCCATGCAAAACAAATGATTTAGCTTCAAACACTTGGGGTATAAGTGATATAGCTTCAAATGCAGACTAATGAAACAAGTTAGCTTCAAAATCCACGCGATATACATGATTTAGCTTCAAATACTTGCGATATTAGTGATGTAGGTTCAACTGCAGGCGAACCCAACGAGTTAATTTCAGATCCATGCGAAACACATGATTTAGCTTCAAATCAATTCGAAGTAGAAGGCTTAGCTTCAAATCCAAGCGAGACACATGATTTCGCTTCAAGTCAATTCGAAGGAGAAGGCTTAGATTCAAATCCAAGCTAAACAAATGATTTAGCTTCAGATATTTGCGATATAAGTGATATAGCCTCAAATGCAGACGAAACAAACGAGTTAGCTTGAAATCTAAGCGAAAGAAATGATTTAGTTTAAAATCGATGCGATGTAGATGGATTAGCTTCAAATGCAAGCGAAACACATGACTTAGCTTCAAATCAATGCGATGTAGAATGTTTAGCTTCAAATCAATAGAATGTAGAAGGTTTAGCTTCAAATCAATGCGATGTGGAAGGTTTAGCTTCAAATCCATACGAAACACATGATTTAGCTTCAAATCAATTCGAAGGACAAGGCTTAGATTCAAATCCATGCGTAACAAATGATTTAGATTAAAATGAATGCGAAGTAGAAGGCATAGCTTCAAATCCATGCGAATCAAATGGTTTAGCTAAGAATACTTGTGAAATACGTTACTTAGATTTAACTGCATGCGCAACGAACGAGTTAGCTTCAAATCCATGCGAAACACATGATTTAGCTGGAAATCAATGCGATGAAGAAGGTTTAGCTTCAAATCCATGCGAAACAAATGATATAGCTTCAAACACTTGGGGTGTAAGTGATATAGCTTCAAATGAAGACTAATCAAACGAGTTAGCTTCAAATCCATGCAACACACATGATTTAGCTGCAAATCAATGCGATGTGGAAGGTTTAGCTTCAAATCCATACGAAACAAATGGTTTAGCTACAAATACTTGTGATATACATTATTTAGCTACAACTGCATGCAAAACACATGATTTAGCTTCAAATCAATGCGATGTAGAAGGTTTAGCTTCAAAACAATAAGAGGTAGAAGGTATAGCTTCAAATCAATAGAATGTAGAAGGTTTAGCTTCAAATCAATGCGATGTAGAAGGTTTAGCTTCAAATCAATGCGATGTAGAAGGTTTAGATTCCAATCCATACGAAACACATGATTTAGCTTCAAATCAATGCGATGTAGAAGGTTCAGCTTGAAATCCATGCGACACATATGATTTAGCTTCAAATACTTGCGATATAAGTGATATAGCTTCAAAAGCTGGAGGAACAAACGAGGTGGCTTCAATTCCATGCGAAACTAATGATTTAGCTTTAAATCAATGCGAAGTAGAAGGCGTAGCTTCAAATCCATGCGAAACAGATGGTTTAGCTACAAATACTTGTGATATACATTATTTAGATAAAACTGCATGCGAAACTAACGACTTAGCTTCAAATCCATGCGAAACACACGATTTATCTTCAAATCAATGCGATGTAGAAGGTTTAGCTTCAAATCAATAAGAGGTAGATGGTTTAGCTTCAAATCAATAGAATATAGAAGGTTTAGCTTCAAATAAATGCGATGTAGAAGGTTTAGCTTCAAATCCATGCGACACACATGATTTATAATCAAATCAATTCGAAGGACAAGGTTTAGATTCAAATCCATGCGAAACAAATGAATTAGCTTCAAATGAATGCGAAGTAGAAGGCTTGGCTTCAAATCCATGCAAAACAAATGGTTTAACTACAAATACTTGTTATATACATTATTTAGCTACAACTGCATGCGAAACGAACGAGTTAGCTTCAAATACATGCGATACACATGATTTAGCTTCAAATCAATGCGATGTGGAAGGTTTAGCTTCAAATCAATGCGATACACAAGATTTAGCTTCAAATCAATGCGATGTAGAAGGTTCAGCTTCAAATCCATGTGACACATATGATTTAGCTTCAAATACTTGCGATATAAGTGATATTGCTTCAAAAGCTGGAGGAACAAACGAGGTGGCTTCAATTCCATGCGAAACAAATGATTTAGCTTGAAATCAATGAGAAGTAGAAGGCGTAGCTTCAAATCCATGCAAAACAAATGGTTTAGCTACAAATACTTGTGATATAGATTATTTAGGTACAACTGCATGCGAAACTAACGAGTTAGCTTCAAATCCATGCGAAACACATTATTTAGCTGCGAATCAATGCGATGTAGAAGGTTTAGCTTCAAGTCAATGCGATGTAGAAGGTTTAGCTTCAAATCCATACGAAACACTTGATTTAGCTTCAAATCAATTCGAAGGACAAGGCTTAGATTCAAATCCATGCGAAACAAATGATTTAGCTTCAAATCAATGCGAAGTAGAAGGCGTAGCTTCAAATCCATGCGAAACAAATGGTTTAGCTACAAATACTTGTGATATACATTATTTAGCTACAACTGCATGCAAAACACATGATTTAGCTTCAAATCAATGCGAAACACATGATTTAGCTTCAAATCAATGCGATGTAGAAGGTTTAGCTTCAAATCCATGCAAAACACGTGATTTATCTTCCAATTAATGCGAAGTAGAAGGCTTAGCTTCAAATCCATGCGAATCAAATGGTTTCGCTTCAAATACTTGTGATATACGGTATTTAGATTTAACTGCATGCGCAACGAACGAGTTAGCTTCAAATCCATGCGAAACACGTGATTTATCTGCAAATCAATGCGATGAAGAAGGTTTAGCTTCAAATCCATGCGAAACAAATGATATAGCTTCAAACACTTGTGGTGTAAGTGATATAGCTTCAAATGAAGACTAATCAAACGAGTTAGCTTCAAAATCCATGCGATACACATGATTTAGCTTCAAATACTAGCGATATAAGTCATGTAGATTCAACTGCAGGCGAACAGAACGAGTTAGTTTCAAATCCATGCGAAACACATGATTTAGCTGCAAATCAATGTGATATAGAAGGTTTAGCTTCAAATCCATGCGATACACAAGATTTAGCTTCAAATCAATGCGATGTAGAAGGTTCAGCTTCAAATCCATGTGACACATATGATTTAGCTTCAAATACTTGCGATATAAGTGATATAGCTTCAAAAGCTGGAGGAACAAACGAGGTGGCTTCAATTCCATGCGAAACAAATGATTTAGCTTCAAATCAATGAGAAGTAGAAGGCGTAGCTTCAAATCCATGCGAAACAAATGGTTTAGCTACAAATACTTGTGATATAGATTATTTAGGTACAACTGCATGCGAAACTAACGATTTAGCTTCAAATCTATGCAAAACACATTATTTAGCTGCAAATCAATGCGATGTAGAAGGTTTAGCTTCAAGTCAATGCGATGTAGAAGGTTTAGCTTCAAATCCATACGAAACACTTGATTTAGCTTCAAATCAATTCGAAGGACAAGGCTTAGATTCAAATCCATGCGAAACAAATGATTTAGCTTCAAATCAATGCGAAGTAGAAGGCGTAGCTTCAAATCCATGCGAAACAAATGGTTTAGCTACAAATACTTGTGATATACATTATTTAGCTACAACTGCATGCAAAACACATGATTTAGCTTCAAATTAATGCGAAACACATGATTTAGCTTCAAATCAATGCGATGTAGAAGGTTTAGCTTCAAATCCATGCAAAACACGTGATTTATCTTCCAATTAATGCGAAGTAGAAGGCTTAGCTTCGAATCCATACGAATCAAATGGTTTAGCTTCAAATACTTGTGATATACGTTATTTAGATTTAACTGCATGCGCAACGAACGAGTTAGCTTCAAATCCATGCGTAACACATGATTTATCTGCAAATCAATGCGATGAAGAAGGTTTAGCTTCAAATCCATGCGAAACAAATGATATAGCTTCAAACACTTGTGGTGTAAGTGATATAGCTTCAAACGAAGACTAATCAAACGAGTTAGCTTCAAAATCCAAGCGATACACATGATTTAGCTTCAAATACTAGCGATATAAGTCATGTAGATTCAACTGCAGGCGAACAGAACGAGTTAGTTTCAAATCCATGCGAAACACATGATTTAGCTGCAAATCAATGTGATATAGAAGGTTTAGATTCAAATCCATGCGATACACAAGATTTAGCTTCAAATCAATGCGATGTAGAAGGTTCAGCTTCAAATCCATGTGACACATATGATTTAGCTTCAAATACTTGCGATATAAGTGATATAGCTTCAAAAGCTGGAGGAACAAACGAGGTGGCTTCAATTCCATGCGAAACAAATGATTTAGCTTCAAATCAATGAGAAGTAGAAGGCGTAGCTTCAAATCCATGCGAAACAAATGGTTTAGCTACAAAAACTTGTGATATAGATTATTTAGGTACAACTGCATGCGAAACTAACGAGTTAGCTTCAAATCCATACGAAACACATGATTTAGCTTCAAATCAATGCGATGTGAAAGGTTTAGCTTCAAATCCACGCGAAACAAATGATTTAGCTTCAAACACTTGGGGTATAAGTGATATAGCTTCAAATGAAGACTAATCAAACGAGTTTGCTTCAAAATCCACGCGATACACATGATTTAGCTTCAAATATTAGCGATATAAGTGATGTAGATTCAACTGCAGGCGAAACGAACGTGTAAGCTTCAAATCCATGCGAAACACATGATTTATCTGCAAATCAATGCGATGTAGAAGGTTTAGCCTCAAATCCATACGAAACACATGATTTAGCTTCAAGTCAATTCGAAGGACAAGGCTTAGATTCAAATCCATGCGAAACAAATGATTTAACTTCAAATGAATGCGAAGTAGAAGGCTTAGCTTCAAATCCATGCAAAACAAATGGTTTAGCTACAAATACTTGTGATATACATTATTTAGCTACAACTGCATGCAAAACAAACGAGTTAGCTTCAAATCCATGCGATACACATGATTTAGCTTCAAATGAATGCGATGTAGTAGGTTCAGCTTCAAATCCATGAGACACATATGATTTAGCTTCAAATACTTGCGATATAAGTGATATAGCTTCAAAAGTTGAGGGAACAAACGAGATAGCTTCAAATCCATGCGAAACACATTATTTAGCTGCGAATCAATGCGATGTAGAAGGTTTAGCTTCAAGTCAATGCGATGTAGAAGGTTTAGCTTCAAATCCATACGAAACACTTGATTTAGCTTCAAATCAATTCGAAGGACAAGGCTTAGATTCAAATCCATGCGAAACAAATGATTTAGCTTCAAATCAATGCGAAGTAGAAGGCGTAGCTTCAAATCCATGCGAAACAAATGGTTTAGCTACAAATACTTGTGATATACATTATTTAGCTACAACTGCATGCAAAACACATGATTTAGCTTCAAATCAATGCGATGTAGAAGGTTTAGCTTCAAATCCATGCAAAACACGTGATTTATTTTCCAATTAATGCGAAGTAGAAGGCTTAGCTTCAAATCAATGCGAATCAAATGGTTTAGCTTCAAATACTTGTGATATACGTTATTTAGATTTAACTGCATGCGCAACGAACGAGTTAGCTTCAAATCCATGCGAAACACATGCTTTAGCTGCAAATCAATGCGATGTAGAAGGTTTAGCTTCAAAACAATAAGAGGTAGAAGGTTTAGCTTCAAATCAAGAGAATGTAGAAGGTTTAGCTTCAAATCAATGCGATGTAGAAGGTTTAGCTTCAAATCCATACGAAACACATGATTTAGCTTCAAATCAATTCGAAGGACAAGGCTTAGATTCAAATCCATGCGAAACAAATGATATAGCTTCAAATCAATGCGATGTAGAAGGTTTAGCGTCAAATCCATGCGATACACAAGATTTATCTTCAAATCAATGCGATGTGGTAGGTTCAGCTTCAAATCCATGCGACACATATGATTTAGCTTCAAATACTTGCGATATAAGTGATATAGCTTCAAAAGCTGGAGGAACAAACGAGGTGGCTTCAATTCCATGCGAAACAAATGGTTTAGCTACAAATACTTGTGATATAGATTATTTAGCTACAACTGCATGCGAAACTAAAGAGTTATCTTCAAATCCATGCGAAACACATTATTTAGCTGCAAATCAATGCGATGTAGAAGGTATAGCTTCAAGTCAATGCGATGTAGAAGGTTTAGCTTCAAATCCATACGACACATATGATTTAGCTTCAAATACTTGCGATATAAGTGATATAGCTTCAAAAGCTGGAGGAACAAACGAGGTGGCTTCAATTCAATGCGAAACAAATGATTTAGCTTGAAATCAATGAGAAGTAGAAGGCGTAGCTTCAAATCCATGCAAAACAAATGGTTTAGCTACAAATACTTGTGATATAGATTATTTAGGTACAACTGCATGCGAAACTAACGAGTTAGCTTCAAATCCATGCGAAACACATTATTTAGCTGCGAATCAATGCGATGTAGAAGGTTTAGCTTCAAGTCAATGCGATGTAGAAGGTTTAGCTTCAAATCAATGCGATGTAGAAGGTTTAGATTCCAATCCATACGAAACACATGATTTAGCTTCAAATCAATGCGATGTAGAAGGTTCAGCTTGAAATCCATGCGACACATATGATTTAGCTTCAAATACTTGCGATATAAGTGATATAGCTTCAAAAGCTGGAGGAACAAACGAGGTGGCTTCAATTCCATGCGAAACTAATGATTTAGCTTTAAATCAATGCGAAGTAGAAGGCGTAGCTTCAAATCCATGCGAAACAGATGGTTTAGCTACAAATACTTGTGATATACATTCTTTAGATAAAACTGCATGCGAAACTAACGACTTAGCTTCAAATCCATGCGAAACACACGATTTATCTTCAAATCAATGCGATGTAGAAGGTTTAGCTTCAAATCAATAAGAGGTAGATGGTTTAGCTTCAAATCAATAGAATATAGAAGGTTTAGCTTCAAATAAATGCGATGTAGAAGGTTTAGCTTCAAATCCATGCGACACACATGATTTATAATCAAATCAATTCGAAGGACAAGGTTTAGATTCAAATCCATGCGAAACAAATGAATTAGCTTCAAATGAATGCGAAGTAGAAGGCTTGGCTTCAAATCCATGCAAAACAAATGGTTTAACTACAAATACTTGTTATATACATTATTTAGCTACAACTGCATGCGAAACGAACGAGTTAGCTTCAAATACATGCGATACACATGACTTAGCTTCAAATCAATGCGATGTGGAAGGTTTAGCTTCAAATCAATGCGATACACAAGATTTAGCTTCAAATCAATGCGATGTAGAAGGTTCAGCTTCAAATCCATGTGACACATATGATTTAGCTTCAAATACTTGCGATATAAGTGATATTGCTTCAAAAGCTGGAGGAACAAACGAGGTGGCTTCAATTCCATGCGAAACAAATGATTTAGCTTGAAATCAATGAGAAGTAGAAGGCGTAGCTTCAAATCCATGCGAAACAAATGGTTTAGCTACAAATACTTGTGATATAGATTATTTAGGTACAACTGCATGCGAAACTAACGATTTAGCTTCAAATCTATGCAAAACACATTATTTAGCTGCAAATCAATGCGATGTAGAAGGTTTAGCTTCAAGTCAATGCGATGTAGAAGGTATAGCTTCAAATCCATACGAAACACTTGATTTAGCTTCAAATCAATTCGAAGGACAAGGCTTAGATTCAAATCCATGCGAAACAAATGATTTAGCTTCAAATCAATGCGAAGTAGAAGGCGTAGCTTCAAATCCATGCGAAACAAATGGTTTAGCTACAAATACTTGTGATATACATTATTTAGCTACAACTGCATGCAAAACACATGATTTAGCTTCAAATTAATGCGAAACACATGATTTAGCTTCAAATCAATGCGATGTAGAAGGTTTAGCTTCAAATCCATGCAAAACACGTGATTTATCTTCCAATTAATGCGAAGTAGAAGGCTTAGCTTCGAATCCATACGAATCAAATGGTTTAGCTTCAAATACTTGTGATATACGTTATTTAGATTTAACTGCATGCGCAACGAACGAGTTAGCTTCAAATCCATGCGTAACACATGATTTATCTGCAAATCAATGCGATGAAGAAGGTTTAGCTTCAAATCCATGCGAAACAAATGATATAGCTTCAAACACTTGTGGTGTAAGTGATATAGCTTCAAACGAAGACTAATCAAACGAGTTAGCTTCAAAATCCAAGCGATACACATGATTTAGCTTCAAATACTAGCGATATAAGTCATGTAGATTCAACTGCAGGCGAACAGAACGAGTTAGTTTCAAATCCATGCGAAACACATGATTTAGCTGCAAATCAATGTGATATAGAAGGTTTAGATTCAAATCCATGCGATACACAAGATTTAGCTTCAAATCAATGCGATGTAGAAGGTTCAGCTTCAAATCCATGTGACACATATGATTTAGCTTCAAATACTTGCGATATAAGTGATATAGCTTCAAAAGCTGGAGGAACAAACGAGGTGGCTTCAATTCCATGCGAAACAAATGATTTAGCTTCAAATCAATGAGAAGTAGAAGGCGTAGCTTCAAATCCATGCGAAACAAATGGTTTAGCTACAAAAACTTGTGATATAGATTATTTAGGTACAACTGCATGCGAAACTAACGAGTTAGCTTCAAATCCATACGAAACACATGATTTAGCTTCAAATCAATGCGATGTGAAAGGTTTAGCTTCAAATCCACGCGAAACAAATGATTTAGCTTCAAACACTTGGGGTATAAGTGATATAGCTTCAAATGAAGACTAATCAAACGAGTTTGCTTCAAAATCCACGCGATACACATGATTTAGCTTCAAATATTAGCGATATAAGTGATGTAGATTCAACTGCAGGCGAAACGAACGTGTAAGCTTCAAATCCATGCGAAACACATGATTTATCTGCAAATCAATGCGATGTAGAAGGTTTAGCCTCAAATCCATACGAAACACATGATTTAGCTTCAAGTCAATTCGAAGGACAAGGCTTAGATTCAAATCCATGCGAAACAAATGATTTAACTTCAAATGAATGCGAAGTAGAAGGCTTAGCTTCAAATCCATGCAAAACAAATGGTTTAGCTACAAATACTTGTGATATACATTATTTAGCTACAACTGCATGCAAAACAAACGAGTTAGCTTCAAATCCATGCGATACACATGATTTAGCTTCAAATGAATGCGATGTAGTAGGTTCAGCTTCAAATCCATGAGACACATATGATTTAGCTTCAAATACTTGCGATATAAGTGATATAGCTTCAAAAGTTGAGGGAACAAACGAGATAGCTTCAAATCCATGCGAAACACATTATTTAGCTGCGAATCAATGCGATGTAGAAGGTTTAGCTTCAAGTCAATGCGATGTAGAAGGTTTAGCTTCAAATCCATACGAAACACTTGATTTAGCTTCAAATCAATTCGAAGGACAAGGCTTAGATTCAAATCCATGCGAAACAAATGATTTAGCTTCAAATCAATGCGAAGTAGAAGGCGTAGCTTCAAATCCATGCGAAACAAATGGTTTAGCTACAAATACTTGTGATATACATTATTTAGCTACAACTGCATGCAAAACACATGATTTAGCTTCAAATCAATGCGATGTAGAAGGTTTAGCTTCAAATCCATGCAAAACACGTGATTTATTTTCCAATTAATGCGAAGTAGAAGGCTTAGCTTCAAATCAATGCGAATCAAATGGTTTAGCTTCAAATACTTGTGATATACGTTATTTAGATTTAACTGCATGCGCAACGAACGAGTTAGCTTCAAATCCATGCGAAACACATGCTTTAGCTGCAAATCAATGCGATGTAGAAGGTTTAGCTTCAAAACAATAAGAGGTAGAAGGTTTAGCTTCAAATCAAGAGAATGTAGAAGGTTTAGCTTCAAATCAATGCGATGTAGAAGGTTTAGCTTCAAATCCATACGAAACACATGATTTAGCTTCAAATCAATTCGAAGGACAAGGCTTAGATTCAAATCCATGCGAAACAAATGATATAGCTTCAAATCAATGCGATGTAGAAGGTTTAGCGTCAAATCCATGCGATACACAAGATTTATCTTCAAATCAATGCGATGTGGTAGGTTCAGCTTCAAATCCATGCGACACATATGATTTAGCTTCAAATACTTGCGATATAAGTGATATAGCTTCAAAAGCTGGAGGAACAAACGAGGTGGCTTCAATTCCATGCGAAACAAATGGTTTAGCTACAAATACTTGTGATATAGATTATTTAGCTACAACTGCATGCGAAACTAAAGAGTTATCTTCAAATCCATGCGAAACACATTATTTAGCTGCAAATCAATGCGATGTAGAAGGTATAGCTTCAAGTCAATGCGATGTAGAAGGTTTAGCTTCAAATCCATACGACACATATGATTTAGCTTCAAATACTTGCGATATAAGTGATATAGCTTCAAAAGCTGTAGGAACAAACGAGGTAGCTTCAATTCCATGCGAGACACATGATTTAGCTTCAAATCAATGAGAAGTAGAAGGCGCAGCTACAAATCCATGCGAAACAAATGGTTTAGCTACAAATACTTGTGATATAGATTATTTAGGTACAACTGCATGCGAAACTAACGAGTTAGCTTCAAATCCATGCGAAACACATTATTTAGCTGCAAATCAATGCGATGTAGAAGGTTTAGCTTCAAATCCATACGAAACACATGATTTAGCTTCAAATCAATTCGAAGGACAAGGCTTAGATTCAAATCCATGCGAAACAAATGATTTAGCTTCAAATGAATGCGAAGTAGAAGGTTTAGCTTCAAATCCATGCAAAACAAATGGTTTAGCTACAAATACTTGTGATATACATTATTTAGCTACAACTGCATGCGAAACAAACGAGGTAGCTTCAATTCCATGCGAAACAAATGATTTAGCTTCAAATCAATGCGAAGTAGAAGGCGTAGCTTCAAATCCATGCGAAACAAATGGTTTAGCTACAAATACTTGTGATATACATTATTTAGCTACAACTGCATGCAAAACACATGATTTAGCTTCAAATTAATGCGAAACACATGATTTAGCTTCAAATCAATGCGATGTAGAAGGTTTAGCTTCAAATCCATGCAAAACACGTGATTTATCTTCCAATTAATGCGAAGTAGAAGGCTTAGCTTCGAATCCATGCGAATCAAATGGTTTAGCTTCAAATACTTGTGATATACGTTATTTAGATTTAACTGCATGCGCAACGAACGAGTTAGCTTCAAATCCATGCGTAACACATGATTTATCTGCAAATCAATGCGATGAAGAAGGTTTAGCTTCAAATCCATGCGAAACAAATGATATAGCTTCAAACACTTGTGGTGTAAGTGATATAGCTTCAAACGAAGACTAATCAAACGAGTTAGCTTCAAAATCCAAGCGATACACATGATTTAGCTTCAAATACTAGCGATATAAGTCATGTAGATTCAACTGCAGGCGAACAGAACGAGTTAGTTTCTAATCCATGCGAAACACATGATTTAGCTGCAAATCAATGTGATATAGAAGGTTTAGATTCACATCCATGCGATACACAAGATTTAGCTTCAAATCAATGCGATGTAGAAGGTTCAGCTTCAAATCCATGTGACACATATGATTTAGCTTCAAATACTTGCGATATAAGTGATATAGCTTCAAAAGCTGGAGGAACAAACGAGGTGGCTTCAATTCCATGCGAAACAAATGATTTAGCTTCAAATCAATGAGAAGTAGAAGGCGTAGCTTCAAATCCATGCGAAACAAATGGTTTAGCTACAAAAACTTGTGATATAGATTATTTAGGTACAACTGCATGCGAAACTAACGAGTTAGCTTCAATCCATACGAAACACATGATTTAGCTTCAAATCAATGCGATGTGAAAGGTTTAGCTTCAAATCCACGCGAAACAAATGATTTAGCTTCAAACACTTGGGGTATAAGTGATATAGCTTCAAATGAAGACTAATCAAACGAGTTTGCTTCAAAATCCACGCGATACACATGATTTAGCTTCAAATATTAGCGATATAAGTGATGTAGATTCAACTGCAGGCGAAACGAACGTGTAAGCTTCAAATCCATGCGAAACACATGATTTATCTGCAAATCAATGCGATGTAGAAGGTTTAGCCTCAAATCCATACGAAACACATGATTTAGCTTCAAGTCAATTCGAAGGACAAAGCTTAGATTCAAATCCATGCGAAACAAATGATTTAACTTCAAATGAATGCGAAGTAGAAGGCTTAGCTTCAAATCCATGCAAAACAAATGGTTTAGCTACAAATACTTGTGATATACATTATTTAGCTACAACTGCATGCAAAACAAACGAGTTAGCTTCAAATCCATGCGATACACATGATTTAGCTTCAAATGAATGCGATGTAGTAGGTTCAGCTTCAAATCCATGAGACACATATGATTTAGCTTCAAATACTTTCGATATAAGTGATATAGCTTCAAAAGCTGAGGGAACAAACGAGATAGCTTCAATTCCATGCGAGACACATGATTTAGCTTCAAATCAATGCGATGTAGAAGGTTGAGCTTCAAATCCATACGAAACACATGATTTAGCTTCAAATCAATTCGAAGTACAATGCTTAGATTCAAATCCATGCGAAACAAATGATTTAGCTTCAAATGAATGCGAAGTAGAAGGCTTAGCTTCAAATCCATGCAAAACAAATGATTTAGCTTCAAACACTTGGGGTATAAGTGATATAGCTTCAAATGCAGACTAATGAAACAAGTTAGCTTCAAAATCCACGCGATATACATGATTTAGCTTCAAATACTTGCGATATTAGTGATGTAGGTTCAACTGCAGGCGAACCCAACGAGTTAATTTCAGATCCATGCGAAACACATGATTTAGCTTCAAATCAATTCGAAGTAGAAGGCTTAGCTTCAAATCCAAGCGAGACACATGATTTCGCTTCAAGTCAATTCGAAGGAGAAGGCTTAGATTCAAATCCAAGCTAAACAAATGATTTAGCTTCAGATATTTGCGATATAAGTGATATAGCCTCAAATGCAGACGAAACAAACGAGTTAGCTTGAAATCTAAGCGAAAGAAATGATTTAGCTTAAAATCGATGCGATGTAGATGGATTAGCTTCAAATGCAAGCGAAACACATGACTTAGCTTCAAATCAATGCGATGTAGAATGTTTAGCTTCAAATCAATAGAATGTAGAAGGTTTAGCTTCAAATCAATGCGATGTGGAAGGTTTAGCTTCAAATCCATACGAAACACATGATTTAGCTTCAAATCAATTCGAAGGACAAGGCTTAGATTCAAATCCATGCGTAACAAATGATTTAGATTAAAATGAATGCGAAGTAGAAGGCATAGCTTCAAATCCATGCGAAACAAATGGTTTAGCTAAGAATACTTGTGAAATACGTTACTTAGATTTAACTGCATGCGCAACAAACGAGTTAGCTTCAAATCCATGCGAAACACATGATTTAGCTGGAAATCAATGCGATGAAGAAGGTTTAGCTTCAAATCCATGCGAAACAAATGATATAGCTTCAAACACTTGGGGTGTAAGTGATATAGCTTCAAATGAAGACTAATCAAACGAGTTAGCTTCAAATCCATGCAACACACATGATTTAGCTGCAAATCAATGCGATGTGGAAGGTTTAGATTCAAATCCATACGAAACAAATGGTTTAGCTACAAATACTTGTGATATACATTATTTAGCTACAACTGCATGCAAAACACATGATTTAGCTTCAAATCAATGCGATGTAGAAGGTTTAGCTTCAAAACAATAAGAGGTAGAAGGTATAGCTTCAAATCAATAGAATGTAGTAGGTTTAGCTTCAAATCAATGCGATGTAGAAGGTTTAGCTTCAAATCAATGCGATGTAGAAGGTTTAGATTCCAATCCATACGAAACACATGATTTAGCTTCAAATCAATGCGATGTAGAAGGTTCAGCTTGAAATCCATGCGACACATATGATTTAGCTTCAAATACTTGCGATATAAGTGATATAGCTTCAAAAGCTGGAGGAACAAACGAGGTGGCTTCAATTCCATGCGAAACTAATGATTTAGCTTTAAATCAATGCGAAGTAGAAGGCGTAGCTTCAAATCCATGCGAAACAGATGGTTTAGCTACAAATACTTGTGATATACATTATTTAGATAAAACTGCATGCGAAACTAACGACTTAGCTTCAAATCCATGCCAAACACACGATTTATCTTCAAATCAATGCGATGTAGAAGGTTTAGCTTCAAATCAATAAGAGGTAGATGGTTTAGCTTCAAATCAATAGAATATAGAAGGTTTAGCTTCAAATAAATGCGATGTAGAAGGTTTAGCTTCAAATCCATGCGACACACATGATTTATAATCAAATCAATTCGAAGGACAAGGTTTAGATTCAAATCCATGCGAAACAAATGATTTAGCTTCAAATGAATGCGAAGTAGAAGGCTTGGCTTCAAATCCATGCAAAACAAATGGTTTAACTACAAATACTTGTTATATACATTATTTAGCTACAACTGCATGCGAAACGAACGAGTTAGCTTCAAATACATGCGATACACATGATTTAGCTTCAAATCAATGCGATGTGGAAGGTTTAGCTTCAAATCAATGCGATACACAAGATTTAGCTTCAAATCAATGCGATGTAGAAGGTTCAGCTTCAAATCCATGTGACACATATGATTTAGCTTCAAATACTTGCGATATAAGTGATATTGCTTCAAAAGCTGGAGGAACAAACGAGGTGGCTTCAATTCCATGCGAAACAAATGATTTAGCTTGAAATCAATGAGAAGTAGAAGGCGTAGCTTCAAATCCATGCGAAACAAATGGTTTAGCTACAAATACTTGTGATATAGATTATTTAGGTACAACTGCATGCGAAACTAACGAGTTAGCTTCAAATCCATGCGAAACACATTATTTAGCTGCGAATCAATGCGATGTAGAAGGTTTAGCTTCAAGTCAATGCGATGTAGAAGGTTTAGCTTCAAATCCATACGAAACACTTGATTTAGCTTCAAATCAATTCGAAGGACAAGGCTTAGATTCAAATCCATGCGAAACAAATGATTTAGCTTCAAATCAATGCGAAGTAGAAGGCGTAGCTTCAAATCCATGCGAAACAAATGGTTTAGCTACAAATACTTGTGATATACATTATTTAGCTACAACTGCATGCAAAACACATGATTTAGCTTCAAATCAATGCGATGTAGAAGGTTTAGCTTCAAATCCATGCAAAACACGTGATTTATTTTCCAATTAATGCGAAGTAGAAGGCTTAGCTTCAAATCAATGCGAATCAAATAGTTTAGCTTCAAATACTTGTGATATACGTTATTTAGATTTAACTGCATGCGCAACGAACGAGTTAGCTTCAAATCCATGCGAAACACATGATTTAGCTGCAAATCAATGCGATGTAGAAGGTTTAGCTTCAAAACAATAAGAGGTAGAAGGTTTAGCTTCAAATCAAGAGAATGTAGAAGGTTTAGCTTCAAATCAATGCGATGTAGAAGGTTTAGCTTCAAATCCATACGAAACACATGATTTAGCTTCAAATCAATTCGAAGGACAAGGCTTAGATTCAAATCCATGCGAAACAAATGATATAGCTTCAAATCAATGCGATGTAGAAGGTTTAGCGTCAAATCCATGCGATACACAAGATTTATCTTCAAATCAATGCGATGTAGTAGGTTCAGCTTCAAATCCATGCGACACATATGATTTAGCTTCAAATACTTGCGATATAAGTGATATAGCTTCAAAAGCTGGAGGAACAAACGAGGTGGCTTCAATTCCATGCGAAACAAATGGTTTAGCTACAAATACTTGTGATATAGATTATTTAGCTACAACTGCATGCGAAACTAAAGAGTTATCTTCAAATCCATGCGAAACACATTATTTAGCTGCAAATCAATGCGATGTAGAAGGTATAGCTTCAAGTCAATGCGATGTAGAAGGTACAGCTTCAAATCAATGCGACACATATGATTTAGCTTCAAATACTTGCGATATAAGTGATATAGCTTTAAAAGCAGGAGGAACAAACGAGGTAGCTTCAATTCCATGCGAAACAAATGATTTAGCTTCAAATCAATGCGAAGTAGAAGGCGTAGCTTCAAATCCATGCGAAACAAATGGTTTAGCTACAAATACTTGTGATATACATTATTTAGCTACAACTGCATGCAAAACACATGATTTAGCTTCAAATCAATGCGAAACACATGATTTAGCTTCAAATCAATGCGATGTAGAAGGTTTAGCTTCAAATCCATGCAAAACACGTGATTTATCTTCCAATTAATGCGAAGTAGAAGGCTTAGCTTCAAATCCATGCGAATCAAATGGTTTCGCTTCAAATACTTGTGATATACGGTATTTAGATTTAACTGCATGCGCAACGAACGAGTTAGCTTCAAATCCATGCGAAACACGTGATTTATCTGCAAATCAATGCGATGAAGAAGGTTTAGCTTCAAATCCATGCGAAACAAATGATATAGCTTCAAACACTTGTGGTGTAAGTGATATAGCTTCAAATGAAGACTAATCAAACGAGTTAGCTTCGAAATCCATGCGATACACATGATTTAGCTTCAAATACTAGCGATATAAGTCATGTAGATTCAACTGCAGGCGAACAGAACGAGTTAGTTTCAAATCCATGCGAAACACATGATTTAGCTGCAAATCAATGTGATATAGAAGGTTTAGCTTCAAATCCATGCGATACACAAGATTTAGCTTCAAATCAATGCGATGTAGAAGGTTCAGCTTCAAATCCATGTGACACATATGATTTAGCTTCAAATACTTGCGATATAAGTGATATAGCTTCAAAAGCTGGAGGAACAAACGAGGTGGCTTCAATTCCATGCGAAACAAATGATTTAGCTTCAAATCAATGAGAAGTAGAAGGCGTAGCTTCAAATCCATGCGAAACAAATGGTTTAGCTACAAATACTTGTGATATAGATTATTTAGGTACAACTGCATGCGAAACTAACGATTTAGCTTCAAATCCATGCGAAACACATTATTTAGCTGCAAATCAATGCGATGTAGAAGGTTTAGCTTCAAGTCAATGTGATGTAGAAGGTTTAGCTTCAAATCCATACGAAACATTTGATTTAGCTTCAAATCAATTCGAAGGACAAGGCTTAGATTCAAATCCATGCGAAACAAATGATTTAGCTTCAAATCAATGCGAAGTAGAAGGCGTATCTTCAAATCCATGCGAAACAAATGGTTTAGCTACAAATACTTGTGATATACATTATTTAGCTACAACTGCATGCAAAACACATGATTTAGCTTCAAATCAATGCGAAACACATGATTTAGCTTCAAATCAATGCGATGTAGAAGGTTTAGCTTCAAATCCATGCAAAACACGTGATTTATTTTCCAATTAATGCGAAGTAGAAGGCTTAGCTTCAAATCAATGCGAATCAAATGGTTTAGCTTCAAATACTTGTGATGTACGTTATTTAGATTTAACTGCATGCGCAACGAACGAGTTAGTTTCAAATCCATGCGAAACACATGATTTAGCTGCAAATCAATGCGATGTAGAAGGTTTAGCTTCAAAACAATAAGAGGTAGAAGGTTTAGCTTCAAATCAAGAGAATGTAGAAGGTTTAGCTTCAAATCAATGCGATGTAGAAGGTTTAGCTTCAAATCCATACGAAACACATGATTTAGCTTCAAATCAATTCGAAGGACAAGGCTTAGATTCAAATCCATGCGAAACAAATGATATAGCTTCAAATCAATGCGATGTAGAAGGTTTAGCGTCAAATCCATGCGATACACAAGATTTATCTTCAAATCAATGCGATGTAGTAGGTTCAGCTTCAAATCCATGCGACACATATGATTTAGCTTCAAATACTTGCGATATAAGTGATATAGCTTAAAAAGCTGGAGGAACAAACGAGGTGGCTTCAATTCCATGCGAAACAAATGGTTTAGCTACAAATACATGTGATATAGATTATTTAGCTACAACTGCATGCGAAACTAAAGAGTTATCTTCAAATCCATGCGAAACACATTATTTAGCTGCAAATCAATGCGATGTAGAAGGTATAGCTTCAAGTCAATGCGATGTAGAAGGTTTAGCTTCAAATCCATACGACACATATGATTTAGCTTCAAATACTTGCGATATAAGTGATATAGCTTCAAAAGCTGTAGGAACAAACGAGGTAGCTTCAATTCCATGCGAGACACATGATTTAGCTTCAAATCAATGCGAAACACATGATTTAGCTTCAAATCAATGCGATGTAGAAGGTTTAGCTTCAAATCCATGCAAAACACGTGATTTATTTTCCAATTAATGCGAAGTAGAAGGCTTAGCTTCAAATCAATGCGAATCAAATGGTTTAGCTTCAAATACTTGTGATGTACGTTATTTAGATTTAACTGCATGCGCAACGAACGAGTTAGTTTCAAATCCATGCGAAACACATGATTTAGCTGCAAATCAATGCGATGTAGAAGGTTTAGCTTCAAAACAATAAGAGGTAGAAGGTTTAGCTTCAAATCAAGAGAATGTAGAAGGTTTAGCTTCAAATCAATGCGATGTAGAAGGATTAGCTTCAAATCCATGCGAACACATTATTTAGCTGCAAATCAGTGCGAAGTAGAAGGCTCGGGTTCAAATCAATGCTATTCAAATGGTTCATCTTCAAATACTTGTGAAAGACATGATTTAGCTTCAACTGCATGCGAAACACATGATTTAGCTTCAAATCAATGCGATGTAGTAGGTTTAGCTTCAAATTCATGCAAAACACGTCATTTAACGTCCAATTAATGCGAAGTAGAAGACTTAGCTTCAAATCCATGCGAATCAAATGGTTTAGCTTCAAATACTTGTGATATACGTTATTTAGATTTAACGGATGCGCAACGACCGAGTTAGCTTCAAATCCATGCGAAACACATGATTTAGCTTCAAATCAATGCTATGTAGAAGGTTTAGCTGCAAATCCATGCGTCACAGATGATTTAGCTTCAGATAATTGCGATATAAGTAATATAGCTTCAAATGCAGACGAAACAAATGATTTGGCTTCAAATCGAAGCGAAACACATGATTTAGTTTCAAATCAATGCGATGTAGATGGTTTAGCTTCAAATCTGTGCGAAACAAATGATTTAGCTTCAAATACTCTCGATATTAGTGATGTAGCTTCAAATGCAGAAGAAACAAACGAATTAGCTTCAAATTCATGCGAAACACATGATTTAGCTGCAAATCAATGTGATGTAGAAGGTTTAACTTCAAATCCATGCGATACACAAGATTTATATTCAAATCAATGCGAGGTAAAAGGTTTAGCTTCAAATCCATGCAAAACACGTGATTTTTCTTCCAATTAATGCGAAGTAGAAGGCTTATCTTCAAATCCATGCAAAACAAATGGTTTAACTACAAATACTTGTGATATACATTATTTAGCTACAACTGCATGCGAAACAAACGAGTTAACTTCAAATCCATGCGATGCACATGATTTAGCTTCAAATCAATGCGATGTAGAAGGTTTAGCTTCAAATCTATGCGAAACACATTATTTAGCTGCAAATCAGTGCGAAGTAGAAGGCTCGGGTTCAAATCAATGCAATGCAAATGCTTCATCTTCAAATACTTGTGAAAGATATGATTTAGCTTCAACTGCATGCGAAACACATGATTTAGCTTCAAATCAATGCGATGTAGAAGGTTTAGCTTCAAATCCATGCGAAACACGTGATTTTTCTTCCAATTAATGCGAAGTAGAAGGCTTATCTTCAAATCCATGCGAATCAAATGGTTTAGCTTCAAATTCTTGTGATATACGTTATATAGATTTAACTGCATGCGCAACGAACGAGTTAGCTTCTAATCCATGCGAAACACATGATTTAGTTGCAAATCAATGCGATGTAGAAGGTTTGCTTCAAATCAATAAGAGGTAAATGGTTTAGCTTCAAATCAATAGAATATAGAAGGTTTAGCTTCAAATAAATGCGATGTAGAAGGTTTAGCTTCAAATCCATACGACACACATGATTTAGATTCAAATCAATTCGAAGGACAAAGCTTATATTCAAATCCATGCGAAACAAATGATTTAGCTTCAAATGAATGCGAAGTAGAAGGCTTGGCTTCAAATCCATGCGAAACACACGATTTATCTTCAAATCAATGCGATGTAGAAGGTTTGCTTCAAATCAATAAGAGGTAGATGGTTTAGCTTCAAATCAATAGAATATAGAAGGTTTAGCTTCAAATAAATGCGATGTAGAAAGTTTAGCTTCAAATCCACGCGAAACAAATGATTTAGATTCAAACACTTTGGGTATATGTGATATAGCTTCAAATGCAGACTAATCAAATGAGTTAGCTTCAAAATCCACGCGATACACATGATTTAGCTACAAACACTTGCGGTATAAGTGATGTAGATTCAACTGCAGGCAAAACGAACGAGTTAGCTTCAAATCCATGCGAAAAACATGATTTAGCTGCAAATCAATGTGATGTAGAAGGTTTAGCTTCAAATCCCTGCGATACACAAGATTTAGCTTCAAATCAATGCGATGTATAAGGTTCAGCTTCAAATCCATGTGACACATATGATTTAGCTTCAAATACTTGCGATATAAGTGTTATAGCTTCAAAAGCTGGAGGAACAAACGAGGTGGCGTCAATTCCATGCGAAACAAGTGATTTAGCTTCAAATCAATGCGAAGTAGAAGGCGTAGCTTCAAATCCATGCGAAACAAATGATTTAGCTTCAAATGAATGCGAAGTAGAAGGCTTGGCTTCAAATCCATGCGAAACAAATGATTTAGCTTCAAATGAATGCGAAGTAGAAGGCTTGGCTTCAAATCCATGCAAAACAAATGGTTTAGCTACAAATACTTGTGATACAGATTATTTAGCTACAACTGCATGCGAAACTAACGAGTTAGCTTCAAATCCATGCGAAACACACGATTTATCTTCAAATCAATGCGATGTAGAAGGTTTGCTTCAAATCAATAAGAGGTAGATGGTTTAGCTTCAAATCAATAGAATATAGAAGGTTTAGCTTCAAATAAATGCGATGTAGAAGGTTTAGCTTCAAATCCATACGACACACATGATTTAGATTCAAATCAATTCGAAGGACAAAGCTTATATTCAAATCCATGCGAAACAAATGATTTAGCTTCAAATGAATGCGAAGTAGAAGGCTTGGCTTCAAATCCATGCGAAACAAATGATTTAGCTTCAAATGAATGCGAAGTAGAAGGCTTGGCTTCAAATCCATGCAAAACAAATGGTTTAACTACAAATACTTGTGATATACATTATTTAGCTACAACTGCATGCGAAACAAACGAGTTAACTTCAAATCCATGCGATGCACATGACTTAGCTTCAAATCAATGCGATGTAGAAGGTTTAGCTTCAAATCCATGCGAAACACATTATTTAGCTGCAAATCAGTGCGAAGTAGAAGGCTCGGGTTCAAATCAATGCAATGCAAATGGTTCATCTTCATATACTTGTGAAAGATATGATTTAGCTTCAACTGCATGCGAAACACATGATTTAGCTTCAAATCAATGCGATGTAGAAGGTTTAGCTTCTAATCCATGCAAAACACGTGATTTATCTTCCAATTAATGCGAAGTAGAAGGCTTAGCTTCAAATCCATGCGAATCAAATGGTTTAGCTTCAAATACATGTGGTGTAAGTGATATAGCTTCAAATGAAGACTAATCAAACGAGTTAGCTTCAAAATCCACGCGATACACATGATTTAGCTTCAAATACTAGCGATATAAGTCATGTAGATTCAACTGCAGACGAACCGAACAAGTTAGTTTCAAATCCATGCGAAACACATTATTTAGCTCCAAATCAATGCGATGTAGAAGGTTTAGCTTCAAGACAATAAGAGGTAGAAGGTTTAGCTTCAAATCAATAGTTTGTAGAAGGTTTAGCTACAAGTCAATGCGATGTAGAAGGCTTAGCTTCAAATACATACGAAACACATGATTTAGCTTCAAATCAATGCGAGGTAGAAGGTTTAGCTTCAAATCCATGCAAAACACGTGATTTTTCTTCCAATTAATGCGAAGTAGAAGGCTTATCTTCAAATCCATGCGAATCAAAAGGTTTAGCTTCAAATTCTTGTGATATACGTTATTTAGATTTAACTGCATGCGCAACGAACGAGTTAGCTTCTAATCCATGCCAAACACATGATTTAGCTGCAAATCAATGCGATGAAGAAGGTTTAGCTTCAAATCCATGCGAAACAAATGATATAGCTTCAAATACTTGTGGTGTAAGTGATATAGCTTCAAATGAAGACTAATCAAACGAGTTAGCTTCAAAATCCACGCGATACACATGATTTAGCTTCAAATACTAGCGATATAAGTCATGTAGATTCAACTGCAGACGAACCGAACAAGTTAGTTTCAAATCCATGCGAAACACATTATTTAGCTCCAAATCAATGCGATGTAGAAGGTTTAGCTTCAAGACAATAAGAGGTAGAAGGTTTAGCTTCAAATCAATAGTTTGTAGAAGGTTTAGCTACAAGTCAATGCGATGTAGAAGGTTTAGCTTCAAATACATACGAAACACATGATTTAGCTTCAAATCAATGCGAGGTAGAAGGTTTAGCTTCAAATCCATGCAAAACACGTGATTTTTCTTCCAATTAATGCGAAGTAGAAGGCTTATCTTCAAATCCATGCGAATCAAAAGGTTTAGCTTCAAATTCTTGTGATATACGTTATTTAGATTTAACTGCATGCGCAACGAACGAGTTAGCTTCTAATCCATGCCAAACACATGATTTAGCTGCAAATCAATGCGATGAAGAAGGTTTAGCTTCAAATCCATGCGAAACAAATGATATAGCTTCAAACACTTGGGGTATAAGAGATATAGCTTCAAATGAAAACTAATCAAACGAGTTAGCTTCAAAATCCACGCGATACACATGATTTAACTTCAAATACTAGCGATATAAGTGATGTAGATTCAACTACAGGCGAAACGAACGAGTTAGCTTCAAATCCATGCGAAACACATGATTTAGCTGCAAATCAATGCGATGTTGAAGGTTTAGCTTCAAATCCATGCGAAATAAATGGATTAGCTACAAATACTTGTGATATACATTATTTAGCTACAACTGCATGCGGAACAAACGAGTTTGCTTCAAATCCATGCGAAACATATGATTTAGCTTCAAATCAATGCTATGTAGAAGGTTTAGCTGCAAATCCATGCGACACGGATGATTTAGCTTCAGATAATTACGATATAAGTAATATAGCTTCAAATGCAGACGAAACACATGATTTGGATTCAAATCGAAGCGAAACACATGATTTAGCTTCAAATACTCTCGATATTAGTGATGTAGCTTCAAATGCAGAAGAAACAAACGAGTTAGCTTGAAATCCATGCGAGACACATGATTTAGCTTCAAATCAATGCGATGTAGAAGTTTTAGCTTCAGATCCACGCGCAACAAATGACTTAGCTACAAACACTTGGGGTATAAGTGATATAGCCTCAAATGCAGACCAATCAAACGAGTTAGCTTCAAAATCCACGCGATACACATGATTTAGCTTCAAATACTAGCGATATAACTGATGTAGATTCAACTGCAGGCGAAACGAACGAGTTAGCTTTAAATCCATGCGAAACACATGATTTAGCCTGCAAATCAATGCGATGTAGAAGGTTTAGCTTCAAATCCATGCGATACACAAGATTTAGCTCCAAATCAATGCGATGTAGTAGGTTCAGCTTCAAATCCATGCGACACATATGATTTAGCTTCAAATACTTGCGATATATGTGATATAGCTTCAAAAGCAGGAGGAAATCAATGCGAAGTAGAAGGCTTAGCTTCAAATCCATGCAAAACAAATGGTTTAGCTAGAAATGCTTGTGATATACATTATTTAGCTACAACTGCATGTGAAACAAACGAGTTAGCTTCAAATCCATGCGAAACACACTATTTAGCTTCAAATCAATGCGATGTAGATGGTTTAGCTTCAAATCCATGCGAAACACATTATTTAGCTGCAAATCAGTGCGAAGTAGAAGGTTCAGGTTCAAATCCATGCGATTCAAATGGTTCATCTTCAAATACTTGTGAAAGACATGATTTAGCTTCAAAAGCATGCGAAACAAACGAGTTAGCTGCAAATCAATGCGATGTAGAAGGTTTAGCCTCAAATCCATGCGAAACAAATGGTTTAGATACAAATACTTGTGATATACATTATTTAGCTATAACTGCATGCGAAACGAACGAGTTAGCTTCAAATCCATGCGAAACACACGATTTAGCTTCAAATCAGCGCGAAGTAGAAGGTTTAGCTTCAAATCCATGCGATACACTAGATTTAGCTTCAAATCAATGCGAAGTAGAAGGCTTAGCTTCAAATTCATGCGACGCAAATGATTTAGCTACAAATACTTGTGATATACATTATGTAGCTACAACTGCATACGAAACAAACGAGTTAGCTTCAAATCCATGCGAAACACATGATTTAGCCTGCAAATCAATGCGATGTAGAAGGTTTAGCTTCAAATCCATGCGATACACAAGATTTAGCTCCAAACCAATGCGATGTAGTAGGTTCAGCTTCAAATCCATGCGACACATATGATTTAGCTTCAAATACTTGCGATATAAGTGATATAGCTTCAAAAGCAGGAGGAACAAACGAGGTAGCTTCAATTCCATGCGAAACAAATGATTTAGCTTCAAATTAATGCGAAGTAGAAGGCTTAGCTTCAAATCCATGCGAAACAAATGGTTTAGCTAGAAATGCTTGTGATATACATTATTTTGCTACAACTGCATGTGAAACAAACGAGTTAGCTTCAAATCCATGCGAAACATACGATTTAGCTTCAAACCAATGCGATGTAGAAGGTTTAGCTTCAAATCCAAGCGAAACACATGATTTAGCTTCAAATACTTGCGATATAAGTGATCTAGCTTCAAATACAGGCGAAACTAACGAGTTAGCTACAAATCCATGCGAAACACATGATACAGCTGCAAATCAATGCGATGTAGAAGGTTTAGCTTCAAATCCATGCCAAACACATGATTTAGATTCAAATCCATGGGATGTAGAAGGTTTAGCTTCAAATCCATGCGAAACACAATATTTAGCTGCAAATCAGTGCGAAGTAGAAGGCTCGGGTTCAAATCAATGCGATTCAATTGGTTCATTTTCAAATACTTGTGAAAAACCTTGATTTAGCTTCAGCAGCATGCGAAAAACATGATTTAGCTTCAAAGCAGCGCGAAGTAGAAGGCTTAGTTTCAAATCCATGCGAATCAAATGGTTTAGCATCAAATACTTGTGATATACGTTATTTAGATTTAACTGCATGCGCAACGAACGAGTTAGCTTCAAATCCATGCGAAACACATGATTTAGCTTCAAATACTTGCGATATAAGTGATATAGCTTCAAATACAGGCGAAACAAACGAGTTAGCTTCAAATCCATGCGAAACACACGATTTAGCTTCAAATCAATGCGATGTGGAAGGTTTAGCTTCAAATACAAGCGAAACTCATGATTTAGCTTCAAATACTTGCGATATAAGTGATCTAGCTTCAAATACAGGCGAAACGAACGAGTTAGCTTCAAATCCATGCGACACATATGATTTAGCTTCAAATACTTGCGATATAAGTGATATAGCTTCAAAAGCTGTAGGAACAAACGAGGTAGCGTCAATTCCATGCGAGAAACATGATTTAGCTTCAAATCAATGCGATGTAGAAGGTTTAGCATCAACTTAACGCGAAACATATGATTTAGCTTCAAACACTTGGGGTATAAGTGATATAGCTTCAAATGCAGACTAATCAAACGATTTAGCTTCAAAATCCACGCGATACACATGATTTAGCTTCAAATACTTGCGATATAAGTGATGTAGATTCAACTGCAGGCGAAACGAACGAGTTAGCTTCAAATACATGCGAAACACATGATTTAGCTGCAAATCAATGCGATGTAGAAGGTTTAGCTTCAAAACAATAAGAGGTAGAAGGTTTAGTTTCAAATCAATAGAATGTAGAAGGTTTCGCTGCAAATCAATGCGATGTAGAAGGTTTAGCTTCAAATCCATACGAAACACATGATTTAGCTTCAAATCAATTCGAAGGACAAGGCTTAGATTCAAATCCATGCGATACAAATGATTTAGCTTCAAATCCATGCGATACACAACATTTAGCTTCAAATCAAAGCGATGTAGTAGGTTCATCTTCAAATCCATGCGGCACATATGATTTTGCTTAAAATACTTGCGATATAAGTGACATAGTTTCAAATGGAGGCGAAACGAACGAGTTAGCTTCAAATCCATGCGAGACACATGATTTAGCTTCTAATCAATGCGATGTAGAAAGTTTAGCTTCAAATCCACGCGAAACAAATGATTTAGCTTCAAACACTTTGGGTATATGTGATATAGCTTCAAATGCAGACTAATCAAATGAGTTAGCTTCAAAATCCACGCGATACACATGATTTAGCTTCAAATATTAGCGATATAAGTGATGTAGATTCAACTGCAGGCGAAACGAACGAGTTAGCTTCAAATCCATGCGAAACACATGATTTATCTGCAAATCAATGCGATGTAGAAGGTTCAGCTTCAAATCCATGCGATACACAAGATTTAGCTTCAAATCAATGCGATGTAGTAGGTTCAGCTTCAAATCCATGCGACACATATGATTTAGCTTCAAATACTTGCGATATAAGTGATATAGCTTCAAAAGCTGTAGGAACATACGAAGTAGCTTCAATTCCATGCGAGAAACATGATTTAGCTTCAAATCAATGCGATGTAGAAGGTTTAGCTTCAAATTCACGCGAAACATATGATTTAGCTTCAAACACTTGGGGTATAAGTGATATAGCTTCAAATGCAGACTAATCAAACGAGTTAGCTTCAAAATCCACGCGATACACATGATTTAGCTTCAAATACTAGCGATATAAGTGATGTAGATTCAACTGCAGGCGAAAGGAACGAGTTAGCTTCAAATCCATGCGAAACACATGATTTAGCTGCAAATCAATGCGATGTAGAAGGTTTAGCTTCAAAACAATAAGAGGTAGAAAGTTTAGCTTCAAATCAATAGAATGTAGAAGGTTTAGCTTCAAATCAATGCGATGTAGAAGGTTTAGCTTCAAATCCATACGAAACACATGATTTAGCTTCAAATCAATGCGAAATAGAAGCCTTAGCATCAAATCCATGCGACACAAATTATTTAGCTTCATATACATGTGATACAAGTGATATAGCTTCAAATGCAGGCGAAACACACGAGTGAGCTTTTAATCCAAGCGTAACACATGATTTAACTTCAAATCAATGGGAAGTAGAAGGCTTAGCAACAAATTCATGCAACACAAATTATTTAGCTTCTTATACTTGCGATATAAGTGATATAGCTTCAAATGCAGGCGAAACAAACGAGTGATCTTCAAATCCAAGCGTAACACATGATTTAACTTCAAATCAATGGGAAGTAGAAGATGTACCTCCAAATCCATGCGAAACAAATGGTTCAGCTTCAAATACTTGTGATATACATGATTTAGCTTCAACTGCATGCGAAACAAACGAGTTAGCTTCAAATCCAAGCAAAACACATGATTTAGCTTCAAATCAATGCGAAATAGAAGCCTTAGCATCAAATCCATGCGACACAAATTATTTAGCTTCATATACTTGCGATATAAGTGATATAGCTTCAAATGCAGCCGAAACAAACGAGTGATCTTCAAATCCAAGCGTAACACATGAGTTAACTTCAAATCAATGCGAAGTAGAAGATTTAGGTTCAAATACATGCGAAACAAATGGTTCAGCTTCAAATACTTGTGATATACATGATTTACCTTCAACTGCATGCGAAACAAACGAGTTAGCTTCAAATCCAAGCAAAACACATGATTTAGCTTCAAATCAATGCGAAATAGAAGCCTTAGCATAAAATCCATGCGACACAAATTATTTAGCTTCATATACATGTGATACAAGTGATATAGCTTCAAATGCAGGCGAAACACACGAGTGAGCTTTTAATCCAAGCGTAACACATGATTTAACTTCAAATCAATGGGAAGTAGAAGGCTTAGCATCGAATCCATGCAACGCAAGTTAATTAGCTTCTCATGCTTGCGATATAAGTGATCTAGCTTCAAATGCAGGCGAAACACACGAGTGAGCTTTTAATCCAAGCGTAACACATGATTTAAGTTCAAATCAATGGGAAGTAGAAGGCTTAGCATCGAATCCACGCAACGCAAGTTAATTAGCTTCTCATACTTGCGATATAAGTGATCTAGCTTCAAATGCAGGCGAAACAAACGAGTGAGCTTTAAATCCAATCGTAACACATGATTTAACTTAAAAAACAATGGTAAGTAGAAGATTTACCTTCAAATCCATGCGAAACAAATGATTTAGCTTCAAATAAATGCGAAGTAGGAGGCTTGGCTTCAAATCAATGCAAAACAAATTGTTTAACTACAAATACTTGTGATAAACATTATTTAGCTACAACTGCATGCGAAACAAACGAGTTAACCTCAAATCCATGCGATACACATGATTTAGCTTCAAATCAATGCGATGTAGAAGGTTTCGCTTCAAATCCATGCCATACACAAGATTTAGCTTCAAATCAATGCGATGTAGTAGGTTCAGCTTCAAATCCATGCTACACATATGATTAAGCTTCAAATACTTGCGATATAAGTGATATAGCTTCAAAAGCTGTAGGAACAAACGAGCTACCTTCAATTCCATGCGAGTCTCATAATTTAGCTTCAAATCAATGCGATGTAGAAGGTTCAGCTTCAAATCCATACGAAACACATGATTTAGCTTCAAATCAATTCGAAGTACAATGCTTAGATTCAAATCCATGCGAAACAAATGATTTAGCTTCAAATGAATGCGAAGTAGAAGGCTTAGCTTCAAATCCATGCGAAACAAATGGTTTAGCTACAAATACTTGTGATATACGTAATTTAGATTTAACTGCATGCGCAACGAACGAGTTAGTTTCAAATCTATGCGAAACACATGATTTAGCGGGAAATCAATGCGATGTAGAAGGTTTAGCTTCAAATCCATGGGAAACAAATGATTAAGCTTCAGATGCTTGCGATATAAGTGATATAGCATCAAATGCATCCGAAACAAACAAGTTAGCTTCATATCCATGCGAAACAAATGACTTACCTTCAAATGCTTGCGGTATAAATGATATAGCTTCAACTGCAGGCGAAGCAAACGAGTTAGATTCAAATCCATGCGAAACACATGATTTAGCTTCAAAACAATTCGAAGTAGAAGATTTACCTTCAAATCAATGCGAAACAAATGGTTTAGCTTCAAATACTTGTGATATACACGATTTTGCTTCAGCTGCATGCGACACAAACGACTTAGGTTCACACACAAGGGAAACACATGATTTAACTTCAAATCAATGCGAAGTAGAAGGCTTAGCTCCAAATCAATGGGAAACTAATGGTTTAGCTTCAAATACTTGTGATATACATAATTTATATTCAACTGCATGCGAAACAAACGAGTTAGATTCATATCCAAGTGAAACACATGATTTAGTTTCAAATCAATGCGAAGTAGAAGGCTTAGCTTCAAATCCATGCGAATCAAATGATTCTGCTTCAAGTACTTGTGATATAGTTGATTTAGCTTCAACTGCATGCGAAAGAAACGAGTTAGCTTCAAATCAATGCGAAGTGTGAGGTTTATCTTCAAATACATGGGAAACAAATGGTTTAGCTTCAAATACTTGTAAATACATAATTTTGCTTCAGATGCATGCGAAACAAACGAGTTAGCTTCAAATCCAAGCAAAACACATGATTTAGCTTCAAATCAATGCGAAATAGAAGCCTTAGCATCAAATCCATGCGACACAAATTATTTAGCTTCATATACATGTGATACAAGTGATATAGCTTCAAATGCAGGCGAAACACACGAGTGAGCTTTAAATCCAAGCGTAACACATGATTTAACTTCAAATCAATGGGAAGTAGAAGGCTTAGCAACAAATTCATGCAACACAAATTATTTAGCTTCTTATACTTGCGATATAAGTGATATAGCTTCAAATGCAGGCGAAACAAACGAGTGATCTTCAAATCCAACCGTAACACATGATTTAACTTCAAATCAATGGGAAGTAGAAGGCTTAGCATCAAATCCATGCAACGCAAGTTAATTAGCTGCTCATACTTGCGATATAAGTGATCTAGCTTCAAATGCAGGCGAAACAAACGAGTGATCCTCAAATCCAAGCGTAAGACATGATTTAACTTCAAATCAATGGGAAGTAGAAGATGTACCTCCCAATCCATGCGAAACAAATGGTTCAGCTTCAAATACTTGTGATATACATGATTTAGCTTCAACTGCATGCGAAACAAACGAGTTAGCTTCAAATCCAAGCGAAAAACATGATTTAAATTCAAATCAATGCGAAGTAGAAGATTTAGGTTCAAATACATGCGAAACGAATGGTTCAGCTTCAAATACTTGTGATATACATGATTTACCTTCAACTGCATGCGAAACAAACGAGTTAGCTTCAAATCCAAGCAAAACACACGATTTAGCTTCAAATCAATGCGAAATAGAAGCCTTAGCATCAAATCCATGCGACACAAATTATTTAGCTTCATATACATGTGATACAAGTGATATAGCTTCAAATGCAGGCGAAACACACGAGTGAGCTTTAAATCCAAGCGTAACACATGATTTAATTTCAAATCAATGGGAAGTAGAAGATGTACCTCCGAATCCATGCGAAACAAATGGTTCAGCTTCAAATACTTGTGATATACATGATTTAGCTTCAACTGCATGCGAAACAAACGAGTTAGCTTCAAATCCAAGCGAAACACATGATTTAAGTTCAAATCAATGCGAAGTAGAAGATTTAGGTTCAAATACATGCGAAACAAATGGTTTATCTTCAAATACTTGTGATATACATGATTTACCTTCAACTGCATGCGAAACAAACGAGTTAGCTTCAAATCCAAGCAAAACACATGATTTAGCTTCAAATCAATGCGAAATAGAAGCCTTAGCATCAAATCCATGCGACACAAATTATTTAGCTTCATATACATGTGATGCAAGTGATATAGTTTCAAATGCAGGCGAAACACACGAGTGAGCTTTAAATCCAAGCGTAACACATGATTTAACTTCAAATCAATGCGAAATAGAAGCCTTAGCATCAAATTCATGCAACACAAATTATTTAGCTTCTTATACTCGCGATATAAGTGATATAGCTTCAAATGCAGGCGAAACAAACGAGTGATCTTCAAATCCAAGCGCAACACATGATTTAACTTCAAATCAATGCGAAGTAGAAGATTTAGGTTCAAATACATGCGAAACGAATGGTTCAGCTTCAAATACTTGTGATATACATGATTTATCTTCAACTGCATGCGAAACAAACGAGTTAGCTTCAAATCCAAGCAACACACATGATTTAGCTTCAAATCAATGCGAAATAGAAGCCTTAGCATCAAATCCATGCGACACAAATTATTTAGCTTCATATACATGTGATACAAGTGATATAGCTTCAAATGCAGGCGAAACACACGAGTGAGCTTTTAATCCAAGCGTAACACATGATTTAACTTCAAATCAATGCGAAATAGAAGGCTTAGCATCAAATCCATGCGACACAAATTATTTAGCTTCATATACTTGCGATATAAGTGATATAGCTTCAAATGCAGGCGAAACAAACGAGTGATCTTCAAATCCAACCGTAACACATGATTTAACTTCAAATCAATGGGAAGTAGAAGGCTTAGCATCAAATCCATGCAACGCAAGTTAATTAGCTGCTCATACTTGCGATATAAGTGATCTAGCTTCAAATGCAGGCGAAACAAACGAGTGATCCTCAAATCCAAGCGTAAGACATGATTTAACTTCAAATCAATGGGAAGTAGAAGATGTACCTCCCAATCCATGCGAAACAAATGGTTCAGCTTCAAATACTTGTGATATACATGATTTAGCTTCAACTGCATGCGAAACAAACGAGTTAGCTTCAAATCCAAGCGAAAAACATGATTTAAATTCAAATCAATGCGAAGTAGAAGATTTAGGTTCAAATACATGCGAAACGAATGGTTCAGCTTCAAATACTTGTGATATACATGATTTACCTTCAACTGCATGCGAAACAAACGAGTTAGCTTCAAATCCAAGCAAAACACACGATTTAGCTTCAAATCAATGCGAAATAGAAGCCTTAGCATCAAATCCATGCGACACAAATTATTTAGCTTCATATACATGTGATACAAGTGATATAGCTTCAAATGCAGGCGAAACACACGAGTGAGCTTTAAATCCAAGCGTAACACATGATTTAATTTCAAATCAATGGGAAGTAGAAGATGTACCTCCGAATCCATGCGAAACAAATGGTTCAGCTTCAAATACTTGTGATATACATGATTTAGCTTCAACTGCATGCGAAACAAACGAGTTAGCTTCAAATCCAAGCGAAACACATGATTTAAGTTCAAATCAATGCGAAGTAGAAGATTTAGGTTCAAATACATGCGAAACAAATGGTTTATCTTCAAATACTTGTGATATACATGATTTACCTTCAACTGCATGCGAAACAAACGAGTTAGCTTCAAATCCAAGCAAAACACATGATTTAGCTTCAAATCAATGCGAAATAGAAGCCTTAGCATCAAATCCATGCGACACAAATTATTTAGCTTCATATACATGTGATGCAAGTGATATAGTTTCAAATGCAGGCGAAACACACGAGTGAGCTTTAAATCCAAGCGTAACACATGATTTAACTTCAAATCAATGGGAAGTAGAAGGCTTAGCATCAAATTCATGCAACACAAATTATTTAGCTTCTTATACTCGCGATATAAGTGATATAGCTTCAAATGCAGGCGAAACAAACGAGTGATCTTCAAATCCAAGCGCAACACATGATTTAACTTCAAATCAATGCGAAGTAGAAGATTTAGGTTCAAATACATGCGAAACGAATGGTTCAGCTTCAAATACTTGTGATATACATGATTTATCTTCAACTGCATGCGAAACAAACGAGTTAGCTTCAAATCCAAGCAACACACATGATTTAGCTTCAAATCAATGCGAAATAGAAGCCTTAGCATCAAATCCATGCGACACAAATTATTTAGCTTCATATACATGTGATACAAGTGATATAGCTTCAAATGCAGGCGAAACACACGAGTGAGCTTTTAATCCAAGCGTAACACATGATTTAACTTCAAATCAATGGGAAGTAGAAGGCTTAGCATCAAATCCATGCAACGCAAGTTAATTAGCTTCTCATACTTGCGATATAAGTGATCTATCTTCAAATGCAGGCGAAACAAACGTGTGAGCTTTAAATCCAATCGTAACACATGATTTAACTTCAAATCAATGGGAAGTAGAAGATTTACCTTCAAATCCATGCGAAACAAATGGTTTAGCTTCAAATACTTGTGATATACGTGATTTAGCTTCAACTGCATGCGAAACAAACGAGTTAGCCTCAAATCCAAGCGGAACACATGATTTAACTTCAAATCAATGCTAAGTAGAAGATTATGGTTCAAATACATGCGAAACAAATGGTTCAGCTTCAAATACTTGTGATATACATGATTTACCTTCAACTGCATGCGAAACAAACGAGTTAGCTTCAAATCCAAGCGAAACACATGAATTAGCTTCAAATCAATTCGAAGTAGAAGATTTACCTTCAAATCCATGCGAAACAAATGGTTTAGCTTCAAATACTTGTGATATACATGATTTTGCTTCAGCTGCATGCGACACAAACGACTTAGCTTCACACACAAGGGAAACACATGATTTAACTTCAAATCAATGCGAAGTAGAAGATTTAGGTTCAAATACATGCGAAACAAATGGTTTATCTTCAAATACTTGTGATATACATGATTTACCTTCAACTGCATGCGAAACAAACGAGTTAGCTTCAAATCCAAGCAAAACACATGATTTAGCTTCAAATCAATGCGAAATAGAAGCCTTAGCATCAAATCCATGCGACACAAATTATTTAGCTTCATATACATGTGATGCAAGTGATATAGTTTCAAATGCAGGCGAAACACACGAGTGAGCTTTAAATCCAAGCGTAACACATGATTTAACTTCAAATCAATGCGAAATAGAAGCCTTAGCATCAAATTCATGCAACACAAATTATTTAGCTTCTTATACTTGCGATATAAGTGATATAGCTTCAAATGCAGGCGAAACAAACGAGTGAGCTTTAAATCCACGAGTAATATATGATTCAACTTCAAATCAATGGGAAGTAGAAGATTTACCTTCAAATCCATGCGAAACAAATGGTTCAGCTTCAAATACTTGTGATATACATGATTTACCTTCAACTGCATGCGAAACAAACGAGTTAGCTTCAAATCCAAGCAAAACACACGATTTAGCTTCAAATCAATGCGAAATAGAAGCCTTAGCATCAAATCCATGCGACACAAATTATTTAGCTTCATATACATGTGATACAAGTGATATAGCTTCAAATGCAGGCGAAACAAACGAGTGATCCTCAAATCCGAGCGTAACACATGATTTAACTTCAAATCAATGGGAAGTAGAAGATGTACCTCCAAATCCATGCGAAACAAATGGTTCAGCTTCAAATACTTGTGATATACATGATTTACCTTCAACTGCATGCGAAACAAACGAGTTAGCTTTAAATCCAAGCGAAACACATGATTTAGCTTCAAATCAATGCGAAATAGAAGGCTTAGCATCAAATCCATGCGACACAAATTATTTAGCTTCATATACTTGCGATATAAGTGATATAGCTTCAAATGCAGCCGAACCAAACGAGTGATCTTCAAATCCAAGCGTAACACATGATTTAACTTCAAATCAATGGGAAGTAGAAGATGTACCTCCAAATCCATGCGAAACAAATGGTTCAGCTTCAAATACTTGTGATATACATGATTTAGCTTCAACTGCATGCGAAACAAACGAGTTAGCTTCAAATCCAAGCGGAACACATGATTTAAGTTCAAATCAATGCGAAGTAGAAGATTTAGGTTCAAATACATGCGAAACAAATGGTTTATCTTCAAATACTTGTGATATACATGATTTACCTTCAACTGCATGCGAAACAAACGAGTTAGTTTCAAATCCAAGCAAAACACATGATTTAGCTTCAAATCAATGCGAAATAGAAGCCTTAGCATCAAATCCATGCGACACAAATTATTTAGCTTCATATACATGTGATACAAGTGATATAGCTTCAAATGCAGGCGAAACACACGAGTGAGCTTTAAATCCAAGCGTAACACATGATTTAACTTCAAATCAATGGGAAGTAGAAGGCTTAGCATCAAATTCATGCAACACAAATTATTTAGCTTCTTATACTTGCGATATATGTGATATAGCTTCAAATGCAGGCGAAACAAACGAGTGATCTTCAAATCCAAGCGCAACACATGATTTAAATTCAAATCAATGGGAAGTAGAAGGCTTAGCATCAAATCCATGCAACGCAAGTTAATTAGCTGCTCATACTTGCGATATAAGTGATCTAGCTTCAAATGCAGGCGAAACAAACGAGTGAGCTTTAAATCCAAGCGTAACACATGATTTAACTTCAAATCAATGGGAAGTAGAAGATTTACCTTCAAATCCATGAGAAACAAATGGTTTAGCTTCAAATACTTGTGATATACATAATTTATCTTCAAGTGCATGCGAAACAAACGAGTTAGCTTCAAATCCAAGCAAAACACATGATTTAACTTGAAATCAATGCGAAGTAGAAGATTTAGGTTCAAATACATGGGAAACAAATGGTTCAGCTTCAAATACTTGTGATATACATGATTTACCTTCAACTGCATGCGAAACAAACGAGTTAGCTTCAAATCCAAACGAAACACATGATTTAGCTTCAAATCAATTCGAAGAAGAAGGCTTAGCATCAAATCCATGCGACACAAATTATATAGCTTCTTATACTTGCGATAGAAGTGATATAGCTTCAAATGCAGGCGAAACAAACGAGTGGTCTTCACATCCAAGCGTAACACATGATTTAACTTCGAATCAATACGAAGTAGAATGCTTAGCATCAAATTCATGCAACACAAATTATTTAGCTTCTTATACTTGCGATATAAGTGATATAGCTTCAAATGCAGGCGGAACAAACGAGTGATCTTCAAATCCAAGCGTAACACATGATTTAACTTCAAATCAAAGCGAAGTAGTAGATTTAGGTTCAAATACATGCGAAACAAATGGTTTAGCTTCAAATACTTGTGATATACATGATTTAGCTTCAACTGCATGCGAAACAAACGAGTTAGCTTCAAATCCAAGCAAAACACATGATTTAACTTGAAATCAATGCGAAGTAGAAGATTTAGGTTCAAATACATGCGAAACAAATGGTTCAGCTTCAAATACTTGTGATATACATGATTTACCTTCAACTGCATGCGAAACAAACGAGTTAGCTTCAAATCCAAGCGAAACACATGATTTAGCTTCAAATCAATTCGAAGTAGAAGGCTTAGCATCAAATCCATGCGACACAAATTATATAGCTTCTTATACTTGCGATATAAGTGATATAGCTTCAAAAGCTGGAGGAACAAACGAGGTGGCTTCAATTCCATGCGAAACAAATGATTTAGCTTCAAATCAATGCGAAGTAGAAGGCGTAGCTTCAAATCCATGCGAAACAAATGGTTTAGCTACAAATACTTGTGATATAGATTATTTAGCTACAACTGCATGCGAAACTAACGAGTTAGCTTCTAATCCATGCGACACACACGATTTATCTTCAAATCAATGCGATGTAGAAGGTTTGCTTCAATTCAAAAATAGGTAGATGGTTTAGCTTCAAATCAATAGAATATAGAAGGTTTAGCTTCAAATAAATGCGATGTAGAAGGTTTAGCTTCAAATCCATTCGAAACAAATGGTTTAGCTACAAATACTTGTGATATACATTATTTAGCTACAACTGCATGCGAAACTAACGAGTTAGCTTCAAATCTATGCGAAACACACGATTTATCTTCAAATCAATGCGATGTAGAAGGTTCAGCTTCAAATCCATGCGATACACAAGATTTAGCTTCAAATCAATGCGATGTAGTAGGTTCAGCTTCAAATCCATGCGACACATCTGATTTAGCTTCAAATACTTGCGATATAAGTGATGTAGCTTCAAAAGCTGTAGGAACAAGCGAGGTAGCTTCAATACCATGCGAGAAACATAATTTAGCTTCAAATCAATGCGATGTAGAAGGTTTAGCTTCAAATTCACGCGAAACATATGATATAGCTTCAAACACTTGGGGTATAAGTGATATAGCTTCAAATGCAGACTAGTCAACCGATTTAGCTTCAAAATCCACGCGTTACACATGATTTAGCTGCAAATACTTGCGATATAAGTGATGTAGATACAACTGCAGGCGAAACGAACGAGTTAGCTTCAAATCCATGCGAAACACATGATTTAGCTGCAAATCAATGCGATGTAGAAGGTTTCGCTTCAAATCAATCCGATGTAGAAGGTTTAGCTTCAAATCCATACGAAACACATGATTTAGCTTCAAATCAATTCGAAGGACAAGGCTTAGATACAAATCCATGCGAAACAAATGATTTAGCTTCAAATCAATGCGATGTAGAAGGTTTAGCTTCAAATCCATGCGATACACAAGATTTAGCTTCAAATCAATGCGATGTAGAAGGTTTAGCTTCAAATCAATAAGAGGTAGAAGGTTCTGCTTCAAATCAATAGAATATAGAAGGTTTAGCTTCAAATCAATGCTATGTAGAAGGTTTAGCTTCAAATCCATACGAAACACATGATTTAGCTTCAAATCAATTCGAAGGACAAGGCTTAGATTCAAATCCATGCGAAACAAATGATTTAGCTTCAAATGAATGCGAAGTAGAAGGCTTAGATTCAAATCCATGCAAAACAAATGGTTTAGCTACAAATACTTGTGATATACATTATTTAGCTACAACTGCATGCGAAATAAACGAGATAGCTTCAAATCCATGCTATATACATGATTTAGCTTCAAATCAATGCGATGTAGAAGGTTTAGCTTCAAATCCATGCGATACACAAAATTTAGCTTCAAATCAATTCGATGTAGTATGTTCAGCTTCAAATCCATGCGACACATTCGATTTAGCTACAAATACTTGCGATATAAGTGATATAGCTTCAAAAGCTGTAGGAACAAACGAGGTAGCTTCAATTCCATGCGAGAAACATGATTTAGCTTCAAATCAATGCGATGTAGAAGTTTTAGCTTCAAAACAATAAGAGGTAGAAGGTTTAGCTTCAAATCAATAGAATGTAGAAGGTTTAGCTTCAAATAAATGCGATGTAGAAGCTTTAGCTTCAAATCCATACGACACACATGATTTAGATTCAAATCAATTCGAAGGACAAGACTCAGATTCAAATCCATGCGAAACAAATGATTTAGCTTCAAATGAATGCGAAGTAGAAGGCTTGGCTTCAAATCCATGCAAAACAAATGGTTTAACTACAAATAGTTGTGATATACATTATTTAGCTACAACTGCATGCGAAACAAAAGAGTTAACTTCGAATCCATGCGATACACATGATTTAGCTTCAAATCAATGCGTTGTAGAAGGTTTAGCTTCAAATCCATGCCATACACAAGATTTAGCTTCAAATCAATGCGATGTAGTAGGTTCAGCTTCAAATCCATGCGACACATATGATTTAGCTTCAAATACTTGCGATATAAGTGATATAGCTTTAAAAGCTGCTGGAGCAAACGAGGTAGCTTCAATTCCACGCGATACACATGATTTAGCTTCAAACACTTGCGATATAAGTGATGTAGATTCAACTGCAGGCAAAACGAACGAGTTAGCTTCAAATCCATGCGAAACACATGATTCAGCTTCAAGTCAATGCGATGTAGAAGGATTAGCTTCAAATCCATGCGAAACACATTATTTAGCTGCAAATCAGTGCGAAGTAGAAGGCTCGGGTTCAAATCAATGCGAATTCAAATGGTTCATCTTCAAATACTTGTGAAAGACATGATTTAGCTTCAACTGCATGCGAAACACATGTTTTAGCTTCAAATCCATGCGAAACAAATGATTTAGCTTCAAATCAATGCGATGTAGTAGGTTTAGCTTCAAATCCATGCGATACACATGATTTAGCTTCAAATACTTGCGATATAAGTGATATAGTTTCAAATCCAGGCGAAACGAACGAGTTAGCTTCTAATCCATGCGATACACATGATTCAGCTTCAAGTCAATGCGATGTAGAAGGATTAGCTTCAAATCCATGACATACACAAGATTCAGCTTCAAATCAATTCGAAGGACAAGGCTTAGATTCAAATCCATGCGAAACACACGATTTATCATCTAATCAATGCGATGTATAAGGTTTAGCTTCAAATCAATAAGAGGTAGATGGTTTAGCTTCAAATCAATAGAATATAGAAGATTTAGCTTCAAATAAATGCGAAGTAGAAGGTTTAGCTTCAAATCCATACGACACACATGATTTAGATTCAAATCAATTCGAAGGACAAGGCTTAGATTCAAATCCATGAGAAACAAATGATTTAGCTTCAAATGAATGCGAAGTAGAAGGCTTGGCTTCAAATCCATGCAAAACAAATGGTTTAACTACAAATACTTGTGATAAACATTATTTAGCTACAACTGCATGCGAAACAAACGAGTTAACTTCAAATCCATGCGATACACATGATTTAGCTTCAAATCAATGCGATGTAGAAGGTTTAGCTTCAAATCCATGCGATACACAAGATTTAGCTTCAAATCAATGCGATGTAGTAGGTTCAGCTTCAAATCCATGCGACACATATGATTTAGCTTCAAATCAATGCGATGTAGAAGGTTTAGCTTCAAATTCAAGCGTAACACATGAATTAGCTTCAAATACTTGCAATAAAAGTGATATAGCTACGAATACAGGCGAAACGATAGAGTTAGCTTCAAATCCATGCGAAACACATGACTCAGCTGCAAATCAATTCAATGTAGAAGGTTTAGCTTCAAATCCATGAGAAACTCATTATTTAGCTGCAAATCAGTGCGAAGTAGAAGGCTCGGGTTCAAATCAATGCAATTCAAATGGTTCATCTTCAAATACTTGTGCAAGACATGATTTAGCTTCAACTGCATGCGAATCACATGATTTAGCTTCAAATCAATGCGATGTAGACGGTTTAGCTTCAAATCCATGTAAAACACGTGATTTATCTTCCAATTAATGCGAAGTAGAAGGCTTATCTTCAAATCCATGCGAATCAAATGGTGTAGCTTCAAATACTTGTGATATACGTTATTTAGATTTAACTGCATGCGCAACGAACGAGTTAGCTTCAAATCCAAGCGAAACACATGATTTAGCTGCAAATCAATGCGATGAAGAAGGTTTAGCTTAAAATCCATGCGAAACAAATGATATAGCTTCAAACACTTTGGGTGTAAGTGATATAGCTTCAAATGAAGACTAATCAAACGAGTTAGCTTCAAAATCCACGCGATACACATGATTTAGCTTCAAATACTAGCGATATAAGTGATGTAGATTCAACTGCAGGCGAAACGAACGAGTTAGCTTCAAATCCATGCGAAACACATGATTTAGCTGCAAATCAATGCGACTCAAATGGTTCATCTTCAAATACTTGTGAAAGACATGATTTAGATTCAAATCAATTCGAAGTACAATGCTTAGATTCAAATCCATGCGAAACAAATGATTTAGCTTCAAATGAATGCGAAGTAGAAGGCTTAGCCTCAAATCCATGCAAAACAAATGGTTTAGCTACCAATACTTGTGATATACATTATTTAGCTACAACTACATGCGAAACAAACGAGTTAGCTTCAAATCCATGCGATACACATGATTCAGCTTCAAATCAATGCGATGTAGAAGGTTTAGCTTCAAATCCATGCGATACACATGATTAAGCTTCAAATCAATGCGATGTAGTAGGTTCAGCTTCAAATCCATGCGATATACAAGATTTAGCTTCAAATCAATGCGATGTAGTAGGTTCAGCTTCAAATCCATGCGATATAAGTGATACAGCTTCAAAAGCAGGAGGAACAAACGAGGTAGCTTCAATTCTATGCGTAACAAATGATTTAGCTTCAAATCAATGCGAAGTAGAAGGCGTAGCTTCAAATCCATTCGAAACAAATGGTTTAGCTACAAATACTTGTGATATACATTATTTAGCTACAACTGCATGCGAAACTAACGAGTTAGCTTCAAATCTATGCGAAACACACGATTTATCTTCAAATCAATGCGATGTAGAAGGTTCAGCTTCAAATCCATGCGATACACAAGATTTAGCTTCAAATCAATGCGATGTAGTAGGTTCAGCTTCAAATCCATGCGACACATCTGATTTAGCTTCAAATACTTGCGATATAAGTGATATAGCTTCAAAAGCTGTAGGAACAAGCGAGGTAGCTTCAATACCATGCGAGAAACATAATTTAGCTTCAAATCAATGCGATGTAGAAGGTTTAGCTTCAAATTCACGCGAAACATATGATTTAGCTTCAAACACTTGGGGTATAAGTGATATAGCTTCAAATGCAGACTAATCAACCGATTTAGCTTCAAAATCCACGCGTTACACATGATTTAGCTGCAAATACTTGCGATATAAGTGATGTAGATTCAACTGCAGGCGAAACGAACGAGTTAGCTTCAAATCCATGCGAAACACATGATTTAGCTGCAAATCAATGCGACTCAAATGGTTCATCTTCAAATACTTGTGAAAGACATGATTTAGATTCAAATCAATTCGAAGTACAATGCTTAGATTCAAATCCATGCGAAACAAATGATTTAGCTTCAAATGAATGCGAAGTAGAAGGCTTAGCCTCAAATCCATGCAAAACAAATGGTTTAGCTACCAATACTTGTGATATACATTATTTAGCTACAACTACATGCGAAACAAACGAGTTAGCTTCAAATCCATGCGATACACATGATTCAGCTTCAAATCAATGCGATGTAGAAGGTTTAGCTTCAAATCCATGCGATACACATGATTAAGCTTCAAATCAATGCGATGTAGATAGTTTGCTTCAAATCCATGCGATATACAAGATTTAGCTTCAAATCAATGCGATGTAGTAGGTTCAGCTTCAAATCCATGCGATATAAGTGATACAGCTTCAAAAGCAGGAGGAACAAACGAGGTAGCTTCAATTCTATGCGTAACAAATGATTTAGCTTCAAATCAATGCGAAGTAGAAGGCGTAGCTTCAAATCCATTCGAAACAAATGGTTTAGCTACAAATACTTGTGATATACATTATTTAGCTACAACTGCATGCGAAACTAACGAGTTAGCTTCAAATCTATGCGAAACACACGATTTATCTTCAAATCAATGCGATGTAGAAGGTTCAGCTTCAAATCCATGCGATACACAAGATTTAGCTTCAAATCAATGCGATGTAGTAGGTTCAGCTTCAAATCCATGCGACACATCTGATTTAGCTTCAAATACTTGCGATATAAGTGATATAGCTTCAAAAGCTGTAGGAACAAGCGAGGTAGCTTCAATACCATGCGAGAAACATAATTTAGCTTCAAATCAATGCGATGTAGAAGGTTTAGCTTCAAATTCACGCGAAACATATGATTTAGCTTCAAACACTTGGGGTATAAGTGATATAGCTTCAAATGCAGACTAATCAACCGATTTAGCTTCAAAATCCACGCGTTACACATGATTTAGCTGCAAATACTTGCGATATAAGTGATGTAGATTCAACTGCAGGCGAAACGAACGAGTTAGCTTCAAATCCATGCGAAATACATGATTTAGCTGCAAATCAATGCGACTCAAATGGATCATCTTCAAATACTTGTGAAAGACATGATTTAGATTCAAATCAATTCGAAGTACAATGCTTAGATTCAAATCCATGCGAAACAAATGATTTAGCTTCAAATGAATGCGAAGTAGAAGGCTTAGCCTCAAATCCATGCAAAACAAATGGTTTAGCTACCAATACTTGTGATATACATTATTTAGCTACAACTACATGCGAAACAAACGAGTTAGCTTCAAATCCATGCGATACACATGATTCAGCTTCAAATCAATGCGATGTAGAAGGTTTAGCTTCAAATCCATGCGATACACATGATTAAGCTTCAAATCAATGCGATGTAGATAGTTTGCTTCAAATCCATGCGATATACAAGATTTAGCTTCAAATCAATGCGATGTAGTAGGTTCAGCTTCAAATCCATGCGATATAAGTGATACAGCTTCAAAAGCAGGAGGAACAAACGAGGTAGCTTCAATTCTATGCGTAACAAATGATTTAGCTTCAAATCAATGCGAAGTAGAAGGCGTAGCTTCAAATCCATTCGAAACAAATGGTTTAGCTACAAATACTTGTGATATACATTATTTAGCTACAACTGCATGCGAAACTAACGAGTTAGCTTCAAATCTATGCGAAACACACGATTTATCTTCAAATCAATGCGATGTAGAAGGTTCAGCTTCAAATCCATGCGATACACAAGATTTAGCTTCAAATCAATGCGATGTAGTAGGTTCAGCTTCAAATCCATGCGACACATCTGATTTAGCTTCAAATACTTGCGATATAAGTGATATAGCTTCAAAAGCTGTAGGAACAAGCGAGGTAGCTTCAATACCATGCGAGAAACATAATTTAGCTTCAAATCAATGCGATGTAGAAGGTTTAGCTTCAAATTCACGCGAAACATATGATTTAGCTTCAAACACTTGGGGTATAAGTGATATAGCTTCAAATGCAGACTAATCAACCGATTTAGCTTCAAAATCCACGCGTTACACATGATTTAGCTGCAAATACTTGCGATATAAGTGATGTAGATTCAACTGCAGGCGAAACGAACGAGTTAGCTTCAAATCCATGCGAAACACATGATTTAGCTGCAAATCAATGCGATGTAGAAGGTTTCGCTTCAAATCAATCCGATGTAGAAGGTTTAGCTTCAAATCCATACGAAACACATGATTTAGCTTCAAATCAATTCGAAGGACAAGGCTTAGATACAAATCCATGCAAAACAAATGATTTAGCTTCAAATCAATGCGATGTAGAAGGTTTAGCTTCAAATCCATGCGATACACAAGATTTAGCTTCAAATCAATGCGATGTAGTAGGTTCAGCTTCAAATCCATGCGGCACATATGATTTAGCTTTAAATACTTGCGATATAAGTGACATAGTTTCAAATGGAGGCGAAACGGACGAGTTAGCTTCAAATCCATGCGAGACACATGATTTAGCTTCAAATCAATGCGATGTAGAAGGTTTAGCTTCAAATCCATGCGATACACAAGATTTAGCTTCAAATCAATGCGATGTAGAAGGTTCAGCTTCAAATCCATGTGACACATATGATTTAGCTTCAAATAGTTGCGATATAAGTGATATAGCATCAAAAGTTGGAGGAACAAACGAGGTGGCTTCAATTCCATGCGAAACAAATGATTTAGCTTCAAATCAATGCGAAGTAGAAGGCGTAGCTTCAAATCCATGTGAAACAAATGGTTTAGCTACAAATACTTGTGATATAGATTATTTAGCTACAACTGCATGCTATACGAACGAGTTAGCTTCAAATCCATGAGATTCACATGATTTAGCTTCAAATCAATGCGATGTAGAAGGTTTAGCTTCAAATCCATGCGATACACAAGATTTAGCTTCAAATCAATGCGATGTAGAAGGTTTAGCTTAAAATCAATAAGAGGTAGAAGGTTCTGCTTCAAATCAATAGAATATAGAAGGTTTAGCTTCAAATCAATGCTATGTAGAAGGTTTAGCTTCAAATCCATACGAAACACATGATTTAGCTTCAAATCAATTCGAAGGACAAGGCTTAGATTCAAATCCATGCGAAACAAATGATTTAGCTTCAAATGAATGCGAAGTAGAAGGCTTAGATTCAAATCCATGCAAAACAAATGGTTTAGCTACAAATACTTGTGATATACATTATTTAGCTACAACTGCATGCGAAATAAACGAGATAGCTTCAAATCCATGCTATATACATGATTTAGCTTCAAATCAATGCGATGTAGAAGGTTTAGCTTCAAATCCATGCGATACACAAGATTTAGCTTCAAATCAATTCGATGTAGTATGTTCAGCTTCAAATCCATGCGACACATTCGATTTAGCTACAAATACTTGCGATATAAGTGATATAGCTTCAAAAGCTGTAGGAACAAACGAGGTAGCTTCAATTCCATGCGAGAAACATGATTTAGCTTCAAATCAATGCGATGTAGAAGTTTTAGCTTCAAAACAATAAGAGGTAGAAGGTTTAGCTTCAAATCAATAGAATGTAGAAGGTTTAGCTTCAAATAAATGCGATGTAGAAGCTTTAGCTTCAAATCCATACGACAAACATGATTTAGATTCAAATCAATTCGAAGGACAAGACTCAGATTCAAATCCATGCGAAACAAATGATTTAGCTTCAAATGAATGCGAAGTAGAAGGCTTGGCTTCAAATCCATGCAAAACAAATGGTTTAACTACAAATAGTTGTGATATACATTATTTAGCTACAACTGCATGCGAAACAAAAGAGTTAACTTCGAATCCATGCGATACACATGATTTAGCTTCAAATCAATGCGTTGTAGAAGGTTTAGCTTCAAATCCATGCCATACACAAGATTTAGCTTCAAATCAATGCGATGTAGTAGGTTCAGCTTCAAATCCATGCGACACATATGATTTAGCTTCAAATACTTGCGATATAAGTGATATAGCTTTAAAAGCTGCTGGAGCAAACGAGGTAGCTTCAATTCCACGCGATACACATGATTTAGCTTCAAACACTTGCGATATAAGTGATGTAGATTCAACTGCAGGCAAAACGAACGAGTTAGCTTCAAATCCATGCGAAACACATGATTCAGCTTCAAGTCAATGCGATGTAGAAGGATTAGCTTCAAATCCATGCGAAACACATTATTTAGCTGCAAATCAGTGCGAAGTAGAAGGCTCGGGTTCAAATCAATGCAATTCAAATGGTTCATCTTCAAATACTTGTGAAAGACATGATTTAGCTTCAACTGCATGCGAAACACATGTTTTAGCTTCAAATCCATGCGAAACAAATGATTTAGCTTCAAATCAATGCGATGTAGTAGGTTTAGCTTCAAATCCATGCGATACACATGATTTAGCTTCAAATACTTGCGATATAAGTGATATAGTTTCAAATCCAGGCGAAACGAACGAGTTAGCTTCAAATCCATGCGATACACATGATTCAGCTTCAAGTCAATGCGATGTAGAAGGATTAGCTTCAAATCCATGACATACACAAGATTCAGCTTCAAATCAATTCGAAGGACAAGGTTTAGATTCAAATCCATGCGAAACACACGATTTATCATCTAATCAATGCGATGTATAAGGTTTAGCTTCAAATCAATAAGAGGTAGATGGTTTAGCTTCAAATCAATAGAATATAGAAGATTTAGCTTCAAATAAATGCGAAGTAGAAGGTTTAGCTTCAAATCCATACGACACACATGATTTAGATTCAAATCAATTCGAAGGACAAGGCTTAGATTCAAATCCATGAGAAACAAATGATTTAGCTTCAAATGAATGCGAAGTAGAAGGCTTGGCTTCAAATCCATGCAAAACAAATGGTTTAACTACAAATACTTGTGATATACATTATTTAGCTACAACTGCATGCGAAACTAACGAGTTAGCTTCAAATCCATGCGCGACACATGATTTAACTTCTAATCAATGCGATGTAGAAGGTTTAGCTTGAAATCCACGCGAAACAAATTATATAGCTTCAAACACTTGGGGTATAAGTGATATAGCTTCAAATGCAGACTAATCAAACGAGTTAGTTTCAAAATCCACGCGATACACATGATTTAGCTTCAAACACTTGCGATATAAGTGATGTAGATTCAACTGCAGGCTAAACGAACGAGCTAGCTTCAAATCCATGCGAATCACATGATTTAGCTGCAAATAAATGTGATGTAGAAGGTTTAGCTTCAAATCCATGCGATACACAAGATTTAGCTTCAAATCAATGCGATGTAGAAGGTTCAGCTTCAAATCCATGCGAAACACATGATTTAGCTTCAAATCAATTCGAAGTACAATGCTTAGATTCAAATCCATGCGAAACAAATGATTTAGCTTCAAATGAATGCGAAGTAGAAGGCTTAGCTTCAAATCCATGCGAATCAAATGGTTTAGCTTCAAATAATTGTGATATACGTTATTTATATTTAACTGCATGCGCAACGAACGAGTTAGCTTCAAATCCAAGCGAAACACATGATTTAGCTGCAAATCAATGCGATGAAGAAGGTTTAGCTTCAAATCCATGCGAAACAAATGATATAGCTTCAAACACTTGGGGTGTAAGTGATATAGCTTCAAATGAAGACTAATCAAACGAGTTAGCTTCAAAATCCAAGCGAAACATATGATTTAGCTTCAAACACTTGGGGTATAAGTGATATAGCTTCAAATGCAGACTAATCAACCGATTTAGCTTCAAAATCCACGCGTTACACATGATTTAGCTGCAAATACTTGCGATATAAGTGATGTAGATTCAACTGCAGGCGAAACGAACAAGTTAGCTTCAAATCCATGCGATACACAAGATTTAGCTTCAAATCAATGCGATGTAGAAGGTTCAGCTTCAAATCCATGTGACACATATGATTTAGCTTCAAATAGTTGCGATATAAGTGATATAGCTTCAAAAGCTGTAGGAACAAACGAGGTAGCTTCAAATCCATGCGAAACACATGATTCAGCTGCAAATCAATGCGATGTAGAAGGTTTAGCTTCAAATCCATGCGATACACAAGATTTAGCTTCAAATCAATGCGATGTAGTAGGTTCAGCTTCAAATCCATGCGACACATATGATTTAGCTTCAAATACTTGCGATGTAAGTGATATAGCTTCAAAAGCTGTAGGAACAAAGGAGGTAGTTTCAATTCCATGCGAGACACATGATTTAGCTTCAAATCAATGCGATGTAGAAGGTTTATCTTCAAATTCAAGCGTAACACATGAATTAGCTTCAAATACTTGCAATAAAAGTGATATAGCTACGAATACAGGCGAAACGATAGAGTTAGCTTCAAATCCATGCGAAACACATGACTCAGCTGCAAATCAATTCAATGTAGAAGGTTTAGCTTCAAATCCATGAGAAACTCATTATTTAGCTGCAAATCAGTGCGAAGTAGAAGGCTCGGGTTCAAATCAATGCAATTCAAATGGTTCATCTTCAAATACTTGTGCAAGACATGATTTAGCTTCAACTGCATGCGAAACACATGATTTAGCTTCAAATCAATGCGATGTAGACGGTTTAGCTTCAAATCCATGCAAAACACGTGATTTATCTTCCAATTAATGCGAAGTAGAAGGCTTATTTTCAAATCCATGCGAATCAAATGGTGTAGCTTCAAATACTTGTGATATACGTTATTTAGATTTAACTGCATGCGCAACGAACGAGTTAGCTTCAAATCCAAGCGAAACACATGATTTAGCTGCAAATCAATGCGACTCAAATGGTTCATCTTCAAATACTTGTGAAAGACATGATTTAGATTCAAATCAATTCGAAGTACAATGCTTAGATTCAAATCCATGCGAAACAAATGATTTAGCTTCAAATGAATGCGAAGTAGAAGGCTTAGCCTCAAATCCATGCAAAACAAATGGTTTAGCTACCAATACTTGTGATATACATTATTTAGCTACAACTACATGCGAAACGAACGAGGTAGCTTCAAATCCATGCGATACACATGATTTAGCTTCAAATCAATGCGATGTGAAAGGTTTAGCTTCAAATCCATGCGATACACAAGATTTAGCTTCAAATCAATGCGAAGTAGAAGGCTTAGCTTCAAATCCAAGTGAAACAAACTATTTAGCTTCATATACTTGCGATATAATTGATATAGCTTCAAATGCAGGCGAAACAAACTAGTTAGCTTCCAATCTATGCGAAACACATGTTTTAGCTTAAAATCAATGCGAAGTAGAAGGCTTAGCTTCAAATCCATGCGAAACACATGATGTAGCTGCAAATCACTGCGATGTAGAAGGTTTAGCTTCAAATCCATGCAAAACAAATGGTTTAGCGCTGGAACTTGCGATATAAGTGATATAGCATCAAATGCAGGGAAAACAAACGAGTTAGCTTCAAATCCACGCAAGGCACATGATTAAGCTTCAAGTCAATGCTATGTAGAAGGTTTAGCTTCAAATCCATGCAACACAAATGATTTAGCTTCAGATACTTGCGATATAAGTGACATCGCTTCAAATGCAGGCGAAACAAACGAGTTTGCTTCAAATCCGTGCGAAACACATGATTTAGTTTCAAATCAATGCGAAGTAGAAGGCTTAGCTTCAAATTCATGCAAAACAAATGGTTTAGCACTGGAACTTGCGATATAAGTGATATAGCTTCAAATGCTGGGGAAACAAACGAGTTAACTTCAAATCCACGCAAAACACATTATTAAGCTTCAAGTCAATGCTTTGTAGAAGGTTTAGCTTCAAATCCATGCGACACAAATGATTTAGCTTCAGATACTTGCGATATAAGTGACATAGATTCAAATGCAGACGAATCAAACGAGTTAGCATCAAATCCAAGCGAAACACTTGATTTAGTTTCAAATCAATGCGATGTAGAAAGTTAGCTTCAAAACCATACGAAACAACTGATTTAGCTTCAAATACTTGCGGTATAAATGTAATAGCTTCCAATGCAGGCGGACCAAACGAGTTAGCTTCAAATTCATGCGATACACATGATTTAGCTTCTAATCAATGCAAAGTAGAAAGCTTAGCTTCAAATCCAAGCGAAACACATGATTTAGCTTCAAATCAGTGCCATATAGAAGGTTTAGATTCTAATCTGGGCGAAACAAACGTTTTAGCTACAAATACTCTAGATATTAGTGATATAGCTTCAAATGCAGTCGAAACAAACGAGTTAGATTCAAATCCATGCGAAATACATGATTTAGCTTCAAATCAATGCGATGTAGAAGGTTTAGCATCAAATCCATGCGTAACAGATGGTTTAGCTTCAAATACTTGCGATATAAATAATATAGATTCAAATCCAGGCGAAACAAATGGTTTAGCTACAAATACTTGTGATATACATTATTTAGCTACAACTGCATGCGAAACAATCGAGTTAGCATCAAATCCATGCGAAACACATGATTAAGCTTCAAATCCATGCGATTGAAATGGTTCATCTTCAAATGCTTGTGAAAGACATGATTTAGCTTCAAATACTTGTGAATGACATGATTTAGCTTCAACTGCATGCGAAACATACAATTTAGCTTCAAATCAATGCGATGTAGAAGGTTTAGCTTCAATCCATGCAAAACACGTGATTTAACGTCCAATTAATGCGAAGTAGAAGGCTTAGCTTCAAATCCACGCGAATCAAATGGTTTAGCTTCAAATACTTGTGATATACGTTATTTAGTTTTAACTGCATGCGCAACGAACGAGTTAGCTTCAAATCCATGCGAAACACGTGATTCAGCTGCAAATCAATGCGATGTAGAAGGTTTAGCTTCAAATCCATGCCAAACACATGATTTAGATTCAAATCCATAGGATGTAGAAGGTTTAGCTTCAAATCCATGCGAAACACATTATTTAGCTGCAAATCAGTGCGATGTAGTAGGTTCAGCTTCAAATCCATGCGATATAAGAGATATAGCTTCAAAAGCAGGAGGAACAAACGAGGTAGCTTCAATTCCATGCGAAACAAATGATTTAGCTTCAAATCAATGCGAAGTAGAGGGCGTAGCTTCAAATCCATGCGAAACAAATGGTTTAGCTACAAATACTTGTGATATACATTATTTAGCTACAACTGCATGCGAAACAAACGAGTTAGCATCAAATCCATGCGATACACAAGATTTAGCTTCAAATCAATGCGATGTAGATGGTTTGCTTCATATCCATGCGATACACAAAATTTAGCTTCAAATCAATGCGATGTAGAAGGTTCTGCTTCAAATCCATACGACACATATGATTTAGCTTCAAATACTTGCGATATAAGTGATATAGCTTCAAAAGCTGGAGGAACAAACGAGGTAGCTTCAATTCCATGCGAAACAAATGATTTAGCTTCAAATCAATGCGAAGTAGAAGGCTTAGCTTCAAATTCATGCGAAACAAATGGTTTCGCTACAAATACTTGTGATATACATTATTTAGCTACAACTGCATGCGAAACACATGATTAAGCTTCAAATCAATACGATGTAGATGGTTTGCTTCATATCCATGCGATACACAAAATTTAGCTTCAAATCAATGCGATGTAGTAGGTTCAGCTTCAAATCCATGCGATATAAGTGATATAGCTTCAAAAGCAGGAGGAACAAACGATGTAGCTTCAAATCAATGCCATGTAGAAGGTTTAGCTTCAAATCCAAGCGAAAAACATGATTTAACTTCAAATACTTGCGATATAAGTGATCTAGCTTCAAATACAGGCGAAACGCACGAGTTAGCTTCAAATCCATGCGAAACACATGATTCAGCTGCAAATCAATGCGATGTAGAAGGTTTAGCTTCAAATCCATGCCAAACACATGATTTAGATTCAAATCCATGGGATGTAGAAGGCTTAGCTTCAAATCCATGCGAAACAAATGATTTAGCTTCAAATCAATGCGAAGTAGAAGGCTTAGCTTCAAATTCATGCGAAACAAATGGTTTAGCTACTAATACTTGTGATATACATTATTTAGCTACAACTGCATGCGAAACAAACGAGTTAGCATCAAATCCATGCGAAAGAAATGATTTAGCTTCAAATCAATGCGATGTAGAAGGTTTAGCTTCAAATCCACGCGAAACAAATGATTTAGCTTCAAACACTTGGGGTATAAGTGATATAGCTTCAAATGCAGACTAATCAAACGAGTTAGCTTAAAAATCCACGCGATTCACATGATTTATTTTCAAACACTTGCGATATAAGAGATGTAGATTCAACTGCACGCAAAACGAACGAGTTAGCTTCAAATCCATGCGAAACACATGATGTAGATGCTAATCAATGTGATGTAGAAGGATTAGCTTCAAATCCATGCGATACACAAGATTTAGCTTCGAATCAATGCGATGTAGAAGGTTCAGCATCAAATCCATGCCAAACACATGATTTAGAATCAAATCCATGGGATGTAGAAGGTTTGGCTTCAAATCCATGCGAAACACATTATTTATCTGCAAATCAGTGCGAAGTAGAAGGCTCGGGTTCAAATCAATGCGATTCAAATGGTTCATCTTCAAATACTTGTGAAAGACATGATTTAGCTTCAACTGCAAGCGAAACTCATGATTTAGCTGCAAATCAATGCGATGTAGAAGGTTTAGCTTCAAATCCATGCGAAACAAATGGATTAAGCTTCAAATCAATGCGATGTAGATGATTTGCTTCAAATCCATGCGATACACAAGACTTAGCTTCAAATCAATGCGATTTAGTAGGTTCAGCTTCAAATCCATGCGATACACTAGATTTAGCTTCAAATCAATGCGATGAAGAAGGTTCTGCTTCAAATCCATACGACACATATGATTTAGCTTCAAATACTTGCGATATAAGTGATATAGCTTCAAAAGCTAGAGGAACAAACGAGGTAGCTTCAATTCCATGCGAAACAAATGATTTAACTTCAAATCAATGCGATGTAGTAGGTTTAGCTTCAAATCCACGCGAAACAAATGACTTAGCTTCAAACACTTGGGGTATAAGTGATATAGCTTCAAATGCAGACTAATCAAACGAGTTAGCTTCAAAATCCACGCGATATACATTATTTAGCTTCAAATACTTACGATATAAGTGATGTAGGTTCAACTGCATGCGAAACTAACGAGTTAGCTTCAAATCCATGCGATACACATGATTTAGCTTCAAATCAATGCGATGTGGAAGGTTTAGCTTCAAATCCATGCGATACACAAGATTTAGCTTCAAATCAATGCGCTGTAGCAGGTTCAGCTTCAAATCCATGCGACACATATGATTTAGCTTCAAATACTTGCGATATAAGTGATATAGCTGCAAAAGCTGTAGGAACAAACGAGGTAGCTTCAAATCCATGCGAAACACATGATTTAGCTGCAAATCAATGCGATGTAGAAGGTTTAGCTTCAAATCCATGCGAAACATATGGTTTAGCTACAAATACTTGTGATATACATTATTTAGCTACAACTGCTTGCGAAACTAACGAGTTAGCTTCAAATCTATGCGAAACACACGATTTATCTTCAAATCAATGCGATGTAGAAGGTTTAGCTTCAAATCAATAAGAGGTAGAAGGTTTAGCTTCAAATCAATAGAATATAGAAGGTTTAGCTTCATATCAATGCGATGTAGAAGGTTTAGCTTCAAATCCATACGAAACACATGATTTAGCTTCAAATCAATTCGAAGGGCAAGAATTAGATTCAAATCCATGCGAAACAAATGATTTAGCTTCAGATGAATGCGAAGTAGAAGGCTCAGCTTCAAATCCATGCGGCACATATGATTTAGCTTTAAATACTTGCGATATAAGTGACATAGTTTCAAATGGAGGCGAAACGAACGAGTTAGCTTCAAATCTATGCGAAACACATGATTGAGCTGCAAATCAATGTGATGTAGAAGGTTTAGCTTCAAATCCATGCGATACACAAGATATAGCTTCAAATCAATGCGATGTAGAAGGTTCAGCTTCAAACCCATGCGACACATATGATTTAGCTTCAAATACTTGCGATATAAGTGATATAGCTTCAAAAGCTGTAGGAACAAACGAGGTAGCTTCAATTCCATGCGAGACACATGATTTAGCTTCAAATCAATGCGATGTAGAAGGTTTAGCTTCATATCCAAGTGTAACACATGATTTAGCTTCAAATATTTGCGATATAAGTGATATAGCTTCGAATACAGGCGAAACGAACGAGTTAGCTTCAACTCCATGCGAAACACATGAATCAGCTGCAAATCAATGCAATGTAGAAGGTTTAGCTTCAAATCCATGCGAAACACACGATTTTTCTTCAAATCAATGCGATGTAGAAGGTTTGCTTAAAATCTATAACAGGTAGATGGTTTAGCTTCAAATCAATGGAATATAGAAGGTTTAGCTTCAAATAAATGCGATGTAGAAGGTTTTGCTTCAAATCCATACGAAACACATGATTTAGCTTCATATCAATTCGAAGGGCAAGGCTTAGATTCAAATCCATGCGAAACAAATGATTTAGCTTCAGATGAATGCGAAGTAGAAGGCTCAGCTTCAAATCCATGCGGCACATATGATTTAGCTTTAAATACTTGCGATATAAGTGACATAGTTTCAAATGGAGGCGAAACACATGATTTATCTTCAAATCAAAGCGATGTAGAAGGTTTAGCTTCAAATCCATGCGATACACAAGATTTAGCTTCAAATGAATGCGATGTAGTAGGTTCAGCTTCAAATCCATGCGACACATATGATTTAGCTTCAAATACTTGCGATATAAGTGATATAGCTTCAAAAGCTGTAGGAACAAACGAGGTAGCTTCAAATCCATGCGAAACACATGATTCAGCTGCAAATCAATGCGATGTAGAAGGTTTAGCTACAAATCCATGCGAGACACATTATTTAGCTGCAAATCAGTGCGAAGTAGAGGGCTCGGGTTCAAATCAATGCGATTCAAATGGTTCATATTCAAATACTTGTGAAAGACATGATTTAGCTTCAACTGCATGCGAAACACATGATTTAGCTTCAAATCAATGCGATATAGAAGGTTTTGCTTCAAATCCACGCGAAACAAATGATTTAGCTTCAAACACTTGGGGTATAAGTGATATAGCTTCAAATGCAGACTAATCAAACGAGTTAGCTTAAAAATCCACGCGATACACATGATTTATCTTCAAACACTTGCGATATAAGTGATGTAGATTCAACTGCAGGCAAAACGAACGAGTTAGCTTCAAATCCATGCGATACACATGATATAGCTGCTAATCAATGCGATGTGGAAGGTTTAGCTTCAAATCCATGCGATACACAAGATTTAGCTTCAAATCAATGCGATGTATTAGGTTCAGCTTCAAATCCATGCGACACATATGATTTAGCTTCAAATACTTGCGATATAAGTGATATAGCTTCAAAAGCTGTAGGAACAAACGAGGTAACTTCAATTCCATGCGAGACACATGATTTAGCTTCAAATAAATGCGATGTAGAAGGTTTAGCTTCAAATCCATGCCATACACAAGATTTAGCTTCAAATCAATGCGATGTAGTAGGTTCAGCTTCAAATCCATGCGACACATATGATTTAGCTTCAAATACTTGCGATATAAGTGATATAGCTTCAAAAGCTGTAGGAACAAACGAGGTAGATTCAAATCCATGCGAAACAAATGATTTAGATTCAAATGAATGCGAAGTAGAAGGCTTAGCTTCAAATCCATGCAAAACAAATGGTTTAGCTACCAATACTTGTGATATACATTATTTAGCTACAACTGCATGCGAAACGAACGAGTTAGCTTCAAATCCATGCGATACACATGATTTAGCTTCAAATCAATGCGATGTGAAAGGTTTAGCTTCTAATCCATGCGAAACACATGATTTAGCTTCAAATCAATTCGAAGTACAATGCTTAGATTCAAATGCATGCGAAACAAATGATTTAGCTTCAAATGAATGCGAAGTAGAAGGCTTAGCTTCAAATCCATGCAAAACAAATGGTTTAGCTACAAATGCTTGTGATATACATTATTTAGCTACAACTGCATGCGAAACAAACGAGTTACCTTCTAATCCATGCTATATACATGCTTTAGCTTCAAATCAATGCAATGTAGAAAGTTAAGCTTCAAATCCATGCGATACACAAGATTTAGCTTCAAATCAATGCGATGTAGTAGGTTCAGCTTCAAATCCATGCGACACATATGATTTAGCTTCAAATACTTGCGATATAAGTGATATAGCTTCAAAAGCTGTAGGAACAAACGAGGTAGATTCAATTCCATGCGAGACACATGATTTAGCTTCAAATAAATGCGATGTAGAAGGTTTAGCTTCAAATCCATGCCATACACAAGATTTAGCTTCAAATCAATGCGATGTAGTAGGTTCAGCTTCAAATCCATGCGACACATATGATTTAGCTTCAAATACTTGCGATATAAGTGATATAGCTTCAAAAGCTGTAGGAACAAACGAGGTAGCTTCAATTCCATGCGAGACACATGATTTAGCTTCAAATCAATGCGATGTAGAAGGTTCAGCTTCAAATCCATACGAAACACATGATTTAGCTTCAAATCCAATCGAAGTACAATGCTTAGATTCAAATCCATGCGAAACAAATGCTTTAGCTTCAAATCAATGCGATACACAAGATTTAGCTTCAAATCAATGCGATGTAGATGGTTTGCTTCATATCCATGGGATACACAAAATTTAGCTTCAAATCAATGCGATGTAGTAGGTTCAGCTTCAAATCCATGCGATACACTAGATTTAGCTTCAAATCAATGCGATGTAGTAGGTTCAGCTTCAAATCCATGCGATATAAGTGATATAGCTTCAAAAGCAGGAGGAACAAACGAGATAGCTTCAATTCCATGCAAGACAAATGCTTTAGCTTCAAATCAATGCGAAGTAGAAGGCGTAGCTTCAAATCCATGCGAAACAAATGGTTTAGCTACAAATACTTGTGATATACATTATTTAGCTACAACTGCATGCGAAACTAACGAGTTAACTTCAAATCTATGCGAAACACACGATTTATCTTCAAATCAATGCGATGTAGAAGGTTTAGCTTCAAAACAATAAGAGGTAGAAGGTTTAGCTTCAAATCAATAGAATGTAGAAGGTTTAGCTTCAAATCAATGCGATGTAGAATGTTTAGCTTCAAATCCATACGAAACACATGATTTAGCTTCAAATCAATTCGAAGGAGAAGGCTTAGATTCAAATCCATGCGAAACAAATGATTTAGCTTCAAATCAATGCGATGTAGTAGGTTCAGCTTCAAATCCATGCGACACATATGATTTAGCTTCAAATACTTGCGATATAAGTGATATAGCTTCAAAAGCTGGAGGAACAAACGAGGTTGCTTCAATTCCATGCGAAACAAATGATTTAGCTTCAAATCAATGCGAAGTAGAAGGCGTATCTTCAAAAACTTGCGATATTCGTGACATAGTTTCAAATGAAGGCGAAAAGAACGAGTTAGCTTCAAATCCATGCGAGACACATGATTTAGCTTCTAATCAATGCGATGTAGAAGGTTTAGCTTCAAATCCACGCGAAACAAATGATTTAGCTGCAAATACTTGGGGTATAAGTGATATTGCTTCAAATGCAGACTAATCAAACGAGTTAGCTTAAAAATCCACGCGATACACATGATTTAGCTTCAAATACTTGCGATATAAGTGATGTAGGTTCAACTGCAGGCGAAATAAACGAGTTAGCGTCAAATCCATGCGGATCACATGATTTAACTTCAAATCAATGCGATGTAGACGGTTTGGCTTCAAATCTATGGGAAACAAATGATTTAGATTCAGATGCTTGCGATATAAGTCATATAGCTTCAAATGCTGACGAAACAAACGGGTTAGCTTCAACTCCATGCGAAACACATGATTTAGCTTCAAATCAATGCGATGTAGACGGTTTGGCTTCAAATCTATGGGAAACAAATGATTTAGATTCAGATGCTTGCGATATAAGTCATATAGCTTCAAATGCTGACGAAACAAACGGGTTAGCTTCAACTCCATGCAAAACACATGATTTAGCTTCAAATCAATAAGATGTAGCAGGTTTAGCTTCAAATCAATGCAATGTGGAATGTATAGCTTCAAATCCATGCGACACAAATGTTTTAGCGTCAGATACTTGCGATGTAAGTGATATAGCTTCAAATGCAGGGGAAACAAACGAGTTAGATTCAAATCCATGCAAAACACACGATTAAGCTTCAAATCAATGCTATGTAGAAGGTTCAGCTTAAAAAATAATGCCAAACAAATGATTTAGATTCTGATACTTGCGATATGAGTGATATAGCTTCAAATGCTGACGAAACAAATGGGTAAGCTTCAACTCGATGCGAAACACATGATTTAGCATCAAATCAATAAGATGTGGCAGGTTTAGCTTCAAACCCATGCGACACAAATGATTTAGCGTCAGATACTTGCGATATAAGTTATATAGCTTCAAATGCAGGGGAAACAAACGAGTTAGCTTCAAATTCATGCAAAACACACGATTAAGCTTCAAATCAATGCGATGTAGAAGGTTTAGCTTCAAATGCATGACATACACAAGTTTCAGCTTCAAATAAATTCGAAGGACAAGGCTTAGATTCAAATCCATGCGAAACAAATGATTTAGCTTCAAATGAATGCGAAGTGGAAGGCTTAGCTTCAAATCCATACGAAACACATGATTTAGCTTCAAATCAATTCGAAGGACAAGGCTTATATTCAAATCCATGCGAAACAAATAATTTAGCTTCAAATCAATGCGATGTAGAAGGTTTAGCTTCAAATTCATGCGATACACATGATTTAGCTTCAAATACTTGCGATATAAGTGATCTAGCTTCAAATACAGGCGAAACGAACGAGTTAGCTCCAAATCCATGCGAAACACATGATTCAGCTGCAAATCAATGCGATGTAGAAGGTTTAGCTTCAAATCCATGCGAAACAAATTATTTAGCTGCAAATAGGTGCGAAGTAGAAGGCTTGGGTTCAAATCAATGCGATTCAAATGGTTCATCTTCAAATACTTGTGAAAGACATGATTTAGCTTCAACTGCATGCGAAACACATGATTTAGCTGCAAATCAATGCGATGAAGAAGGTTTAGCTTCAAATCAATAAGAGGTAGAAGGTTCAGCTTCAAATCAATAAGAGGTAGAAGGTTCAGCTTCAAATCAATAGAATATAGAAGGTTTAGCTTCAAATCAATGCGATGTAGAAGGTTTAGCTTCAAATCCATACGAAACACATGATTTAGCTTCAAATCAATTCGAATGACAAGGCTTAGATTCAAATCCATGCGAAACAAATGATTTAGCTTCAAATCAATGCGATGTAGAAGGTTTAGCTTCAAATCCATGCGATACACATGATTTAGCTTCAAATACTTGCGATATAAGTGATATAGCTTCAAATACAGGCGAAACGAACGAGTTAGCTTCAAATCCATGCGATACACATGATTTAGCTTCAAATCAATGCGATGTAGAAGGTTTAGCTTCAAATCCATGACGTACACAAGATTCAGCTTCAAATCAATTCGAAGGACAAGGCTTAGATTCAAATCCATGCGAAACAAATGATATAGCTTCAAATGAATGCGAAGTAGAAGGCTTAGCTTCAAATCCATGCAAGACAAATGGTTTAGCTACAAATACCTGTGATATACATCATTTAGCTACTACTGCATGCTATACGAACGAGTTAGCTTCAAATCCATGCGATTCACATGATTTAGCTTCAAATCAATGCGCTGTAGAAGGTTTAGCTTCAAATCCATGCGATACACAAGATTTAGCTTCAAATCAATGCGATGTAGATGGTTTAGCTTCAAATCAATAAGAGGTAGAAGGTTCTGCTTCAAATCAATAGAATATAGAAGGTTTAGCTTCAAATCAATGCGATGTAGAAGGTTTAGCTTCAAATCCATACGAAACACATGATTTAGCTTCAAATCAATTCGAAGGACAAGGCTTAGATTCAAATCCATGCGAAACAAATGATTTAGCTTCAAATGAATGCGAAGTAGAAGGCTTAGATTCAAATCCATGCAAAACAAATGGTTTAGCTTCAAATCCATGCTATATACATGATTTAGCTTCTAATCAATGCGATGTAGAAGTTTTAGCTTCAAAACAATAAGAGGTAGAATGTTTAGCTACAAATCAATAGAATTTACAAGGTTTAGCTTCAAATCAATGCGATGTAGAACGTTTAGCTTCAAATCCATACGAAACACATGATTTAGCTTCAAATCAATTCGAAGGACAAGGTTTAGATTCAAATCCGTGCGAAACAAATGATTTAGCTTCAAATCAATGCGATGTAGAAGATTTAGCAACAAATCCATGCGATACACATGATTTAGCTTCAAATACTTGCGATATAAGTGATATCGCTTCAAATACAGGCGAAACGAACGAGTTAGCTTCAAATCCATGCGAAAGACATGATTCAGCTGCAAATCAATGCGATGTAGAAGGTTTAGCTTCAAATCCATGCGAACACATTATTTAGCTGCAAATCAGTGCGAAGTAGAAGGCTCGGGTTCAAATCAATGCGATTCAAATGGTTCATCTTCAAATACTTGTGAAAGACATGATTTAGCTTCAACTGCATGCGAAACACATGTTTTAGCTTCAAATCCATGCGAAACAAATGATTTAGCTTCAAATCAATACGATGTAGAAGGTTTAGCTTCAAATCCATGCGATACACATGATTTAGCATCAAATACTTGCGATATAAGTGATATAGCTTCAAATACAGGCGAAACGAACGAGTTAGCTTCAAATCCATGCGATACACATGATTTAGCTTCAAATCAATGCGATGTAGTAGGTTCAGCTTCAAATCCATGCGACACATATGATTTAGCTTCAAATACTTGCGATATAAGTGATATAGCTTTAAAAGCCGTAGGAACAAACGAGGTTGCTTCAATTCCACGCGATACACATGATTTAGCTTGAAACACTTGCGATATAAGTGATGTAGATTCAACTGCAGGCAAATCGAACGAGTTAGCTTCAAATCCATGCGAAACACATGATTCAGCTTCAAGTCAATGCGATGTAGAAGGATTAGCTTCAAATCCATGCGAAACACATTATTTAGCTGCAAATCAGTGCGAAGTAGAAGGCTCGGGTTGAAATCAATGCAACTCAAATGGTTCATCTTCAAATACTTGTGAAAGACATGATTTAGCTTCAACTGCATGCGAAACACATGTTTTAGCGTCAAATCAATGCGAAACACATGATTTAGCTTCAAATCAATGCGATGTAGAAGGTTTAGCTTCAAATCTATGCAAAACACGTGATTTATCTTCCAATTAATGCGAAGTAGAAGGCTTAGCTTCAAATCCATGCGAATCAAATGGTTTAGCTACAAATACTTGTGGTATTCATTATTTAGCTACAACTGCATGCGAAACTAACGAGTTAGCTTCAAATCCATGCGAAACACACGATATATCTTCAAATCAATGCGATGTAGAAGGTTTAGCTTCAAATCAATAAGAGGTAGAAGGTTTAGCTTCAAATCAATAGAATATAGAAGGTTTAGCTTCAAATCAATGCGATGTAGAAGGTTTAGCTTCAAATCCATACGAAACACATGATTTAGCTTCAAATCAATTCGATGTACAATGCTTAGATTCAAATCCATGCGAAACAAATGATTTAGATTCAAATGAATGCGAAGTAGAAGGCTTAGCTTCAAATCCATGCAAAACAAATGGTTTAGCTACAAATGCTTGTGATATACATTATTTAGCTACAACTGCATGCGAAACAAACGAGTTACCTTCTAATCCATGCTATATACATGCTTTAGCTTCAAATCAATGCGATGTAGAAAGTTAAGCTTCAAATCCATGCGATACACAAGATTTAGCTTCAAATCAATGCGATGTAGTAGATTCAGCTTCAAATCCATGCGACACATATGATTTAGCTTCAAATACTTGCGATATAAGTGATATAGCTTCAAAAGCTGTAGGAACAAACGAGGTAGATTCAATTCCATGCGAGACACATGATTTAGCTTCAAATCAATGCGATGTAGAAGGTTTAGCTTCAAATTCAAGCGTAACACATGAATTAGCTTCAAATACTTGCGATAAAAGTGATATAGCTACGAATACAGGCGAAACGATAGAGTTAGCATCAAATCCATGCGAAACACATGACTCAGCTGCAAATCAATTCAATGTAGAAGGTTTAGCTTCAAATCCATGAGAAACACATTATTTAGCTGCAAATCAGTGCGAAGTAGAAGGCTCGGGTTCAAATCAATGCAATTCAAATGGTTCATCTTCAAATACTTGTGAAAGACATGATTTAGCTTCAAATCCATGCGATACACATGAATTAGCTTCAAATCAATGCGATGTGGAAGGTTTAGCTTCAAATCCATGCGATACACAAGATTTAGATTCAAATCAATGCGATGTAGTAGGTTCAGCTTCAAATCAATGCGCCACATATGATTTAGCTTCAAATACTTGCGATATAAGTGGTATAGCTTCAAAAGCTGTAGGAACAAACGAGGTAGCTTCAATTCCATGCGAGACACATGATTTAGCTTCAAATCAATACGATGTAGAAGGTTTAGCTTCATATCCCTATGAAACACATGATTTAGCTTCAAATCAATTCGAAGGACAAGGCTTATCTTCAAATCCATGCGAATCAAATGGTGTAGCTTCAAATACTTATGATATACGTTATTTAGATTTAACTGCATGCGCAACGAACGAGTTAGCGTCTAATCCATGCGAAACACATGATTTAGCTGCAAATCAATGCGATGGAGAAGGTTTAGCTTAGAATCCATGCGAAACAAATGATATAGCTTCAAACACTTGGGGTGTAAGTGATATAGCTTCAAATGAAGACTAATCAAACGAGTTAGCTTCAAAATCCACGCGATACACATGATTTAGCTGCAAATCAATGTGATGTAGAAGGTTTAGCTTCAAATCCATGCGATACACAAGATTTAGCTTCAAATGAATGCGATGTAGTAGGTTCAGCTTCAAATCCATGCGACACATATGATTTAGCTTCAAATACTTGCGATATAAGTGATATAGCTTCAAAAGCTGTAGGAACAAACGAGGTAGCTTCAAATCCATGCGAAACACATGATTTAGCTGCAAATCAATGCGATGTAGAAGGTTTTGCTTCAAATCCATGCGATACACATGATTAAGCTTCAAATCAATGCGATGTAGATAGTTTGCTTCAAATCCATGCGATACACAAGATTTAGCTTCAAATCAATGCGATGTAGTAGGTTCAGCTTCAAATCCATGCGATATAAGTGATATAGCTTCAAAAGCAGGAGGAACAAACGAGATAGCTTCAATTCCATGCAAGACAAATGCTTTAGCTTCAAATCAATGCGAAGTAGAAGGCGTAGCTTCAAATCCATGCGAAACAAATGGTTTAGCTACAAATACTTGTGATATACATTATTTAGCTACAACTGCATGCGAAACTAACGAGTTAACTTCAAATCTATGCGAAACACACGATTTATCTTCAAATCAATGCGATGTAGAAGGTTTAGCTTCAAAACAATAAGAGGTAGAAGGTTTAGCTTCAAATCAATAGAATGTAGAAGGTTTAGCTTCAAATCAATGCGATGTAGAATGTTTAGCTTCAAATCCATACGAAACACATGATTTAGCTTCAAATCAATGCGATGTAGAAGGTTTAGCTTCAAATCCATGCAAAACACGTGATTTATCTTCCAATTAATGCGAAGTAGAAGGCTTAGCTTCAAATCCATGCGAATCAAATGGTTTAGCTACAAATACTTGTGATATTCATTATTTAGCTACAACTGCATGCGAAACTAACGAGTTAGCTTCAAATCCATGCGAAACACACGATATATCTTCAAATCAATGCGATGTAGAAGGTTTAGCTTCAAATCAATAAGAGGTAGAAGGTTTAGCTTCAAATCAATAGAATATAGAAGGTTTAGCTTCAAATCAATGCGATGTAGAAGGTTTAGCTTCAAATCCATACGAAACACATGATTTAGCTTCAAATCAATTCGATGTACAATGCTTAGATTCAAATCCATGCGAAACAAATGATTTAGATTCAAATGAATGCGAAGTAGAAGGCTTAGCTTCAAATCCATGCAAAACAAATGGTTTAGCTACCAATACTTGTGATATACATTATTTAGCTACAACTGCATGCGAAACGAACGAGTTAGCTTCAAATCCATGCGATACACATGCTTTAGCTTCAAATCAATGCAATGTAGAAAGTTAAGCTTCAAATCCATGCGATACACAAGATTTAGCTTCAAATCAATGCGATGTAGTAGGTTCAGCTTCAAATCCATGCGACACATATGATTTAGCTTCAAATACTTGCGATATAAGTGATATAGCTTCAAAAGCTGTAGGAACAAACGAGGTAGATTCAATTCCATGCGAGACACATGATTTAGCTTCAAATCAATGCGATGTAGAAGGTTTAGCTTCAAATTCAAGCGTAACACATGAATTAGCTTCAAATACTTGCGATAAAAGTGATATAGCTACGAATACAGGCGAAACGATAGAGTTAGCTTCAAATCCATGCGAAACACATGACTCAGCTGCAAATCAATTCAATGTAGAAGGTTTAGCTTCAAATCCATGAGAAACACATTATTTAGCTGCAAATCAGTGCGAAGTAGAAGTCTCGGGTTCAAATCAATGCAATTCAAATGGTTCATCTTCAAATACTTGTGAAAGACATGATTTAGCTTCAAATCCATGCGATACACACGATTTAGCTTCAAATCAATGCGATGTGGAAGGTTTAGCTTCAAATCCATGCGATACACAAGATTTAGCTTCAAATCAATGCGATGTAGTAGGTTCAGCTTCAAATCCATGCGACACATATCATTTAGCTCAAATACTTGTGATATAAGTGATATAGCTTCAAAAGCTGTAGGAACAAACGAGGTAGCTTAAATTCCATGCGAGACACATGATTTAGCTTCAAATCAATGCGATGTAGAAGGTTTAGCTTCAAATCCATGCGAAACACATTATTTAGCTGCAAAACAGTGCGAAGTAGAAGGCTCGGGTTCAAATCAATGTGATTGAAATGGTTCATCTTCAAATACTTGTGAATGACATGATTTAGCTTCAACTGCATGCGAAACACATGATTTAGATTCAAATCAATGCAATGTAGAAGGTATAGCTTCAAATCCATGCAAAACACGTGATTTATCTTCCAATTAATGCGAAGTAGAAGGATTAGCTTCAAATCCATGTGAATCAAATGGTTTAGCTTCAAATACTTGTGATATACGTTATTTAGATTTAACTGCATGCGCAACGAACGAATTAGCTTCAAATCCATGCGAAACACATGATTTAGCTTCAAACACTTGTGGTGTAAGTGATATAGCTTCAAATGAAGACTAATCAAACGAGCTAGCTTCAAAATCCACGCGATACACATGATTTAGCTTCAAATACTATCGATATAAGTGATGTAGATTCAACTGCAGGCGAACCGAACGAGTTAGTTTCAAATCCATGCGAAACACATGATTTAGCTTCAAATCAATTCTAAGAACAAGGCTTAGATTCAAATCCATGCGAAACAAATGATTTAGCTTCAAATGAATGCGAAGTAGAAGGCTCAGCTTCAAATCCGTGCAAAACAAATGATTTAGCTACAAATACTTTTGATATAGATTATTTAGCTACAACTACATGCGAAACAAACGAGTTAGCTTCAAATCCATGCGATACACATGATTTAGCTTCAAATACTAGCGATATAAGTGATGTAGATTCAACTGCAGGCGAACCGAACGAGTTAGCTTCAAATCCATTCGAAACACATGATTTAGCTGCAAATCAATGCGATGAAGAAGGTTTAGCTTCAAATCCATGCGATACAAATGATATAGCTTCAAACACTTGGGGTATAAATGATATAGCTTCAAATGAAGACTAATCAAACGAGTTAGCTTCAAAATCCACGCGATACACATGATTTAGCTTCAAATATTAGCGATATAAGTGATGTAGATTCAACTGCAGGCGAAACGAACGTGTAAGCTTCAAATCCATGCGAAACACATGATTTATCTGCAAATCAATGCGATGTAGAAGGTTTAGCCTCAAATCCATACGAAACACATGATTTAGCTTCAAATCAATTCGAAGGACAAGGCTTAGATTCAAATCCATGCGAAACAAATGATTTAGCTTCAAATGAATGCGAAGTAGTAGGCTTAGCTTCAAATCCATGCAAAACAAATGGTTTAGCTACAAATACTTGTGATATACATTATTTAGCTACAACTGCATGCAAAACAAACGAGTTAGCTTCAAATCCATGCGATACACATGATTTAGCTTCAAATCAATGCGATGTAGAAGGTTTAGCTACAAATCCATGCCATACACAAGATTTAGCTTCAAATCAATTCGAAGGACAAGGCTTAGATTCAAATCCATACGAAACAAATGATTTAGCTTCAAATGAATGCGAAGTAGAAGGCTTAGCTTCAAATCCATGCAAAACAAATGGTTTAGCTACAAATACTTGTGATATACATCATTTATTTACAACAGCATGCTAAACGAACGAGTTAGCTTCAAATCCATGCGATTCACATTATTTAGCTTCAAATCAATTCGAAGGACAAGGCTTAGGTTCAAATCCATGCGAAACACATGATTTATCTGCAAATCAATGCGATGTAGAAGGTTTGGCCTCAAATCTATACTAACACATGATTTAGCTTCAAATCAATTCGAAGGACAAGCCTTAGATTCAAATCCATGCGAAACAAATGATTTAGCTTCAAATGAATGCGAAGTAGAAGGCTTAGCTTCAAATCCATGCAAAACAAATGGTTTAGCTACAAATACTTGTGATATACGTTATTTAGCTACAACTGCATGCAAAACAAACGAGTTAGCTTCAAATCCATGCGATACACATGATTTAGCTTCAAATCAATGCGATGTAGAAGGTTTAGCTACAAATCCATGCCATACACAAGATTTAGCTTCAAATCAATGCGAAGTAGAAGGTTTAGCTTCAAATCAATAAGGGGTAGAAGGTTTAGCTTCAAATCAATAGAATATAGAAGGTTTAGCTTCAAATCAATGCGATGTAGAAGGATTAGCTTCAAATCCATACGAAACACATGATTTAGCTTCAAATCAATTCGAAGGACAAGGCGTAGATTCAAATCCTTGCGAAGCAAATGATTTAGCTTCAAATGAATGCGAAGTAGAAGGCTTAGCTTCAAATCCATGCAAAACAAATGGTTTAGCTACAAATACTTGTGATATATATTAATTGGCTACAACTGCATGCGAAACAAACGAGTTAGCTTCAAATCCATGCGATACACATGATTTAGCTTCATATCAATGCGATGTGGAAGGTTTAGATTCAAATCCATGCGAAACAAATGATATAGCTTCAAACACTTGGGGTGTAAGTGATATAGCTTCAAATGAAGACTAATCAGACGAGTTAGCTTCAAAATCCACGCGATACACATGATTTAGCTTCAAATACTAGCGATATAAGTGATGTAGATTCAACTGCAGGCGAAATGAACGAGTTAGCTTCAAATCCATGAAAAACACATGATTTAGCTGCAAATCAATGCGATGTAGTAGTTTTAGCTTCAAAACAATAAGAGGTAGAAGGTTTAGCTTCAAATCAATAGAATGTAGAAGGTTTAGCTTTAATTCAATGCGATGTAGAAGGTTTAGCTTCAAATCCATACGAAACACATGATTTAGCTTCAAATCAATTCGAAGGACAAGGCTTAGATTCAAATCCATGCGAAACAAATGATTTAGCTTCAAATGAATGCGAAGTAGAAGGCTTAGCTCCAAATCCATGCAAAACAAATGGTTTAGCTACAAATACTTGTGATATACATTATTTAGCTACAACTGCATGCGAAACAAACGAGATAGCTTCAAATCCATGCTATATACATGATTTAGCTTCTAATCAATGCGATGTAGAAGGTTTAGCTACAAATCCATGCCATACACATTATTTAGCTTCAAATCAATTCGAAGGACAAGGCTTAGGTTCAAATCCATGCGAAACAAATGATTTAGCTTCAAATGAATGCGAAGTAGAAGGCTTAGCTTCAAATCCATGCAAAGCAAATGGTTTAGCTACAAATACTAGCGATATAAGTGATGTAGATTCAACTGCAGGCGAAATGAACGAGTTAGCTTCAAATCCATGAAAAACACATGATTTAGCTGCAAATCAATGCGATGTAGTAGTTTTAGCTTCAAAACAATAAGAGGTAGAAGGTTTAGCTTCAAATCAATAGAATGTAGAAGGTTTAGCTTTAATTCAATGCGATGTAGAAGGTTTAGCTTCAAATCCATACGAAACACATGATTTAGCTTCAAATCAATTCGAAGGACAAGGCTTAGATTCAAATCCATGCGAAACAAATGATTTAGCTTCAAATGAATGCGAAGTAGAAGGCTTAGCTTCAAATCCATGCAAAACAAATGGTTTAGCTACAAATACTTGTGATATACATTATTTAGCTACAACTGCTTGCGAAACAAACGAGATAGCTTGAAATCCATGCTATATACATGATTTAGCTTCAAATCAATGCGATGTAGAAGGTTTAGCTTCAAATCCATGCGATACACAAGATTTAGCTTCAAATCAATGCCATGTAGTAGGTTCAGATTCAAATCCATGCCAAACACATGATTTATATTCAAATCCATGGGATGTAGAAGGTTTACTTCAAACCCATGCGGAACACATTATTTAGCTGCAAATAGGTGCGAAGTAGAAGGCTCGGGTTCAAATCAATGCGATTCAAATGGTTCATCTTTAAATACTTGTGAAAGACATGATTTAGCTTCAACTGCATGCGAAACACATGATTTAGCTGCAAATCAATGCGATGAAGAAGGTTTAGCTTCAAATCCATGCGATACAAATGATTTAGCTTCAAATGAATGCGAAGTAGAAGGCTTAGCTTCAAATCCATGCAAAACAAATGGTTTAGCTACAAATACTTGTGATATACATCATTTAGCTACAACTGCATGCTAAACGAACGAGTTAGCTTCAAATCCATGCGATACACATGATTTAGCTTCAAATCAATGCGATGTAGAAGGTTTAGCTACAAATCCATGCCATACACAAGATTTAGCTTCAAATCAATTCGAAGGACAAGGCTTAGGTTCAAATCCATGCGAAACAAATGATTTAGCTTCAAATGAATGCGAAGTAGAAGGCTTAGCTTCAAATCCATGCAAAACAAATGGTTTAGCTACAAATACTTGTGATATACATCATTTAGCTACAACTGCATGCTAAACGAACGAGTTAGCTTCAAATCCATGCGATACACATGATTTAGCTTCAAATCAATGCGATGTAGAAGGTTTAGCTACAAATCCATGCCATACACAAGATTTAGCTTCAAATCAATTCGAAGGACAAGGCTTAGGTACAAATCCATGCAAAACAAATGATTTAGCTTCAAATGAATGCGAAGTAGAAGGCTTAGCTTCAAATCCATGCAAAACAAATGGTTTAGCTACAAATACTTGTGATATACATCATTTAGCTACAACTGCATGCTAAACGGACGAGTTAGCTTCAAATCCATGCGATACACATGATTTAGCTGCAAATCAATGCGATGTAGTAGTTTTAGCTTCAAAACAATAAGAGGTAGAAGGTTTAGCTTCAAATCAATAGAATGTAGAAGGTTTAGCTTTAATTCAATGCGATGTAGAAGGTTTAGCTTCAAATCCATCCGATACACAAGATTTAGCTTCAAATCAATGCCATGTAGTAGGTTCAGATTCAAATCCATGCCAAACACATGATTTATATTCAATTCCATGGGATGTAGGAGGTTTACTTCAAATCCATGCGGAACACATTATTTAGCTGCAAATAGGTGCGAAGTAGAAGGCTCGGGTTCAAATCAATGCGATTCAAATGGTTCATCTTCAAATACTTGTGAAAGGCATGATTTAGCTTCAACTGCATGCGAAACACATGATTTAGCTGCAAATCAATGCGATGAAGAAGGTTTAGCTTCAAATCCATGCGATACAAATGATATAGCTTCAAACACTTGGGGTATAAATGATATAGCTTCAAATGAAGACTAATCAAACGAGTTAGCTTCAAAATCCACGCGATACACATGATTTAGCTTCGAATATTAGCGATATAAGTGATGTAGATTCAACTGCAGGCGAAACGAACGTGTAAGCTTCAAATCCATGCGAAACACATGATTTATCTGCAAATCAATGCGATGTAGAAGGTTTAGCCTCAAATCCATACGAAACACATGATTTAGCTTCAAATCAATTCGAAGGACAAGGCTTAGATTCAAATCCATGCGAAACAAATGATTTAGCTTCAAATGAATGCGAAGTAGAAGGCTTAGCTTCAAATCCAAGCAAAACAAATGGTTTAGCTACAAATACTTGTGATATACATTATTTAGCTACAACTGCATGCAAAACAAACGAGTTAGCTTCAAATCCATGCGATACACATGATTTAGCTTCAAATCAATGCGATGTAGAAGGTTTAGCTACAAATCCATGCGATACACAAGATTTAGCTTCAAATCAATTCGAAGGACAAGGCTTAGATTCAAATCCATGCGAAACAAATAATTTAGCTTCAAATGAATGCGAAGTAGAAGGCTTAGCTTCAAATCCATGCAAAACAAATGGTTTAGCTACAAATACTTGTGATATACATCATTTATTTACAACAGCATGCTAAACGAACGAGTTAGCTTCAAATCCATGCGATTCACATTATTTAGCTTCAAATCAATTCGAAGGACAAGGCTTAGGTTCAAATCCATGCGAAACAAATGATTTAGGTTCAAATGAATGCGAAGTAGAAGGCTTAGCTTCAAATCCATGCAAAACGAATGGTTTAGCTACAAATACTTGTGATATACATTATTTAGCTACAACTGCATGCAAAACAAACGAGTTAGCTTCAAATCCATGCGATACACATGATTTAGCTTCAAATCAATGCGATGTAGAAGGTTTAGCTTCAAATCCATACGAAACACATGATGTAGCTTCAAATCAATTCGAAGGACAAGGCTTAGGTTCAAATCCATGCGAAACAAATGATTTAGCTTCAAATGAATGCGAAGTAGAAGGCTTAGCTTCAAATCCATGCAAAACAAATGGTTTAGCTACAAATACTTGTGATATACATCATTTAGCTACAACTGCATGCTAAACGAACGAGTTAGCTTCAAATCCATGCGATACACATGATTTAGATTCAAATCAATGCGATGTAGAAGGTTTAGCTACAAATCCATGCCATACACAAGATTTAGCTTCAAATCAATTCGAAGCAAAAGGCTTAGGTTCAAATCCATGCGAAACAAATGATTTAGCTTCAAATGAATGCGAAGTCGAAGGCTTAGCTTCAAATCCATGCAAAACAAATGGTTTAGCTACAAATACTTGTGATATACATCATTTAGCTACAACTGCATGCTAAACGAACGAGTTAGCTTCAAATCCATGCGATACACATGATTTAGCTTCAAATCAATGCGATGTAGAAGGTTTAGCTACAAATCCATGCCATACACAAGATTTAGCTTCAAATCAATTCGAAGGACAAGGCTTAGGTACAAATCCATGCAAAACAAATGATTTAGCTTCAAATGAATGCGAAGTAGAAGGCTTAGCTTCAAATCCATGCAAAACAAATGGTTTAGCTACAAATACTTGTGATATACATCATTTAGCTACAACTGCATGCTAAACGGACGAGTTAGCTTCAAATCCATGCGATACACATGATTTAGCTGCAAATCAATGCGATGTAGTAGTTTTAGCTTCAAAACAATAAGAGGTAGAAGGTTTAGCTTCAAATCAATAGAATGTAGAAGGTTTAGCTTTAATTCAATGCGATGTAGAAGGTTTAGCTTCAAATCCATCCGATACACAAGATTTAGCTTCAAATCAATGCCATGTAGTAGGTTCAGATTCAAATCCATGCCAAACACATGATTTATATTCAAATCCATGGGATGTAGAAGGTTTACTTCAAACCCATGCGGAACACATTATTTAGCTGCAAATAGGTGCGAAGTAGAAGGCTCGGGTTCAAATCAATGCGATTCAAATGGTTCATCTTTAAATACTTGTGAAAGACATGATTTAGCTTCAACTGCATGCGAAACACATGATTTAGCTGCAAATCAATGCGATGAAGAAGGTTTAGCTTCAAATCCATGCGATACAAATGATTTAGCTTCAAATGAATGCGAAGTAGAAGGCTTAGCTTCAAATCCATGCAAAACAAATGGTTTAGCTACAAATACTTGTGATATACATCATTTAGCTACAACTGCATGCTAAACGAACGAGTTAGCTTCAAATCCATGCGATACACATGATTTAGCTTCAAATCAATGCGATGTAGAAGGTTTAGCTACAAATCCATGCCATACACAAGATTTAGCTTCAAATCAATTCGAAGGACAAGGCTTAGGTTCAAATCAATGCGAAACAAATGATTTAGCTTCAAATGAATGCGAAGTAGAAGGCTTAGCTTCAAATCCATGCAAAACAAATGGTTTAGCTACAAATACTTGTGATATACATCATTTAGCTACAACTGCATGCTAAACGAACGAGTTAGCTTCAAATCCATGCGATACACATGATTTAGATTCAAATCAATGCGATGTAGAAGGTTTAGCTACAAATCCATGCCATACACAAGATTTAGCTTCAAATCAATTCGAAGCAAAAGGCTTAGGTTCAAATCCATGCGAAACAAATGATTTAGCTTCAAATGAATGCGAAGTAGAAGGCTTAGCTTCAAATCCATGCAAAACAAATGGTTTAGCTACAAATACTTGTGATATACATCATTTAGCTACAACTGCATGCTAAACGAACGAGTTAGCTTCAAATCCATGCGATACACATGATTTAGCTTCAAATCAATGCGATGTAGAAGGTTTAGCTACAAATCCATGCCATACACAAGATTTAGCTTCAAATCAATTCGAAGGACAAGGCTTAGGTACAAATCCATGCAAAACAAATGATTTAGCTTCAAATGAATGCGAAGTAGAAGGCTTAGCTTCAAATCCATGCAAAACAAATGGTTTAGCTACAAATACTTGTGATATACATCATTTAGCTACAACTGCATGCTAAACGGACGAGTTAGCTTCAAATCCATGCGATACACATGATTTAGCTGCAAATCAATGCGATGTAGTAGTTTTAGCTTCAAAACAATAAGAGGTAGAAGGTTTAGCTTCAAATCAATAGAATGTAGAAGGTTTAGCTTTAATTCAATGCGATGTAGAAGGTTTAGCTTCAAATCCATCCGATACACAAGATTTAGCTTCAAATCAATGCCATGTAGTAGGTTCAGATTCAAATCCATGCCAAACACATGATTTATATTCAATTCCATGGGATGTAGGAGCTTTACTTCAAATCCATGCGGAACACATTATTTAGCTGCAAATAGGTGCGAAGTAGAAGGCTCGGGTTCAAATCAATGCGATTCAAATGGTTCATCTTCAAATACTTGTGAAAGGCATGATTTAGCTTCAACTGCATGCGAAACACATGATTTAGCTGCAAATCAATGCGATGAAGAAGGTTTAGCTTCAAATCCATGCGATACAAATGATATAGCTTCAAACACTTGGGGTATAAATGATATAGCTTCAAATGAAGACTAATCAAACGAGTTAGCTTCAAAATCCACGCGATACACATGATTTAGCTTCGAATATTAGCGATATAAGTGATGTAGATTCAACTGCAGGCGAAACGAACGTGTAAGCTTCAAATCCATGCGAAACACATGATTTATCTGCAAATCAATGCGATGTAGAAGGTTTAGCCTCAAATCCATACGAAACACATGATTTAGCTTCAAATCAATTCGAAGGACAAGGCTTAGATTCAAATCCATGCGAAACAAATGATTTAGCTTCAAATGAATGCGAAGTAGAAGGCTTAGCTTCAAATCCATGCAAAACAAATGGTTTAGCTACAAATACTTGTGATATACATTATTTAGCTACAACTGCATGCAAAACAAACGAGTTAGCTTCAAATCCATGCGATACACATGATTTAGCTTCAAATCAATGCGATGTAGAAGGTTTAGCTTCAAATCCATACGAAACACATGATTTAGCTTCAAATCAATTCGAAGGGCAAGGCTTAGATTCAAATCCATGCGAAACAAATGATTTAGCTTCAGATGAATGCGCAGTAGAAGGCACAGCTTCAAATCCATGCGGCACATATGATTTAGCTTTAAATACTTGCGATATAAGTGACATAGTTTCAAATGGAGGCGAAACGAACGAGTTCGCTTCAAATCCATGCGAAACACATGATTTATCTTCAAATCAAAGCGATGTAGAAGGTTTAGCTTCAAGTCCATGCGATACACAAGATTTAGCTTCAAATGAATGCGATGTAGTAGGTTCAGCTTCAAATCCATGCGACACATATGATTTAGCTTCAAATACTTGCGATATAAGTGATATAGCTTCAAAAGCTGTAGGAACAAACGAGGTAGCTTCAAATCCATGCGAAACACATGATTCAGCTGCAAATCAATGCGATGTAGAAGGTTTAGCTTCAAATCCATGCGATACACATGATTTAGCTTCAAATCAATGCGATGTGGAAGGTTTAGCTTCAAATCCATGCGATACACAAGATTTAGCTTCAAATCAATGCGATGTAGTAGGTTCAGCTACAAATCCATGCGACACATATGATTTAGCTTCAAATCAATGCGTTGTAGAAGGTTTAGCTTCAAATCCACGCGAAACAAATGACTTAGCTTCAAACACTTGGGGTATAAGTGATATAGCTTCAAATGCAGACTAATCAAACGAGTTAGCCTCAAAATCCACGCGATATACATGATTTAGATTCAAATACTTGCGATATAAGTGATGTAGGTTCAACTGCAGGCGAAACGAACGAGTTAGCTTCAAATCCATGCGAAACAAATGATTTAGCTTCAAATCAATGCGAAGTGGAAGGCGTAGCTTCAAATCCATGCGAAACAAATGGTTCAGCTACAAATACTTGTGATATACATTATTTAGCTACAACTGCATGCGAAACTAACGAGTTAGCTTCAAATCCATGCGAGACACATGATTTAGCTTCAAATCAATGCGATGTGGAAGGTTTAGCTTAAAATCCATGCGATACACAAGATTTAGCTTCAAATCAATGCGATGTAGTAGGTTCAGCTTCAAATCCATGCGACACATATGATTTAGCTTCAAATACTTGCGATATTAGTGATATAGCTTCAAAAGCTGTAGGAACAAACGAGGTAGCGTCAAATCCATGCGAAACACATGATTCAGCTGCAAATCAATGCGATGTAGAAGGTTTAGCTTCAAATCCATGCGAAACACATGATTTAGCTGCAAATCAATGCGATGTAGATGGTATAGCTTCAAATCAACGCGAAACAAATGATTTAGCTTCAAACACTTGGGATATAATTGATATATCTTCAAATGCAGACGAATCAAATGAGTTAGCTTCAAAATCCATGCGATACACATGATGTAGCTTCAAATCCATGCGAAGTAGAAGGATTAGCTTCAAATCCATGCGGAACAAACGATTAAGCTTCAAACACTTCGGATATAGCTTCATCTGCATGCGAAACAAACGAGTTAGCTTCAAGTCCATGCGAAACACATGATTTAGCTGCAAATCAACTCGAAGTACAAGGCTTAGATTCAAATCCATGCGACACAAATGATTTAGCTTCAGATACTTGCGATATAAGTGATACAGCTTCAAATGCAGGGGAAACAAACGAGTTAGATTCAAATCCATGCAAAACACATGATTAAGCTTCAAATCAATGCGATGTAGAAGGCTTAGCTTCAAATCCATGCGAAACACATGATTTAGCTTCAAATCAACTCGAAGTACAAGGCTCAGATTCAAATCCATGCGAAACACATGATCTAGCTGCAAATCAATGCGATGTAGAAGGTTTAGCTTCAAATCCATGCCAAACACATGATTTAGAATCAAATCCATGGGATGTAGAAGGTTTGGCTTCAAATCCATGCGAAACACATTATTTATCTGCAAATCAGTGCGAAGTAGAAGGCTCGGGTTCAAATCAATGCGATTCAAATGGTTCATCTTCAAATACTTGTGAAAGACATGATTTAGCTTCAACTGCAAGCGAAACTCATGATTTAGCTTCAAATCAATGCGATGTAGAAGGTTTAGCTTCAAATCCATGCGAAACAAATGGATTAGCTACAAGTACTTGTGATATACATTATTTAGCTACAACTCCAAGCGAAACGAACGAGTTAGCTTCAAATCCATGCGAAACACACGATTTAGCTTCAAATCAATGCGATGTAGAAGGTTTAGCTTCAAATCCATGCGATACACAAGATTTAGCTTCAAATCAATGCGATGTAGTAGGTTCAGCTTCAAATCCATGCGACACATATGATTTAGCTTCAAATCAATGCGAAGTAGAAGGCGTATCTTCAAAAACTTGCGATATTCGTGACATAGTTTCAAATGGAGGCGAAACGAACGAGTTAGATTCAAATCCATGCGAGACACATGATTTAGCTTCTAATCAATGCGATGTAGAAGGTTTAGCTTCAAATCCACGCGAAACAAATGATTTAGCTTCAAACACTTGGGGTATAAGTGATATAGCTTCAAATGCAGACTAATCAAACGAGTTAGCTTAAAAATCCACGCGATACACATGATTTATCTTCAAACACTTGCGATATAAGTGATGTAGATTCAACTGCAGGCAAAACGAACGAGTTAGCTTCAAATCCATGCGAAACACATGATATAGCTGCTAATCAATGTGATGTGGAAGGTTTAGCTTCAAATCCATGCGATACACAAGATTTAGCTTCAAATCAATGCGATGTAGAAGGTTCAGCTTCAAATCCATGCGACACATATGATTTAGCTTCAAATACTTGCGATATAAGTGATATAGCTTCAAAAGTTGGAGGAACAAACGAGGTGGCTTCAATTCCATGCGAAACAAATGATTTAGCTTCAAATCAATGCGAAGTAGAAGGCGTAGCTTCAAATCCATGCGAAAGAAATGGCTTAGCTACAAATACTTGTGATATACATTATTTAGCTACAACTGCATGCGAAACTAACGAGTTAGCTTCAAATCCATGCGAAACACACGATTTATCTTCAAATCAATGCGATGTAGAAGGTTTGCTTCAAATCTATAAGAGGTAGATGGTTTAGCTTCAAATCAATGGAATATAGAAGGTTTAGCTTCAAATAAATGCGATGTAGAAGGTTTAGCTTCAAATCCATGCGATACACAAGATTTAGCTTCAAATCAATGCGATGTATTAGGTTCAGCTTCAAATCCATGCGACACATATGATTTAGCTTCAAATACTTGCGATATAAGTGATATTGCTTCAAAAGCTGTAGGAACAAACGAGGTAGCTTCAATTCCATGCGAGACACATGATCTAGCTTCAAATCAATGCGATGTAGAAGGTTTAGCTTCATATCCAAGTGTAACACATGATTTAGCTTCAAATATTTGCGATATAAGTGATATAGCTTCGAATACAGGCGAAACGAACGAGTTAGATTCAAATCCATGCGAAACACATGAATCAGCTGCAAATCAATGCAATGTAAAAGGTTTAGCTTCAAATCCATGCGAAACACATGATTTAGCTGCAAATCAATGCGATGTAGAAGGTTTAGCTTCAAATCCATACGAAACACATGATTTAGCTTCAAATCAATTCGAAGGGCAAGGCTTAGATTCAAATCCATGCGAAACAAATGATTTAGCTTCAGCTGAATGCGAAGTAGAAGGCTCAGCTTCAAATCCATGCGGCACATATGATTTAGCTTTAAATACTTGCGATATAAGTGACATAGTTTCAAATGGAGGCGAAACGAACGAGTTAGCTTCAAATCCATGCGAAACACATGATTTAGCTGCAAATCAATGTGGTGTAGAAGGTTTAGCTTCAAATTCATGCGATACACAAGATTTAGCTTCAAATCAATGCGATGTAGAAGGTTCAGCTTCAAACCCATGCGACACATATGATTTAGCTTCAAATACTTGCGATATAAGTGATATAGCTTCAAAAGCTGGAGGAACAAACGAGGAGGCTTCAATTCCATGCGAAACAAATGATTTAGCTTCAAATCAATGCGAAGTAGAAGGTTTAGCTTCAAATCCAAACGAAACACATGTTTTAGCTTCAAATCAATTCGAAGGACAAGGCTTAGATTCAAATCCATGCGAAACAAATGCTTTAGCTTCAAATCAATGCGAAGTAGAAGGCGTAGCTTCAAATCCATGCGAAACAAATGGTTTAGCTACAAATACTTTAGATATACATTATTTAGCTACAACTGCTTGCGAAACTAACGAGTTAGCTTCAAATCTATGCGAAACACACGATTTATCTTCAAATCAATGCGATGTAGAAGGTTTAGCTTCAAATCAATAAGAGGTAGAAGGTTTAGCTTCAAATCAATAGAATATAGAAGGTTTAGCTTCAAATCAATAGAATATAGAAGGTTTAGCTTCAAATCAATGTGATGTAGAAGGTTTAGCTTCAAATCCATGCGACACACATGATTTAGCTTCAAATACTTGCGATATAAGTGATATAGCTTCAAAAGTAGGAGGAACAAACGAGGTGGCTTCAATTCCATGCGAAACAAATGATTTAGCTTCAAATCAATGCGAAGTAGAAGGCGTAGCTTCAAATCCATGCGAAAGAAATGGCTTAGCTACAAATACTTGTGATATACATTATTTAGCTACAACTGCATGCGAAACTAACGAGTTAGCTTCAAATCCATGCGAAACACACGATTTATCTTCAAATCAATGCGATGTAGAAGGTTTGCTTCAAATCTATAAGAGGTAGATGGTTTAGCTTCAAATCAATGGAACATAGAAGGTTTAGCTTCAAATAAATGCGATGTAGAAGGTTTAGCTTCAAATCCATGCGATACACAAGATTTAGCTTCAAATCAATGCGATGTATTAGGTTCAGCTTCAAATCCATGCGACACATATGATTTAGCTTCAAATACTTGCGATATAAGTGATATAGCTTCAAAAGCTGTAGGAACAAACGAGGTAGCTTCAATTCCATGCGAGACACATGATTTAGCTTCAAATCAATGCGATGTAGAAGGTTTAGCTTCATATCCAAGTGTAACACATGATTTAGCTTCAAATATTTGCGATATAAGTGATATAGCTTCGAATACAGGCGAAACGAACGAGTTAGCTTCAAATCCATGCGAAACACATGAATCAGCTGCAAATCAATGCAATGTAGAAGGTTTAGCTTCAAATCCATGCGAAACACTTGATTTAGCTGCAAATCAATGCGATGTAGAAGGTTTATCTTCTAATCCATACGAAATACATGATTTAGCTTCAAATCAATTCGAAGGGCAAGGCTTAGATTCAAATCCATGCGAAACAAATGATTTAGCTTCAGATGAATGCGATGTAGAAGGCTCAGCTTCAAATCCATGCGGCACATATGATTCAGCTTTAAATACTTGCGATATAAGTGATATAGCTTCAAAAGCTGGAGGAACAAACGAGGAGGCTTCAATTCCATGCGAAACAAATGACTTAGCTTCAAATCAATGCGAAGTGGAAGGCGTAGCTTCAAATCCATGCGAAACAAATGGTTTAGCTACAAATTCTTGTGATATGTATTATTTAGCTACAACTGCATGCGAAACTAACGAGTTAGCTTCAAGTCCATGCGAAACACATGATTTAGCTGCAAATCAATGCGATGTAGAAGGTTTAGCTTCAAATCCATGCGAAACACATGATTTAGCTGCAAATCAACTCGAAGTACAAGGCTTAGATTCAATGCGACACAAATGATTTAGCTTCAGATACTTGCGATATAAGTGATACAGCTTCAAATGCAGGGGAAACAAACGAGTTAGATTCAAATCCATGCAAAACACATGATTAAGCTTCAAATCAATGCGATGTAGAAGGCTTAGCTTCAAATCCATGCGAAACACATGATTTAGCTTCAAATCAATGCGATGTAGAATGTTTAGCTTCAAATCCATGCGAAACAAATGGATTAGCTACAAGTACTTGCGATATAAGTGATCTAGCTTCAAATACAGGCGAAACGAACGAGTTAGCTTCAAATCCATTCGAAACACATGATTAAGCTTCAAATCAATGCGATGTAGATGATTTGCTTCGAATCCATGCGATACACAAGACTTAGCTTCAAATCAATGCGATTTAGTAGGTTCAGCTTCAAATCCATGCGATGCACTAGATTTAGCTTCAAATCAATGCGATGAAGAAGGTTCTGCTTCAAATCCATACGACACATATGATTTAGCTTCAAATACTTGCGATATAAGTGATATAGCTTCAAAAGCTGGAGGAACAAACGAGGTAGCTTCAATTCCATGCGAAACAAATGATTTAGCTTCAAATCAATGTGAAGTAGAAGGCTTAGCTTCAAATCCATGCGAAACAAATGGTTTAGCTACAAATACTTGTGATATACATTATTTACCTACAACTGCATGCGAAACAAACGAGTTAGCATCAAATCCATGCGAAACACATGATTAAGCTTCAAATCAATGCGATGTAGATGGTTTGCTTCAAATCCATGCGATACACAAGATTTAGCTTCAAATCAATGCGATGTAGTAGGTTCAGCTTCAAATCCATGCGAAACACATGATTCAGCTGCATATCAATGCGATGTAGAAGGTTTAGATTCAAATCCATGCCAAACACATGATTTAGATTCAAATCCATGGATGTAGAAGGCATAGCTTCAAATCCATGCGAAACACATGATTCAGCTTCAAATCAATGCGATGTAGAAGGTTTAGCTTCAAATCCATGCCAAACACATGATTTAGATTCAAATCCATAGGATGTAGAAGGTTTAGCTTCAAATCCATGCGAAACACATTATTTAGCTGCAAATCAGTGCGATGTAGCTAGGTTCAGCTTCAAATCCATGCGATATAAGAGATATAGCTTCAAAGCAGGAGGAACAAACGAGGTAGCTTCAATTCCATGCGAAACAAATGATTTAGCTTCAAATCAATGCGAAGTAGAGGGCGTAGCTTCAAATCCATGCGAAACAAATGGTTTAGCTACAAATACTTGTGATATACATTATTTAGCTACAACTGCATGCGAAACAAACGAGTCAGCATCAAATCCATGCGATACACAAGATTTAGCTTCAAATCAATGCGATGTAGATGGTTTGCTTCATATCCATGCGATACACAAAATTTAGCTTCAAATCAATGCGATGTAGTAGGTTCAGCTTCAAATCCATGCGATACACTAGATTTAGCTTCAAATCAATGCGATGTAGAAGGTTCTGCTTCAAATCCATGCGACACATATGATTTAGCTTCAAATACTTGCGATATAAGTGATATAGTTTCAAATGGAGGCGAAACGAACGAGTTAGCTTCAAATCCATGCGAGACACATGATTTAGCTTCTAATCAATGCGATGTAGAAGGTTTAGCTTCAAATCCACGCGAAACAAATGATTTAGCTTCAAACACTTGGGGTATAAGTGATATAGCTTCAAATGCAGACTAATTAAACGAGTTAGCTTCAAAATCCACGAGATACACATGATTTAGCTTCAAACACTTGCGAGATAAGTGATGTAGATTCAACTGCATGCAAAACGAACGAGTTAGCTTCAAATCCATGCGAAACACATGATTTAGCTGCAAATCAATGTGATGTAGAAGGTTTAGCTTCAAATCCACGCGAAACAAATGATTTAGCTGCCAATCAATGCGATGAAGAAGGATTAGCTTCAAATCCATGCGAAACAAATGATATAGCTTCAAACGCTTGGGGTGTAAGTGATATAGCTTCAAATGAAGACTAATCAAACGAGTTAGCTTCAAAATCCACGCGATACACATGTTTTAGCTTCAAATACTAGCGATATAAGTGATGTAGATTCAACTGCAGGCGAAACGAACGAGTTAGCTTCAAATCCATGCGAAACACATGATTTAGCTGCAAATCAATGCGATGTAGAAGGTTTAGCTTCAAAACAATAAGAGGTAGAAGGTTTAGCTTCAAATCAATAGAATGTAGGAGGTTTAGCTTCAAATCAATGCGATGTAGAATGTTTAGCTTCAATTCCATGCGAAACAAATGATTTAGCTTCAAATCAATGCGAAGTAGAAGGCGTAGCTTCAAATCCATGCGAAAGAAATGGTTTAGCTACAAATACTTGTGATATACATTATTTAGCTACAACTGCATGCGAAACTAACGGGTTAGCTTCAAATCCATGCGGAACACACGATTTATTTTCAAATCAATGCGATGTAGAAGGTTTGCTTCAAATCTATAAGAGGTAGATGGTTTAGCTTCAAATCAATGGAATATAGAAGGTTTAGCTTCAACTAAATGCGATGTAGAAGGTTTAGCTTCAAATCCATGCGATACACAAGATTTAGCTTCAAATCAATGCGATGTATTAGGTTCCGCTTCAAATCCATGCGACACATATGATTTAGCTTCGAATACTTGCGATATAAGTGATATAGCTTCCAAAGCTGTAGGAACAAACGAGGTAGCTTCAATTCCATGCGAGACACATGATTTAGCTTCAAATAAATGCGATGTAGAAGGTTAGCTTCATATCCAAGTGTAACACATGATTTAGCTTCAAATATTTGCGATATAAGTGATATAGTTTCGAATACAGGCGAAACGAACGAGTTAGCTTCAAATCCATGCGAAAACACATGATCAGCTGCAAATCAATGCAATGTAGAAGGTTTAGCTTCAAATCCATGCGAAACACATGATTTAGCTGCAAATCAATGCGATGTAGAAGGTTTAGCTTCAAATCCATACGAAACACATGATTTAGCTTCAAATCAATTCGAAGGGCAAGGCTTAGATTCAAATCCATGCGAAACAAATGATTTAGCTTCAGATGAATGCGAAGTAGAAGGCTCAGCTTCAAATCCATGCGAAACAAATGGTTTAGCTACAAATACTTGTGATATAGATTATTTAGCTACAACTGCATGCGAAACTAACGAGTTAGCTTCAAATCAATGCGATACACATGATTTAGCTTCAAATCAATGCGATGTGGAAGGTTTAGCTTCATATCCATGCGATACACAAGATTTAGCTTCAAATCAATGCGATGTAGGTAGGTTCAGCTTCAAATCCATGCGACACATATGATTTAGCTTCAAATACTTGCGATATAAGTGATATAGCTTCAAAAGCTGTAGGAACAAACGAGGTAGCTTCAATTCCATGCGAGACAATGATTTAGCTTCAAATCAATGCGATGTAGAAGGTTTTGCTTCAAATCCAAACGAAACACATGTTTTAGCTTCAAATCAATTCGAAGGACAAGGCTTAGATTCAAATCCATGCGAAACAAATGCTTTAGCTTCAAATCAATGCGAAGTAGAAGGCGTAGCTTCAAATCCATGCGAAACAAATGGTTTAGCTACAAATACTTGTGATATACATTATTTAGCTACAACTGCTTGCGAAACTAACGAGTTTGCTTCATATCTATGCGAAACACACGATTTATCTTCAAATCAATGCGATGTAGAAGGTTTAGCTTCAAATCAATAAGAGGTAGAAGGTTTAGCTTCAAATCAATAGAATATAGAAGGTTTAGCTTCAAATCAATGCGATGTAGAAGGTTTAGCTTCAAATCCATACGAAACACATGATTTAGCTTCAAATCAATTCGAAGGGCAAGGCTTAGATTCAAATCCTTGCGAAACAAATGATTTAGCTTCAGATGAATGCGAAGTAGAAGGCTCAGCTTCAAATCCATGCGCACATATGATTTAGCTTTAAATACTTGCGATATAAGTGACATAGTTTCAAATGGAGGCGAAACGAACGAGTTAGCTTCAAATCCATGCGAAACACATGATTTATCTTCAAATCAAAGCGATGTAGAAGGTTTAGCTTCAAATCCATGCGATACACAAGATTTAGCTTCAAATGAATGCGATGTAGAAGGATTTGCTTCAAATCCACGCGAAACAAATGATTTAGCTTCAAACACTTGGGGTATACGTGATATAGCTTCAATGCAGACTAATCAAACGAGTTAGCTTAAAAATCAAACGCGATACACATGATTTATCTTCAAACACTTGCGATATAAGTGATGTAGATTCAACTGCAGGCAAAACGAACGAGTTGGCTTCAAATCCATGCAAAACACATGATATAGCTGCTAATCAATGTGATGTAGAAGGTTTAGCTTCAAATCCATGCGATACACAGATTTAGCTTCAAATCAATGCGATGTAGAAGGTTCAGCTTCAAATCCATGCGACACATATGATTTAGCTTCAAATACTTGCGATATAAGTGATATAGCTTCAAAAGCTGGAGGAACAAACGAGGTAGCTTCAAATCCATGCGAAACACATGATCCAGCTGCAAATCGATGCGATGTAGAAGGTTTAGCTTCAAATCCATGCGATACACATGATTTAGATTCAAATCAATGCGATGTGGAAGGTTTAGCTTCAAATCCATGCGATACACAAGATTTAGCTTCAAATCAATGCGATGTAGTAGGTTCAGCTTCAAATCCATGCGAAACACATGATTTAGCTGCAAATCAATGCGATGTAGAAGGTTTAGCTTCAAATCCATACGAAACACATGATTTAGCTTCAAATCAATTCGAAGGGCAAGGCTTAGATTCAAATCCATGCGAAACAAATGATTTAGCTTCAGATGAATGCGAAGTAGAAGGCTCAGCTTCAAATCCATGCGAAACAAATGGTTTAGCTACAAATACTTGTGATATAGATTATTTAGCTACAACTGCATGCGAAACTAACGAGTTAGCTTCAAATCCATGCGATACACAAGATTTAGCTTCAAATGAATGCGATGTAGTAGGTTCAGCTTCAAATCATGCGACACATATGATTTAGCTTCAAATACTTGCGATATAAGTGATATAGCTTCAAAAGCTGTAGGAACAAACGAGGTAGATTCAAATCCATGCGAAACACATGATTCAGCTTCAAATCAATGCGATGTAGAAGGTTTTGCTTCAAATCGACGCGAAACAAATGATTTAGCTTCAAACACTTGGGGTATACGTGATATAGCTTCAAATGCAGACTAATCAAACGAGTTAGCTTAAAAATCAACGCGATACACATGATTTATCTTCAAACACTTGCGATATAAGTGATGTAGATTCAACGGCAGGCAAAACGAACGAGTTAGCTTCAAATCCATGCGAAACACATGATATAGCTGCTAGTCAATGTGATGTAGAAGGTTTAGCTACAAATCCATGCGAGACACATTATTTAGCTGCAAATCAGTGCGAAGTAGAAGGCTCGGGTTCAAATCAATGCGATTCAAATGGCTCATATTCAAATACTTGTGAAAGACATGATTTAGCTTCAACTGCATGCGAAACACATGATTTAGCTTCATATGAATGCGATGTAGTAGGTTCAGCTTCAAATCCATGCGACACATATGATTTAGCTTCAAATACTTGCGATATAAGTGATATAGCTTCAAAAGCTGTAGGAACAAACGAGGTAGCTTCAAATCCATGCGATACACATGATTTACATTCAAATCAATGCGATGTGGAAGGTTTAGCTTCAAATCCATGCGATACACAAGATTTAGCTTCAAATCAATGCGATGTAGTAGGTTCAGCTTCAAATCCATGCGAGACACATGATTTAGCTTCTAATCAATGCGATGTAGAAGGCTCAGATTCAAATCCATGCGAAACACATGATTTAGCTGCAAATCAATGCGATGTATAAGGTTTAGCTTCAAATCCATGCCAAACACATGATTTAGAATCAAATCCATGGGATGTAGAAGGTTTAGCTTCAAATACATGCGATACACAAGATTTAGATTCAAATCAATGTGATGTAGAAGGTTCAGCTTCAAATCCATGCGACACATATGATTTAGCTTCAAATACTTGCGATATAGATTATTTAGCTACAACTGCATGCGAAACTAACGAGTTAGCTTCAAATCCATGCGATACACATGATTTAGCTTCAAATCAATGCGATGTGGAAGGTTTAGCTTCAAATCCATGCGATACACAAGATTTAGCTTCAAATCAATGCGATGTAGTAGGTTCAGCTTCAAATCCATGCGACACATATGATTTAGCGTCAAATACTTGCGATATAAGTGATATAGCTTCAAAAGCTGGAGAAACAATCGAGGAAGCTTCAATTCCATGCGAAACAAATGATTTAACTTCAAATCAATGCGAAGTAGTAGGCTTAGCTTCAGATCCATGCGAAACAAATGGATTAGCTACAAATACTTGTGATATACATTATTTAGCTACAACTGCATGCGGAACAAACGAGTTTGCTACAAATCCATGCGAGACACATGATATAGCTTCAAATCAATGCGATGTAGAAGGTTTAGCTTCAAATCCACGCGAAACAAATGACTTAGCTTCAAACACTTGGGGTATAAGTGATATAGCTTCAAATGCAGACTAATCAAACGAGTTAGCTACAAAATCCACGCGATATACATGATTTAGCTTCAAATACTTACGATATAAGTGATGTAGGTTCAACTGCATGCGAAACTAACGAGTTAGCTTCAAATCCATGCGATACACATGATTAAGCTTCAAATCAATGCGATGTAGAAGGCTTAGCTTCAAATCCATGCGAAACACATGATTTAGCTGCAAATCAATGCGATGTAGAAGGTTTAGCTTCAAATCCATGCCAAACACATGATTTAGAATCAAATCCATGGGATGTAGAAGGTTTGGCTTCAAATCCATGCGAAACACATTATTTATCTGCAAATCAGTGCGAAGTAGAAGGCTCGGGTTCAAATCAATGCGATTCAAATGGTTCATCTTCAAATACTTGTGAAAGACATGATTTAGCTTCAACTGCAAGCGAAACTCATGATTTAGCTTCAAATCAATGCGATGTAGCAGGTTTAGCTTCAAATCCATGCGAAACAAATGGATTAGCTACAAGTACTTGTGATATACATTATTTAGCTACAACTCCAAGCGAAACGAACGAGTTAGCTTCAAATCCATGCGAAACACACGATTTAGCTTCAAATCAATGCGATGTAGAAGGTTTAGCTTCAAATCCAAGCGAAACACATGATTTAGCTTCAAATATTTGCGATATAAGTGATCTAGCTTCAAATACAGGCGAAACGAACGAGTTAGCTTCAAATCCATGCGAAACACATGATTAAGCTTCAAACCAATGCGATGTAGATGATTTGCTTCAAATCCATGCGATACACAAGACTTAGCTTCAAATCAATGCGATTTAGTAGGTTCAGCTTCAAATCCATGCGATGCACTAGATTTAGCTTCAAATCAATGCGATGTATTAGGTTCCGCTTCAAATCCATGCGACACATATGATTTAGCTTCGAATACTTGCGATATAAGTGATATAGCTTCCAAAGCTGTAGGAACAAACGAGGTAGCTTCAATTCCATGCGAGACACATGATTTAGCTTCAAATAAATGCGATGTAGAAGGTTTAGCTTCATATCCAAGTGTAACACATGATTTAGCTTCAAATATTTGCGATATAAGTGATATAGTTTCGAATACAGGCGAAACGAACGAGTTAGCTTCAAATCCATGCGAAACACATGAATCAGCTGCAAATCAATGCAATGTAGAAGGTTTAGCTTCAAATCCATGCGAAACACATGATTTAGCTGCAAATCAATGCGATGTAGAAGGTTTAGCTTCAAATCCATACGAAACACATGATTTAGCTTCAAATCAATTCGAAGGGCAAGGCTTAGATTCAAATCCATGCGAAACAAATGATTTAGCTTCAGATGAATGCGAAGTAGAAGGCTCAGCTTCAAATCCATGCGAAACAAATGGTTTAGCTACAAATACTTGTGATATAGATTATTTAGCTACAACTGCATGCGAAACTAACGAGTTAGCTTCAAATCAATGCGATACACATGATTTAGCTTCAAATCAATGCGATGTGGAAGGTTTAGCTTCATATCCATGCGATACACAAGATTTAGCTTCAAATCAATGCGATGTAGTAGGTTCAGCTTCAAATCCATGCGACACATATGATTTAGCTTCAAATACTTGCGATATAAGTGATATAGCTTCAAAAGCTGTAGGAACAAACGAGGTAGCTTCAATTCCATGCGAGACACATGATTTAGCTTCAAATCAATGCGATGTAGAAGGTTTTGCTTCAAATCCAAACGAAACACATGTTTTAGCTTCAAATCAATTCGAAGGACAAGGCTTAGATTCAAATCCATGCGAAACAAATGCTTTAGCTTCAAATCAATGCGAAGTAGAAGGCGTAGCTTCAAATCCATGCGAAACAAATGGTTTAGCTACAAATACTTGTGATATACATTATTTAGCTACAACTGCTTGCGAAACTAACGAGTTTGCTTCATATCTATGCGAAACACACGATTTATCTTCAAATCAATGCGATGTAGAAGGTTTAGCTTCAAATCAATAAGATGTAGAAGGTTTAGCTTCAAATCAATAGAATATAGAAGGTTTAGCTTCAAATCAATGCGATGTAGAAGGTTTAGCTTCAAATCCATACGAAACACATGATTTAGCTTCAAATCAATTCGAAGGGCAAGGCTTAGATTCAAATCCTTGCGAAACAAATGATTTAGCTTCAGATGAATGCGAAGTAGAAGGCTCAGCTTCAAATCCATGCGGCACATATGATTTAGCTTTAAATACTTGCGATATAAGTGACATAGTTTCAAATGGAGGCGAAACGAACGAGTTAGCTTCAAATCCATGCGAAACACATGATTTATCTTCAAATCAAAGCGATGTAGAAGGTTTAGCTTCAAATCCATGCGATACACAAGATTTAGCTTCAAATGAATGCGATGTAGAAGGATTTGCTTCAAATCCACGCGAAACAAATGATTTAGCTTCAAACACTTGGGGTATACGTGATATAGCTTCAAATGCAGACTAATCAAACGAGTTAGCTTAAAAATCAACGCGATACACATGATTTATCTTCAAACACTTGCGATATAAGTGATGTAGATTCAACTGCAGGCAAAACGAACGAGTTGGCTTCAAATCCATGCAAAACACATGATATAGCTGCTAATCAATGTGATGTAGAAGGTTTAGCTTCAAATCCATGCGATACACAAGATTTAGCTTCAAATCAATGCGATGTAGAAGGTTCAGCTTCAAATCCATGCGACACATATGATTTAGCTTCAAATACTTGCGATATAAGTGATATAGCTTCAAAAGCTGGAGGAACAAACAAGGTAGCTTCAAATCCATGCGAAACACATGATCCAGCTGCAAATCGATGCGATGTAGAAGGTTTAGCTTCAAATCCATGCGATACACATGATTTAGATTCAAATCAATGCGATGTGGAAGGTTTAGCTTCAAATCCATGCGATACACAAGATTTAGCTTCAAATCAATGCGATGTAGTAGGTTCAGCTTCAAATCCATGCGAAACACATGATTTAGCTGCAAATCAATGCGATGTAGAAGGTTTAGCTTCAAATCCATACGAAACACATGATTTAGCTTCAAATCAATTCGAAGGGCAAGGCTTAGATTCAAATCCATGCGAAACAAATGATTTAGCTTCAGATGAATGCGAAGTAGAAGGCTCAGCTTCAAATCCATGCGAAACAAATGGTTTAGCTACAAATACTTGTGATATAGATTATTTAGCTACAACTGCATGCGAAACTAACGAGTTAGCTTCAAATCCATGCGATACACAAGATTTAGCTTCAAATGAATGCGATGTAGTAGGTTCAGCTTCAAATCCATGCGACACATATGATTTAGCTTCAAATACTTGCGATATAAGTGATATAGCTTCAAAAGCTGTAGGAACAAACGAGGTAGCTTCAAATCCATGCGAAACACATGATTCAGCTTCAAATCAATGCGATGTAGAAGGTTTTGCTTCAAATCGACGCGAAACAAATGATTTAGCTTCAAACACTTGGGGTATACGTGATATAGCTTCAAATGCAGACTAATCAAACGAGTTAGCTTAAAAATCAACGCGATACACATGATTTATCTTCAAACACTTGCGATATAAGTGATGTAGATTCAACGGCAGGCAAAACGAACGAGTTAGCTTCAAATCCATGCGAAACACATGATATAGCTGCTAGTCAATGTGATGTAGAAGGTTTAGCTACAAATCCATGCGAGACACATTATTTAGCTGCAAATCAGTGCGAAGTAGAAGGCTCGGGTTCAAATCAATGCGATTCAAATGGCTCATATTCAAATACTTGTGAAAGACATGATTTAGCTTCAACTGCATGCGAAACACATGATTTAGCTTCATATGAATGCGATGTAGTAGGTTCAGCTTCAAATCCATGCGACACATATGATTTAGCTTCAAATACTTGCGATATAAGTGATATAGCTTCAAAAGCTGTAGGAACAAACGAGGTAGCTTCAAATCCATGCGATACACATGATTTACATTCAAATCAATGCGATGTGGAAGGTTTAGCTTCAAATCCATGCGATACACAAGATTTAGCTTCAAATCAATGCGATGTAGTAGGTTCAGCTTCAAATCCATGCGAGACACATGATTTAGCTTCTAATCAATGCGATGTAGAAGGCTCAGATTCAAATCCATGCGAAACACATGATTTAGCTGCAAATCAATGCGATGTATAAGGTTTAGCTTCAAATCCATGCCAAACACATGATTTAGAATCAAATCCATGGGATGTAGAAGGTTTAGCTTCAAATACATGCGATACACAAGATTTAGATTCAAATCAATGTGATGTAGAAGGTTCAGCTTCAAATCCATGCGACACATATGATTTAGCTTCAAATACTTGCGATATAGATTATTTAGCTACAACTGCATGCGAAACTAACGAGTTAGCTTCAAATCCATGCGATACACATGATTTAGCTTCAAATCAATGCGATGTGGAAGGTTTAGCTTCAAATCCATGCGATACACAAGATTTAGCTTCAAATCAATGCGATGTAGTAGGTTCAGCTTCAAATCCATGCGACACATATGATTTAGCGTCAAATACTTGCGATATAAGTGATATAGCTTCAAAAGCTGGAGAAACAATCGAGGAAGCTTCAATTCCATGCGAAACAAATGATTTAACTTCAAATCAATGCGAAGTAGTAGGCTTAGCTTCAGATCCATGCGAAACACATGATTTAGCTGCAAATCAATGCGATGTAGAAGGTTTAGCTTCAAATCCATGCCAAACACATGATTTAGAATCAAATCCATGGGATGTAGAAGGTTTGGCTTCAAATCCATGCGAAACACATTATTTATCTGCAAATCAGTGCGAAGTAGAAGGCTCGGGTTCAAATCAATGCGATTCAAATGGTTCATCTTCAAATACTTGTGAAAGACATGATTTAGCTTCAACTGCAAGCGAAACTCATGATTTAGCTTCAAATCAATGCGATGTAGCAGGTTTAGCTTCAAATCCATGCGAAACAAATGGATTAGCTACAAGTACTTGTGATATACATTATTTAGCTACAACTCCAAGCGAAACGAACGAGTTAGCTTCAAATCCATGCGAAACACACGATTTAGCTTCAAATCAATGCGATGTAGAAGGTTTAGCTTCAAATCCAAGCGAAACACATGATTTAGCTTCAAATATTTGCGATATAAGTGATCTAGCTTCAAATACAGGCGAAACGAACGAGTTAGCTTCAAATCCATGCGAAACACATGATTAAGCTTCAAACCAATGCGATGTAGATGATTTGCTTCAAATCCATGCGATACACAAGACTTAGCTTCAAATCAATGCGATTTAGTAGGTTCAGCTTCAAATCCATGCGATGCACTAGATTTAGCTTCAAATCAATGCGATGAAGAAGGTTTTGCTTCAAATCCAAACGAAACACATGTTTTAGCTTCAAATCAATGCGATGTAGAAGGTTTTGCTTCAAATCCACGCGAAACAAATGATTTAGCTTCAAACACTTGGGGTATAAGTGATATAGCTTCAAATGCAGACTAATCAAACGAGTTAGCTTAAAAATCCACGCGATACACATGATTTATCTTCAAACACTTGCGATATAAGTGATGTAGATTCAACTGCAGGCAAAACGAACGAGTTAGCTTCAAATCCATGCGAAACACATGATATAGCTGCTAATCAATGTGATGTAGAAGGTTTAGCTTCAAATCCATGCGATACACAAGATTTAGCTTCAAATCAACTCGAAGTACAAGGCTCAGATTCAAATCCATGCGAAACACATGATTTAGCTGCAAATCAATGCGATGTAGAAGGTTTAGCTTCAAATCCATGCCAAACACATGATTTAGAATCAAATCCATGGGATGTAGAAGGTTTGGCTTCAAATCCATGCGAAACACATTATTTATCTGCAAATCAGTGCGAAGTAGAAGGCTCGGGTTCAAATCAATGCGATTCAAATGGTTCATCTTCAAATACTTGTGAAAGACATGATTTAGCTTCAACTGCAAGCGAAACTCATGATTTAGCTTCAAATCAATGCGATGTAGAAGGTTTAGCTTCAAATCCATGCGAAACAAATGGATTAGCTACAAGTACTTGTGATATACATTATTTAGCTACAACTCCAAGCGAAACGAACGAGTTAGCTTCAAATCCATGCGAAACACACGATTTAGCTTCAAATCAATGCGATGTAGAAGGTTTAGCTTCAAATCCAAGCGAAACACATGATTTAGCTTCAAATACTTGCGATATAAGTGATCTAGCTTCAAATACAGGCGAAACGAACGAGTTAGCTTCAAATCCATGCGAAACACATGATTAAGCTTCAAACCAATGCGATGTAGATGATTTGCTTCAAATCCATGCGATACACAAGACTTAGCTTCAAATCAATGCGATTTAGTAGGTTCAGCTTCAAATCCATGCGATGCACTAGATTTAGCTTCAAATCAATGCGATGAAGAAGGTTCTGCTTCAAATCCATACGACACATATGATTTAGCTTCAAATACTTGCGATATAAGTGATATAGCTTCAAAAGCTGGAGGAACAAACGAGGAGGCTTCAATTCCATGCGAAACAAATGATTTAGCTTCAAATCAATGCGAAGTAGAAGGCGTAGCTTCAAATCCATGCGAAACAAATGGTTTAGCTACAAATACTTGTGATATAGATTATTTAGCTACAACTGCATGCGAAACTAACGAGTTAGCTTCAAATCCATGCGATACACATGATTTAGCTTCAAATCAATGCGATGTGGAAGGTTTAGCTTCAAATCCAAACGAAACACATGTTTTAGCTTCAAATCAATGCGATGTAGAAGGTTTCGCTTCAAATCCACGCGAAACAAATGATTTAGCTTCAAACACTTGGGGTATAAGTGATATAGCTTCAAATGCAGACTAATCAAACGAGTTAGCTTAAAAAACCACGCGATACACATGATTTATCTTCAAACACTTGCGATATAAGTGATGTAGATTCAACTGCAGGCAAAACGAACGAGTTAGCTTCAAATCCATGCGAAACACATGATTCAGCTGCAAATCAATGCGATGTAGAAGGTTTAGCTTCAAATCCATGCCAAACACATGATTTAGATTCAAATCCATAGGATGTAGAAGGTTTAGCTTCAAATCCATGCGAAACATATTATTTAGCTGCAAATCAGTGCGATGTAGTAGGTTCAGCTTCAAATCCATGCGATATAAGTGATATAGCTTCAAAAGCAGGGGGAACAAACGATGTATCTTCAAATCAATGCGATGTAGAAGGTTTAGCTTCAAATCCAAGCGAAACACATGATTTAGCTTCAAATACTTGCGATATAAGTGATCTAGCTTCAAATACAGGCGAAACGCACGAGTTAGCTTCAAATCCATGCGAAACACATGATTCAGCTGCAAATCAATGCGATGTAGAATGTTTAGCTTCAAATCCATGCCAAACACATGATTTAGATTCAAATCCATGGGATGTAGAAGGCTTAGCTTCAAATCCATGCGAAACACATTATTTATCTGCAAATCAGTGCGAAGTTGATGGCTCAGGTTCAAATCCATGCGATTGAAATGGTTCATCTTCAAATGCTTGTGAAAGACATGATTTAGCATCAAATACTTGTGAAAGACATGATTTAGCTTCAAATCAATGCGATGTAGAAGGTTTAGCTTCAAATCCAAACGAAACACATGTTTTAGCTTCAAATCAATTCGAAGGACAAGGCTTAGATTCAAATCCATGCGAAACAAATGATTTAGCTTCAGATGAATGCGAAGTAGAAGGCTCAGCTTCAAATCCATGCGAAACAAATGGTTTAGCTACAAATACTTGTGATATACATTATTTAGCTACAACTGCTTGCGAAACTAACGAGTTAGCTTCAAATCTATGCGAAACACACGATTTAGCTGCAAATCAATGTGATGTAGAAGGGTTAGCTTCAAATCCATGCGATACACAAGATTTAGCTTCAAATCAATGCGATGTAGAAGGTTCAGCTTCAAACCCATGCGTCACATATGATTTAGCTTCAAATACTTGCGATATAAGTGATATAGCTTCGAATACAGGCGAAACGAACGAGTTAGCTTCAAATCCATGCGAAACACATGAATCAGCAGCAAATCAATGCAATGTAGAAGGTTTAGCTTCAAATCCATGCGAAACACACGATTTATCTTCAAATCAATGCGATGTAGAAGGTTTGCTTAAAATCTATAACAGGTAGATGGTTTAGCTTCAAATCAATGGAATATAGAAGGTTTAGCTTCAAATAAATGCGATGTAGAAGGTTTAGCTTCAAATCCATGCGATACACAAGATTTAGCTTCAAATCAATGCGATGTATTAGGTTCAGCTTCAAATCCATGCAACACATATGATTTAGCTTCAAATACTTCCGATATAAGTGATATAGCTTCAAAAGCTGTAGGAACAAACGAGGTAGCTTCAATTACATGCGAAACAAATGCTTTAGCTTCAAATCAATGCGAAGTAGAAGGCGTAGCTTCAAATCCATGCGAAACAAATGGTTTAGCTACAAATACTTGTGATATACATTATTTAGCTACAACTGCTTGCGAAACTAACGAGTTAGCTTTAAATCTATGCGAAACACACGATTTATCTTCAAATCAATGCGATGTAGAAGGTTTAGCTTCAAATCAATAAGAGGTAGAAGGTTTAGCTTCAAATCAATAGAATATAGAAGGTTTAGCTTCAAACCAATGCGATGTAGAAGGTTTAGCTTCAAATCCATACGAAACACATGATTTAGCTTCAAATCAATTCGATGGGCAAGGCTTAGATTCAAATCCATGCGAAACAAATGATTTAGCTTCAGATGAATGCGAAGTAGAAGGCTCAGCTTCAAATCCATGCGGCACATATGATTTAGCTTTAAATACTTGCGATATAAGTGACATAGTTTCAAATGGAGGCGAAACGAACGAGTTAGCTTCAAATCCATGCGAAACACATGATTTATCTTCAAATCAAAGCGATGTAGAAGGATTAGCTTCAAATCCATGCGATACACAAGATTTAGCTTCAAATGAATGCGATGTAGTAGGTTCAGCTTCAAATCCATGCGACACATATGATTTAGCTTCAAATACTTGCGATATAAGTGATCTAGCTTCAAATACAGGCGAAACGAACGAGTTAGCTTCAAATCCATGCGAAACACATGATTAAGCTTCAAACCAATGCGATGTAGATGATTTGCTTCAAATCCATGCGATACACAAGACTTAGCTTCAAATCAATGCGATTTAGTAGGTTCAGCTTCAAATCCATGCGATGCACTAGATTTAGCTTCAAATCAATGCGAAGTAGAAGGCTTAGCTTCAAATCCATGCGAAACAAATGGTTTAGCTACAAATACTTGTGATATACATTATTTAGCTACAACTGCATGCGAAATAAACGAGTTAGCATCAAATCCATGCGAAACACATGATAAAGCTTCAAATCAATGCGATGTAGATGGTTTGCTTCAAATCCATGCGATACACAAGATTTAGCTTCAAATCAATGCGATGTAGTAGGTTCAGTTTCAAATCCATGCGAAACACATGATTCAGCTGCATATCAATGCGATGTAGAAGGTTTAGATTCAAATCCATGCCAAACACATGATTTAGATTCAAATCCATGGGATGTAGAAGGCATAGCTTCAAATCCATGCGAAACACATTATTTATCTGCAAATCAGTGCGAAGTAGAAGGCACAGGTTCAAATCCATGCGATTGAAATGGTTCATCTTCAAATGCTTGTGAAAGACATGATTTAGCTTCAAATACTTGTGAATGACATGATTTAGCTTCAACTGCATGCGAAACATACAATTTAGCTTCAAATCAATGCGATGTAGAAGGTTTAGCTTCAAATCCATGCAAAACACGTGATTTAACGTCGAATTAATGCGAAGTAGAAGGCTTAGCTTCAAATCCATGCGAATCAAATGGTTTAGCTTCAAATACTTGTGATATACGTTATTTAGTTTTAACTGCATGCGCAACGAACGAGTTAGCTTCAAATCCATGCGAAACACATGATTCAGCTGCAAATCAATGCAATGTAGAAGGTTTAGCTTCCAATCCATGCGAAACACATGATTTAGCTGCAAATCAATGCGATGTAGAAGGTTTAGCTTCAAATCCATACGAAACACAAGATTTAGCTTCAAATCAATGCGATGTAGAAGGTTCAGCTTCAAATCCATGCGACACATATGATTTAGCTTCAAATACTTGCGATATAAGTGATATAGCTTCAAAAGTTGGAGGAACAAACGAGGTGGCTTCAATTCCATGCGAAACAAATGATTTAGCTTCAAATCAATGCGAAGTAGAAGGCGTAGCTTCAAATCCATGCGAAACAAATGGTTTAGCTACAAATACTTGTGATATACATTATTTAGCTACAACTGCATGCGAAATAAACGAGTTAGCATCAAATCCATGCGAAACACATGATAAAGCTTCAAATCAATGCGATGTAGATGGTTTGCTTAAAATCCATGCGATACACAAGATTTAGCTTCAAATCAATGCGATGTAGTAGGTTCAGTTTCAAATCCATGCGAAACACATGATTCAGCTGCATATCAATGCGATGTAGAAGGTTTAGATTCAAATCCATGCCAAACACATGATTTAGATTCAAATCCATGGGATGTAGAAGGCATAGCTTCAAATCCATGCGAAACACATTATTTATCTGCAAATCAGTGCGAAGTAGAAGGCACAGGTTCAAATCCATGCGATTGAAATGGTTCATCTTCAAATGCTTGTGAAAGACATGATTTAGCTTCAAATACTTGTGAATGACATGATTTAGCTTCAACTACATGCGAAACATACAATTTAGCTTCAAATCAATGCGATGTAGAAGGTTTAGCTTCAAATCCATGCAAAACACGTGATTTAACGTCCAATTAATGCGAAGTAGAAGGCTTAGCTTCAAATCCATGCGAATCAAATGGTTTAGCTTCAAATACTTGTGATATACGTTATTTAGTTTTAACTGCATGCGCAACGAACGAGTTAGCTTCAAATCCATGCGAAACACATGATTCAGCTGCAAATCAATGCAATGTAGAAGGTTTAGCTTCCAATCCATGCGAAACACATGATTTAGCTGCAAATCAATGCGATGTAGAAGGTTTAGCTTCAAATCCATACGAAACACATGATTTAGCTTCAAATCAATTCGAAGGGCAAGGCTTAGATTCAAATCCATGCCAAACAAATGATTTAGCTTCAGATGAATGCGAAGTAGAAGGCTCAGCTTCAAATCCATGCGGCACATATGATTTAGCTTTAAATACTTGCGATATAAGTGATATAGCTTCAAAAGCTGGAGGAACAAACGAGGAGGCTTCAATTCCATGCGAAACAAATGATTTAGCTTCAAATCAATGCGAAGTAGAAGGCGTAGCTTCAAATCCATGCGAAACAAATGGTTTAGCTACAAATACTTGTGATATAGATTATTTAGCTACAACTGCATGCGAAACTAACGAGTTAGCTTCAAATCCATGCGGTACACATGATTTAGCTTCAAATCAATGCGATGTGGAAGGTTTAGCTTCAAATCCAAACGAAACACATGTTTTAGCTTCAAATCAATGCGATGTAGAAGGTTTCGCTTCAAATCCACGCGAAACAAATGATTTAGCTTCAAACACTTGGGGTATAAGTGATATAGCTTCAAATGCAGACTAATCAAACGAGTTAGCTTAAAAAACCACGCGATACACATGATTTATCTTCAAACACTTGCGATATAAGTGATGTAGATTCAACTGCAGGCAAAACGAACGAGTTAGCTTCAAATCCATGCGAAACACATGATATAGCTGCTAATCAATGTGATGTAGAAGGTTTAGCTTCAAATCCATGCGATACACAAGATTTAGCTTCAAATCAATGCGATGTAGAAGGTTCAGCTTCAAATCCATGCGACACATATGATTTAGCTTCAAATACTTGCGATATAAGTGATATAGCTTCAAAAGTTGGAGGAACATACGAGGTGGCTTCAATTCCATGCGAAACAAATGATTTAGCTTCAAATCAATGCGAAGTAGAAGGCGTAGCGTCAAATCCATGCGAAACAAATGGTTTAGCTACAAATACTTGTGATATACATTAATTAGCTACAACTGCATGCGAAACTAACGAGGTAGCTTCAAATCCATGCGATACACATGATTTAGCTTCAAATCAATGCGATGTGGAAGGTTTAGATTAAAATCCATGCGATACACAAGATTTAGCTTCAAATCAATGCGATGTAGAAGGTTCAGCTTCAAATCCATGCCACACATATGATTTAGCTTCAAATACTTGCGATATAAGTGATATAGCTTCAAAAGTTGGAGGAACATACGAGGTGGCTTCAATTCCATGCGAAACAAATGATTTAGCTTCAAATCAATGCGAAGTAGAAGGCGTAGCGTCAAATCCATGCGAAACAAATGGTTTAGCTACAAATACTTGTGATATACATTAATTAGCTACAACTGCATGCGAAACTAACGAGGTAGCTTCAAATCCATGCGATACACATGATTTAGCTTCAAATCAATGCGATGTGGAAGGTTTAGATTAAAATCCATGCGATACACAAGATTTAGCTTCAAATCAATGCGATGTAGTAGGTTCAGCTTCAAATCCATGCCACACATATGATTTAGCTTCAAATACTTGCGATATAAGTGATATAGCTTCAAAAGCTGTAGGAACAAACGAGGTAGCTTCAAATCCATGCGATGTAGAAGGTTTAGCTTCAAATCCAAGCGAAACACATGATTTAGCTTCAAATACTTGCGATATAAGTCATCTAGCTTCAAATACAGGCGAAACGAACGAGTTAGCTTCAAATCCATGCGAAACACATGATTAAGCTTCAAATCAATGCGATGTGGATGATTTGCTTCAAATCCATGCGATACACAAGACTTAGCTTCAAATCAATGCGATTTAGTAGGTTCAGCTTCAAATCCATGCGATGCACTAGATTTAGCTTCAAATCAATGCGATGAAGAAGGTTCTGCTTCAAATCCATACGACACATATGATTTAGCTTCAAATACTTGCGATATAAGTGATATAGCTTCAAATGCTAGAGGAGCAAACGAGGTAGCTTCAATTCCATGCGAAACAAATGATTTAGCTTCAAATCAATGCGAAGTAGAAGGCTTAGCTTCAAATCCATGCGAAACAAATGGTTTAGCTACAAATACTTGTGATATACATTATTTAGCTACAACTGCATGCGAAACAAACGAGTTAGCATCAAATCCATGCGAAACACATGATTAAGCTTCAAATCAATGCGATGTAGATGGTTTGCTTCAAATCCATGCGATACACAAGATTTAGCTTCAAATCAATGCGATGTAGTAGGTTCAGCTTCAAATCCATGCGAAACACATGATTCAGCTGCATATCAATGCGATGTAGAAGGTTTAGATTCAAATCCATGCCAAACACATGATTTAGATTCAAATCCATGGGATGTAGAAGGCATAGCTTCAAATCCATGCGAAACACATTATTTATCTGCAAATCAGTGCGAAGTAGAAGGCACAGGTTCAAATCCATGCGATTGAAATGGTTCATCTTCAAATGCTTGTGAAAGACATGATTTAGCTTCAAATACTTGTGAATGACATGATTTAGCTTCAACTGCATGCGAAACATACAATTTAGCTTCAAATCAATGCGATGTAGAAGGTTTAGCTTCAAATCCATGCAAAACACGTGATTTAACGTCCAATTAATGCGAAGTAGAAGGCTTAGCTTCAAATCCATGCGAATCAAATGGTTTAGCTTCAAATACTTGTGATATACGTGATTTAATTTTAACTGCATGCGCAACGAACGAGTTAGCTTCAAATCCATGCGAAACACATGATTCAGCTGCAAATCAATGCGATGTAGAAGGTTTAGCTTCAAATCCATGCCAAACACATGATTTAGATTCAAATCCATAGGATGTAGAAGGTTTAGCTTCAAATCCATGCGAAACATATTATTTAGCTGCAAATCAGTGCGATGTAGTAGGTTCAGCTTCAAATCCATGCGATATAAGAGATATAGCTTCAAAAGCAGGAGGAACAAACGAGGTAGCTTCAATTCCATGCGAAACAAATGATTTCGCTTCAAATCAATGCGAAGTAGAGGGCGTAGCTTCAAATCCATGCGAAACAAATGGTTTAGCTACAAATACTTGTGATATACATTATTTAGCTACAACTGCATGCGAAACAAACGAGTTAGCATCAAATCCATGCGATACACAAGATTTAGCTTCAAATCAATGCGATGTAGATGGTTAGCTTCATATCCATGCGATACACAAAATTTAGCTTCAAATCAATGCGATGTAGTAGGTTCAGCTTCAAATCCATGCGATATAAGTGATATAGCTTCAAAAGCAGGGGGAACAAACGATGTATCTTCAAATCAATGCGATGTAGAAGGTTTAGCTTCAAATCCAAGCGAAACACATGATTTAGCTTCAAATACTTGCGATATAAGTGATCTAGCTTCAAATACAGGCGAAACGCACGAGTTAGCTTCAAATCCATGCGAAACACATGATTCAGCTGCAAATCAATGCGATGTAGAATGTTTAGCTTCAAATCCATGCCAAACACATGATTTAGATTCAAATCCATGGGATGTAGAAGGCTTAGCTTCAAATCCATGCGAAACACATTATTTATCTGCAAATCAGTGCGAAGTTGATGGCTCAGGTTCAAATCCATGCGATTGAAATGGTTCATCTTCAAATGCTTGTGAAAGACATGATTTAGCATCAAATACTTGTGAAAGACATGATTTAGCTTCAAATCAATGCGATGTAGAAGGTTTAGCTTCAAATCCAAACGAAACACATGTTTTAGCTTCAAATCAATTCGAAGGACAAGGCTTAGATTCAAATCCATGCGAAACAAATGATTTAGCTTCAGATGAATGCGAAGTAGAAGGCTCAGCTTCAAATCCATGCGAAACAAATGGTTTAGCTACAAATACTTGTGATATACATTATTTAGCTACAACTGCTTGCGAAACTAACGAGTTAGCTTCAAATCTATGCGAAACACACGATTTAGCTGCAAATCAATGTGATGTAGAAGGGTTAGCTTCAAATCCATGCGATACACAAGATTTAGCTTCAAATCAATGCGATGTAGAAGGTTCAGCTTCAAACCCATGCGTCACATATGATTTAGCTTCAAATACTTGCGATATAAGTGATATAGCTTCGAATACAGGCGAAACGAACGAGTTAGCTTCAAATCCATGCGAAACACATGAATCAGCAGCAAATCAATGCAATGTAGAAGGTTTAGCTTCAAATCCATGCGAAACACACGATTTATCTTCAAATCAATGCGATGTAGAAGGTTTGCTTAAAATCTATAACAGGTAGATGGTTTAGCTTCAAATCAATGGAATATAGAAGGTTTAGCTTCAAATAAATGCGATGTAGAAGGTTTAGCTTCAAATCCATGCGATACACAAGATTTAGCTTCAAATCAATGCGATGTATTAGGTTCAGCTTCAAATCCATGCAACACATATGATTTAGCTTCAAATACTTCCGATATAAGTGATATAGCTTCAAAAGCTGTAGGAACAAACGAGGTAGCTTCAATTACATGCGAAACAAATGCTTTAGCTTCAAATCAATGCGAAGTAGAAGGCGTAGCTTCAAATCCATGCGAAACAAATGGTTTAGCTACAAATACTTGTGATATACATTATTTAGCTACAACTGCTTGCGAAACTAACGAGTTAGCTTTAAATCTATGCGAAACACACGATTTATCTTCAAATCAATGCGATGTAGAAGGTTTAGCTTCAAATCAATAAGAGGTAGAAGGTTTAGCTTCAAATCAATAGAATATAGAAGGTTTAGCTTCAAACCAATGCGATGTAGAAGGTTTAGCTTCAAATCCATACGAAACACAAGATTTAGCTTCAAATCAATGCGATGTAGAAGGTTCAGCTTCAAATCCATGCGACACATATGATTTAGCTTCAAATACTTGCCATATAAGTGATATAGCTTCAAAAGTTGGAGGAACAAACGAGGTGGCTTCAATTCCATGCGAAACAAATGATTTAGCTTCAAATCAATGCGAAGTAGAAGGCGTAGCTTCAAATCCATGCGAAACAAATGGTTTAGCTACAAATACTTGTGATATACATTATTTAGCTACAACTGCATGCGAAATAAACGAGTTAGCATCAAATCCATGCGAAACACATGATAAAGCTTCAAATCAATGCGATGTAGATGGTTTGCTTAAAATCCATGCGATACACAAGATTTAGCTTCAAATCAATGCGATGTAGTAGGTTCAGTTTCAAATCCATGCGAAACACATGATTCAGCTGCATATCAATGCGATGTAGAAGGTTTAGATTCAAATCCATGCCAAACACATGATTTAGATTCAAATCCATGGGATGTAGAAGGCATAGCTTCAAATCCATGCGAAACACATTATTTATCTGCAAATCAGTGCGAAGTAGAAGGCACAGGTTCAAATCCATGCGATTGAAATGGTTCATCTTCAAATGCTTGTGAAAGACATGATTTAGCTTCAAATACTTGTGAATGACATGATTTAGCTTCAACTACATGCGAAACATACAATTTAGCTTCAAATCAATGCGATGTAGAAGGTTTAGCTTCAAATCCATGCAAAACACGTGATTTAACGTCCAATTAATGCGAAGTAGAAGGCTTAGCTTCAAATCCATGCGAATCAAATGGTTTAGCTTCAAATACTTGTGATATACGTTATTTAGTTTTAACTGCATGCGCAACGAACGAGTTAGCTTCAAATCCATGCGAAACACATGATTCAGCTGCAAATCAATGCAATGTAGAAGGTTTAGCTTCCAATCCATGCGAAACACATGATTTAGCTGCAAATCAATGCGATGTAGAAGGTTTAGCTTCAAATCCATACGAAACACATGATTTAGCTTCAAATCAATTCGAAGGGCAAGGCTTAGATTCAAATCCATGCGAAACAAATGATTTAGCTTCAGATGAATGCGAAGTAGAAGGCTCAGCTTCAAATCCATGCGGCACATATGATTTAGCTTTAAATACTTGCGATATAAGTGATATAGCTTCAAAAGCTGGAGGAACAAACGAGGAGGCTTCAATTCCATGCGAAACAAATGATTTAGCTTCAAATCAATGCGAAGTAGAAGGCGTAGCTTCAAATCCATGCGAAACAAATGGTTTAGCTACAAATACTTGTGATATAGATTATTTAGCTACAACTGCATGCGAAACTAACGAGTTAGCTTCAAATCCATGCGGTACACATGATTTAGCTTCAAATCAATGCGATGTGGAAGGTTTAGCTTCAAATCCAAACGAAACACATGTTTTAGCTTCAAATCAATGCGATGTAGAAGGTTTCGCTTCAAATCCACGCGAAACAAATGATTTAGCTTCAAACACTTGGGGTATAAGTGATATAGCTTCAAATGCAGACTAATCAAACGAGTTAGCTTAAAAAACCACGCGATACACATGATTTATCTTCAAACACTTGCGATATAAGTGATGTAGATTCAACTGCAGGCAAAACGAACGAGTTAGCTTCAAATCCATGCGAAACACATGATATAGCTGCTAATCAATGTGATGTAGAAGGTTTAGCTTCAAATCCATGCGATACACAAGATTTAGCTTCAAATCAATGCGATGTAGAAGGTTCAGCTTCAAATCCATGCGACACATATGATTTAGCTTCAAATACTTGCGATATAAGTGATATAGCTTCAAAAGTTGGAGGAACATACGAGGTGGCTTCAATTCCATGCGAAACAAATGATTTAGCTTCAAATCAATGCGAAGTAGAAGGCGTAGCGTCAAATCCATGCGAAACAAATGGTTTAGCTACAAATACTTGTGATATACATTAATTAGCTACAACTGCATGCGAAACTAACGAGGTAGCTTCAAATCCATGCGATACACATGATTTAGCTTCAAATCAATGCGATGTGGAAGGTTTAGATTAAAATCCATGCGATACACAAGATTTAGCTTCAAATCAATGCGATGTAGTAGGTTCAGCTTCAAATCCATGCCACACATATGATTTAGCTTCAAATACTTGCGATATAAGTGATATAGCTTCAAAAGCTGTAGGAACAAACGAGGTAGCTTCAAATCCATGCGATGTAGAAGGTTTAGCTTCAAATCCAAGCGAAACACATGATTTAGCTTCAAATACTTGCGATATAAGTCATCTAGCTTCAAATACAGGCGAAACGAACGAGTTAGCTTCAAATCCATGCGAAACACATGATTAAGCTTCAAATCAATGCGATGTGGATGATTTGCTTCAAATCCATGCGATACACAAGACTTAGCTTCAAATCAATGCGATTTAGTAGGTTCAGCTTCAAATCCATGCGATGCACTAGATTTAGCTTCAAATCAATGCGATGAAGAAGGTTCTGCTTCAAATCCATACGACACATATGATTTAGCTTCAAATACTTGCGATATAAGTGATATAGCTTCAAATGCTAGAGGAACAAACGAGGTAGCTTCAATTCCATGCGAAACAAATGATTTAGCTTCAAATCAATGCGAAGTAGAAGGCTTAGCTTCAAATCCATGCGAAACAAATGGTTTAGCTACAAATACTTGTGATATACATTATTTAGCTACAACTGCATGCGAAACAAACGAGTTAGCATCAAATCCATGCGAAACACATGATTAAGCTTCAAATCAATGCGATGTAGATGGTTTGCTTCAAATCCATGCGATACACAAGATTTAGCTTCAAATCAATGCGATGTAGTAGGTTCAGCTTCAAATCCATGCGAAACACATGATTCAGCTGCATATCAATGCGATGTAGAAGGTTTAGATTCAAATCCATGCCAAACACATGATTTAGATTCAAATCCATGGGATGTAGAAGGCATAGCTTCAAATCCATGCGAAACACATTATTTATCTGCAAATCAGTGCGAAGTAGAAGGCACAGGTTCAAATCCATGCGATTGAAATGGTTCATCTTCAAATGCTTGTGAAAGACATGATTTAGCTTCAAATACTTGTGAATGACATGATTTAGCTTCAACTGCATGCGAAACATACAATTTAGCTTCAAATCAATGCGATGTAGAAGGTTTAGCTTCAAATCCATGCAAAACACGTGATTTAACGTCCAATTAATGCGAAGTAGAAGGCTTAGCTTCAAATCCATGCGAATCAAATGGTTTAGCTTCAAATACTTGTGATATACGTGATTTAATTTTAACTGCATGCGCAACGAACGAGTTAGCTTCAAATCCATGCGAAACACATGATTCAGCTGCAAATCAATGCGATGTAGAAGGTTTAGCTTCAAATCCATGCCAAACACATGATTTAGATTCAAATCCATAGGATGTAGAAGGTTTAGCTTCAAATCCATGCGAAACATATTATTTAGCTGCAAATCAGTGCGATGTAGTAGGTTCAGCTTCAAATCCATGCGATATAAGAGATATAGCTTCAAAAGCAGGAGGAACAAACGAGGTAGCTTCAATTCCATGCGAAACAAATGATTTCGCTTCAAATCAATGCGAAGTAGAGGGCGTAGCTTCAAATCCATGCGAAACAAATGGTTTAGCTACAAATACTTGTGATATACATTATTTAGCTACAACTGCATGCGAAACAAACGAGTTAGCATCAAATCCATGCGATACACAAGATTTAGCTTCAAATCAATGCGATGTAGATGGTTAGCTTCATATCCATGCGATACACAAAATTTAGCTTCAAATCAATGCGATGTAGTAGGTTCAGCTTCAAATCCATGCGATATAAGTGATATAGCTTCAAAAGCAGGGGGAACAAACGATGTATCTTCAAATCAATGCGATGTAGAAGGTTTAGCTTCAAATCCAAGCGAAACACATGATTTAGCTTCAAATACTTGCGATATAAGTGATCTAGCTTCAAATACAGGCGAAACGCACGAGTTAGCTTCAAATCCATGCGAAACACATGATTCAGCTGCAAATCAATGCGATGTAGAATGTTTAGCTTCAAATCCATGCCAAACACATGATTTAGATTCAAATCCATGGGATGTAGAAGGCTTAGCTTCAAATCCATGCGAAACACATTATTTATCTGCAAATCAGTGCGAAGTTGATGGCTCAGGTTCAAATCCATGCGATTGAAATGGTTCATCTTCAAATGCTTGTGAAAGACATGATTTAGCATCAAATACTTGTGAAAGACATGATTTAGCTTCAAATCAATGCGATGTAGAAGGTTTAGCTTCAAATCCAAACGAAACACATGTTTTAGCTTCAAATCAATTCGAAGGACAAGGCTTAGATTCAAATCCATGCGAAACAAATGATTTAGCTTCAGATGAATGCGAAGTAGAAGGCTCAGCTTCAAATCCATGCGAAACAAATGGTTTAGCTACAAATACTTGTGATATACATTATTTAGCTACAACTGCTTGCGAAACTAACGAGTTAGCTTCAAATCTATGCGAAACACACGATTTAGCTGCAAATCAATGTGATGTAGAAGGGTTAGCTTCAAATCCATGCGAAACACACGATTTATCTTCAAATCAATGCGATGTAGAAGGTTTGCTTAAAATCTATAACAGGTAGATGGTTTAGCTTCAAATCAATGGAATATAGAAGGTTTAGCTTCAAATAAATGCGATGTAGAAGGTTTAGCTTCAAATCCATGCGATACACAAGATTTAGCTTCAAATCAATGCGATGTATTAGGTTCAGCTTCAAATCCATGCAACACATATGATTTAGCTTCAAATACTTCCGATATAAGTGATATAGCTTCAAAAGCTGTAGGAACAAACGAGGTAGCTTCAATTACATGCGAAACAAATGCTTTAGCTTCAAATCAATGCGAAGTAGAAGGCGTAGCTTCAAATCCATGCGAAACAAATGGTTTAGCTACAAATACTTGTGATATACATTATTTAGCTACAACTGCTTGCGAAACTAACGAGTTAGCTTTAAATCTATGCGAAACACACGATTTATCTTCAAATCAATGCGATGTAGAAGGTTTAGCTTCAAATCAATAAGAGGTAGAAGGTTTAGCTTCAAATCAATAGAATATAGAAGGTTTAGCTTCAAACCAATGCGATGTAGAAGGTTTAGCTTCAAATCCATACGAAACACATGATTTAGCTTCAAATCAATTCGATGGGCAAGGCTTAGATTCAAATCCATGCGAAACAAATGATTTAGCTTCAGATGAATGCGAAGTAGAAGGCTCAGCTTCAAATCCATGCGGCACATATGATTTAGCTTTAAATACTTGCGATATAAGTGACATAGTTTCAAATGGAGGCGAAACGAACGAGTTAGCTTCAAATCCATGCGAAACACATGATTTATCTTCAAATCAACGCGATGTAGAAGGATTAGCTTCAAATCCATGCGATACACAAGATTTAGCTTCAAATGAATGCGATGTAGTAGGTTCAGCTTCAAATCCATGCGACACATATGATTTAGCTTCAAATACTTGCGATATAAGTGATATAGCTTCAAAAGCTGTAGGAACAAACGAGCTAGCTTCAAATCCATGCGAAACACATGATTCAGCTGCAAATCAATGCGATGTAGAAGGTTTTGCTTCAAATCCACGCGAAACAAATGATTTAGCTTCAAACACTAGGGGTATAAGTGATATAGCTTCAAATGCAGACTAATCAAACGAGTTAGCTTAAAAATCCACGCGATACACATGATTTATCTTCAAACACTTGCGATATAAGTGATGTAGATTCAACTGCAGGCAAAACGAACGAGTTAGCTTCAAAACCATGCGAAACACATGATATAGCTGCTAATCAATGTGATGTAGAAGGTTTAGCTTCAAATCCATGCGATACACAAGATTTAGATTCAAATCAATGCGATGTAGAAGGTTCAGCTTCAAATCCATGCGACACATATGATTTAGCTTCAAATACTTGCGATATAAGTGATATAGCTTCAAAAGTTGGAGGATCAAACGAGGTGGCTTCAATTCCATGCGAAACAAATGATTTAGCTTCAAATCAATGCGAAGTAGAAGGCGTATCTTCAAAAACTTGCGATATTCGTGACATAGTTTCAAATGGAGTCGAAACGAACGAGTTAGCTTCAAATCCATGCGAGACACATGATTTAGCTTCAAATCAATGCGATGTAGTAGGTTCAGCTTCAAATCCATGCGATATAAGTGATATAGCTTCAAAAGCAGGAGGAACAAACGAGGTAGCTTCAATTCCATGCAAGACAAATGCTTTAGCTTCAAATCAATGCGAAGTAGAATGCGTAGCTTTCAAATCCATGCGAAAAAAATGGTTTAACTACAAATACTTGTGATATACATTATTTAGCTACAACTGCTTGCGAAACTAACGAGTTAGCTTCAAATTTATGCGAAACACACGATTTATCTTCAAATCAATGCGATGTAGAAGGTTTAGCTTCAAATCAATAAGAGGTAGAAGGTTTAGCTTCAAATCAATAGAATATAGAAGGTTTAGCTTCAAATCAATGCGATGTAGAAGGTTTAGCTTCAAATCCATACGAAACACATGATTTAGCTTCAAATCAATTCGAAGGGCAAGGCTTAGATTCAAATCCATGCGAAACAAATGATTTAGCTTCAGATGAATGCGAAGTAGAAGGCTCAGCTTCAAATCCATGCGACACATATGATTTAGCTTCAAATACTTGCGATATAAGTGATATAGCTTCAAAAGCTGGAGGAACAAACGAGGAGGCTTCAATTCCATGCGAAACAAATGATTTAGCTTCAAATCTATGCGAAGTAGAAGGCGTAGCTTCAAATCCATGCGAAACAAATGGTTTAGCTACAAATACTTGTGATATAGATTATTTAGCTACAACTGCATGCGAAACTAACGAGTTAGCTTCAAATCCATGCGAAACTCACGATTTATCTTCAAATCAATGCGATGTAGATGGTTTGCTTCAAATCAATAAGAGGTAGATGGTTTAGCTTCAAATCAATAGAATAAAGAAGGTTTAGCTTCAAATAAATGCGATGTAGAAGGTTTAGCTTCAATCCATACGACACACATGATTTAGATTCAAATCAATTCGAAGGACAAGGCATAGATTCAATTCCATGCGAAACAAACGATTTAGCTTCAAATGAATGCGAAGTAGAAGGCTTGGCTTCAAATCCATGCAAAACAAATGGTTTAACTACAAATACTTGTGATATACATTATTTAGCTACAACTGCATGCGAAAAAAACGAGTTAGCTTCAAATCCATGCGAAACAAATGATTTAGCTGCAAATCAATGTGATGTAGAAGGTTTAGCTTCAAATCCATGCGATATACGAGATTTAGCTTCAAATCAATGCGATGTAGTAGGTTCAGCTTCAAATCCATGCGATATAAGTGATATAGCTTCAAAAGCAGGAGGAACAAACGAGGCGGCTTCAATTCCATGCAAGACAAATGCTTTAGCTTCAAATCAATGCGAAGTAGAAGGCGTAGCTTCAAATCCATGCGAAACAAATGGTTTAGCTACAAATACTTGTGATATACATTATTTAGCTACAACTGCATGCGAAACTAACGAGTTAGCTTCAAATCTATGCGAAACACACGATTTATCTTCAAATCAATGCGATGTAGAAGGTTTAGCTTCAAATCAATAAGAGGTAGAAGGTTTAGCTTCAAATCAATAGAATATAGAAGGTTTAGCTTCAAATCCATTCGAAACACATGATTTAGCTTCAAATCAATTCGAAGGGCAAGGCTTAGATTCAAATCCATGCGAAACAAATGATATAGCTTCAGATGAATGCGAAGTAGAAGGCTCAGCTTCAAATCCATGCGGCACATATGATTTAGCTTTAAATACTTGCGATATAAGTGACATAGTTTCAAAAGGAGGCGAAACGAACGAGTTAGCTTCAAATCCATGCGAAACACATGATTTAGCTGCAAATCAATGTGATGTACAAGGTTTAGCTTCAAATCCATGCGATACACAAGATTTAGCTTCAAATCAATGCGATGTAGAAGGTTCAGCTTCAAATCCATGCGACACATATGATTTAGCTTCAAATACTTGCGATATAAGTGATATACCTTCAAAAGCTGGAGGAACAAACGAGGTGGCTTCAATTCCATGCGAAACAAATGATTTAGCTTCAAATCAATGCGAAGTAGAAGACGTAGCTTCAAATCCATGCGAAACAAATGGTTTAGCTACAAATACTTGTGATATAGATTATTTAGCTACAACTGCATGCGAAACTAACGAGATAGCTTCAAATCCATGCGAAACTCACGATTTATCTTCAAATCAATGCGATGTAGAAGGTTTGCTTCAAATCAATAAGAGGTAGATGGTTTAGCTTCAAATCAATAGAATAAAGAAGGTTTAGCTTCAAATAAATGCGATGTAGAAGGTTTAGCTTCAATCCATACGACACACATGATTTAGATTCAAATCAATTCGAAGGACAAGGCATAGATTCAAATCCATGCGAAACAAACGATTTAGCTTCAAATGAATGCGAAGTAGAAGGCTTGGCTTCAAATCCATGCAAAACAAACGGTTTAACTACAAATACTTGTGATATACATTATTTAGATACAACTGCATGCGAAAAAAACGAGTTAGCTTCAAATCCATGCGAAACAAATGATTTAGCTGCAAATCAATGTGATGTAGAAGGTTTAGCTTCAAATCCAAGCGATATACGAGATTTAGCTTCAAATCAATGCGATGTAGTAGGTTCAGCTTCAAATCCATGCGATATAAATGATATAGCTTCAAAAGCAGGAGGAACAAACGAGGCAGCTTCAATTCCATGCCAGACAAATGCTTTAGCTTCAAATCAATGCGAAGTAGAAGGCGTAGCTTCAAATCCATGCGAAACAAATGGTTTAGCTACAAATACTTGTGATATACATTATTTAGCTACAACTGCATGCGAAACTAACGAGTTAGCTTCAAATCTATGCGAAACACACGATTTATCTTCAAATCAATGCGATGTGGAAGGTTTAGCTTCAAATCAATAAGAGGTAGAAGGTTTAGCTTCAAATCAATAGAATATAGAAGGTTTAGCTTCAAATCCATTCGAAACACATGATTTAGCTTCAAATCAATTCGAAGGGCAAGGCTTAGATTCAAATCCATGCGAAACAAATGATATAGCTTCAGATGAATGCGAAGTAGAAGGCTCAGCTTCAAATCCATGCGGCACATATGATTTAGCTTTAAATACTTGCGATATAAGTGACATAGTTTCAAAAGGAGGCGAAACGAACGAGTTAGCTTCAAATCCATGCGAAACACATGATTTAGCTGCAAATCAATGTGATGTACAAGGTTTAGCTTCAAATCCATGCGATACACAAGATTTAGCTTCAAATCAATGCGATGTAGAAGGTTCAGCTTCAAATCCATGCGACACATATGATTTAGCTTCAAATACTTGCGATATAAGTGATATAGCTTCAAAAGCTGTAGGAACAAACGAGGTAGCTTCAATTCCATGCGAGACACATGATTTAGCTTCAAATCAATGCGATGTAGATGGTTCAGCTTCAAATCCATGCGAAACACATGATTTAGCTGCAAATCAATGTGATGTACAAGGTTTAGCTTCAAATCCATGCGATACACAAGATTTAGCTGCAAATCAATGTGATGTAGAAGGTTTAGCTTCAAATCCATGCGATATACGAGATTTAGCTTCAAATCAATGCGATGTAGTAGGTTCAGCTTCAAATCCATGCGATATAAGTGATATAGCTTCAAAAGCAGGAGGAACAAACGAGGCGGCTTCAATTCCATGCAAGACAAATGCTTTAGCTTCAAATCAATGCGAAGTAGAAGGCGTAGCTTCAAATCCATGCGAAACAAATGGTTTAGCTACAAATACTTGTGATATACAATATTTAGCTACAACTGCATGCGAAACTAACGAGTTAGCTTCAAATCTATGCGAAACACACGATTTATCTTCAAATCAATGCTATGTAGAAGGTTTAGCTTCAAATCAATAAGAGGTAGAAGGTTTAGCTTCAAATCAATAGAATATAGAAGGTTTAGCTTCAAATCAATACGAAACACATGATTTAGCTTCAAATCAATTCGAAGGGCAAGGCTTAGATTCAAATCCATGCGAAACAAATGATTTAGCTTCAGATGAATGCGAAGTAGAAGGCGCAGCTTCAAATCCATGCGGCACATATGATTTAGCTTTAAATACTTGCGATATAAGTGACATAGTTTCAAAAGGAGGCGAAACGAACGAGTTAGCTTCAAATCCATGCGAAACACATGATTTAGCTGCAAATCAATGTGATGTACAAGGTTTAGCTTCAAATCCATGCGATACACAAGATTTAGCTTCAAATCAATGCGATGTAGAAGGTTCAGCTTCAAATCCATGCGACACATATGATTTAGCTTCAAATACTTGCGATATAAGTGATATAGCTTCAAAAGCTGTAGGAACAAACGAGGTAGCTTCAATTCCATGCGAGACACATGATTTAGCTTCAAATCAATGCGATGTAGATGGTTCAGCTTCAAATCCATGCGAAACACATGATTTAGCTGCAAATCAATGTGATGTACAAGGTTTAGCTTCAAATCCATGCGATACACAAGATTTAGCTGCAAATCAATGTGATGTAGAAGGTTTAGCTTCAAATCCATGCGATATACGAGATTTAGCTTCAAATCAATGCGATGTAGTAGGTTTAGCTTCAAATCCATGCGATATAAGTGATATAGCTTCAAAAGCAGGAGGAACAAACGAGGCAGCTTCAATTCCATGCAAGACAAATGCTTTAGCTTCAAATCAATGCGAAGTAGAAGGCGTAGCTTCAAATCCATGCGAAACAAATGGTTTAGCAACAAATACTTGTGATATACATTATTTAGCTACAACTGCATGCGAAACTAACGAGTTAGCTTCAAATCTATGCGAAACACACGATTTATCTTCAAATCAATGCGATGTAGAAGGTTTAGCTTCAAATCAATAAGAGGTAGAAGGATTAGCTTCAAATCAATAGAATATAGAAGGTTTAGCTTCAAATCCATACGAAACACATGATTTCGCTTCAAATCAATTCGAAGGGCAAGGCTTAGATTCAAATCCATGCGAAACAAATGATTTAGCTTCAGATGAATGCGAAGTAGAAGGCTCAGCTTCAAATCCATGCGGCACATATGATTTAGCTTTAAATACTTGCGATATAAGTGATATAGCTTCAAAAGCTGTAGGAACAAACGAGGTAGCTTCAAATCCATGCGAAACACATGATTCAGCTGCAAATCAATGCGATGTAGAAGGTTTAGCTACAAATCCATGCGAGACACATTATTTAGCTGCAAATCAGTGCGAAGTAGAAGGCTCGGGTTCAAATCAATGCGATTCAAATGGTTCATATTCAAATACTTGTGAAAGACATGATTTAGCTTCAACTGCATGCGAAACACATGATTTAGCTTCAAATCAATGCGATGTAGAAGGTTTTGCTTCAAATCCATGCAAAACACGTGATTTATCTTCCAATTAATGCGAAGTTGAAGGCTTAGCTTCAAATCCATGCGATATAAGTGATATAGCTTCAAAAGCAGGAGGAACAAACGAGGTAGTTTCAATACCATGCAAGACAAATGCTTTAGCTTCAAATCAATGCGAAGTAGAAGGCGTAGCTTCAAATCCATGCGAAAAAAATGGTTTAGCTACAAACACTTGTGATATACATTATTTAGCTACAACTGCTTGCGAAACTAACGAGTTAGCTTCAAATCTATGCGAAACACACGATTTATCTTCAAATCAATGCGATGCAGAAGGTTTAGCTTCAAATCAATACGAAACACATGATTTAGCTTCAAATCAATTCGAAGGGCAAGGCTTAGATTCAAATCCATGCGAAACAAATAACTTAGCTTCAGATGAATGCGAAGTAGAAGGCTCGGCTTTAAATCCATGCGGCACATATGATTTATCTTTAAATACTTGCGATATAAGTGACATAGTTTCAAAAGGAGGCGAAACGAACGAGTTAGCTTCAAATCTATGCGAAACACATGATTTAGCTGCAAATCAATGTGATGTACAAGGTTTAGCTTCAAATCCATGCGATGCACAAGATTTAGCTTCAAATCAATGCGATGTAGAAGGTTCAGCTTCAAATCCATGCGACACATATGATTTAGCTTCAAATACTTGCGATATAAGTGATATACCTTCAAAAGCTGGAGGAACATACGAGGTGGCTTCAATTCCATGCGAAACAAATGATTTAGCTTCAAATCAAAGCGAAGTAGAAGACGTAGCTTCAAATCCATGCGAAACAAATGGTTTAGCTACAAATACTTGTGATATAGATTATTTAGCTACAACTGCATGCGAAACTAACGAGTTAGCTTCAAATCCATGCGAAACACACGATTTATCTTCAAATCAATGCGATGTAGAAGGTTTGCTTCAAATCAATAAGAGGTAGATGGTTTAGCTTCAAATCAATAGAATAAAGAAGGTTTAGCTTCAAATAAATGCGATATAGATGGTTTAGCTTCAAATCAATAAGAGGTAGAAGGTTTAGCTTCAAATCAATAAAATATAGAAGGTTTAGCTTCAAATCCATACGAAACACATGATTTAGCTTCAAATCAATTCGAAGGGCAAGGCTTAGATTCAAATCCATGCGAAACAAATGATTTAGCTTCAGATGAATGCGAAGTAGATGGCTTAGCTTCAAATCCATGCGGCACATATGATTTAGCTTTAAATACTTGCGATATAAGTGACATAGTTTCAAATGGAGGCGAAACGTACAAGTTAGCTTCAAATCCATGCGAAACACATGATTTAGCTGCAAATCAATGTGATGTAGAAGGTTTAGCTTCAAATCCATGCGATATACGAGATTTAGCTTCAAATCAATGCGATGTAGTAGGTTCAGCTTCAAATCCATGCGATATAAGCGATATAGCTTCAAAAGCAGGAGGAACAAACGAGGCAGCTTCAATTGCATGCAAGACAAATGCTTTAGCTTCAAATCAATGCGAAGTAGGAGGCGTAGCTTCAAATCCATGCGAATCAAATGGTTTAGCTACAAATACTAGTGATATACATTATTTAGCTACAACTGCATGCGAAACTAACGAGTTAGCTTCAAATCTATGCGAAACACACGATTTATCTTCAAATCAATGCGATGTAGAAGGTTTAGCTTCAAATCAAAAAGAGGTAGAAGGTTTAGCTTCAAATCAATAGAATATAGAAGGTTTAGCTTCAAATCCATACGAAACACATGATTTAGCTTCAAATCAATTCGAAGGGCAAGGCTTAGATTCAAATCCATGCGAAACAAATGATTTAGCTTCAGATGAATGCGAAGTAGAAGGCTCAGCTTCAAATCCATGCGGCCCATATGATTTAGCTTTAAATACTTGCGATATAAGTGACATAGTTTCAAAAGGAGGCGAAACGAACGAGTTAGCTTCAAATCCATGCGAAACACATGATTTAGCTGCAAATCAATGTGATGTACAAGGTTTAGCTTCAAATCCATGCGATACACAAGATTTAGCTTCAAATCAATGCGATGTAGAAGGTTCAGCTTCAAATCCATGCGACACATATGATTTAGCTTCAAATACTTGCGATATAAGTGATATACCTTCAAAAGCTGGAGGAACAAACGAGGTGGCTTCAATTCCATGCGAAACAAATGATTTAGCTTCAAATCAATGCGAAGTAGAAGACGTAGCTTCAAATCCATGCGAAACAAATGGTTTAGCTACAAATACTTGTGATATAGATTATTTAGCTATAACTGCATGCGAAACTAACGAGTTAGTTTCAAATCCATGCGAAACATACGATTTATCTTCAAATCAATGCGATGTAGAAGGTTTGCTTCAAATCAATAAGAGGTAGATGGTTTAGCTTCAAATCAATAGAATATAGAAGGTTTAGCTTCAAATAAATGCGATGTAGAAGGTTTAGCTTCAAATCCATACGACACACATGATTTAGATTCAAATCAATTCGAAGGACAAGGCATAGATCCAAATCCATGCGAAACAAACGATTTAGCTTCAAATGAATGCGAAGTAGAAGGCTTGGCTTCAAATCCATGCGAAACAAATGGTTTAACTACAAATACTTGTGATATACATTATTTAGCTACAACTGCATGCGAAACAAACGAGTTAACTTCAAATCCATGCGATACACATGATTTAGCTTCAAATCAATGCGATGTAGAAGGTTTAGCTTCAAATCCATGCCATGCACAAGATTTAGCTTCATGTCAATGCGATGTAGTAGGTTCAGCTTCAAATCCATGCGACACATATGATTTAGCTTCAAATACTTGCGATATAAGTGATATAGCTTCAAAAGCTGTAGGAACAAACGAGGTAGCTTCAATTCCATGCGAGACACATGATTTAGCTTCAAATCAATGCGATGTAGAAGGTTTGCTTCAAATCCATACGAAACACATGATTTAGCTTCAAATCAAATCGAAGTACAATGCTTAGATTCAAATCCATGCGAAACAAATGCTTTAGCTTCAAATCAATGCGAAGTAGAAGGCGTAGCTTCAAATCCATGCGAAACAAATGATTTAGCTTCAAATGAATGCGAAGTAGAAGGCTTGGCTTCAAATCCATGCAAAACAAATGGTTTAACTACAAATACTTGTGATAAACATTATTTAGCTACAACTGCATGCGAAACAAACGAGTTAACATCAAATCCATGCGATACACATGATTTAGCTTCAAATCAATGCGATGTAGAAGGTTTAGCTTCAAAACAATAAGAGGTAGAAGGTTTAGCTTCAAATCAATAGAATGTAGTTGGTTTAGCTTTAAATCAATGCGATGTAGAAGGTTTAGCTTCAAATCCATTCGAAACACAAGATTTAGCTTCAAATCAATTCGAAGGACAAGGCTTAGATTCAAATCCATGCGAAACACATGATTTAGCTGCAAATCAATGTGATGTAGAAGGTTTAGCTTCAAATCCATGCGATACACAAGATTTAGCTTCAAATTAATGCGATGTAGAAGGTTCAGCTTCAAATCCACGCGTCACATATGATTTAGCTTCAAATACTTGCGATATAAGTGATATAGCTTTGAAAGCTGGAGGAACAAACGAGGTTGCTTCAATTCCATGCGAAACACATGATTTAGCTTCAAATCAATGCGAAGTAGAAGGCGTAGCTTCAAATCCATGCAAAACAAATGGTTTAGCTACGAATACTTGTGATATACATTATTTAGCTACAACTGCAAGCGAAACTATCGATTTAGCTTCAAATCCATGCGAAACACACGATTTATCTTCAAATCAATGCGATGTAGAAGGTTTAGCTTCAAATCAACAAGAGGTAGATGGTTTAGCTTCAAATCAATAGAATATAGAAGGTTTAGCTTCAAATAAATGCGAAGTAGAAGGTTTAGATTCAAATCCATACGACACACATGATTTAGATTCAAATCAATTCGAAGGACAAGGCTTAGATTCAAATCCATGCGAAACAAATGATTTAGCTTCAAATGAATGCGAAGTAGAAGGCTTGGCTTCAAATCCATGCAAAACAAATGGTTTAACTACAAATACTTGTGATAAACATTATTTAGCTACAACTGCATGCGAAACAAACGAGTTAACATCAAATCCATGCGATACACATGATTTAGCTTCAAATCAATGCGATGTAGAAGGTTTCGCTTCAAATCCATGCCATACACAAGATTTAGCTTCAAATCAATGCGATGTAGTAGGTTCATCTTCAAATCCATGCGACACATATGATTAAGCTTCAAATACTTGCGATATAAGTGATATAGCTTCAAAAGCTGTAGGAACAAACGAGCTAGCTTCAATTCCATGCGAGACACATGATTTAGCTTCAAATCAACGCGATGTAGAAGGTTCAGCTTCAAATCCATACGAAACACATGATTTAGCTTCAAATCAATTCGAAGTACAATGCTTAGATTCAAATCCATGCGAAACAAATGATTTAGCTTCAAATGAATGCGAAGTAGAAGGCTTAGCTTCAAATCCATGCAAAACAAATGGTTTAGCTACAAATGCTTGTGATATACATTATTTAGCTACGACTGCATGCGAAACAAACGAGTTAGCTTCAAATCCATGCTATATACATGCTTTAGCTTCAAATCAATGCGAGGTGGAAAGTTAAGCTTCAAATCCATGCGATACACAAGATTTAGCTTCAAATCAATGCGATGTAGTAGGTTCAGCTTCAAATCCATGCGACACATATGATTTAGCTTCAAATACTTGCGATATAAGTGATATAGCTTCAAAAGCTGTAGGAACAAACGAGGTAGTTTCAATTCCATGCGAGACACATGATTTAGCTTCAAATCAATGCGATGTGGAAGGTTTAGCTTCAAATTCAAGCGTAACACATGATTTAGCTTCAAATACTTGCGATATAAGTGATATAGCTTCGAACACAGGCGAAACGATCGAGTTAGCTTCAAATCCATGCGAAACACATGACTCAGCTGCAAATCAATTCAATGTAGAAGGTTTAGCTTCACATCCATGAGAAACACATTATTTAGCTGCAAATCAGTGCGAAGTAGAAGGCTCGGGTTCAAATCAATGCAATTCAAATGGTTCATCTTCAAATACTTGTGAAAGACATGATTTAGCTTCAACTGCATGCGATACACATGATTTAGCTTCAAATCAATGCGATGTAGAAGGTTTAGATTCAAATCCATGCAAAACACGTGATTTATCTTCCAATTAATGCGAAGTAAAAGGCTTATCTTCAAATCCATGCGAATCAAATGGTTTAGCCACAAATCCTTGCGATATACGTTATTAAGATTTAACTGCATGTTAAGCGAACGAGTTAGCTTCAAATCCATGCGAAACACATGATTTAGCTTCAAATCAACTCGAAGTACAAGGCTTAGATTCAAATCCATGCGAAACAAATGGTTTAGCTACAAATACTTGTGATATACGTAATTTAGATTTAACTGCATGCGCAACGAACGAGTTAGTTTCAAATCCATGCGAAACACATGATTTAGCTGCAAATCAATGCGATGTAGAAGGTTTAGCTTCAAATCCATGGGAAACAAATGATTAAGCTTCAGATGCTTGCGATATAAGTGATATTGCATCAAATGCATCCGAAACAAACAAGTTAGCTCCATATCCATGCGAAATAAATGATTTACCTTCAAATGCTTGCGGTATAAATGATATAGCTTCAACTGCAGGCGAAGCAAACGAGTTAGATTCAAATCCATGCGAAACACATGATTTAACTTCAGATCAATGCGAAGTAGAAGGCTTATCTGCAAATCCATGCGATACAAATTGTTTAGCTTCAAATACTTGGGATATACATGATTTAGCTTCAACTGCAATCGAAACAAACGAGTTAGCTTCAAATACATGCGAAACACATGATTTAGCTTCAAATCAATGCGAAGTAGAAGGCTTATCTTCAAATCCATGCGATAGAAATTGTTTAGCTTCAAATACTTGGGATATGCATGATTTAGCTTCAACTGCACTCGATACAAACGAGTTAGCTTCAAATACATGCGAAACACATGATTTAGATTCAAAACAATGCGTATTAGAAGGCTTAGCTTCAAATCCATGCGAAACGAATGATTTAGCTTCAAATCAATGCGAAATAGAAGGCTTAGCTTTAACGCCATGCGAATCGAATGATTTAGGTTCAAATACCTGCGAATATGAGGGATACAGCTTCAAATGCATGCGAAACCAACCAGTTAGCTTCAAGTCCACGCGAAACACATGATTTAGCTTCAAATCAATGCGAAGTAGAAGGCTTAGCTTCAAATCCATGCAAAACAAATGGTTTAGCTACAAATGCTTGTGATATACATTATTTAGCTACAACTGCATGCGAAACAAACGAGTTAGCTTCAAATCCATGCTATATACATGCTTTAGCTTCAAATCAATGCGATGTAGAAAGTTAAGCTTCAAATCCATGCGATACACAAGATTTAGCTTCAAATCAATGCGATGTAGCAGGTTCAGCTTCAAATCCATGCGACACATATGATTTAGCTTCAAATACTTGCGATATAAGTGATATAGCTTCAAAAGCTGTAGGAACAAACGAGGTAGTTTCAATTCCATGCGAGACACATGATTTAGCTTCAAATCAATGCGATGTAGAAGGTTTAGCTTCAAATTCAAGCGTAACACATGAATTAGCTTCAAATACTTGCGATAAAAGTGATATAGCTACGAATACAGGCGAAACGATAGAGTTAGCTTCAAATCCATGCGAAACACATGACTCAGCTGCAAATCAATTCAATGTAGAAGGTTTAGCTTCAAATCCATGAGAAACACATTATTTAGCTGCAAATCAGTGCGAAGTAGAAGGCTCGGGTTCAAATCAATGCAATTCAAATGGTTCATCTTCAAATACTTGTGAAAGACATGATTTAGCTTCAAATCCATGCGATACACATGATTTAGCTTCAAATCAATGCGATGTGGAAGGTTTAGCTTCAAATCCATGCGATACACAAGATTGAGATTCAAATCAATGCGATGTAGTAGGTTCAGCTTCAAATCCATGCGACACATATGAGTTAGCTTCAAATACTTGCGATATAAGTGGTATAGCTTCAAAAGCTGTAGGAACAAACGAGGTAGCTTCAATTCCATGCGAGACACATGATTTAGCTTCAAATCAATACGATGTAGAAGGTTTAGCTTCATATCCATACGAAACACATGATTTAGCTTCAAATCAATTCGAAGGACAAGGCTTATCTTCAAATCCATGCGAATCAAATGGTGTAGCTTCAAATACTTGTTATATACGATATTTAGATTTAACTGCATGCGCAACGAACGAGTTAGCTTCTAATCCATGCGAAACACATGATTTAGCTGCAAATCAATGCGATGGAGAAGGTTTAGCTTAAAATCCATGCGAAACAAATGATATAGCTTCAAACACTTGGGGTGTAAGTGCTATAGCTTCAAATGAAGACTAATCAAACGAGATAGCTTCAAAATCCACGCGATACACATGATTTAGCTTCAAATACTAGCGATATAAGTGATGTAGATTCAACTGCAGGCGAAACGAACGAGTTAGCTTCAAATCCATGCGAAACACATGATTTAGCTGCAAATCAATGCGATGTAGAAGGTTTAGCTTCAAATCCATGCGATACACAAGATTTAGCTTCAAATCAATGCGATGTAGAAGGTTCAGCTTCAAATCCATGCGACACATATGATTTAGCTTCAAATCAATGCGAAGTAGAAGGAGTAGCTTCAAATCCATGCAAAACAAATGGTTTAGCTACGAATACTTGTGATATACATTATTTAGCTACAACTGCATGCGAAACTAACGAGTTAGGTTCAAATCCCTGCGCGACACATGATTTAACTTCTAATCAATGCGATGTAGAAGGTTTAGCTTCAAATCCACGCGAAACAAATGATTTAGCTTCAAACACTTGGGGTATAAGTGATATAGCTTCAAATGCAGACTAATCAAACGAGTTAGCTTCAAAATCCACGCGATACACATGATTTAGCTTCAAACACTTGCGATATAAGTGATGTAGATTCAACTGCAGGCTACACGAACGAGTTAGCTTCAAATCCATGCGAAACACATGATTTAGCTGCAAATCAATGTGATGTGAAAGGTTTAGCTTCAAATCCATGCGATACACAAGATTTAGCTTCAAATAAATACGATGTAGAAGGTTTAGCTTCAAATCCACGCGAAACAAATGAGTTAGCTTCAAACACTTGGGGTATAAGTGATATAGCTTCAAATGCAGACTAATCAAACGAGTTAGCTTCAAAATCCACGCGATACACATGATTTAGCTTCAATTACTTGCGATATAAGTGATGTAGTTTCAACTGCAGGCGAAACGAACGAGTTAGCTTCAAATCCGTGCGAAACACATGATTTAGCTGCAAATAAATGTGATGTAGAAGGTTTAGCTTCAAATCCATGCGATACACAAGATTTAGCTTCAAATCAATGCGATGTAGAAGCTTCAGCTTCAAATCCATGCGACACATATGATTTAGCTTCAAATCAATGCGAAGTACAAGGAGTAGCTTCAAATCCATGCAAAACAAATAGTTTAGCTACGAATACTTGTGATATACATTATTTAGCTACAACTGCATGCGAAACTAACGAGTTAGCTTCAAATCCATGCGCGACACATGATTTAACTTCTAATCAATGCGATGTAGAAGGTTTAGCTTCAAATCCACGCGAAACAAATGATTTAACTTCAAACACTTGGGGTATAAGTGATATAGCTTCAAATGCAGACTAATCAAACGAGTTAGCTTCAAAATCCACACGATACACATGATTTAGCTTCAAACACTTGCGATATAAGTGATGTAGATTCAACTGCAGGCTAAACGAACGAGTTAGCTTCAAATCCATGCGAAACACATGATTTAGCTGCAAATCAATGTGATGTAGAAGGTTTAGCTTCAAATCCATGCGATACACAAGATTTAGCTTCAAATCAATGCGATGTAGAAGGCGTAGCTCCAAATCCATGCGAAACAAATGGTTTAGCTACAAATACTTGTGATATACATTACTTAGCTACAACAGCATGCGAAACTAACGAGTTTATTTTCAAATCCATGCGAAACACACGATTTATCTTCAAATCAATGCGATGTAGAAGGTTTAGCTTCAAATCAATAAGAGGTAGAAGGTTTAGCTTCAAATCAATAGAATAAAGTAGGTTTAGCTTCAAATCAATGCGATGTAGAAGGTTTAGCATCAAATCCATACGAAACACATGATTTAGCTGCAAATCAATTCGAAGGACAAGGCTTAGCTTCAAATCCATGCGAAACACATGATTTAGCTGCAAATCAATGCGGTGAAGAAGGTTTAGCTTCAAATCCATGCGAAACAAATGATATAGCTTCAAACTCTTGGGGTGTAAGTGATATAGCTTCAAATGAAGACTAATCAAACGAGTTAGCATCAAAATCCACGCGATACACATGATTTAGCTTCAAATACTAGTGTTATAAGTGATGTAGATTCAACTGCAGGCCGAACGAACGAGTTAGCTTCAAATCCATGCGAAACACATGATTTAGCTGCAAATCAATGCGATGTAGATGGTTTAGCTTCAAAACAATAAGAGGTAGAAGCTTTAGCTTCAGATCAATAGAATGTAGAAGGTTTAGCTTCAAATCAATGCGATGTAGAAGGTTTAGCTTCAAATCCATACGACACACATGATTTAGATTCAAATAAATTCGAAGGACAAGGCATAGATTCAAATCCATGCAAAACAAATGATTTAGCTTCAAATGAATGCGAAGTAGAAGGCTTGGCTTCAAATCCATGCAAAACAAATGGTTTAACTACAAATACTTGTGATATACATTATTTAGCTACAACTGCATGTGAAACAAAGGAGTTAACTTCAAATCCATGCGATACACATGATTTAGCTTCAAATCAATGCGATGTAGAAGGTTTAGCTTCAAATCCATGACATGCACAAGATTTAGCTTCAAATCAATGCGATGTAGTAGGTTCAGCTTCAAATCCATGAGACACATATGATTTAGCTTCAAATACTTGCGATATAAGTGATATAGCTTCAAAAGCTGTGGGAAGAAACGAGATAGTTTCAATTCCATGCGAGACACATGATTTAGCTTCAAATCAATGCGATGTAGAAGGTTCAGCTTCAAATCCATACGAAACACATGATTTAGCTTCAAATCAATTCGAAGTACAATGCTTAGATTCAAATCCTTGCGAAACAAATGATTTAGCTTCAAATGAATGCGAAGTAGAAGGCTTAGCTACAAATCCATGCAAAACAAATCATTTAGCTTCAAACACTTGGGGTATAAGTGATATAGCATCAAATGCAGACTAATGAAACAAGTTAGCTACAAAATCCACGCGATATACATGATTTAGCTTCAAATACTTGCGATATTAGTGATGTAGGTTCAACTGCAGGCGAAACGAACGAGTTAACTTCAGATCCATGCGAAACACATGATTTAGCTTCAAATCAATTCGAAGTAGAAGGCTTAGCTTCAAATTCATGCGAAACAAATGGTTTTGCTACAAATACTTGTGATATACATTATTTAGCTACAACTGCATGCGAAACTAACGAGTTAGCTTCAAATCCATGCGAAACACACGATTTATATTCAAATCAATGCGATGTAGAAGATTTAGCTTCAAGTCAATGCGATGTAGTAGGTTCAGCTTCAAATCCATGCGACACATATGATTTAGCTTCAAATACTTGCGATATAAGAGATATAGTTTCAAAAGCTGTAGGAACAAACGAGGTAGCTTCAATTCCATGCGAGACACATGATTAAGCTTCAAATCAATGCGATGTAGAAGGTTTAGCTTCATATCCATGCGAAACACATGATTTAGCTTCAAATCAATTCGAAGGACAAGGCTTAGATTCAAATCCATGCGAAACAAAAGATTTAGCTTCAAATAAATGCGAAGTAGAAGGCTTAGCTTAAAATCCATGCGAATGAAATGGTTTAGCTTCAAATACTTGTGATATACGTTATTTTGATTTAACTACATGCGAAACAAACGAGTTAGCTTCAAATCCATGAGATACACATGATTTAGCTTCAAATCAATGCGATGTAGAAGGTTTATGTTCAAATCCACGCGAAACAAATGATTTAGCTTCAAACACTTTGGGTATAAGTGATATAGCTTCAAATGCAGACTAATCAAACGAGTTAGCTTCAAAATCCACGCGATACACATGATTTAGCTTCAAATACTTGCGATATAAGTGATGTAGGTTCAACTGCAGGCGAAACGAACGAGTTAGCTTCAAATCCATGCGAAACACATGATTTAACTTCAAATGAATGTGATGTAGAAGGTTTACCTTCAAATCCATGCGATACACAAGATTTAGCTTCAAATCAATGCGATGTAGTAGGTTCAGCTTCAAATCCATGCGATATAAGTGATATAGCTTCAAAAGCAGGAGGAACAAACGAGTTAGCTTCAAATCCATGCGAAACACATGATTTAGCTGCAAATCAATGCGATGTAGAAGGTTTAGCTTCAAATCCATGCGAAGCAAATGATATAGCTTCAAACACTTGTGGTGTAAGTGATATAGCTTCAAATGAAGACTAATCAAACGAGTTTGCTTCAAAATCCAAGCGATACACATGATTTAGCTTCAAATACTAGCGATATAAGTGATGTAGATTCAACTGCAGGCGTATCGAACGAGTTAGTTTCAAATCCATGCGAAACACATGATTTAGCTTCAAATCAATTCGAAGGACAAGGCTTAGATTCAAATCCATGCGAAACAAATGATTTAGCTTCAAATGAATGCGAAGTAGAAGGCTTAGCTTCAAATCCATGCAAAACAAATGCTTTAGCTACAAATACTTGTGATATACATTATTTAGCTACAACTACATGCGAAACAAACGAGTTAGCTTCAAATACATGCGATACACATGATTTAGCTTCAAATGAATGCGATGTAGAAGGTTTAGCTTCAAATCCACGCGAAACAAATGATTTAGCTTCAAACACTTGGGGTATAAGTGATATAGCTTCAAATGCAGACTAATCAAACGAGTTAGCTTCAAAATCCACGCGATACACATGATTTAGCTTCAAACACTTGCGATATAAGTGATGTAGATTCAACTGAAGGCTACACGAACGAGTTAGCTTCAAATCCATGCGAAACACATGATTTAGCTGCAAATCAATGTGATGTGAAAGGTTTAGCTTCAAATCCATGCGATACACAAGATTTAGCTTCAAATAAATGCGATGTAGAAGGTTTAGCTTCAAATCCACGCGAAACAAATGAGTTAGCTTCAAACACTTGGGGTATAAGTGATATAGCTTCAAATGCAGACTAATCAAACGAGTTAGCTTCAAAATCCACGCGATACACATGATTTAGCTTCAATTACTTGCGATATAAGTGATGTAGTTTCAACTGCAGGCGAAACGAACGAGTTAGCTTCAAATCCATGCGAAACACATGATTTAGCTGCAAATAAATGTGATGTAGAAGGTTTAGCTTCAAATCCATGCGATACACAAGATTTAGCTTCAAATCAATGCGATGTAGTATGTTCAGCTTCAAATCCATGCGACACATATGATTTAGCTTCAAATACTTGCGATATAAGAGATATAGTTTCAAAAGCTGTAGGAACAAACGAGGTAGCTTCAAATCCATGCCAAACAAATGGTTTAGCTACAAATACTTGTGATATAAATTATTTAGCTACAACTGCATGCGAAACGAACGAGTTAGCTTCAAATCCATGCGATACACATGATTTAGCTTCAAATCAATGCGATGTGGAAGGTTTAGCTTCAAATCCATGCGATACACAAGATTTAGCTTCAAATCAATGCGATGTAGTATGTTCAGCTTCAAATCCATGCGACACATATGATTTAGCTTCAAATACTTGCGATATAAGAGATATAGTTTCAAAAGCTGTAGGAACAAACGAGGTAGCTTCAATTCCATGCGAGACACATGATTAAGCTCCAAATCAATGCGATGTAGAAGGTTTAGCTTCATATCCATACGAAACACATGATTTAGCTTCAAATCAATTCGAAGGACAAGGCTTAGATTCAAATCCATGCGAAACAAAAGATTTAGCTTCAAATAAATGCGAAGTAGAAGGCTTAGCTTAAAATCCATGCGAATGAAATGGTTTAGCTTCAAATACTTGTGATATACGTTATTTTGATTTTACTGCATGCGCAACAAACGAGTTAGCTTCAAATCCATGCGAAACACATGATTTAGCTGCGAATCAATGCGATGTAGAAGGTTTAGCTTCAAATCCATGCGAAACCAATGATATAGCTTCAAACACTTGTGGTGTAAGTGATATAGCTTCACATGAAGACTAATCAAACGAGTTAGCTTCAAAATCCACGAGATACACATGATTTAGCATCAAATACTAGCGATACAAGTGATGTAGATTCAACTGCAGGTGTATCGAACGAGTTAGTTTCAAATCCATGCGAAACACATGATTTATCTTCAAATCAATTCGAAGGACAAGGCTTAGATTCAAATCCATGCGAAACAAATGATTTAGCTTCAAATGAATGCGAAGCAGAAGGCTTAGCTTCAAATCCATGCAAAACAAATGGTTTAGCTACAAATACTTGTGATATACATTATTTAGCTACAACTACATGCGAAACAAACGAGTTAGCTTCAAATCCATGCGATACACATGATTTAGCTTCAAATCAATGCGATGTAGAAGGTTTAGGTTCAAATCCATGCGAAACAAATGTAGTAGGTTCAGCTTCAAATCCATGCGACACATATGATTTAGCTTCAAATACTTGCGATATAAGTGATATAGCTTCAAAAGCAGGAGGAACAAACGAGGTAGCTTCAATTCCATGCGAAACAAATGATTTAGCTTCAAATCAATGCGAAGTTGAAGGCTTAGCATCTAATCCATGCGAAATAAATGAGTTCACCATCAAATACTTGCGATATAAATGAAATAGCTTCAAATCCATGCAAAACAAATGATTTAGCACAGGAACTTGCGACATGAGAGATATAGCTCCAAATACAGGGGAAACAAACGTGTTAGCTCCAATTCTATGCGATGCAAATGATTTAGCTACAAATACTTGTGATATACATTATGTACCTACAACTGTATGCGAAACAAACGAGTTAGCTTCAAATCCATGCGAAACACATCATTTAGCCTGCAAATCAATGCGATATAGAAGGTTTAGCTTCAAATCCATGCGATACACAAGATTTAGCTTCAAATCAATGCGATGTAGTAGGTTCAGCTTCAAATCCATGCGATATAAGTGATATAGCTTCAAATGCAGGAGGAACAAACGAGTTAGCTTCAAATCCATACGAAACACATGATTTAGCTTGAAATCAATTCGAAGGACATGGATTAGATTCAAATCCATGCGCAACAAATGATTTAGCTTCAAATGAATGCGAAGTAAAAGGCTCAGCATCAAATTCATGCGAAACACATGATTAAGATTCACATCAAAGCGATGTAGTTGGTTTGCTTCAAATCCATGCGATACACAAGATTTAGCTTCAAGTCAATGCGATGTAGTAGGTTCAGCTTCAAATCCATGCGATATAAGTGATATAGCTTCAAAAGCAGGAGGAACAAACGAGGTAGCTTCAATTCCATGCGAAACAAATGATTTAGCTTCAAATCAATGCGAAGTAGAAGGCCTAGCTTCAAATCCATGCGAGACAAATGGTTTAGCTACAAATACTTGTGATATTCATTATTTAGCTACAACAGCATACGAAACTAACGAGTTAGCTTCAAATCCATGCGAAACACACGATTTATCTTCAAGTCAATGCGATGTAGAAGGTTTAGCTTCAAGTCAATGCGATGTAGTAGGTTCAGCTTCAAATCCATGCGACACATATGATTTAGCTTCAAATACTTGCGATATAAGAGATATAGTTTCAAAAGCTGTAGGAACAAACGAGGTAGCTTCAATTCCATGCGAGACACATGATTAAGCTTCAAATCAATGCGATGTAGAAGGTTTAGCTTCATATCCATACGAAACACATGATTTAGCTTCAAATCAATTCGAAGGACAAGGCTTAGATTCAAATCCATGCGAAACAAAAGATTTAGCTTCAAATAAATGCGAAGTAGAAGGCTTAGCTTAAAATCCATGCGAATGAAATGTTTTAGCTTCAAATACTTGTGATATACGTTATTTTGATTTAACTGCATGCGCAACAAACGAGATAGCTTCAAATCCATGCGAAACACATGATTTAGCTGCAAATCAATGCGATGTAGAAGGTTTAGCTTCAAATCCATGCGAAACAAATGATATAGCTTCAAACACTTGTGGTGTAAGTGATATCGCTTCAAATGAAGACTAATCAAACGAGTTAGCTTCAAAATCCACGCGATACACATGATTTAGCTTCAAATCAATGCGATGTAGAAGGTTTAGGTTCAAATCCATGCGAAACAAATGTAGTAGGTTCAGCTTCAAATCCATGCGACACATATGATTTAGCTTCAAATACTAGCGATATAAGTGATGTAGATTCAACTGCAGGTGTATCGAACGAGTTAGTTTCAAATCCATGCGAAACACATGATTTATCTTCAAATCAATTCGAAGGACAAGGCTTAGATTCAAATCCATGCGAAACAAATGATTTAGCTTCAAATGAATGCGAAGTAGAAGGCTTAGCTTCAAATCCATGCAAAACAAATGGTTTAGCTACAAATACTTGTGATATACATTATTTAGCTACAACTACATGCGAAACAAACGAGTTAGCTTCAAATCCATGCGATACACATGATTTAGCTTCAAATCAATGCGATGTAGAAGGTTTATGTTCAAATCCACGCGAAACAAATGATTTAGCTTCAAACACTTTGGGTATAAGTGATATAGCTTCAAATGCAGACTAATCAAACGAGTTAGCTTCAAAATCCACGCGATACACATGATTTAGCTTCAAATACTTGCGATATAAGTGATGTAGGTTCAACTGCAGGCGAAACGAACGAGTTAGCTTCAAATCCATGCGAAACACATGATTTAACTTCAAATGAATGTGATGTAGAAGGTTTACCTTCAAATCCATGCGATACACAAGATTTAGCTTCAAATCAATGCGATGTAGTAGGTTCAGCTTCAAATCCATGCGATATAAGTGATATAGCTTCAAAAGCAGGAGGAACAAACGAGTTAGCTTCAAATCCATGCGAAACACATGATTTAGCTGCAAATCAATGCGATGTAGAAGGTTTAGCTTCAAATCCATGCGAAGCAAATGATATAGCTTCAAACACTTGTGGTGTAAGTGATATAGCTTCAAATGAAGACTAATCAAACGAGTTTGCTTCAAAATCCACGCGATACACATGATTTAGCTTCAAATACTAGCGATATAAGTGATGTAGATTCAACTGCAGGCGTATCGAACGAGTTAGTTTCAAATCCATGCGTAACACATGATTTAGCTTCAAATCAATTCGAAGGATAAGGCTTAGATTCAAATCCATGCGAAACAAATGATTTAGCTTCAAATGAATGCGAAGTAGAAGGCTTAGCTTCAAATCCATGCAAAACAAACGCTTTAGCTACAAATACTTGTGATATACATTATTTAGCTACAACTACATGCGAAACAAACGAGTTAGCTTCAAATACATGCGATACACATGATTTAGCTTCAAATGAATGCGATGTAGAAGGTTTAGCTTCAAATCCACGCGAAACAAATGATTTAGCTTCAAACACTTGGGGTATAAGTGATATAGCTTCAAATGCAGACTAATCAAACGAGTTAGCTTCAAAATCCAGGCGATACACATGATTTAGCTTCAAACACTTGCGATATAAGTGATGTAGATTCAACTGCAGGCTACACGAACGAGTTAGCTTCAAATCCATGCGAAACACATGATTTAGCTGCAAATCAATGTGATGTGAAAGGTTTAGCTTCAAATCCATGCGATACACAAGATTTAGCTTCAAATAAATGCGATGTAGAAGGTTTAGCTTCAAATCCACGCGAAACAAATGAGTTAGCTTCAAACACTTGGGGTATAAGTGATATAGCTTCAAATGCAGACTAATCAAACGAGTTAGCTTCAAAATCCACGCGATACACATGATTTAGCTTCAATTACTTGCGATATAAGTGATGTAGTTTCAACTGCAGGCGAAACGAACGAGTTAGCTTCAAATCCATGCGAAACACATGATTTAGCTGCAAATAAATGTGATGTAGAAGGTTTAGCTTCAAATCCATGCGATACACAAGATTTAGCTTCAAATCAATGCGATGTAGAAGCTTCAGCTTCAAATCCATGCGACACATATGATTTAGCTTCAAATCAATGCGAAGTACAAGGAGTAGCTTCAAATCCATGCAAAACAAATAGTTTAGCTACGAATACTTGTGATATACATTATTTAGCTACAACTGCATGCGAAACTAACGAGTTAGCTTCAAATCCATGCGCGACACATGATTTAACTTCTAATCAATGCGATGTAGAAGGTTTAGCTTCAAATCCACGCGAAACAAATGATTTAACTTCAAACACTTGGGGTATAAGTGATATAGCTTCAAATGCAGACTAATCAAACGAGTTAGCTTCAAAATCCACACGATACACATGATTTAGCTTCAAACACTTGCGATATAAGTGATGTAGATTCAACTGCAGGCTAAACGAACGAGTTAGCTTCAAATCCATGCGAAACACATGATTTAGCTGCAAATCAATGTGATGTAGAAGGTTTAGCTTCAAATCCATGCGAGACACAAGATTTAGCTTCAAATCAATGCGATGTAGAAGGCGTAGCTCCAAATCCATGCGAAACAAATGGTTTAGCTACAAATACTTGTGATATACATTACTTAGCTACAACTGCATGCGAAACTAACGAGTTTATTTTCAAATCCATGCGAAACACACGATTTATCTTCAAATCAATGCGATGTAGAAGGTTTAGCTTCAAATCAATACGAGGTAGAAGGTTTAGCTTCAAATCAATAGAATATAGTAGGTTTAGCTTCAAATCAATGCGATGTAGAAGGTTTAGCATCAAATCCATACGAAACACATGATTTAGCTGCAAATCAATTCGAAGGACAAGGCTTAGCTTCAAATTCATGCGAAACAAATGGTTTAGCTACAAATACTTGTGATATACATTATTTATCTACAACTGCATGCGAAACAAACGAGTTAGCTTCAAATCCATGCGAAACACACGATTTATATTCAAATCAATGCGATGTAGAAGGTTTAGCTTCAAATCAATACGAGGTAGAAGGTTTAGCTTCAAATCAATAGAATATAGAAGGTTCAGCTTCAAATCAATGCGATGTAGAAAGTTTAGCTTCAAATCCATACGACACATATAATTTAGCTTGAAATACTTGCGATATAAGAGATATAGCTTCAAAAGCTGGAGGAACAAACGAGGTAGCTTCAAATCCATGCGAAACAAATGGTTTAGCTACAAATACTTGTGATATAAATTATTTAGCTACAACTGCATGCGAAACGAACGAGTTAGCTTCAAATCCATGCGATACACATGATTTAGCTTCAAATCAATGCGATGTGGAAGGTTTAGCTTCAAATCCATGCGATACACAAGATTTAGCTTCAAATCAATGCGATGTAGTATGTTCAGCTTCAAATCCATGCGACACATATGATTTAGCTTCAAATACTTGCGATGTAAGAGATATAGTTTCAAAAGCTGTAGGAACAAACGAGGTAGCTTCAATTCCATGCGAGACACATGATTAAGCTCCAAATCAATGCGATGTAGAAGGTTTAGCTTCATATCCATACGAAACACATGATTTAGCTTCAAATCAATTCGAAGGACAAGGCTTAGATTCAAATCCATGCGAAACAAAAGATTTAGCTTCAAATAAATGCGAAGTAGAAGGCTTAGCTTAAAATCCATGCGAATGAAATGGTTTAGCTTCAAATACTTGTGATATACGTTATTTTGATTTTACTGCATGCGCAACAAACGAGTTAGCTTCAAATCCATGCGAAACACATGATTTAGCTGCGAATCAATGCGATGTAGAAGGTTTAGCTTCAAATCCATGCGAAACCAATGATATAGCTTCAAACACTTGTGGTGTAAGTGATATAGCTTCACATGAAGACTAATCAAACGAGTTAGCTTCAAAATCCACGAGATACACATGATTTAGCATCAAATACTAGCGATACAAGTGATGTAGATTCAACTGCAGGTGTATCGAACGAGTTAGTTTCAAATCCATGCGAAACACATGATTTATCTTCAAATCAATTCGAAGGACAAGGCTTAGATTCAAATCCATGCGAAACAAATGATTTAGCTTCAAATGAATGCGAAGCAGAAGGCTTAGCTTCAAATCCATGCAAAACAAATGGGTTAGCTACAAATACTTGTGATATACATTATTTAGCTACAACTACATGCGAAACAAACGAGTTAGCTTCAAATCCATGCGATACACATGATTTAGCTTCAAATCAATGCGATGTAGAAGGTTTAGGTTCAAATCCATGCGAAACAAATGTAGTAGGTTCAGCTTCAAATCCATGCGACACATATGATTTAGCTTCAAATACTTGCGATATAAGTGATATAGCTTCAAAAGCAGGAGGAACAATCGAGGTAGCTTCAATTCCATGCGAAACAAATGATTTAGCTTCAAATCAATGCGAAGTAGAAGACCTAGCTTCAAATCCATGCGAGACAAATGGTTTAGCTACAAATACTTGTGATATTCATTATTTAGCTACAACAGCATACGAAACTAACGAGTTAGCTTCAAATCCATGCGAAACACACGATTTATCTTCAAATCAATGCGATGTAGAAGGTTTAGCTTCAAGTCAATGCGATGTAGTAGGTTCAGCTTCAAATCCATGCGACACATATGATTTAGCTTCAAATACTTGCGATATAAGAGATATAGTTTCAAAAGCTGTAGGAACAAACGAGGTAGCTTCAATTCCATGCGAGACACATGATTAAGCTTCAAATCAATGCGATGTAGAAGGTTTAGCTTCATATCCATACGAAACACATGATTTAGCTTCAAATCAATTCGAAGGACAAGGCTTAGATTCAAATCCATGCGAAACAAAAGATTTAGCTTCAAATAAATGCGAAGTAGAAGGCTTAGCTTAAAATCCATGCGAATGAAATGGTTTAGCTTCAAATACTTGTGATATACGTTATTTTGATTTAACTGCATGCGCAACAAACGAGATAGCTTCAAATCCATGCGAAACACACGATTTATCTTCAAATCAAATCGATGTAGAAGGTTTAGCTTCAAATCAATAAGAGGTAGATGGTTTAGCTTCAAATCAATAGAATATAGAAGGTTTACCTTCAAATAAATGCGATGTAGAAGGTTTAGCTTCAAATCCATACGACACACATGATTTAGATTCAAATCAATTCGAAGGACAAGGCTTAGATTCAAATCCATGCGAAACAAATGATTTAGCTTCAAATGAATGCGAAGTAGAAGGCTTAGCTTCAAATCCATGCAAAACAAATGGTTTAGCTACAAATACTTGTGATATACATTATTTAGCTACAACTACATACGAAAAAAAGAGTTAGCTTCAAATCCATGCGATACACAAGATTTAGCTTCAAATCAATGCGATGTAGTAGGTTCAGGTTCAAATCCATGCGACACATATGATTTAGCTTCAAATACTTGCGATATAAGAGATATAGTTTCAAAAGCTGTAGGAACAAACGAGGGAGCTTCAATTCTATGCGAGACACATGATTAAGCTTCAAATCAATGCGATGTAGAAGGTTTAGCTTCAAATCCATGCGAAGCAAATGATATAGCTTCAAACACTTGTGGTGTAAGTGATATAGCTTCAAATGAAGACTAATCAAACGAGTTTGCTTCAAAATCCACGCGATACACATGATTTAGCTTCAAATACTAGCGATATAAGTGATGTAGATTCAACTGCAGGCGTATCGAACGAGTTAGTTTCAAATCCATGCGTAACACATGATTTAGCTTCAAATCAATTCGAAGGATAAGGCTTAGATTCAAATCCATGCGAAACAAATGATTTAGCTTCAAATGAATGCGAAGTAGAAGGCTTAGCTTCAAATCCATGCAAAACAAACGCTTTAGCTACAAATACTTGTGATATACATTATTTAGCTACAACTACATGCGAAACAAACGAGTTAGCTTCAAATACATGCGATACACATGATTTAGCTTCAAATGAATGCGATGTAGAAGGTTTAGCTTCAAATCCACGCGAAACAAATGATTTAGCTTCAAACACTTGGGGTATAAGTGATATAGCTTCAAATGCAGACTAATCAAACGAGTTAGCTTCAAAATCCAGGCGATACACATGATTTAGCTTCAAACACTTGCGATATAAGTGATGTAGATTCAACTGCAGGCTACACGAACGAGTTAGTTTCAAATCCATGCGTAACACATGATTTAGCTTCAAATCAATTCGAAGGATAAGGCTTAGATTCAAATCCATGCGAAACAAATGATTTAGCTTCAAATGAATGCGAAGTAGAAGGCTTAGCTTCAAATCCATGCAAAACAAACGCTTTAGCTACAAATACTTGTGATATACATTATTTAGCTACAACTACATGCGAAACAAACGAGTTAGCTTCAAATACATGCGATACACATGATTTAGCTTCAAATGAATGCGATGTAGAAGGTTTAGCTTCAAATCCACGCGAAACAAATGATTTAGCTTCAAACACTTGGGGTATAAGTGATATAGCTTCAAATGCAGACTAATCAAACGAGTTAGCTTCAAAATCCAGGCGATACACATGATTTAGCTTCAAACACTTGCGATATAAGTGATGTAGATTCAACTGCAGGCTACACGAACGAGTTAGCTTCAAATCCATGCGAAACACATGATTTAGCTGCAAATCAATGTGATGTGAAAGGTTTAGCTTCAAATCCATGCGATACACAAGATTTAGCTTCAAATAAATGCGATGTAGAAGGTTTAGCTTCAAATCCACGCGAAACAAATGAGTTAGCTTCAAACACTTGGGGTATAAGTGATATAGCTTCAAATGCAGACTAATCAAACGAGTTAGCTTCAAAATCCACGCGATACACATGATTTAGCTTCAATTACTTGCGATATAAGTGATGTAGTTTCAACTGCAGGCGAAACGAACGAGTTAGCTTCAAATCCATGCGAAACACATGATTTAGCTGCAAATAAATGTGATGTAGAAGGTTTAGCTTCAAATCCATGCGATACACAAGATTTAGCTTCAAATCAATGCGATGTAGAAGCTTCAGCTTCAAATCCATGCGACACATATGATTTAGCTTCAAATCAATGCGAAGTACAAGGAGTAGCTTCAAATCCATGCAAAACAAATAGTTTAGCTACGAATACTTGTGATATACATTATTTAGCTACAACTGCATGCGAAACTAACGAGTTAGCTTCAAATCCATGCGCGACACATGATTTAACTTCTAATCAATGCGATGTAGAAGGTTTAGCTTCAAATCCACGCGAAACAAATGATTTAACTTCAAACACTTGGGGTATAAGTGATATAGCTTCAAATGCAGACTAATCAAACGAGTTAGCTTCAAAATCCACACGATACACATGATTTAGCTTCAAACACTTGCGATATAAGTGATGTAGATTCAACTGCAGGCTAAACGAACGAGTTAGCTTCAAATCCATGCGAAACACATGATTTAGCTGCAAATCAATGTGATGTAGAAGGTTTAGCTTCAAATCCATGCGAGACACAAGATTTAGCTTCAAATCAATGCGATGTAGAAGGCGTAGCTCCAAATCCATGCGAAACAAATGGTTTAGCTACAAATACTTGTGATATACATTACTTAGCTACAACTGCATGCGAAACTAACGAGTTTATTTTCAAATCCATGCGAAACACACGATTTATCTTCAAATCAATGCGATGTAGAAGGTTTAGCTTCAAATCAATACGAGGTAGAAGGTTTAGCTTCAAATCAATAGAATATAGTAGGTTTAGCTTCAAATCAATGCGATGTAGAAGGTTTAGCATCAAATCCATACGAAACACATGATTTAGCTGCAAATCAATTCGAAGGACAAGGCTTAGCTTCAAATTCATGCGAAACAAATGGTTTAGCTACAAATACTTGTGATATACATTATTTATCTACAACTGCATGCGAAACAAACGAGTTAGCTTCAAATCCATGCGAAACACACGATTTATATTCAAATCAATGCGATGTAGAAGGTTTAGCTTCAAATCAATACGAGGTAGAAGGTTTAGCTTCAAATCAATAGAATATAGAAGGTTTAGCTTCAAATCAATGCGATGTAGAAAGTTTAGCTTCAAATCCATACGACACATATAATTTAGCTTGAAATACTTGCGATATAAGAGATATAGCTTCAAAAGCTGGAGGAACAAACGAGGTAGCTTCAAATCCATGCGAAACAAATGGTTTAGCTACAAATACTTGTGATATAAATTATTTAGCTACAACTGCATGCGAAACGAACGAGTTAGCTTCAAATCCATGCGATACACATGATTTAGCTTCAAATCAATGCGATGTGGAAGGTTTAGCTTCAAATCCATGCGATACACAAGATTTAGCTTCAAATCAATGCGATGTAGTATGTTCAGCTTCAAATCCATGCGACACATATGATTTAGCTTCAAATACTTGCGATGTAAGAGATATAGTTTCAAAAGCTGTAGGAACAAACGAGGTAGCTTCAATTCCATGCGAGACACATGATTAAGCTCCAAATCAATGCGATGTAGAAGGTTTAGCTTCATATCCATACGAAACACATGATTTAGCTTCAAATCAATTCGAAGGACAAGGCTTAGATTCAAATCCATGCGAAACAAAAGATTTAGCTTCAAATAAATGCGAAGTAGAAGGCTTAGCTTAAAATCCATGCGAATGAAATGGTTTAGCTTCAAATACTTGTGATATACGTTATTTTGATTTTACTGCATGCGCAACAAACGAGTTAGCTTCAAATCCATGCGAAACACATGATTTAGCTGCGAATCAATGCGATGTAGAAGGTTTAGCTTCAAATCCATGCGAAACCAATGATATAGCTTCAAACACTTGTGGTGTAAGTGATATAGCTTCACATGAAGACTAATCAAACGAGTTAGCTTCAAAATCCACGAGATACACATGATTTAGCATCAAATACTAGCGATACAAGTGATGTAGATTCAACTGCAGGTGTATCGAACGAGTTAGTTTCAAATCCATGCGAAACACATGATTTATCTTCAAATCAATTCGAAGGACAAGGCTTAGATTCAAATCCATGCGAAACAAATGATTTAGCTTCAAATGAATGCGAAGCAGAAGGCTTAGCTTCAAATCCATGCAAAACAAATGGGTTAGCTACAAATACTTGTGATATACATTATTTAGCTACAACTACATGCGAAACAAACGAGTTAGCTTCAAATCCATGCGATACACATGATTTAGCTTCAAATCAATGCGATGTAGAAGGTTTAGGTTCAAATCCATGCGAAACAAATGTAGTAGGTTCAGCTTCAAATCCATGCGACACATATGATTTAGCTTCAAATACTTGCGATATAAGTGATATAGCTTCAAAAGCAGGAGGAACAATCGAGGTAGCTTCAATTCCATGCGAAACAAATGATTTAGCTTCAAATCAATGCGAAGTAGAAGACCTAGCTTCAAATCCATGCGAGACAAATGGTTTAGCTACAAATACTTGTGATATTCATTATTTAGCTACAACAGCATACGAAACTAACGAGTTAGCTTCAAATCCATGCGAAACACACGATTTATCTTCAAATCAATGCGATGTAGAAGGTTTAGCTTCAAGTCAATGCGATGTAGTAGGTTCAGCTTCAAATCCATGCGACACATATGATTTAGCTTCAAATACTTGCGATATAAGAGATATAGTTTCAAAAGCTGTAGGAACAAACGAGGTAGCTTCAATTCCATGCGAGACACATGATTAAGCTTCAAATCAATGCGATGTAGAAGGTTTAGCTTCATATCCATACGAAACACATGATTTAGCTTCAAATCAATTCGAAGGACAAGGCTTAGATTCAAATCCATGCGAAACAAAAGATTTAGCTTCAAATAAATGCGAAGTAGAAGGCTTAGCTTAAAATCCATGCGAATGAAATGGTTTAGCTTCAAATACTTGTGATATACGTTATTTTGATTTAACTGCATGCGCAACAAACGAGATAGCTTCAAATCCATGCGAAACACACGATTTATCTTCAAATCAAATCGATGTAGAAGGTTTAGCTTCAAATCAATAAGAGGTAGATGGTTTAGCTTCAAATCAATAGAATATAGAAGGTTTACCTTCAAATAAATGCGATGTAGAAGGTTTAGCTTCAAATCCATACGACACACATGATTTAGATTCAAATCAATTCGAAGGACAAGGCTTAGATTCAAATCCATGCGAAACAAATGATTTAGCTTCAAATGAATGCGAAGTAGAAGGCTTAGCTTCAAATCCATGCAAAACAAATGGTTTAGCTACAAATACTTGTGATATACATTATTTAGCTACAACTACATACGAAAAAAAGAGTTAGCTTCAAATCCATGCGATACACAAGATTTAGCTTCAAATCAATGCGATGTAGTAGGTTCAGGTTCAAATCCATGCGACACATATGATTTAGCTTCAAATACTTGCGATATAAGAGATATAGTTTCAAAAGCTGTAGGAACAAACGAGGGAGCTTCAATTCTATGCGAGACACATGATTAAGCTTCAAATCAATGCGATGTAGAAGGTTTAGCTTCATATCCATACGAAACACATGATTTAGCTTCAAATCAATTCGAAGGACAAGGCTTAGATTCAAATCCATGCGAAACAAAAGATTTAGCTTCAAATAAATGCGAAGTAGAAGGCTTAGCTTAAAATCCATGCGAATGAAATGGTTTAGCTTCAAATACTTGTGATATACGTTATTTTGATTTAACTGCATGCGCAACAAACGAGATAGCTTCAAATCCATGCGAAACACATGATTTAGCTGCAAATCAATGCGATGTAGAAGGTTTAGCTTCAAATCCATGCGAAACAAATGATATAGCTTCAAACACTTGTGGTGTAAGTGATATAGCTTCAAATGAAGACTAATCAAACGAGTTTGCTTCAAAATCCAAGCGATACACATGATTTAGCTTCAAATACTAGCGATATAAGTGATGTAGATTCAACTGCAGGCGTATCGAACGAGTTAGTTTCAAATCCATGCGAAACACATGATTTAGCTTCAAATCAATTCGAAGGACAAGGCTTAGATTCAAATCCATGCGAAACAAATGATTTAGCTTCAAATGAATGCGAAGTAGAAGGCTTAGCTTCAAATCCATGCAAAACAAATGCTTTAGCTACAAATACTTGTGATATACATTATTTAGCTACAACTACATGCGAAACAAACGAGTTAGCTTCAAATACATGCGATACACATGATTTAGCTTCAAATGAATGCGATGTAGAAGGTTTAGCTTCAAATCCATGCGAAACAAATGTAGTAGGTTCAGCTTCAAATCCATGCGACACATATGATTTAGCTTCAAATACTTGCGATATAAGTGATATAGCTTCAAAAGCAGGAGGAACAAACGAGGTAGCTTCAATTCCATGCGAAACAAATGATTTAGCTTCAAATCAATGCGAAGTTGAAGGCTTAGCATCTAATCCATGCGAAATAAATGAGTTCACCATCAAATACTTGCGATATAAATGAAATAGCTTCAAATCCATGCAAAACAAATGATTTAGCACAGGAACTTGCGACATGAGAGATATAGCTTCAAATACAGGGGAAACAAACGTGTTAGCTCCAATTCTATGCGAAGCAAATGATTTAGCTACAAATACTTGTGATATACATTATGTACCTACAACTGTATGCGAAACAAACGAGTTAGCATCAAATCCATGCGAAACACATCATTTAGCCTGCAAATCAATGCGATATAGAAGGTTTAGCTTCAAATCCATGCAATACACAAGATTTAGCTTCAAATCAATGCGATGTAGTAGGTTCAGCTTCAAATCCATGCGATATAAGTGATATAGCTTCAAAAGCAGGAGGAACAAACGAGTTAGCTTCAAATCCATACGAAACACATGATTTAGCTTGAAATCAATTCGAAGGACATGGATTAGATTCAAATCCATGCGCAACAAATGATTTAGCTTCAAATCAATGCGAAGTAGAAGGCCTAGCTTCAAATCCATGCGAGACAAATGGTTTAGCTACAAATACTTGTGATATACATTATTTAACTACAACTGCATGCGAAACTAACGAGTTAGCTTCAAATCCATGCGAAACACACGATTTATCTTCAAATTAATGCGATGTAGAATGTTTATCTTCAAATCAATAAGAGGTAGATGGTTTAGCTTCAAATCAATAGAATATAGAATGTTTAGCTTCAAATAAATGCGATGTCGAAGGTTTAGCTTCAAATCAATAAGAGGTAGAAGGTTTAGCTTCAAACCAATAGAATATAGAAGGTTTAGCTTCAAATCAATGCGATGTAGAAGGTTTAGCTTCAAATCCAAGCGAAACACATGATTTAGGTTCAAATACTTGCGATATAAGTGATATAGTTTCAAATGGAGGCGAAACGAACGAGTTACCTTCAAATTCGTGCGAAACACATGATTTAGCTGCAGATCAATGCGATGTAGAAGGTTTAGCTTCAAATCCATGTGATACACTAGATTTAGCTTCAAATCAATGCGATGTAAAAGTTTCTGCTTCAAATCCATACGACACATATGATTTAGCTTCAAATACTTGCGATATAAGTGATATAGCTTCAAAAACTAGAGGAACAAACGAGGTAGCTTCAATTCCATGCGAAACAAATGATTTAGCTTCAAATCAATGCGAAGTGGAAGGCGTAGCTTCAAATCCATGCGAATCAAATGGTTTAGCTACAAATACTTGTGATATACATTATTTAGCTACAACTGCATGCGAAACGAACGAGTTAGCTTCAAATCCATGCGAAACACATGATTTAAATGCAAATCAATGCGAAGTAGAAGGTTTAGCTTCAAATCCATGCCAAACACATGATTTAGATTCAAATCCATGGGATGTAGAAGGTTTAGCTTCAAATCCATGCGAAACACATTATTTAGCTGCAAATCAATGCGATGTAGAAGGTTTAGCTTCAAATCCATGCGATACACTAGATTTTGCTTCAAATCAATGCGATGTAGAAGGTTCTGCTTCAAATCCATACGACACATATGATTTAGCTTCAAATACTTGCGATATAAGTGATATAGCTTCAAAAGCTAGAGGAACAAACGAGGTAGCTTCAATACCATGCGAAACAAATGATTTAGTTTCAAATCAATGCGAAGTGGTAGGCTTAGCTTCAAATTCGTGCGAAACAAATGGTCTAGCTACAAATACTTGTGATATACATTATTTAGCTACAGCTGCATGCGAAACAAACGAGTTAGCATCAAATCCATGCGAAACACATGATTAAGCTTCAAATCAATGCGATGTAGATGGTTTGCTTCAAATCCATGCGATACACAAGATTTAGTTTCAAATCAATGCGATGTAGTAGGTTCAGCTTCAATTCCATGCGAAACAAATGATTTAGCTGCCAATCAATGCGATGAAGAAGGATTAGCTTCAAATCCATGCGAAACAAATGATATAGCTTCAAACGCTTGGGGTGTAAGTGATATAGCTTCAAATGAAGACTAATCAAACGAGTTAGCTTCAAAATCCACGCGATACACATGTTTTAGCTTCAAATACTAGCGATATAAGTGATGTAGATTCAACTGCAGGCGAAACGAACGAGTTAGCTTCAAATCCATGCGAAACACATGATTTAGCTGCAAATCAATGCGATGTAGAAGGTTTAGCTTCAAAACAATAAGAGGTAGAAGGTTTAGCTTCAAATCAATAGAATGTAGGAGGTTTAGCTTCAAATCAATGCGATGTAGAATGTTTAGCTTCAATTCCATGCGAAACAAATGATTTAGCTTCAAATCAATGCGAAGTAGAAGGCGTAGCTTCAAATCCATGCGAAAGAAATGGTTTAGCTACAAATACTTGTGATATACATTATTTAGCTACAACTGCATGCGAAACTAACGGGTTAGCTTCAAATCCATGCGGAACACACGATTTATTTTCAAATCAATGCGATGTAGAAGGTTTGCTTCAAATCTATAAGAGGTAGATGGTTTAGCTTCAAATCAATGGAATATAGAAGGTTTAGCTTCAACTAAATGCGATGTAGAAGGTTTAGCTTCAAATCCATGCGATACACAAGATTTAGCTTCAAATCAATGCGATGTATTAGGTTCCGCTTCAAATCCATGCGACACATATGATTTAGCTTCGAATACTTGCGATATAAGTGATATAGCTTCCAAAGCTGTAGGAACAAACGAGGTAGCTTCAATTCCATGCGAGACACATGATTTAGCTTCAAATAAATGCGATGTAGAAGGTTTAGCTTCATATCCAAGTGTAACACATGATTTAGCTTCAAATATTTGCGATATAAGTGATATAGTTTCGAATACAGGCGAAACGAACGAGTTAGCTTCAAATCCATGCGAAACACATGAATCAGCTGCAAATCAATGCAATGTAGAAGGTTTAGCTTCAAATCCATGCGAAACACATGATTTAGCTGCAAATCAATGCGATGTAGAAGGTTTAGCTTCAAATCCATACGAAACACATGATTTAGCTTCAAATCAATTCGAAGGGCAAGGCTTAGATTCAAATCCATGCGAAACAAATGATTTAGCTTCAGATGAATGCGAAGTAGAAGGCTCAGCTTCAAATCCATGCGAAACAAATGGTTTAGCTACAAATACTTGTGATATAGATTATTTAGCTACAACTGCATGCGAAACTAACGAGTTAGCTTCAAATCAATGCGATACACATGATTTAGCTTCAAATCAATGCGATGTGGAAGGTTTAGCTTCATATCCATGCGATACACAAGATTTAGCTTCAAATCAATGCGATGTAGTAGGTTCAGCTTCAAATCCATGCGACACATATGATTTAGCTTCAAATACTTGCGATATAAGTGATATAGCTTCAAAAGCTGTAGGAACAAACGAGGTAGCTTCAATTCCATGCGAGACACATGATTTAGCTTCAAATCAATGCGATGTAGAAGGTTTTGCTTCAAATCCAAACGAAACACATGTTTTAGCTTCAAATCAATTCGAAGGACAAGGCTTAGATTCAAATCCATGCGAAACAAATGCTTTAGCTTCAAATCAATGCGAAGTAGAAGGCGTAGCTTCAAATCCATGCGAAACAAATGGTTTAGCTACAAATACTTGTGATATACATTATTTAGCTACAACTGCTTGCGAAACTAACGAGTTTGCTTCATATCTATGCGAAACACACGATTTATCTTCAAATCAATGCGATGTAGAAGGTTTAGCTTCAAATCAATAAGAGGTAGAAGGTTTAGCTTCAAATCAATAGAATATAGAAGGTTTAGCTTCAAATCAATGCGATGTAGAAGGTTTAGCTTCAAATCCATACGAAACACATGATTTAGCTTCAAATCAATTCGAAGGGCAAGGCTTAGATTCAAATCCTTGCGAAACAAATGATTTAGCTTCAGATGAATGCGAAGTAGAAGGCTCAGCTTCAAATCCATGCGGCACATATGATTTAGCTTTAAATACTTGCGATATAAGTGACATAGTTTCAAATGGAGGCGAAACGAACGAGTTAGCTTCAAATCCATGCGAAACACATGATTTATCTTCAAATCAAAGCGATGTAGAAGGTTTAGCTTCAAATCCATGCGATACACAAGATTTAGCTTCAAATGAATGCGATGTAGAAGGATTTGCTTCAAATCCACGCGAAACAAATGATTTAGCTTCAAACACTTGGGGTATACGTGATATAGCTTCAAATGCAGACTAATCAAACGAGTTAGCTTAAAAATCAACGCGATACACATGATTTATCTTCAAACACTTGCGATATATGTGATGTAGATTCAACTGCAGGCAAAACGAACGAGTTGGCTTCAAATCCATGCAAAACACATGATATAGCTGCTAATCAATGTGATGTAGAAGGTTTAGCTTCAAATCCATGCGATACACAAGATTTAGCTTCAAATCAATGCGATGTAGAAGGTTCAGCTTCAAATCCATGCGATACACAAGATTTAGCTTCAAATACTTGCGATATAAGTGATATAGCTTCAAAAGCTGGAGGAACAAACGAGGTAGCTTCAAATCCATGCGAAACACATGATCCAGCTGCAAATCGATGCGATGTAGAAGGTTTAGCTTCAAATCCATGCGATACACATGATTTAGATTCAAATCAATGCGATGTGGAAGGTTTAGCTTCAAATCCATGCGATACACAAGATTTAGCTTCAAATCAATGCGATGTAGTAGGTTCAGCTTCAAATCCATGCGAAACACATGATTTAGCTGCAAATCAATGCGATGTAGAAGGTTTAGCTTCAAATCCATACGAAACACATGATTTAGCTTCAAATCAATTCGAAGGGCAAGGCTTAGATTCAAATCCATGCGAAACAAATGATTTAGCTTCAGATGAATGCGAAGTAGAAGGCTCAGCTTCAAATCCATGCGAAACAAATGGTTTAGCTACAAATACTTGTGATATAGATTATTTAGCTACAACTGCATGCGAAACTAACGAGTTAGCTTCAAATCCATGCGATACACAAGATTTAGCTTCAAATGAATGCGATGTAGTAGGTTCAGCTTCAAATCCATGCAAAACAAATGGTTTAGCTACAAATACTTGTGATATACATCATTTAGCTACAACTGCATGCTAAACGAACGAGTTAGCTTCAAATCCATGCGATTCACATGATTTAGCTTCAAATCCATGGGATGTAGAAGGTTTAGCTTCAAATCCATGCGATACAAAAGATTTAGCTTCAAATCAATGCGAAGTAGAAGGTTTAGCTTCAAATCAATAAGGGGTAGAAGGTTTAGCTTCAAATCAATAGGATATAGAAGGTTTAGCTTCAAATCAATGCGATGTAGAAGGTATAGCTTCAAATCCATACGAAACACATGATTTAGCTTCAAATCAATTCGAAGGACAAGGCGTAGATTCAAATCCTTGCGAAGCAAATGATTTAGCTTCAAATGAATGCAAAGTAGAAGGCTTAGCTTCAAATCCATGCAAAACAAATGGTTTAGCTACAAATACTTGTGATAAACATTAATTGGCTACAACTGCATGCGAAACAAACGAGTAAGCTTCAAATCCATGCGATACACATTATTTAGCTTCATATCAATGCGATGTGGAAGGTTTAGCTTCAAATCCATGCGATACACAAGATTTAGTTTCAAATCAATGCGATGTAGTAGGTTCAGCTTCAAATCCATGCGACACATATGATTTAGCTTCAGATACTTGCGATATAAGTGATAAAGCTTCAAAAGCTGTAGGAACAAACGAGGTAGCTTCAACTCCATGCGAGACACATGATTTAGCTTCAAATCGATGCGATGTAGAAGGTTTAGCTTCAAGTCCAAGCGTAACACATGATTTAGCTTCAAATACTTGCGATATAAGTGATATAGCTTCGAATACAGCCGAAACGAACGTGTTAGCTTCAAATCCATGCGAAACACATGATTCAGCTGCAATTCAATGCGATGTAGAAGGTTTAGCTTCAAATCCATGCGAGACACATTATTTAGCTGCAAAACAGTGCGAAGTAGAAGGCTCGGGTTCAAATCAATGTGATTGAAATGGTTCATCTTCAAATACTTGTGAATGACATGATTTAGCTTCAACTGCATTCGAAACACATGATTTAGATTCAAATCAATGCGATGTAGAAGGTATAGCTTCAAATCCATGCAAAACACGTGATTTATCTTCCAATTAATGCGAAGTAGAAGGCTTAGCTTCAAATCCATGTGAATCAAATGGATTAGCTACAAATACTTGTGATATACATTATTTAGCTAGAACTGCATGCGGAACAAACGAGTTTGCTTCAAATCCATGCGAAACACATGATTTAGCTTCAACTCAATGCTATGTAGAAGGTTTAGCTTCAAGTCAATAAGAGGTAGAAGGTTTAGCTTCAACTCCATGCGACACACATGATTAAGCTTCAAATCAGTGCGATGTAGATGGTTTGCTTCAAATCCATGCGATACACAAGACTTAGCTTCAAAGCAATGCGATGTAGTAGGTTCAGCTTCAAATCCATGCGATATAAGTGATATAGCTTCAAAAGCAGGAGGAACAAACGAGGTAGCTTCAATTCCATGCGAAACAAATGATTTAGCTTCAAATCAATGCGAAGTAGAAGGCGTAGCTTCAAATCCATGCGAAACAACTGGTTTAGCTACAAATACTTGTGATATACATTATTTAGCTACGACTGCCTGCGAAACTAACGAGTTAGCTTCAAATCCATGCGAAACACACGATTTGTCTTCAAATCAATGCGATGTAGAAGGTTTAGCTTCAAATCAATAAGAGGTAGATGGTTTAGCGTCAAATCAATAGAATATAGAAGGTTTAGCTTCAAATAAATGCGATGTAGAAGATTTAGCTTCAAATCCATACGACACACATGATTTAGATTCAAATCAATTCGAAGGACAAGGCTTAGATTCAAATCCATGCGAAACAAATGATTTAGCTTCAAATGAATGCGAAGTAGAAGGCTTAGCTTCAAATCCATGCAAAACAAATGGTTTAGCTTCAAATACTTGTGATATACATTATTTAGCTACAACTGCATGCGAAACGATCGAGTTAGCTTCAAATCCATGCGATACACATGATTTAGCTTCAAATCAATGCGATGTGGAAGGTTTAGCTTGAAATCCATGCGATACACAAGATTTAGATTCAAATCAATGCGATGTAGTAGGTTCAGCTTCAAATCCATGCGAAACAAATGGCTTAGCTACAAATACTTGTGATATACGTTATTTAGATTTAACTGCATGCGCAACGAACGAGTTAGCTTCAAATCCATGCGAAACACATGATTTAGATGCAAATCAATGCGATGAAGAAGGTTTAGCTTCAAATCCATGCGAAACAAATGATATAGCTTCAAACACTTGTGTTGTAAGTGATATAGCTTCAAATGAAGACTAATCAAACGAGTTAGCTTCAAAATCCACGCGATACACATGATTTAGCTTCAAATACTAGCGATATAAGTGATGTAGATTCAACTGCAGGCGAACCGAACGAGTTAGTTTCAAATCCATGCGAAACACATTATTTAGCTGCAGATCAATGCGATGTAGAATGGTATAGCTTCAAGACAATAAGAGGTAGATGGTTTAGCTTCAAATCAATAGTATGTAGTAAGTGTAGCTTCAAGTCAATGCGATGTAGAAGGTTTAGCTTCAAAGCCATACGAAACACATGATTTAGCTTCAAATCAATTCGAAGGACAAGGCTTAGATTCAAATCCATGCGAAACAAATGATTTAGCTTCAAATCAATGCGATGTAGAAGGTTTAGCTTCAAATCCATGCGATACACAAGATATAGCTTCAAATCAATGCGATGTAGAAGGTTCTGATTCCAATCCATACGACATATATGATTTAGCTTCAAATACTTGCGATATAAGTGATATAGCTTCAAATGCTGGAGGAAGAAACGAGGTAGCTTCGATTCCATGCAAAACAAATGATTTAGCTTCAAATCAATGCGAAGTAGAAGGCTAAGCTTCAAATCCATGCAAAAGAAATGGTTTAGCTACAAATACTTGTGATATACATTATATAACTACAACTGCATGCGAAACTAACGAGTTAGCTTCAAATCCATGCGATTCACATGATTTAGCTTCAAATCCATGGGATGTAGAAGGTTTAGCTTCAAATCAATAAGAGGTAGATGGTTTAGCGTCAAATCAATAGAATATAGAAGGTTTAGCTTCAAATAAATGCGATGTAGAAGATTTAGCTTCAAATCCATACGACACACATGATTTAGATTCAAATCAATTCGAAGGACAAGGCTTAGATTCAAATCCATGCGAAACAAATGATTTAGCTTCAAATGAATGCGAAGTAGAAGGCTTGGCTTCAAATCCATGCAAAACAAATGGTTTAGCTTCAAATACTTGTGATATACATTATTTAGCTACAACTGCATGCGAAACGATCGAGTTAGCTTCAAATCCATGCGATACACATGATTTAGCTTCAAATCAATGCGATGTGGAAGGTTTAGCTTCAAATCCATGCGATACACAAGATTTAGATTCAAATCAATGCGATGTAGTAGGTTCAGCTTCAAATCCATGCGAAACAAATGGCTTAGCTACAAATACTTGTGATATACGTTATTTAGATTTAACTGCATGCGCAACGAACGAGTTAGCTTCAAATCCATGCGAAACACATGATTTAGATGCAAATCAATGCGATGAAGAAGGTTTAGCTTCAAATCCATGCGAAACAAATGATATAGCTTCAAACACTTGTGTTGTAAGTGATATAGCTTCAAATGAAGACTAATCAAACGAGTTAGCTTCAAAATCCACGCGATACACATGATTTAGCTTCAAATACTAGCGATATAAGTGATGTAGATTCAACTGCAGGCGAACCGAACGAGTTAGTTTCAAATCCATGCGAAACACATTATTTAGCTGCAGATCAATGCGATGTAGAATGGTATAGCTTCAAGACAATAAGAGGTAGATGGTTTAGCTTCAAATCAATAGTATGTAGAAAGTGTAGCTTCAAGTTAATGCGATGTAGAAGGTTTAGCTTCAAAGCCATACGAAACACATGATTTAGCTTCAAATCAATTCGAAGGACAAGGCTTAGATTCAAATCCATGCGAAACAAATGATTTAGCTTCAAATCAATGCGATGTAGAAGGTTTAGCTTCAAATCCATGCGATACACAAGATATAGCTTCAAATCAATGCGATGTAGAAGGTTCTGATTCCAATCCATACGACATATATGATTTAGCTTCAAATACTTGCGATATAAGTGATATAGCTTCAAATGCTGGAGGAAGAAACGAGGTAGCTTCGATTCCATGCAAAACAAATGATTTAGCTTCAAATCAATGCGAAGTAGAAGGCTAAGCTTCAAATCCATGCAAAAGAAATGGTTTAGCTACAAATACTTGTGATATACATTATTTAACTACAACTGCATGCGAAACTAACGAGTTAGCTTCAAATCCATGCGAAACACACGATTTATCTTCAAATTAATGCGATGTAGAATGTTTAGCTTCAAATCAATAAGAGGTAGATGGTTTAGCTTCAAATCAATAGAATATAGAATGTTTAGCTTCAAATAAATGCGATGTCGAAGGTTTAGCTTCAAATCAATAAGAGGTAGAAGGTTTAGCTTCAAACCAATAGAATATAGAAGGTTTAGCTTCAAATCAATGCGATGTAGAAGGTTTAGCTTCAAATCCAAGCGAAACACATGGTTTAGGTTCAAATACTTGCGATATAAGTGATATAGTTTCAAATGGAGGCGAAACGAACGAGTTACCTTCAAATTCGTGCGAAACACATGATTTAGCTGCAGATCAATGCGATGTAGAAGGTTTAGCTTCAAATCCATGTGATACACTAGATTTAGCTTCAAATCAATGCGATGTAAAAGTTTCTGCTTCAAATCCATACGACACATATGATTTAGCTTCAAATACTTGCGATATAAGTGATATAGCTTCAAAAACTAGAGGAACAAACGAGGTAGCTTCAATTCCATGCGAAACAAATGATTTAGCTTCAAATCAATGCGAAGTGGAAGGCGTAGCTTCAAATCCATGCGAATCAAATGGTTTAGCTACAAATACTTGTGATATACATTATTTAGCTACAACTGCATGCGAAACGAACGAGTTAGCTTCAAATCCATGCGAAACACATGATTTAAATGCAAATCAATGCGAAGTAGAAGGTTTAGCTTCAAATCCATGCCAAACACATGATTTAGATTCAAATCCATGGGATGTAGAAGGTTTAGCTTCAAATCCATGCGAAACACATTATTTAGCTGCAAATCAATGCGATGTAGAAGGTTTAGCTTCAAATCCATGCGATACACTAGATTTTGCTTCAAATCAATGCGATGTAGAAGGTTCTGCTTCAAATCCATACGACACATATGATTTAGCTTCAAATACTTGCGATATAAGTGATATAGCTTCAAAAGCTAGAGGAACAAACGAGGTAGCTTCAATACCATGCGAAACAAATGATTTAGTTTCAAATCAATGCGAAGTGGTAGGCTTAGCTTCAAATTCGTGCGAAACAAATGGTCTAGCTACAAATACTTGTGATATACATTATTTAGCTACAGCTGCATGCGAAACAAACGAGTTAGCATCAAATCCATGCGAAACACATGATTAAGCTTCAAATCAATGCGATGTAGATGGTTTGCTTCAAATCCATGCGATACACAAGATTTAGTTTCAAATCAATGCGATGTAGTAGGTTCAGCTTCAATTCCATGCGATATAAGTGATATAGCTTCAAAAGCAGGAGGAACAAACGAGTTAGCTTCAAATCCATGCGAAACACACGATTTATCTTCAGATCAATGCGATGTCGAAGGTTTAGCTTCAAATCAATAAGAGGTAGAAGGTTTAGCTTCAAATCAATAGAATATAGAAGGGTTAGCCTCAAATCAATGCGATGTAGAAGGTTTAGCTTCAAATCCATACGAAACACATGATTTAGCTTGAAATCAATTCGAAGGACATGGATTAGATTCAAATCCATGCGAAACGAATGATTTAGCTTCAAATGAATGCGAAGTAGAAGGCTCAGCATCAAATCCATGCGATACACATGATTAAGATTCACATCAAAGCGATGTAGATGGTTTGCTTCAAATCCATGCGATGCACAAGATTTAGCTTCAAGTCAATGCGATGTAGTAGGTTCAGCTTCAAATCCATGCGATATAAGTGATATAGCTTCAAAAGCAGGAGGAACAAACGAGGTAGCTTCAATTCCATGCGAAACAAATGATTTAGCTTCAAATGAATGCGAAGTAGAAGGCTTAGCTTCAAATCCATGCAAAACAAATGGTTTAGCTACAAATACTTGTGATATACATCATTTAGCTACAACTGCATGCTAAACGAACGAGTTAGCTTCAAATCCATGCGATTCACATGATTTAGCTTCAAATCCATGGGATGTAGAAGGTTTAGCTTCAAATCCATGCGATACAAAAGATTTAGCTTCAAATCAATGCGAAGTAGAAGGTTTAGCTTCAAATCAATAAGGGGTAGAAGGTTTAGCTTCAAATCAATAGGATATAGAAGGTTTATCTTCAAATCAATGCGATGTAGAAGGTATAGCTTCAAATCCATACGAAACACATGATTTAGCTTCAAATCAATTCGAAGGACAAGGCGTAGATTCAAATCCTTGCGAAGCAAATGATTTAGCTTCAAATGAATGCAAAGTAGAAGGCTTAGCTTCAAATCCATGCAAAACAAATGGTTTAGCTACAAATACTTGTGATAAACATTAATTGGCTACAACTGCATGCGAAACAAACGAGTAAGCTTCAAATCCATGCGATACACATTATTTAGCTTCATATCAATGCGATGTGGAAGGTTTAGCTTCAAATCCATGCGATACACAAGATTTAGTTTCAAATCAATGCGATGTAGTAGGTTCAGCTTCAAATCCATGCGACACATATGATTTAGCTTCAGATACTTGCGATATAAGTGATAAAGCTTCAAAAGCTGTAGGAACAAACGAGGTAGCTTCAATTCCATGCGAGACACATGATTTAGCTTCAAATCGATGCGATGTAGAAGGTTTAGCTTCAAGTCCAAGCGTAACACATGATTTAGCTTCAAATACTTGCGATATAAGTGATATAGCTTCGAATACAGCCGAAACGAACGTGTTAGCTTCAAATCCATGCGAAACACATGATTCAGCTGCAATTCAATGCGATGTAGAAGGTTTAGCTTCAAATCCATGCGAGACACATTATTTAGCTGCAAAACAGTGCGAAGTAGAAGGCTCGGGTTCAAATCAATGTGATTGAAATGGTTCATCTTCAAATACTTGTGAATGACATGATTTAGCTTCAACTGCATTCGAAACACATGATTTAGATTCAAATCAATGCGATGTAGAAGGTATAGCTTCAAATCCATGCAAAACACGTGATTTATCTTCCAATTAATGCGAAGTAGAAGGCTTAGCTTCAAATCCATGTGAATCAAATGGATTAGCTACAAATACTTGTGATATACATTATTTAGCTAGAACTGCATGCGGAACAAACGAGTTTGCTTCAAATCCATGCGAAACACATGATTTAGCTTCAACTCAATGCTATGTAGAAGGTTTAGCTTCAAGTCAATAAGAGGTAGAAGGTTTAGCTTCAACTCCATGCGACACACATGATTAAGCTTCAAATCAGTGCGATGTAGATGGTTTGCTTCAAATCCATGCGATACACAAGACTTAGCTTCAAAGCAATGCGATGTAGTAGGTTCAGCTTCAAATCCATGCGATATAAGTGATATAGCTTCAAAAGCAGGAGGAACAAACGAGGTAGCTTCAATTCCATGCGAAACAAATGATTTAGCTTCAAATCAATGCGAAGTAGAAGGCGTAGCTTCAAATCCATGCGAAACAACTGGTTTAGCTACAAATACTTGTGATATACATTATTTAGCTACGACTGCCTGCGAAACTAACGAGTTAGCTTCAAATCCATGCGAAACACACGATTTGTCTTCAAATCAATGCGATGTAGAAGGTTTAGCTTCAAATCAATAAGAGGTAGATGGTTTAGCGTCAAATCAATAGAATATAGAAGGTTTAGCTTCAAATAAATGCGATGTAGAAGATTTAGCTTCAAATCCATACGACACACATGATTTAGATTCAAATCAATTCGAAGGACAAGGCTTAGATTCAAATCCATGCGAAACAAATGATTTAGCTTCAAATGAATGCGAAGTAGAAGGCTTGGCTTCAAATCCATGCAAAACAAATGGTTTAGCTTCAAATACTTGTGATATACATTATTTAGCTACAACTGCATGCGAAACGATCGAGTTAGCTTCAAATCCATGCGATACACATGATTTAGCTTCAAATCAATGCGATGTGGAAGGTTTAGCTTCAAATCCATGCGATACACAAGATTTAGATTCAAATCAATGCGATGTAGTAGGTTCAGCTTCAAATCCATGCGAAACAAATGGCTTAGCTACAAATACTTGTGATATACGTTATTTAGATTTAACTGCATGCGCAACGAACGAGTTAGCTTCAAATCCATGCGAAACACATGATTTAGATGCAAATCAATGCGATGAAGAAGGTTTAGCTTCAAATCCATGCGAAACAAATGATATAGCTTCAAACACTTGTGTTGTAAGTGATATAGCTTCAAATGAAGACTAATCAAACGAGTTAGCTTCAAAATCCACGCGATACACATGATTTAGCTTCAAATACTAGCGATATATGTGATGTAGATTCAACTGCAGGCGAACCGAACGAGTTAGTTTCAAATCCATGCGAAACACATTATTTAGCTGCAGATCAATGCGATGTAGAATGGTATAGCTTCAAGACAATAAGAGGTAGATGGTTTAGCTTCAAATCAATAGTATGTAGTAAGTGTAGCTTCAAGTCAATGCGATGTAGAAGGTTTAGCTTCAAAGCCATACGAAACACATGATTTAGCTTCAAATCAATTCGAAGGACAAGGCTTAGATTCAAATCCATGCGAAACAAATGATTTAGCTTCAAATCAATGCGATGTAGAAGGTTTAGCTTCAAATCCATGCGATACACAAGATATAGCTTCAAATCAATGCGATGTAGAAGGTTCTGATTCCAATCCATACGACATATATGATTTAGCTTCAAATACTTGCGATATAAGTGATATAGCTTCAAATGCTGGAGGAAGAAACGAGGTAGCTTCGATTCCATGCAAAACAAATGATTTAGCTTCAAATCAATGCGAAGTAGAAGGCTAAGCTTCAAATCCATGCAAAAGAAATGGTTTAGCTACAAATACTTGTGATATACATTATTTAACTACAACTGCATGCGAAACTAACGAGTTAGCTTCAAATCCATGCGAAACACACGATTTGTCTTCAAATCAATGCGATGTAGAAGGTTTAGCTTCAAATCAATAAGAGGTAGATGGTTTAGCGTCAAATCAATAGAATATAGAAGGTTTAGCTTCAAATAAATGCGATGTAGAAGATTTAGCTTCAAATCCATACGACACACATGATTTAGATTCAAATCAATTCGAAGGACAAGGCTTAGATTCAAATCCATGCGAAACAAATGATTTAGCTTCAAATGAATGCGAAGTAGAAGGCTTGGCTTCAAATCCATGCAAAACAAATGGTTTAGCTTCAAATACTTGTGATATACATTATTTAGCTACAACTGCATGCGAAACGATCGAGTTAGCTTCAAATCCATGCGATACACATGATTTAGCTTCAAATCAATGCGATGTGGAAGGTTTAGCTTCAAATCCATGCGATACACAAGATTTAGATTCAAATCAATGCGATGTAGTAGGTTCAGCTTCAAATCCATGCGAAACAAATGGCTTAGCTACAAATACTTGTGATATACGTTATTTAGATTTAACTGCATGCGCAACGAACGAGTTAGCTTCAAATCCATGCGAAACACATGATTTAGATGCAAATCAATGCGATGAAGAAGGTTTAGCTTCAAATCCATGCGAAACAAATGATATAGCTTCAAACACTTGTGTTGTAAGTGATATAGCTTCAAATGAAGACTAATCAAACGAGTTAGCTTCAAAATCCACGCGATACACATGATTTAGCTTCAAATACTAGCGATATAAGTGATGTAGATTCAACTGCAGGCGAACCGAACGAGTTAGTTTCAAATCCATGCGAAACACATTATTTAGCTGCAGATCAATGCGATGTAGAATGGTATAGCTTCAAGACAATAAGAGGTAGATGGTTTAGCTTCAAATCAATAGTATGTAGAAAGTGTAGCTTCAAGTCAATGCGATGTAGAAGGTTTAGCTTCAAAGCCATACGAAACACATGATTTAGCTTCAAATCAATTCGAAGGACAAGGCTTAGATTCAAATCCATGCGAAACAAATGATTTAGCTTCAAATCAATGCGATGTAGAAGGTTTAGCTACAAATCCATGCGATACACAAGATATAGCTTCAAATCAATGCGATGTAGAAGGTTCTGATTCCAATCCATACGACATATATGATTTAGCTTCAAATACTTGCGATATAAGTGATATAGCTTCAAATGCTGGAGGAAGAAACGAGGTAGCTTCGATTCCATGCAAAACAAATGATTTAGCTTCAAATCAATGCGAAGTAGAAGGCTAAGCTTCAAATCCATGCAAAAGAAATGGTTTAGCTACAAATACTTGTGATATACATTATTTAACTACAACTGCATGCGAAACTAACGAGTTAGCTTCAAATCCATGCGAAACACACGATTTATCTTCAAATTAATGCGATGTAGAATGTTTAGCTTCAAATCAATAAGAGGTAGATGGTTTAGCTTCAAATCAATAGAATATAGAATGTTTAGCTTCAAATAAATGCGATGTCGAAGGTTTAGCTTCAAATCAATAAGAGGTAGAAGGTTTAGCTTCAAACCAATAGAATATAGAAGGTTTAGCTTCAAATCAATGCGATGTAGAAGGTTTAGCTTCAAATCCAAGCGAAACACATGATTTAGGTTCAAATACTTGCGATATAAGTGATATAGTTTCAAATGGAGGCGAAACGAACGAGTTACCTTCAAATTCGTGCGAAACACATGATTTAGCTGCAGATCAATGCGATGTAGAAGGTTTAGCTTCAAATCCATGTGATACACTAGATTTAGCTTCAAATCAATGCGATGTAAAAGTTTCTGCTTCAAATCCATACGACACATATGATTTAGCTTCAAATACTTGCGATATAAGTGATATAGCTTCAAAAACTAGAGGAACAAACGAGGTAGCTTCAATTCCATGCGAAACAAATGATTTAGCTTCAAATCAATGCGAAGTGGAAGGCGTAGCTTCAAATCCATGCGAATCAAATGGTTTAGCTACAAATACTTGTGATATACATTATTTAGCTACAACTGCATGCGAAACGAACGAGTTAGCTTCAAATCCATGCGAAACACATGATCTAAATGCAAATCAATGCGAAGTAGAAGGTTTAGCTTCAAATCCATGCCAAACACATGATTTAGATTCAAATCCATGGGATGTAGAAGGTTTAGCTTCAAATCCATGCGAAACACATTATTTACCTGCAAATCAATGCGATGTAGAAGGTTTAGCTTCAAATCCATGCGATACACTAGATTTTGCTTCAAATCAATGCGATGTAGAAGGTTCTGCTTCAAATCCATACGACACATATGATTTAGCTTCAAATACTTGCGATATAAGTGATATAGCTTCAAAAGCTAGAGGAACAAACGAGGTAGCTTCAATACCATGCGAAACAAATGATTTAGTTTCAAATCAATGCGAAGTGGTAGGCTTAGCTTCAAATTCGTGCGAAACAAATGGTCTAGCTACAAATACTTGTGATATACATTATTTAGCTACAGCTGCATGCGAAACAAACGAGTTAGCATCAAATCCATGCGAAACACATGATTAAGCTTCAAATCAATGCGATGTAGATGGTTTGCTTCAAATCCATGCGATACACAAGATTTAGTTTCAAATCAATGCGATGTAGTAGGTTCAGCTTCAATTCCATGCGATATAAGTGATATAGCTTCAAAAGCAGGAGGAACAAACGAGTTAGCTTCAAATCCATGCGAAACACACGATTTATCTTCAGATCAATGCGATGTCGAAGGTTTAGCTTCAAATCAATAAGAGGTAGAAGGTTTAGCTTCAAATCAATAGAATATAGAAGGGTTAGCCTCAAATCAATGCGATGTAGAAGGTTTAGCTTCAAATCCATACGAAACACATGATTTAGCTTGAAATCAATTCGAAGGACATGGATTAGATTCAAATCCATGCGAAACGAATGATTTAGCTTCAAATGAATGCGAAGTAGAAGGCTCAGCATCAAATCCATGCGATACACATGATTAAGATTCACATCAAAGCGATGTAGATGGTTTGCTTCAAATCCATGCGATGCACAAGATTTAGCTTCAAGTCAATGCGATGTAGTAGGTTCAGCTTCAAATCCATGCGATATAAGTGATATAGCTTCAAAAGCAGGAGGAACAAACGAGGTAGCTTCAATTCCATGCGAAACAAATGATTTAGCTTCAAATGAATGCGAAGTAGAAGGCTTAGCTTCAAATCCATGCAAAACAAATGGTTTAGCTACAAATACTTGTGATATACATCATTTAGCTACAACTGCATGCTAAACGGACGAGTTAGCTTCAAATCCATGCGATTCACATGATTTAGCTTCAAATCCATGGGATGTAGAAGGTTTAGCTTCAAATCCATGCGATACAAAAGATTTAGCTTCAAATCAATGCGAAGTAGAAGGTTTAGCTTCAAATCAATAAGGGGTAGAAGGTTTAGCTTCAAATCAATAGGATATAGAAGGTTTAGCTTCAAATCAATGCGATGTAGAAGGTATAGCTTCAAATCCATACGAAACACATGATTTAGCTTCAAATCAATTCGAAGGACAAGGCGTAGATTCAAATCCTTGCGAAGCAAATGATTTAGCTTCAAATGAATGCAAAGTAGAAGGCTTAGCTTCAAATCCATGCAAAACAAATGGTTTAGCTACAAATACTTGTGATAAACATTAATTGGCTACAACTGCATGCGAAACAAACGAGTAAGCTTCAAATCCATGCGATACACATTATTTAGCTTCATATCAATGCGATGTGGAAGGTTTAGCTTCAAATCCATGCGATACACAAGATTTAGTTTCAAATCAATGCGATGTAGTAGGTTCAGCTTCAAATCCATGCGACACATATGATTTATCTTCAGATACTTGCGATATAAGTGATAAAGCTTCAAAAGCTGTAGGAACAAACGAGGTAGCTTCAATTCCATGCGAGACACATGATTTAGCTTCAAATCAATGCGATGTAGAAGGTTTATCTTCAAATCCATATGAAACACATGATTTAGCATCAAATCAATTCGAAGGACAAGGCTTAGATTCAAATCCATGCGAAACAAATGATATAGCTTCAAACACTTGTGTTGTAAGTGATATAGCTTCAAATGAAGACTAATCAAACGAGTTAGCTTCAAAATCCACGCGATACACATGATTTAGCTTCAAATACTAGCGATATATGTGATGTAGATTCAACTGCAGGCGAACCGAACGAGTTAGTTTCAAATCCATGCGAAACACATTATTTAGCTGCAGATCAATGCGATGTAGAATGGTATAGCTTCAAGACAATAAGAGGTAGATGGTTTAGCTTCAAATCAATAGTATGTAGTAAGTGTAGCTTCAAGTCAATGCGATGTAGAAGGTTTAGCTTCAAAGCCATACGAAACACATGATTTAGCTTCAAATCAATTCGAAGGACAAGGCTTAGATTCAAATCCATGCGAAACAAATGATTTAGCTTCAAATCAATGCGATGTAGAAGGTTTAGCTTCAAATCCATGCGATACACAAGATATAGCTTCAAATCAATGCGATGTAGAAGGTTCTGATTCCAATCCATACGACATATATGATTTAGCTTCAAATACTTGCGATATAAGTGATATAGCTTCAAATGCTGGAGGAAGAAACGAGGTAGCTTCGATTCCATGCAAAACAAATGATTTAGCTTCAAATCAATGCGAAGTAGAAGGCTAAGCTTCAAATCCATGCAAAAGAAATGGTTTAGCTACAAATACTTGTGATATACATTATTTAACTACAACTGCATGCGAAACTAACGAGTTAGCTTCAAATCCATGCGAAACACACGATTTGTCTTCAAATCAATGCGATGTAGAAGGTTTAGCTTCAAATCAATAAGAGGTAGATGGTTTAGCGTCAAATCAATAGAATATAGAAGGTTTAGCTTCAAATAAATGCGATGTAGAAGATTTAGCTTCAAATCCATACGACACACATGATTTAGATTCAAATCAATTCGAAGGACAAGGCTTAGATTCAAATCCATGCGAAACAAATGATTTAGCTTCAAATGAATGCGAAGTAGAAGGCTTGGCTTCAAATCCATGCAAAACAAATGGTTTAGCTTCAAATACTTGTGATATACATTATTTAGCTACAACTGCATGCGAAACGATCGAGTTAGCTTCAAATCCATGCGATACACATGATTTAGCTTCAAATCAATGCGATGTGGAAGGTTTAGCTTCAAATCCATGCGATACACAAGATTTAGATTCAAATCAATGCGATGTAGTAGGTTCAGCTTCAAATCCATGCGAAACAAATGGCTTAGCTACAAATACTTGTGATATACGTTATTTAGATTTAACTGCATGCGCAACGAACGAGTTAGCTTCAAATCCATGCGAAACACATGATTTAGATGCAAATCAATGCGATGAAGAAGGTTTAGCTTCAAATCCATGCGAAACAAATGATATAGCTTCAAACACTTGTGTTGTAAGTGATATAGCTTCAAATGAAGACTAATCAAACGAGTTAGCTTCAAAATCCACGCGATACACATGATTTAGCTTCAAATACTAGCGATATAAGTGATGTAGATTCAACTGCAGGCGAACCGAACGAGTTAGTTTCAAATCCATGCGAAACACATTATTTAGCTGCAGATCAATGCGATGTAGAATGGTATAGCTTCAAGACAATAAGAGGTAGATGGTTTAGCTTCAAATCAATAGTATGTAGAAAGTGTAGCTTCAAGTCAATGCGATGTAGAAGGTTTAGCTTCAAAGCCATACGAAACACATGATTTAGCTTCAAATCAATTCGAAGGACAAGGCTTAGATTCAAATCCATGCGAAACAAATGATTTAGCTTCAAATCAATGCGATGTAGAAGGTTTAGCTACAAATCCATGCGATACACAAGATATAGCTTCAAATCAATGCGATGTAGAAGGTTCTGATTCCAATCCATACGACATATATGATTTAGCTTCAAATACTTGCGATATAAGTGATATAGCTTCAAATGCTGGAGGAAGAAACGAGGTAGCTTCGATTCCATGCAAAACAAATGATTTAGCTTCAAATCAATGCGAAGTAGAAGGCTAAGCTTCAAATCCATGCAAAAGAAATGGTTTAGCTACAAATACTTGTGATATACATTATTTAACTACAACTGCATGCGAAACTAACGAGTTAGCTTCAAATCCATGCGAAACACACGATTTATCTTCAAATTAATGCGATGTAGAATGTTTAGCTTCAAATCAATAAGAGGTAGATGGTTTAGCTTCAAATCAATAGAATATAGAATGTTTAGCTTCAAATAAATGCGATGTCGAAGGTTTAGCTTCAAATCAATAAGAGGTAGAAGGTTTAGCTTCAAACCAATAGAATATAGAAGGTTTAGCTTCAAATCAATGCGATGTAGAAGGTTTAGCTTCAAATCCAAGCGAAACACATGATTTAGGTTCAAATACTTGCGATATAAGTGATATAGTTTCAAATGGAGGCGAAACGAACGAGTTACCTTCAAATTCGTGCGAAACACATGATTTAGCTGCAGATCAATGCGATGTAGAAGGTTTAGCTTCAAATCCATGTGATACACTAGATTTAGCTTCAAATCAATGCGATGTAAAAGTTTCTGCTTCAAATCCATACGACACATATGATTTAGCTTCAAATACTTGCGATATAAGTGATATAGCTTCAAAAACTAGAGGAACAAACGAGGTAGCTTCAATTCCATGCGAAACAAATGATTTAGCTTCAAATCAATGCGAAGTGGAAGGCGTAGCTTCAAATCCATGCGAATCAAATGGTTTAGCTACAAATACTTGTGATATACATTATTTAGCTACAACTGCATGCGAAACGAACGAGTTAGCTTCAAATCCATGCGAAACACATTATTTAGCTGCAAATCAATGCGATGTAGAAGGTTTAGCTTCAAATCCATGCGATACACTAGATTTTGCTTCAAATCAATGCGATGTAGAAGGTTCTGCTTCAAATCCATACGACACATATGATTTAGCTTCAAATACTTGCGATATAAGTGATATAGCTTCAAAAGCTAGAGGAACAAACGAGGTAGCTTCAATACCATGCGAAACAAATGATTTAGTTTCAAATCAATGCGAAGTGGTAGGCTTAGCTTCAAATTCGTGCGAAACAAATGGTCTAGCTACAAATACTTGTGATATACATTATTTAGCTACAGCTGCATGCGAAACAAACGAGTTAGCATCAAATCCATGCGAAACACATGATTAAGCTTCAAATCAATGCGATGTAGATGGTTTGCTTCAAATCCATGCGATACACAAGATTTAGTTTCAAATCAATGCGATGTAGTAGGTTCAGCTTCAATTCCATGCGATATAAGTGATATAGCTTCAAAAGCAGGAGGAACAAACGAGTTAGCTTCAAATCCATGCGAAACACACGATTTATCTTCAGATCAATGCGATGTCGAAGGTTTAGCTTCAAATCAATAAGAGGTAGAAGGTTTAGCTTCAAATCAATAGAATATAGAAGGGTTAGCCTCAAATCAATGCGATGTAGAAGGTTTAGCTTCAAATCCATACGAAACACATGATTTAGCTTGAAATCAATTCGAAGGACATGGATTAGATTCAAATCCATGCGAAACGAATGATTTAGCTTCAAATGAATGCGAAGTAGAAGGCTCAGCATCAAATCCATGCGATACACATGATTAAGATTCACATCAAAGCGATGTAGATGGTTTGCTTCAAATCCATGCGATGCACAAGATTTAGCTTCAAGTCAATGCGATGTAGTAGGTTCAGCTTCAAATCCATGCGATATAAGTGATATAGCTTCAAAAGCAGGAGGAACAAACGAGGTAGCTTCAATTCCATGCGAAACAAATGATTTAGCTTCAAATGAATGCGAAGTAGAAGGCTTAGCTTCAAATCCATGCAAAACAAATGGTTTAGCTACAAATACTTGTGATATACATCATTTAGCTACAACTGCATGCTAAACGGACGAGTTAGCGTCAAATCCATGCGATTCACATGATTTAGCTTCAAATCCATGGGATGTAGAAGGTTTAGCTTCAAATCCATGCGATACAAAAGATTTAGCTTCAAAACAATGCGAAGTAGAAGGTTTAGCTTCAAATCAATAAGGGGTAGAAGGTTTAGCTTCAAATCAATAGGATATAGAAGGTTTAGCTTCAAATCAATGCGATGTAGAAGGTATAGCTTCAAATCCATACGAAACACATGATTTAGCTTCAAATCAATTCGAAGGACAAGGCGTAGATTCAAATCCTTGCGAAGCAAATGATTTAGCTTCAAATGAATGCAAAGTAGAAGGCTTAGCTTCAAATCCATGCAAAACAAATGGTTTAGCTACAAATACTTGTGATAAACATTAATTGGCTACAACTGCATGCGAAACAAACGAGTAAGCTTCAAATCCATGCGATACACATTATTTAGCTTCATATCAATGCGATGTGGAAGGTTTAGCTTCAAATCCATGCGATACACAAGATTTAGTTTCAAATCAATGCGATGTAGTAGGTTCAGCTTCAAATCCATGCGACACATATGATTTATCTTCAGATACTTGCGATATAAGTGATAAAGCTTCAAAAGCTGTAGGAACAAACGAGGTAGCTTCAATTCCATGCGAGACACATGATTTAGCTTCAAATCAATGCGATGTAGAAGGTTTATCTTCAAATCCATATGAAACACATGATTTAGCATCAAATCAATTCGAAGGACAAGGCTTAGATTCAAATCCATGCGAAACAAATGATTTAGCTTCAAATGAATGCGAAGTAGAAGGCTTAGCTTCAAATCCATGCAAAACAAATGGTTTAGCTACAAATACTTGTGATATACATCATTTATTTACAACAGCATGCTAAACGAACGAGTTAGCTTCAAATCCATGCGATTCACATGATTTAGCTTCAAATCAATGCGATGTAGAAGGTTTAGCTTCAAATCCATGGGATACACAAGATTTAGCTTCAAATCAATGCGATGTAGAAGGTTTAGCTTCAAATCAATTAGAGGTAGAAGGTTCAGCTTCAAATCAATAGAATATAGAAGGTTTAGCTTCAAATCAATGCGATGTAGAAGATTTAGCTTCAAATCCATGCAAAACACGTGATTTAACTTCCAATTAATGCGAAGTAGAAGGCTTAGCTTCAAATCCATGCGAATCAAATGGTTTAGCTTCCAATACTTGTGATGTACGTTATTTAGATTTAACAGCATGCGCAACGAACGAGTTAGTTTCAAATCCATGCGAAACACATGATTTAGCTTCAAATCAATGCGAAGTAGAAGGCGTAGCTTCAAATCCATGCGAAAGAAATGGTTTAGCTACAAATACTTGTGATATACATTATTTAGCTACAACTGCATGCGAAACTAACGAGTTAGCTTCAAATCCATGCGAAACACACGATTTATTTTCAAATCAATGCGATGTAGAAGGTTTGCTTCAAATCTATAAGAGGTAGATGGTTTAGCTTCAAATCAATGGAATATAGAAGGTTTAGCTTCAAATAAATGCGATGTAGAAGGTTTAGCTTCAAATCCATCCGATACACAAGATTTAGCTTCAAATCAATGCGATGTATTAGGTTCAGCTTCAAATCCATGCGACACATATGATTTAGCTTCAAATACTCGCGATATAAGTGATATAGCTTCAAAAGCTGTAGGAACAAACGAGGTAGCTTCAAATCCATGCGATACACATGATTTGGCTTCAAATCAATGCGATGTAGACGGTTTAGGTTCAAATCCACGCGAAACAAATGATTTAGCTTCAAACACATTGGGTATAAGTGATATAGCTTCAAATGCAGACTAATCAAACGAGTTAGCTTCAAAATCCACGCGATACACATGATTTAGCTTCAAATACTTGCGATATAAGTGATGTAGGTTCAACTGCAGGCGAAACGAACGAGTCAGCTTCAAATCCATGCGAAACACATGATTTAACTTCAAATGAATGTGATGTAGAAGATTTAGCTTCAAATCCATGCGATACACAAGATTTAGCTTCAAATCAATGCGATGTAGTAGGTTCAACTTCAAATCCATGCGACACATATCATTTAGCTCAAATACTTGCGATATAAGTGATATAGCTTCAAAAGCTGTAGGAACAAACGAGGTAGCTTAAATTCCATGCAAGACACATGATTTAGCTTCAAATCGATGCGATGTAGAAGGTTTAGCTTCAAGTCCAAGCGTAACACATGATTTAGCTTCAAATACTTGCGATATAAGTGATATAGCTTCGAATACAGCCGAAACGAACGTGTTAGCTTCAAATCCATGCGAAACACATGATTCAGCTGCAATTCAATGCGATGTAGAAGGTTTAGCTTCAAATCCATGCGAAACACATGATTTAAATGCAAATCAATGCGAAGTAGAAGGTTTAGCTTCAAATCCATGCCAAACACATGATTTAGATTCAAATCCATGGGATGTAGAAGGTTTAGCTTCAAATCCATGCGAAACACATTATTTAGCTGCAAATCAATGCGATGTAGAAGGTTTAGCTTCAAATCCATGCGATACACAAGATTTTGCTTCAAATCAATGCGATGTAGAAGGTTCTGCTTCAAATCCATACGACACATATGATTTAGCTTCAAATACTTGCGATATAAGTGATATAGCTTCAAAAGCTAGAGGAACAAACGAGGTAGCTTCAATACCATGCGAAACAAATGATTTAGTTTCAAATCAATGCGAAGTGGTAGGCTTAGCTTCAAATTCGTGCGAAACAAATGGTTTAGCTACAAATACTTGTGATATACATTATTTAGCTACAGCTGCATGCGAAACAAACGAGTTAGCATCAAATCCATGCGAAACACATGATTAAGCTTCAAATCAATGCGATGTAGATGGTTTGCTTCAAATCCATGCGATGCACAAGATTTAGCTTCAAGTCAATGCGATGTAGTAGGTTCAGCTTCAAATCCATGCGATACAAGTGATATAGCTTCAAAAGCAGGAGGAACAAACGAGGTAGCTTCAATTCCATGCGAAACAAATGATTTAGCTTCAAATGAATGCGAAGTAGATGGCTTAGCTTCAAATCCATGCAAAACAAATGGTTTAGCTACAAATACTTGTGATATACATCATTTAGCTACAACTCCATGCTAAACGAACGAGGTAGCTTCAAATCCATGCGAGACACATGATTTAGCTTCAAATCAATGCGATGTAGAAGGTTTAGCTACAAATCCATGCCATACACAAGATTTAGCTTCAAATCAATTCGAAGCAAGAGGCTTAGGTTCAAATCCATGCGAAACAAATGATTTAGCTTCAAATGAATGCGAAGTAGAAGGCTTAGCTTCAAATCCATGCAAAACAAATGGTTTAGCTACAAATACTTGTGATATACATCATTTAGCTACAACTCCATGCTAAACGAACGAGGTAGCTTCAATTCCATGCGAGGCACATGATTTAGCTTCAAATCAATGCGATGTAGAAGGTTTAGCTTCAAATCCATATGAAACACATGATTTAGCATCAAATCAATTCGAAGGACAAGGCTTAGATTCAAATCCATGCGAAACAAATGATTTAGCTTCAAATGAATGCGAAGTAGAAGGCTTAGCTTCAAATCCATGCAAAACAAATGGTTTAGCTACAAATACTTGTGATATACATCATTTATTTACAACAGCATGCTAAACGAACGAGTTAGCTTCAAATCCATGCGATTCACATGATTTAGCTTCAAATCAATGCGATGTAGAAGGTTTAGCTTCAAATCCATGGGATACACAAGATTTAGCTTCAAATCAATGCGATGTAGAAGGTTTAGCTTCAAATCAATTAGAGGTAGAATGTTCAGCTTCAAATCAATGGAATATAGAAGGTTTAGCTTCAAATAAATGCGATGTAGAAGGTTTAGCTTCAAATCCATGCGATACACAAGATTTAGCTTCAAATCAATGCGATGTATTAGGTTCAGCTTCAAATCCATGCGACACATATGATTTAGCTTCAAATACTTGCGATATAAGTGATATAGCTTCAAAAGCTGTAGGAACATACGAGGTAGCTTCAATTCCATGCGAGACACATGATTTAGCTTCAAATCAATGCGATGTAGAAGGTTTAGCTTCATATCCAAGTGTAACACATGATTTAGCTTCAAATATTTGCGATATAAGTGATATAGCTTCGAATACAGGCGAAACGAACGAGTTAGCTTCAAATCCATGCGAAACACATGAATCAGCTGCAAATTAATGCAATGTAGAAGGTTTAGTTTCAAATCCATGCGAAACACACGATTTATCTTCAAATCAATGCGATGTAGAAGGTTTGCTTAAAATCTATAACAGGTAGATGGTTTAGCTTCAAATCAATGGAATATAGAAGGTTTAGCTTCAAATAAATGCGATGTAGAAGGTTTAGCTTCAAATCCATGCGATACACAAGATTTAGCTTCAAATCAATGCGATGTATTAGGTTCAGCTTCAAATCCATGCGACACATATGATTTAGCTTCAAATACTTGCGATATAAGTGATATAGCTTCAAAAGCTGTAGGAACAAACGAGGTAGCTTCAATTCCATGCGAGACACATGATTTAGCTTCAAATCAATGCGATGTAGAAGGTTTAGCTTCATATCCAAGTGTAACACATGATTTAGCTTCAAATATTTGCGATATAAGTGATATAGCTTCGAATACAGGCGAAACGAACGAGTTAGCTTCAAATCCATGCGAAACACATGAATCAGCTGCAAATCAATGCAATGTAGATGGTTTAGCTTCAAATCCATGCGAAACACATGATTTAGCTTCAAATCAATGTGATGTAGAAGGTTTAGCTTCAAATCCATGTGATACACAAGATTTAGCTTCAAATCAATGCGATGTATTAGGTTCAGCTTCAAATCCATGCGACACATATGATTTAGCTTCAAATACTTGCGATATAAGTGATATAGCTTCAAAAGCTGTAGGAACAAACGAGGTAGCTTAAATTCCATGCAAGACACATGATTTAGCTTCAAATCGATGCGATGTAGAAGGTTTAGCTTCAAGTCCAAGCGTAACACATGATTTAGCTTCAAATACTTGCGATATAAGTGATATAGCTTCGAATACAGCCGAAACGAACGTGTTAGCTTCAAATCCATGCGAAACACATGATTCAGCTGCAATTCAATGCGATGTAGAAGGTTTAGCTTCAAATCCATGCGAAACACATTATTTAGCTGCAAAACAGTGCGAAGTAGAAGGCTCGTGTACAAATCAATGTGATTGAAATGGTTCATCTTCAAATACTTGTGAATGACATGATTTAGCTTCAACTGCATGCGAAACACATGATTTAGATTCAAATCAATGCGATGTAGAAGGTATAGCTTCAAATCCATGCAAAACACGTGATTTATCTTCCAATTAATGCGAAGTAGAAGGCTTAGCTTCAAATCCATGTGAATCAAATGGATTAGCTACAAATACTTGTGATATACATTATTTAGCTAGAACTGCATGCGGAACAAACGAGTTTGCTTCAAATCCATGCGAAACACATGATTTAGCTTCAACTCAATGCTATGTAGAAGGTTTAGCTGCAAATCCATGCGTCACAGATGATTTAGCTTCAGATAATTGCGATATAAGTAATATAGCTTCAAATGCAGCCGAAACACATGATTTGGCTTCAACTCGAAGCGAAACACATGATTTAGTTTCAAATCAATGCAATGTAGATGGTTTAGCTTCAAATCTGTGCGAAACAAATGATTTAGCTTCAAATACTTGCGATATAAGTGATATAGTTTCAAATGGAGCCGAAACGAACGAGTTACCTTCAAATTCATGCGAAACACATGATTTAGCTGCAAATCAATGCGATGTAGAAGGTTTAGCTTCGAATCCATGCGATACACTAGATTTAGCTTCAAATCAATGCGATGTAAAAGTTTCTGCTTCAAATCCATACGACACATATGATTTAGCTTTAAATACTTGCGATATAAGTGACATAGTTTCAAATGGAGGCGAAACGAACGAGTTAGCTTCAAATCCATGCGAAACACATGATTTAGCTGCAAATCAATGTGATGTAGAAGGTTTAGCTTCAAATCCATGCGATACACAAGATTTAGCTTCAAATCAATGCGATGTAGAAGGTTCAGCTTCAAACCCATGCGACACATATGATTTAGCTTCAAATACTTGCGATATAAGTGATATAGCTTCAAAAGCTGGAGGAACAAACGAGGAGGCTTCAATTCCATGCGAAACAAATGATTTAGCTTCAAATCAATGCGAAGTAGAAGGCGTAGCTTCAAATCCATGCGAAACAAATGGTTTAGCTACAAATACTTGTGATATAGATTATTTAGCTACAACTGCATGCGAAACTAACGAGTTAGCTTCAAATCCATGCGATACACATGATTTAGCTTCAAATCAATGCGATGTGAAAGGTTTAGCTTCAAATCCATGCGATACACAAGATTTAGCTTCAAATCAATGCGATGTAGTAGGTTCAGCTTCAAATCCATGCGACACATATGATTTAGCTTCAAATACTTGCGATATAAGTGATATAGCTTCAAAAGCTGTAGGAACAAACGAGGTAGCTTCAATTCCATGCGAGACACATGATATAGCTTCAAATCAATGCGATGTAGAAGGTTTAGCTTCAAATCCAAACGAAACACATGTATTAGCTTCAAATCAATTCGAAGGACAAGGCTTAGATTCAAATCCATGCGAAACAAATGCTTTAGCTTCAAACCAATGCGAAGTAGAAGGCGTAGCTTCAAATCCATGCGAAACAAATGGTTTAGCTACAAATACTTGTGATATACATTATTTAGCTGCAACTGCTTGCGAAACTAACGAGTTAGCTTCAAATCTATGCGAAACACACGATTT